>NC_060139.1:435661753-436286753 GCF_021461385.2 Schistocerca piceifrons | reverse complement strand
TTGCCCCTTACATGCATAATTTGTTAGCAAAACACAACTGCAGTGCCAAAGAAAACTCAGCATCTCCTTGCCTGAAGCAGGTAGGGTATCCGCCTTTTTCGGTGGTGTTGAGTTCACATGATTACTCTGCTTGCTTTGCTCCCCTGTCTCGGGATCGTGCTGGCACACCAAACTCTCTTCTCTGGTCATTAGTCAGCTAAGGCAGTACTGGTCTGACACATCAGCAACATTTACGCTGCTGCCTCGGGTCGGTGGGCTTTACGAATGGGTCAGAACAGCCGCGGTACCCAGCGGGCGCCGCATTTTATCGTAATTTTGCGTAATTGTTTTCCATTTCCCCATAATCTCCTCGACTGTGATAGTCCGGTTTTCGAGCACTAGGGTCTCTTCTACTCCTACGATTCCCGGATCCCCACAGAGAGACGGTCTGCCACGCTGCTCTTCGTCGTTTAGTCTTGCTGGGTCACATTGGAAGCGTCTGACCCACCGAATACTCTGCCAGATGATGTTGCATTGTTCCCCTACACTTCCACCAACTCATCACGGATAGTTGCAATGTTGTTTCCCTTCAAATACAGTAAACGAATTTACCTTACGGTACTCCACTTTATCAATGAGCCAACTTGTCTCCTCTAGCGACGTGCTAAGGTATTGTGGCGTTAGGATTTCAATGCGTGCCAGAACTGCAAACAAACAATAAATTACGTAACTTTGTTTGGGATAATAATTAAAACTGTACAACTACTTCTTCTACAGATAACAACACATTGAAAACTGATAATTAACGAAACAGTGTTGTAGCGAGATATTTGATTTTCCGCATACTCCTGAGGGGAAATATTTATACTTATTAACACATGGCATGTTGCTACTCAGTTTTGTAGATACTTACAATGTAATTAACAATATTTCATCAAAAGCTATTTGTAGTTGGGCCTTTCCAAGGTTTCTGTTGCGAAAAGTTTCCTTCCTGATGGTCCTTGCGCATGACATTAAAAGCTCTCCTACTCTTCACATACCTGCAGCCCTTGAGGAGCTAGTGCTAGCGAGTAGCCCTCTACTATACCCACAGATGCCCGTTATAGTTCATAACTTTACAGCCAGAACACAGCCACGAAAATTAAACATAAGAAGATGAAATGAGTCAAATTGTCCTGGGACTTAACGTTCCACTAAAGTGCTTAGTACCTGAAAACTGCTGATTATTAAAATTGCAACACCAGGAAGAACAGCAAATAATAAACCTTTATTTATTGCGCGTGTACAGTATAGTAGGTAGAATACATGATTAAATTTGTAGGTGATTTGGTGGTATAAAGGATGCGAAATTTAGTAAACCTTTGGTAGGAAGAAATGGCTCTAACCAGACTGGGAATGAAGTCGAACTGAGCTTGCATGAGACATAACTGGTGCGTTATTATTTGCTGCTTCAGCTCCGTGTTGGAGGTCATCGATCATACTGGCTGGCGAATGGTGGTGTGCCAGTCCCTTCACTACCTTTAACCAGATGTTCTCAATGGATGTGACAGATCTGAAAGTGCCGACTAGGGAAACATTCAAACTCGCTCTGTATCGTGGCAGGTCAGGAAAATATCTTACCAAACGATGACGTCGCGGACTCCTCGAAGACAGGGTACAGCCACTGATCTTAACAAGTCACAAATGTAATGTCTGGTGTCCAAATTACCGGCAATACAAACCAGAGAAGATCTTGTCGCGTACCCAATGGGACCTCACAGCGTCACACAAGATTCTGGGCCCATTTGACGACGACGAATGCGTTCTGGCAACGTTCGTTCTCCATTCTCCTCAGAGCCTCCCCGCGTGTATACATGCATTGCGATGTTGTGGAACCGGGACTCGTCCGAAAAGACAATCGGTGTTACTCCTGAGTTTAGTGTTACTGTAGAATGCGCCACTGTCGTAGCGCCTCTCTCAGTTGCTGCGTTAAGGGAAGCTTAACAAAGGTCGCTGCACTCAAAGACAGTGGTGTTCCTGTGCACACTTAACTTGTTGCAAATAAGCTCACCTCCAGGCTCGAGGTACGTGGCCTAGTTGTACAGTCCTATACGAAGAACGAGTGAACAGTGTGTCAGTTTTCTCGAGAGCTAGTTTCGCGGAGTTGCTGAGATATTACACGTCTTCGAGTATGGCCCTCCTGGACCCATAGATTCCATATTTGATTAACAATCGTGGGATCCCGAACAGTGTGAGAAGCAATGTTGTGGAGCTATAAACCACTGCCGTCAAATTCTACTCTTGTTGGTAGACGTTTCTCCTTCTTAGACGTGCCATAACATGATCTTCTCGCCAACATCCAACATCCAAATGTGACTCCTGAATTAGAAACCGATTGCGTAACATTTCCTTATGTACTTTCACTAACTCTGAAATGATAATCAGTTGCACATTCAAGCAATTAGTAAAATTCACCCAATTTTCGGTTTGTTGCACTGCAGCTCTCTTTGTGTTGGAAATTTGATGGACAACAGTGTAGAATACTATGTTGTGTTTACGATTTTAATAGTCTACAGAGACAGAGAGAGAGAGAGAGGGAGAGAGGGAGAAGGAAGTGGTGCCGGTACGTGGCCTATTCTACTCAAATATCAACAGGTGGTGCGCCGGGCTTAACGTCTCCTTCCTGTTCACGTATTACAGGCAGCAGTGTCAGGTCTTTGGATTTACTTCAGGACGTACATACGCTCAGGAATTTTACGCCACCAACCATAATCAAATAATACTGATTTCCTCCACCACCAATATTCGAACTGGCGAGCTTCAGTTGTAGCTCCAAAGCAGTTGGTCGTCTCGACTATCTCCGCTGCACTGGGTGATTTGCTTAGCAGCGACTTTCCAAGAGTCAGTTTAATCATGGACAATTTTATGGTCGACAAATAAATTTACGTAGTTGTTAAGTGCTGTTAGCTATCTCGCTTGTTTTAATGGTGACAGTATTGACTTGCTGGTCTACGTTCGGTCGTATTAGTGACTCATGTCGGGAGTTTCCAGAAGTTTCTAGTTATTGCCTTCGCGCTAAGTGGGGCATTGTCCGCGGTGGAGTTCGTGTCATGTACAGCGTTAGTAGTCATTGGGTCCATCAGTGGTGAGGGTGCGATAGGGGCGACCATGGAGTTGATTCACTAAAATTTACCAGGTCTCTCAAAGTGACTGTAAAAGCGTAAACTCCGCCCACAGGCCCTGGCAGACTAATCGGTACCGACCGACTGCCTTATCACCATCTGCAAATGACATCATCGAATGCGGTACAGAGAGGCGCGGGTTCAACACGGCGCCCTCCCGGCCGTTGTCACTCTCCGTGAGAGGAAGCCGTCACTGCTCGGTCAAGTAGCTCCTCAGTTTGCTTCATGAGATCAATGCACTGCGTTCCAGTCTCCTACCAACGTAAAATGTATCGGGAATCGAACCCACGCCCTCCACATGGCAGTCAGCCGCCCAGATAACGCAGCTGCGGAGGCAGACCTCCAAATGTACTGATTCACAGGCGCTACTCAGTACCGCAGCAGAAGAGCTGTTTTTGTGTCTTTGTACCAGAATTCAGCAAGAAATTGTTATAAGACTGTGAACGCCCAGAAACAATATGGACTGTAAAGTATTTTGTGTCGAAATGCGCATACTCTGAACAGTAGTCTACACCCCCCACAGCTGACATTCGATCCATTTTGTACCAAGATGTTAGGAGATATTGGAACTTCCTATTAGTTGTGACTAACGTTTTGTTCTGTCAGGTTATAACTCAGACTACGAACTGTGTTGCACAAAAACTATAATAGATTATCAAATAAGAATATGTTTCAGCTTTCATTACATTTCTTGCTGTATTCATAATATATGCTCTCAGTATTTATGCCTAGTTTCGGCACGACTGAATAATTTTCAAGCAAGGAGTTCGACATTATTACGAAAACAGAGTTTACATTTCCGTGTACCCATATTGTTACGATTACGATGTTGCTAGAATAATTCTTTTTGGTAAAATATAATTATATTGTGTGATACGGCGTCATGGGACAGAAGATGGACGCCTTCATAGCTTTTGGGTAGACAACCAAGACAGGGGAGGGGAAAGCGTACTCGACAACAAGCAAGAAACCTGAGTGGCCTAGAGGTACCAAGAGAAATTCAGCCAACAATTTTTTGTTGTATATCATACCCCACTGTACTGTTAAATTTAAGACTGAAAAGAGGGAAGTGGTAGGTATTAATAACAGATTGTTAATATTCAATGTACACAATTTTCTGAACCATTCAAGAGATACCTCCTCTCCTGAAGCATCCATCATCATCTGCACAGACACAACTTTCTTCCCATTAATCAGTGCTGCTTCTGTCAGAATTTCTCCTCTGATGACCAGTTCCATCATATGATCTATTTCCTATCTAACCAAGTCAACACTAGTAAATCTATTAGTTTTGTCTCCCTCGACCTTGTAATACCACTACTCTTTTTTGGGATCCTGTATCCTATTCCAGTCTCATCTCTACTCTCACAAAGAGGGCATATATGTAATATTAGTAATTTACACCAATTTAAACAGCTGCTTTGACTTTGTTGTTTCTGGTTATCTGGATTCGAATACACCGAAGATTTTTTGTGCAGCAAGTTAGTAAATTACACTAACATAAACTATTGTTTTGACACTGTTTTACGTTGGGTCTCACCAGTACATGGAATGAAGGATACATGTTGGATTAAAAACTAGTGTACCATCACAATTTGTACACAATACAAACTACAGGCACATGGTAGGAATAAAATTGCTATTGTAATTATGGAGTAATTAACGATTAAAGTTCCCATATTTCAAGTCATCAAGAGACAGCTATTTTTATGTTTTGTTAAATCAGAAATTATTTGTATCCCTAATGGAAATATGCCACGACGATTTTTCGGTCGGGATTAAACACGGCCAAATTGTAATTGGTGTTCGTTAATAGAACTGTACTTACGACCATATAGAAAATGTAAAATTTTACTCATACAAAATGTGATTAATTGAATCTAAGCGTTTCATTCAATACAACTAATTGCTCTGATCACCTGTAAATGATAGGATAATTCTCATTTTAGATAATAAAATAATATATGCCAATTAACGAAATATATTGTTTCAATGATAAAACTGTGATTTATAGTCATAATATAATCAGATTCTTTCCTGTCTTTGTATGAAATTATTCAGTGTTATTCCATGTAATTTTCTACGTAATTTGAGAAGATGTATGTAAAAACTTAAATTGTTAAATATCCAAAATTCAGTATGTAACAGTAACAGTAATTGAAATCATATAAATAGAGGAGATTTGTACGCCGCCAGGAGGCAGTCTTAAGTCAGTCTTCGGATCAGTTTTACGCATGTAGTTCGCCGCCGAACATCTAGTGTGCAAAATAAAATTCTTTGTGAACAGGAAGTACTGAAACTTCTTTACACCATTACATGACTCCCGTGTGACGATGCATTAACATCAAGATGAACCTACGGCAGCATCAAGAAGCAGCACCCCGGATTACACAAAATATGATTTTTTTTTTGGTGGAGGATATCTTTAATAAGACATTGTATATTGTTTTCCTAGTGTTAAGCAACGATACACATCCCAAACTTCATCACGAAGACGTTTTTGCCACGTAATATTACACTGGAGAAAGCCTACGACAATGTCTGGCATTCTGGTCTCCTTTTGAAACCCCAGACCCCAGATACATGCATTTCCAGTTAACTGTGTCTGTCTTATTGCATCCTTCCTATCTAATCGCTCCTCCTTTGTCACTATTAACAATACCAATTCTATAGCTTTAAGCTCACTACAGGAGTGCCCCAAGTGTCTTTCCTCTCTTCTCTTGTCTTCTCTACGATGCTGATATGCCCAAATCACCCTCACCAGTCCACCTCCTTCAATATGCTGGTGACACCACTTTCTTTGACCTCTGACCAACACTCCAGAAACGCAACGATCCCTCCAAATCCACCTCACTGTTTACCTTCTAATGTAGCCAATGGTTTCCCAAGATCAACCCCTCCAAAACCTGGGTAATAATTATAGCATGAACCACCCACACCTTCCGTCTCCATGACTTTTACTTTACAATTTACGACTGTCCTATCCAATTAACTAACACACTAAAATATCTTGGACCTAAGTTTGACTAGGAACTAACATGGTAACCTCACCTACTAACCATCCAACAGAAAGCCCACAATAGACAAACTACTAACTGGTATAAATTGTAGATTAAACCCCTCTACCATTCTCCACATCTACATAATCGTGCTCCAACTCATCCTCTGTTGTTCAAATGTTGCATCTCCAAAGTTGTATAAGTACCTCGAAATCCTGGAACAGTTTTTACTCCATCTCGCTTTCTCCATCCATTTACCTTCTCCCACGTGGATCCTCTACCATTTCATCAAATTCCCACCAGTTCTCATTCACATTGAATACCTCTGTGTCTCCCAACCTACCCGTGGCAATGGCCTTGCCGCAGTGGATACACCGGTTCCCATGAGATCACCGAAGTTAAGCGCTGTCGGGCGTGGCCGGCACTTGGATGGGTGATCATCCAGCTGCCATGCGTTGTTGCCATTTTTCGGGGTGCACTCAGTCTCGTGATGCCAATTGAGGAGCTGCTCGGCCGAATAGTAGCGGCTCCGGTCAAACAAAACCGTCATATCGGCCAGGAGAGCGGTGTGCTGACCACACGCCCCTCCTACCCGCATCTTCAAATGAGGATGACACGGAGGTCGGATGGTCCCGATGGGCCACTTGTGACCTGAAGACGGAGTGCATCCCAACCTACCCACAAACTGGATTACAATAACCCCATTACTTCCCCTCAGATCACCAACTATGGTATGCTGCCATGCCCTTACAAACGCATCCCTCCATCCCTACACCTACACACACTCCGTATCTCATCCCAATGCAGCTTCAACCAACTCCGTCTCCCAGGAAATGAGATCTGCCCTGATATTTATTTCTCCTACCAACTTTAACTCTTCCCCACCTGTCCCATACCACATCAAGGCTTCTTTCTACTTTCCCCTCTCCATCCACTCCCGTCTCTTTCCTCTTGATATCACTATCACACCCACACACCGAATCCCTCATCACCATCGGCCATTCCCACCTTCTGATTTTCCAAAATCTGCCCCAACACCCACCCTCATCTCCATAGTTTCCTTCCTAACAGACCCTCATTTTTTTCTACGCACACCCCTCGGACACTGAAGCGCCAAAGAAACTGGTATAGGCATGCGTATTGAAATACAGAGACATATAAACATTCAGAATACGGCTCTGCGATCGGCAACGCCTATATAAAACAACAAGTGTCTGTCGCAGTTGTTAGATCCATAACAGCTACGACAATGGCAGCTTTTCAAGATTTAAGTGAGTCTGAACGTGGTGTTATAGTCGGCGCACGAGCAATGGGACACAGCATCTACGAGGTAACGATGACGTGGGGATTTTCCCGTAGACCAATTCACGAGTGCACCGCGCATATCGTGCAAGAACGGGACCAACGACGACTGAAGAGAATCGTTCAACGTGACAGAAGTGCATCCCTTCCTCAAATTGCTGCAGATTTCAATGCTGTGCCATCAGAAAGTGTCAGCGTGCGAACCATTCATCGAAACATCATTCACATAGGCTTTTGGAGCCGAAGGCCCACTCGTGTACTCTTGATGATTGCACGACACAATGTTTTATGCCTCGCCTAAGCCCGTCAACACCAACATTGGACTGTTGATGACTGGAAAGATGTTGCCTGGTCGGACAAATCTCGTTTCAAATTGTACCGAGCGGATGGACGTGTGCTGGTATGAAGACAGCCTCATGAATCCATGGACGCTGCATGTCAGCAGGGGACTGTTCAAGCTGGTGGAGGCTCTGTAATGATGTGGTGCGTGTGCAGCTGGAGTGATATGTGACCCCTGATACGCCTGATATGACTCTGACGTACGTAAGCATCCTGTCTAATCACCTGCATCCATTCATATCCGTTGTGCATTCAGATGGACTTGGGCAATTCCAGCAGGACCATGCGAAACCCCACAAGTCCACAGTTGCTACTGAGTGGCTCCAGGAACACTCTTCTGAGTTTAAACATTTCCGCTGCCACCAAACTCCCCAGAGATGAACATTATTGAGCTTATCTGGGATGTCTTGCAATGTGCTGTTCAGAAGAGATCTCCACCCTTTCGCACTCGTATGTATTTATGGACAGCCCTGCAGGATTCATGGTATGAGTTCCCTCCAGCACTACTTCAGACATTAGTCGAGTCCATGCCGCGCCGTGTTGTGACACTTCTGCGTGGCTGCGGGGGCCCTGCATGATATTGGCCGGTGTAGCAGTTTCTTTGGCATATCAGTGTAACTGAATGTGCAGTGATTTTCTTTCAAGAATTTCATCTTTTTGCGATATGTTTTTAAAAGTATCTATTTTCGATTTTAGCTGCTTAGTCCTTTGGTTTTTAATTTAAAGAAGAAAACAGTCTTAATGTTTTTATGTAGACGACAACAAAATTCATCGTATTTAATATTTTTAAAATCATGCGTAACATTTCTCCTTAATATCATTTCTCCTGATCTTGGTTATATTTTTGAAATCGCTCTTGGCTGAAGAATGGACAGCCCACCCCCTCACAGCACTCCCACATGGGGCGAGAGTTTAAAATAACAGCTAAGGAAGAAAATAGGCATGCTGCGTTCTTCCTGCGTCGTGACTCCTGCCCCAACTAGGCGGCCACTGCAAAGCTCCTAAAAATCGTTGTATCTCTTCACCACCACCTCATGGTGCAGGCGAATACCAGAAGACCTAGAATGGTAAAGTATCTCGATTTCCTCGAGGAGGTCCAAAGAATTGCCTTTTTCTGCTCTATGAAGCAAATTCACACGTGACTGCGAGGATAGAATATTACGTCCACACACTATTATGTGGGCAACTAAGTTTGATTTTTAACCATATTACGTCTATAAGAGGCCACATGTTCAACAAGCCTAACCCCTACTTTTCTTCCTGTCTGCCCCACACAAAATACGGCACAATCCCAACATGTAATGTTATACACACATGATTGGTGATAAATACTTCTAATGTCAAAACTGTTGGTTAAAATATGCTCAACGTTATTTCTATTTGAAAATGAAACCACTATCTTGTGTTTCTTAAAAACTGATTCTTCTCTTGTACAAATTTTATCCAAGTATGACAAACAAATGTATGTATTGTTGCTGTCATCCAATCTATTACTGGCACAAGGTCTTACATCTTGTTTTTTTTTGTAGTTGCAATTTTACCATCGTAACCATAACATATGCCCCAAATATCTTCACATTACAAGGGAGAATGATGAGAACGAACGTATTTTGGACCTGTAACTGGATTCGTTCCATAGCATTTCCCTGCCATACAATGCATCTTTTCAAAATTAGAAACTTACTGAATACTACAGATATTTAAACAGTTACTTCACTCCTTTTATACACAAATTACTAAAAAATATGAATGTTAATTAAACCCAAAACAGAAAAAATATCTGAACTCAGGAAAAAAAGACCATTCACTAAATACTGAAAGCAAAATTTTGTATTAAGTAATTCCAAGGGAAAAATGCTCTGTATTAATAAGACCCAAAACAGATAGAAGAAATGGGCATTCAGTAAACCCAAAAAAGGACTATTGGGGATTAATTAGACCAAACAATTATTATTCTGGAGAGACTCATAAACAATTTCTGTACAATATTCTCGGTTCATCAGTTTTTGTTAACCCCCACATTGACAGTATTACACTCTATCACAGTTGGTAAATAATTTCAGTCACTGCCACTTCCTACACCCTTATGATCTTCACAGTGGGAAAATTGCTTCCACAGGCACTGACCTGTTTAACTGTAACATACTCTCTCCCTTCACAGTAGCCTCTCATGTTGCTTAGTTGCCATCTATGTTCGTTTATACTCTGAGCTACAACCGAGGCGAATTCGACACATTAAATTTCCCACAAACAAAGGAATCATTTTTTTCACCTTGCCAAAGAATGGTACCAAACGTGAAACATTTAAAATCTCTCCTCGATCAGTGATTAAGCACCCTATGTTGGGTGAGAGTGGTGGATTTGGAGCCCATCAGTCGGTGGTCTGAATACTGCGACACCATTAAGGTTAAGTCTCCATTGGATATTCCAATTACCCTACGCCTACTATAGACAGTTACAGTAGATCTACAACTCCTTTTCAGTTATAGAACCATTTATAACTTTTTTGCGACCAACAGTGGTTGTTCTTTCTGTCTGGTTTCATTTAACCATCTTTTTTCTTGACCCTTACAATGTTCCAGATCAGTTTCACCACATTCTGGTTCCCGTTTGTTTTCTTAGCCTTTGGGTAAATCAAAAAAATACGCGCTTGGAAGTGGACTCCTAACAATCTCGCATGGCCCTTGGTAGATGTTTAAGAATTTTGATAGTTCCAAATCGATCTCTTCAAATTTTCCACGTCTCTGTACCAGAACCTAATCTCCTACTTTGAAGTTGACCCCATTAACCCACTTATCGTACCACTCTTTTTGTGTCCTTATCTTTTCGTAAGTACTTTTTTCAGTAATTTTCTCTTCTCATATATAGTCACCTCCTTTCTAGAAAAAAATACTCTTAGTCTTCTATTAAATTAAGATTTTGAACTTCAACCATAATCTCTTGAGACATGAAATTCGTGCTCCCATGTACTACATTGTCCAGTACATCTTCGATTTCTGTCAGGAAATTTGCTTAAGCACTATGTTTACGACTAAAGGAAGCCGTATATACATGACCAATCTTCGTCACACATCGTTCCACAGTTTTTGAAGCAAGGTGGTGTGGAGATACGTGATTATATTGCGTCTACTTCATTTTGTTCCATTCCCTCTTTCCAAACTCTCGAAATAAATTGTGGTTCATTATCAGAGGGAACTCCCTTTGGCGTCTCAGTTGATTGAATATCAACACACGTTTTGCTCTCTTTTAAAGAAGCAGATTGATAACCTTGGAAAACAATTGGAAATTTGTGGTAAGGTCTTATGGGATCAGACTGCTGAGGTCATCGGTCCCTAAGCTTACACACTACTTAATCTAACTTAAACTAACTTACCCTAAGGACTACACACACGCCCAGCCCGAGGGAGGACTCGAACCTCCGACGGTGGGAGCCGCGCGGACCGTGACAAGACGCCTGAGACCCCGCGGCTACCCCTCGCGGCGATAACCTTGGAAAACACTTCCAGTACCACAAAAATGTAATAAACGCTCCTGGGTTTGGTAAAGATTCATAAGGTCAACTGATTCCATTATGTCTGTTGCATTTATACTTTGCGTAGATAACCAGTTGGTCAGTTTAGTCACTTTCATACTTCGGCGTGTGTTGCACGTTTTTATTCACCCACAACAATTCGACTCACTCTAGTCTTGGGTATTCCTCTGTTTGATTTCTACCTCCTCTTTTTCTTTATCAAGATTTGTTGTCTATATACCTCATTGGCCCCTTACTGACTCAGAGAATCGCTTTCCACGTTGTTTCCCTATCACATTGATTTCATTTACTTCATCATGGACTGTAGGAAATCCGGAACAGATGAGAACTGAAGTTTTTAAGACGTAGTGCTACAGAAGAATGTTGAAAATTAGATGGACTGATACGGTAAGGAATTAGGAGGTTCTCTGCAGTATCAGCGAAGAAAGAAACATATGAAAAACACTAACAATAAGAACGGACAGGATGATACGACATGTGTTAAGAAATCAGGGGATAATTTCCATGGTACTAGAGGGCGCTGTAGAGGGTGGAATCTATAGAGTAAGACAGATATTGGAATAAAGGGTGAAAACTATAGTGTAAGACAGAGATTGGAATACATCCCGCAAATGATTGAGGACCTTGGTGCAAGAGCTATTCTGAGATGAAGTTGGCACAGCACAGTCTCCCCTGCAAAATCCTTGCAAGTTTTTCAGACTGTTTCTGATCACCCAGCATATCGGAGGGAACACAGTGAAAATGTTACAGAGATCTGACTACATATGGAAGCATATTGGTAGCTGCGAAATTTATGATTGATGCGGGACGGAGGGAAATATTACTGTCTCATATCCTCTCAGCTGTACTATTCAGTTGTATGGGTTGTAAGACGTAGATATTGATAGAGGTGGGCATTTCACTTGTTGTCTCTCTACAGCTGAGAAATATGCAAAAACTCAGTAAAGCAGCAGCAAATAAAGGAAAGGAAGTTACGAATTACGGGCTGATACGGGTGAGACCCGTTCCACCAGTAAATAACAACATTAAGAGCGCAAATTTCTGTGCCAAATACTGCGATTAGTGCACTGGAAAAGTTCACTGATGTGTTATTGATGTCTAGGCCTACTAAACGCGTCCAAGATACATGAACAGAGGACGGCTCGGTCATCATATTCTTCGACACGTCTACTCTGGTAACACGTTTCGTCGGTTCTGCAACGTCACATCGAGGGTATCTTGTTTGTGATACTGAACCACTCGATTACAACAACGTTTCCAGAATTTACGGTTGCAGAGCAATTAACAGTTACGTTTTGTATTTCGTTAGTGTGTCCCTGTTCATTAAAGTCAGTTCCTCTGTGCTGAATAATCAAGCAACCGTTATTGCACTTATTAACTGATAGAAGTTCCATTTGAAAGTTTGCAAGTATTTACAGGTGAACTGAAAGTACTTTGTTTAAGTATTGTTTCACTTTCCTTGCACTGAGCAGCTTATTTAAATTATCTTGCGTGAAACAGGAAGCGGCCACTTGGATAACCGTAGCTGAGCTATCATTTTGTGATTGTAGCGATTGGTAAAACTTAATGCTTTGGTTTACGCGTATGTGTCTGAGTACAGAGAGGGTGTGCTGTTGCCGGCCGCTGTGGCCGAGCGGTTCTAGGCGCTTCAGTCCGGAACCGCGCTACTGCTACGGTCGCAGGTTCGAATCCTGCCTCGGGCATGGATGTATGTGATGTCCTTAGGTTAGTTAGGCTTAAGTAGCTCTAAGTATAGGGGACTGATGACCTAAGATTTTAAGTCCCATAGTGCTTAGAACCATTTGGGTGCTGTTGCAATTCTGGGAGTAAGAGCATTCTTTCCTTTTTTTTTTTTTTTTTTTGTATTTCAATTCCCCATCGGGGCGGGCTGGCAGCAGCATAGGCGCTGCTCTTCAGCCGAAAGACATAGAACAAAACAATAGAAGACATTTAAAAACAGCAAAGGAGAGAATAAGGTGAACATAGATACATAAAAGGGGGAACATCATGGAAGGCAATAGACAAAAAACGGGGTGACTGTAAAATGAAGATAAAAAACTGTTTAAAAGTAGCACACACAAAAAGCCACAAACTGCGGCGGTTAAAAGAACACAAGGCACAGTACGACAGGAGCATAAAGGTAGCGACGGATGGCATAGCACATAACGTAACACTGACAGCGAACCTCAAGGCAGTTCACAATTAAAATCACACCTCTAGACGCACACGAGAAACAGCACTAAACGCAACACTGATTTCGCACACTGATGATGATCAATACAGAGGATCTGCCAGGCGCTAGGAGATGAGGGAGACCTGAAGAAGGGAGGGAGGGGAAGAGATGGGGGAGGTGAGCGGGGGGCGCGCGGAAGAGGGCCAGGTAGGGAGGGATGTGGGAAGGAGAGAGGCAAGTATGGGGTGCAGGGTCTCAGGGAAGGGGGGGACAGAGGAAAATCCGCTCTGGGGGAAGGAGGAAAGAGGAAAAGGGAGCCCTGGGGAGGGGGGGGGGTGAACAAGGCCAGGTTATAGTTGGAAGGAAGGGTAGATGTCACGGCGAAGTTCGTCATCTGGGAGGGGGAGGCGTTGGAAATTGCCCTGATGAAGGAGATGGAGGGTGTGGAGGTGGAGAGAGGGAGGGATACAGCGATAGAGGTGCGGCAATTGGCGGGGGGTGGAGAGGAAGGAGGAAACCTGGGGGGGATCAAGCCTGCGAACAATGTAAAGGATGCGGAGATGTTGGAGGAAGAGGAGGAGGTGGGGGAAGGGGATCAGTTCATACAGGAGCCGTGTGGGGGAAGGAAGGCGGATACGGAAGGCAAGGCGGAGCGCATGGCATTCAAGGATTTGGAGGGCCTTGTAAAAGCGGGTGGGGGCGGAGATCCAGGCGATGCTGGCATAACAGAGGATAGGATGGATGAGGGATTTGTAGGTGTGGAGGATGGTAGAAGGATGCAATCCCCATGTCCGGCCAGACAGGAGTTTCAGCAGGCGGAGGCGGGAATGGGCTTTCTGCTGGATGGTCAGGAGATGAGGGGTCCAGGTGAGGTGTCAGTCAAGGGTGAGGCCAAGGTATTTCAGGGTGGGGGTGAGTTGGATAGGACGACCATAAAGGGTGAGGTAGAAATCATGGAGGCGAAAGGAGCGAGTGGTGCGGCCTATGATGATTGCCTGATTTCTTTCCTTTCTGTTCGACGCTTTTAATGAGGTGCGATTTAGCTGCGCTGTGTGATGTGATAGCATTGCTATTCAGCATCGTGTTCCAGTACTCTATGATGAATCATATTATTATGTTTCTTTCTTCGTTCATTTCTTTTTAAACATGTAAGCTATATACAGGGTGGTCCATTGATAGCGACCGGGCCAAATATCTCACGAAATAAGCGTCAAACGAAAAAACTACAAAGGACGAAACTTGTCTAGCTTGAAGGGGAAGCCAGGTGGCGCTATGGTTGGCCCGCTAGATGGCGCTGCCATAGGTCAAACGGATATCAACTGCGTTTCATAAAATAGGAATCCCCATTTTTTATTACATATTCATGTAGTATGTAACGAAATATGAATGTTTTAGTTGGACCACTTTTTTCGCTTTATGATAGATGGCGCTGTAATAGCCACAAACATATGGCTCACAATTTTAGACTAACAGTTGGTAACAGGTAGCTTTTTAAATTAAAATACAGAACGTAGGTACTTTTGAACATTTCATTTCGGTTGTTCCAATGCGATACATGTACCTTTGTGAACTTATCATTTGTGAGAACGCATGCTGTTACAGCCTGATTACCTGTAAATACCACATTAATGGAATAAACTGCTCAAAATGATGTCCGTCAACCTGAATGCATTTGGCAATACGTGTAACGAAGTTCCTCCCAACAGCGAGTAATTCGTCTTCCGTAATGTTCGCACATGCATTGACAATGCGCTGACGCATGTTGTCAGGCGTTGTCGGTGGATCACGATAGCAAATATCCTTCAACTTTCCCCACAGAAAGAAGTCCGGGGACGTCAGATCCGGTGAACGTGCGGGCCATGGTATGGTGCTTCGAAGACCAATCCACCTGTCATGAAAAATGCTATCCAATAGCGCTTCAACCGCACGCGAGCTATGTGCCGGACATCCATCATGTTGGAAGTACATCACCATTCTGTCATGCAGTGAAACATCTTGTAGTAACATCGGTAGAACATTACGTAGAAAATCATCATACATTGCACCATTTAGATTGTCATCGTTAAAATAGGGGCCAATTATCCTTCCTCCCATAATGCCGCACCATACATTAACCCGCCAAGGTCGCTGATGTTCCACTTGTCGCAGCCATCGTGGATTTTCCGTTGCCCAATAGTGCATATTATGCTGGTTTATGTTACCGCTGTTGGTGAATGACGCTTCGTCGCTAAATAGAACACGTGCAAAACATCTGTCATCGTCCCGTAATTTGTCTTGTGCCCAGTAGCAGAATTGTTCACGACGTTCAAAGTCGTCACCATGCAATTCCTGGTGCACAGATATATGGTATGGGTTCAATCAATGTTTATGTAGCATTCTCAACACCGACGTTTTTGACATTCCCGATTCTCGGGCAATTTGTCTGCTACTGATGTGCGGATTAGCCGCGACATCAGCTAAAACACCTACTTGGGCATCATCATTTGTTGCAGGTTGTGGTCGACAATTCACATGTGGCTGAACACTTCCTGTTTCCTTAAATAACGTAACTATGCGGCGAACGGTCCAGACACTTGGATGATGTCGTCCAGGATACCGAACAGCATACATAGCACACGCCAATTGGGCATTTTGATCAGAATAGCCATACAACAACACGATATCGGCCTTCTCCGCAATTGGTAAACGATCCATTTTAATACGGGTGACGTACCACGAAGCAAATACCGTCCGCACTGGAGGAATCTTACGTTATACCACGTACTTATACGTTTGTGACGATTGCAGCGCCATCTATCACAAAGCGAAAAAAGTGGTCCAAGTAAAACAGTCATATTTCTTTACGTACTACACGAATATGTAATAAAAAATGGGGGTTCCTATTTAAAAAAACGCAGTTGATATCCGTTTGACCTATGGCAGCGCCATCTAGCGGGCCAACCATCGCGCCATCTGGTTTCCCCCTTCAAGTTAGACGAGTTTCGTTCTTTGTAGTTTTTTCGTTTGATGCCTATTTTGTGAGATATTTGGCCAGGTCACTATCAATGGGCCACCCTGAATATAAAGCCAAAGGTAAAGTAACAAACTGGTTTGCAGCAAAGGTAATATTTTGATACAAAGATGAGAAGAGATACACTCTTCAATTGATAAATTCAATTATCTTCACCTGTTTGTTTCTGTAAGTGGTATCGGCGGACGTAGCTCCGTCGTATCAGTATTGTATAAAAATGTGTATTCCAACCTTATATTAAGAAGTATTATAAAAGTTATTAGGAAGGTCAAGTTTATTCATATATTTCTCCAAAAACACCCGTCTGTTCGTCATTTCGCCCGCGCCGAGAATCCTGCATTAGGAGGTTCGCAGCAGACAAGAGGAATTTGCGCGAGCAGTGGAGGGGCGATCCTGTATCGGTATTGTCATAAACAGCACTACGCACAATGGAACTAATGTGAAGCAGTTGTTGATGTTGTTGTTGTTGTTGTTGTTGTTGTTGTGGTCTTCAGTCGTGAGACTGGTTTGACGCAGGGATCCATGCTACTCTATCCTGTGCAAGCTTCTTCATCTCCCAGTACTTACTGCAACCTACATTCTTATGAATATGCTTAGTGTATTCATGTCTTGGTCTCCTTCTACGATTTATACCCTCCACGCTGCCCTCAAATACTAAATTGGTGATCCCTCGATGCCTCAGAACATGTCCTACCAATCGATCCCTTCTTCTAGTCAAGTTGTGCCACAAACTTCTCTTCTCCCCAATCCTATTCAATACCTTCTCATTAGTTACGTGACCTACCCGTCTAATCTTCAGCATTCTTCTGTAGCACCACATTTCGAAAGCTTCTATTCTCTTCTTGTCTAAACTACTTATCGTCCACGTTTCACTTCCATACATGGCTATACTCCATACAAATACTTTCAGAAACGACTTCCTGACATTTAAATCTATACTCGATGTCAACAAATTTTGCTTCTTCAGAAACGCTTTCCTTGCCATTGCCAGTCTACATTTTATATCCTCTCTACTTCGACCATCATCAGTTATTTTGCTCCCCAAATAACAAAACTCCTTTACTACTTTAATAAGTGTCTCATTTCCTAATCTAAGTCCCTCAGCATCACCCGACTTAATTCGACTACATTCCATTATCCTCGTTTTGCTTTTGTTGATGTTCATCTTATACCCTCCTTTGAAGACACTGTCCATTCCGTTCAGCTGCTCTTCCAAGTCCTTTGCTGTCTCTGACATAATTACAATGTCATCGGCAAGCCTCAAAGTTTTTATTTCTTCTCCATGGATTTTAATTCCTATTCTGAACTTTTCTTTTGTTTCGTTTATTGCTTGCTCAATATACAGATTGAATAACATCGGGGATAGGCTACAACCCTGTCTCACTCCCTTCCCTACCACTGCTTCCCTTTCATACCCCTCGACTCTTATAACTGCCATCTGATTTCTGTACAAATTGTAAATAGCCTTTCGGTCCCTGTAGTTTACGCCTGCCACCTTCAGAATTTGAAAGAGAGTATAATCAACATTGTCAAAAGCTTTCTCTAAGTCTACAAATGCTAGAAACGTAGGTTTGCCTTTCCTTAATCTTTCTTCTAAGAAACGTCGTAGGGTCAGTATTGCCTCACGTATTCCATCATTTATACGGAATCCAAACTGATCTTCCCCGAGGTCGGCTTCTATCAGTTTTTCCATTCGTCTGTAAAGAATTCGCGTTAGTACTTTGCAGCTGTGACTTATTTAACTGATAGTTCGGTAATTTTCACATCTGTCAACACCTGCTTTCTTTGGGATTGGAATTATTATATTCTTCTTGACGTCTGAGGGTACTTCGCCAGTCTCATACATCTTGCTCACCAGATGGTAGAGCTTTGTCAGGCCTGGCTCTCCCAAGGCTGTCAGCAGTTCTTATGGAATGTTGTCTACTCCCGGGGCTTTGTTTCCACTTACGTCTTTCAGTGCTCTGTCACATTCTCCACGCAGTATCATATCTCCCATTTCATCTTCATCTACATCCTTTTCCATTTCCATAATATTGTCCTCAAGAACGTCGTCCTTGTACAGACCCTCTATATACTCCTTCCACCTTTCTGCTTTCCCTTCTTTGTTTAGATCTGGGTTTCCATCAAAGCTCTTGATATTCATACAAGTGGTTCTCCTTTCTCCAAAGGTCTCTTTAATTTTCCTGTAGGCAGTATCTGTCTTACCCCTAGTGAGATAAGCCTCTGCATCCTTACATTTGTCCTCTAGCCATCCCTGCTTAGCCATTTTGCACTTCCTGTCGATATCATTTTTGAGACGTTTGTATTCCTTTTTGCCTGCTTCATTTGCTGAATTTTTATATTTTCTCCTTTCTTCAATTAAATTCAATATTTCGTCTGTTACCCAAGGGTTTCTACTAGCCCTCGTCTTTGTACCTATTTGATCCTCTGCTGCCTTTACTATTTCATACCTCAAAGCTACCCATTCTTCTTCTACTGTATTTCTTTCCCCCATTCCCGTCAATTGTTCCTTTATGCTCTCCCTGATACTCTGTACAACCTCTGGTTCTTTCGGTATATCCAGGTCCCATCTCCTTAAATTCCCATCTTTTTGCAGTTTCTACAGTTTTAATCTACAGTTCCTAACCAATAGATTGTGGTCGAGTCCACATCTGCCCCTGGAAATGTCTTACAATTTAAAACCTCGTTCCTAAATCTCTGTCTTGCCATTATATAATCTGTCTGATACCAGTGAATTTTAAAATTTTCCCGGCGAATTGACTGTTGAAACAAATTTCGGGCTTGCAGCCGGCCGTCGTTCAATACTTCGCACGATATTTCAACTGGGCACCTGCCAGTCATCTTCAGGTGAGCCGTCGCAGCCGTCAGATTGTGAGTTACGTACTGCTCAAGAGGACGTCGTTATCAGGAGAAAGAATACTGGCGTTCTACGGATCGGCTCACCTGAAGATGACTGGCAGGTGCCCAGTTGAAATATCGTGCGAAGATTTGAACGACGACCAGCTGCAAGCCCGAAATTTGTTTGAACTATCTGATACCTTTTAGTATCTCCAGGGTTCTTCCATGTATACAACCTTCTTTCATGATTCTTGAACCAAGTGTTAGCTATGATTAAGTTATGCTCTGCGCGAAATTCTACCAGGCGGCTTCCTCTTTCATTTCTTAGCCCTAATCTATATTCACCTACTATGTTTCCTTGTCTCCCTTTTCCTACTGTTGAATTCCAGTCACCCATGACTATTAAATTTTCGTCTCCCTTCACTACCTGAATAATTTCTTTTATCTCCTCATACATTTCATCAATTTCTTCGTCAACTGCAGAGCTAGTTGGCATATAAACTTGTACTACTGTAGTAGGCGTGGGCTTCGTGTCTATCTTGGCCACAATAATGCGTTCACTATACTGTTTGTAGTAGCTTACCCGTACTCCTATTTTTTTTATTCATTATTAAACCTACTCCTGCATTACTCCTATTTGATTTTGTATTTATAACCCTGTATTCACCTGAACAAAGTCTTGTTCCTCCTGCCACCGAACTTCACTAATTTCCGCTATATCTAACTTTAACCTATCCATTTCCCTTTTTAAATTTTCTAATCTGCCTGCCCGATTAAGGGGTCTGACATTCCACGCTCCGATCCGTAGAACGCCAGTATTCTTTCTCCTGATAACGACGTCCTCTTGAGCAGTACGTAACTCAAAATCTGAATATTGATCTTAAATGTATTGACATTGAAGGTCTGTTGATATTAGTACCAGTTAAAGTTCACCCAGGATATGTGTACAGATTTATAAATTACCTTCCAAATCCTTTCAATTATTCTTTCAAACCAATTTTTTAAAAATTATTCAAATAGCAATTATTAATCAGTTTCCATTATTTGCCAGCCCAGCTATATGCCACTATTCAACTCTGCGATTTATTATTTGTGCCTACTGTGTTACATTTTGCGCCATTTTTTAATTACTAATTTAATTCATATATATTTTGGAAAAGCATTCTTTACTATTACATAGTTATGTAATGTCAGCATTAACACTCAGTCAGTTAATCTCAGTTGTAATGTGTCAAAATCATATTAAAATACAGTCATGGGATCACTACTTAGCCGTGAGATCTTCAAAGCGTTTGTCTCTCATGTAGAATTTACGCCGTCTCCCCCTTTCCCCAAAAAAAGAGAGCGAGAGAAGAAACAACGCACATTGCACCAAGAAGGAATTATCCGAATGGGACGGAAATCAGCAGCTGTGATATACATATACAGTGAAACAAATGGTTACAGTTTCAGAAAAATTGGATGATTCATTCACGAGAAAGAGGTTTACAAATTGAGCAAGTCAATAACACACTGGCCACCTCTGGCCCATAAGCAAGCAGTTATTCGGCTTGGCACTGATTGACAGACATGTTGGATGTCCTCCTGATGGGATATCGGGCCATTTTGTTTCCAACTGGCGCGTTAGATCGACAAAATATCGAACTGGTTGGATATCCCTGCACATAATACTTCATACATTCTCAACCGAGAAGAGATCAGTTGACTTACTGGCCGAGGTAGGGTTTGGAAAGCACGAAGATAGGCAGCAGAAACCCTTGTTGTGTGCGGACGAGCATGATTTTGCTGAAATGTAAGTCCAGCATGGTTTGCCATGAAGGGCAACAAAACGTGGCGTAGATGTACCGCTGTACTCTAAGGGTGCCGCGGATGACAACGAAAGGAAACCTGCTATGAAATGAAATGCTATCCCAGACGATCAGTCCTGGCTGCTGGGGCGTATGGCGTGCGACATTAAAACTGGTATCCCACCGCTGTCTGGGCTGTCTCCAGACAGTTTCACTGGTCGGCGGTGTTCATTTCACAGCGGGGCTCATCACTAAAGACAATTCTACTCCAGTCAAAGAGATAACAGACAGAAAACATGTGTGGAGGCGCCCTGGACAGCGGCGTAATACCAACCTGACTGTCGCCCTTCATATGGCCCGATAATCAGGATTGATTGTCTGGGGTGTCACTTCTATTCACTGCAGGACCCCTTTGTTTGTCGTCCATGGAATACTTACACCAGAGGGGTACGTCAATCGTATTGTACGCACCATTTTGTTGCCCTTTCTGGCAAGCCACCCTGGGCTTACATTTGAGCAAGATGATGTCCGCCCGCACACAGCGAGAGTTTCTACTCCTTTTTTTCGTGCTTGCCAAACCCTACTTTGGCCGGCAACGTCACCAGGTCACTCCCCAATTGAGAACGTTTAAAACATTATTGGTAGGGTCCTCCAACCATCCCTTGATTTTGACTATCTAAAGAGCGAGTTGGACAGAGTTTGGCAATATATCCTTCTGGAAGACATCCAACGACTCTAACTGTTTTTATAAGGACCAGAGGTGCACCAAAGCGTTGTTTACTTGCTCAGTTTATGAACCTTTTTCTCTTGAATAAATCATCCAATTTTTCTGGAATTGTAATCGTTTGCTTTCCTGTACTTGTACATCAAATAAATAGATTTCCGTCCCATTTGCATAATACATAAATGGCTCGTCTTTTCTTCCATAGAGTATATTGCGTAGACAAGCTACACTATGTGAACAAAAGTATGCGGACGCTCCCAAAAACGCACGTTTTTCATATTAGGTACATTGTGCTGCCACCTACTGCCAGGTACTCCACATCAGCGACCTCAGTAGTCATTAGACATCTTGGGAAAGAGCAGAATGGGGCGCTCCGCGGAACTCACGGATTTCGAACGTGGTCAGGTGATACGGTGTCTTTCGTGTCATACGTCTGTACACTAGATTTTCAAACTCCTAAACATCCCTAGGTCAACTGTTTCCGATGTGATAGTGAAGAGCAAACGTGAAGGGACAAGTACAGCACAAAAGCGTACAGGCCGGCCTCGTCTGTTGACTGACAAGAGACCGCGGACAGTTGAAGAGGGTCGTAATGTGTAATAGGCAGACGTCTCACGTGACCATCACACAGGAATTCCAAACTACATCAGGATTCACTGCAACTACTATGACAGTTAGGCGGGAGGTGAGAAAACTTGGATTTCATGGTCGAGCGGCTGCTCATAAGCCACACATCACGACGGTAAATGCCAAACGACGCCTCGCTTGGTGTAAGGAGCGTAAACATTGGACGATTGAACAATGGAAAAACATTTTGTCTTGTGACAATCACGGTACACAATGTGGCGATCCGATCGCAGGGCGTGCGTTTTGCGAATGCCCGATGAACGCCAACTGCCAGCGTGTATAGTGCTAACAGTAAAATTCGGAGGCGGTGGTATTATGGTGTGGTCGTGTTTTTCATGGAGGGGGCTTGCACTCCTTGCTGTTTTGCTTGGCACTATCACAGCACAGGCCCATATTGATATTTTAATCACCTTCTTGCTTCCCACTGTTGAAGAGCAATTCTGGGATGGCGATTGCATATTTCAACACGATCGAGCACCTTTTCATAATGCACTGCCCGTGGCGGAGTGGTTACACGACAATAACATCCCTGTAATGGACTGGCCTGCACAGAGTCCTGACCTGAATCCTACTGAACACCTTTGGGATGTCTTGGAACGCCGACTTCGTGCCAGGCCTCACCGACCGACATCGATACCTCTCCTCAGTGCAGCACTCCGTGAAGAATCAGCTGCCATTCCCCAAGAAACCTTCCAGCCCCTGACTGAATGTATGCCTGCGAGAGTGGAAGCTGTCGTCAGGGCTAAGGATGGTTCAACACCATATTGAATTCCATCATTACCGATGGAGGGTGCCACGAAGTTGGAAGTCATTTTCAGCCAGGTGTCCGGATACTTCTGATCACATAATGTAGTAGCAAAGACAGATCGTTTAGGCAAAATTCGGAGTGCTGCACGTTGCAGTTAAAGATTCCGTATTACATTCTGAAGCCGTATTTCTCAGACACATTCAGTTCAAATTATTCGTAAAATCAGAGTCGTTCCACTACTAACAAGATTTTATTTTGTAGGGACCACACTACAGCTCATTAGCTTTCCGACAAAAATATCTGCCTACAGTTATTGGGCAAGAGCGGACTATATAAAATTTTTCGTCCAGGCTGTGATAAGTTTTATATTGGACAGTTATACAACGCTATAGCAGCTACTTTGACTGAGGATGAGTGTAGCTAATGATTGCTGAAATCTGACGATGCATCTATTGAATGAAGTTGAGGGCTAACAAATAGTCTCATATCCACCATTTGTTAAACAAAAGGCGGAAGCTGAAGCTTTTGGAAGCCCTTGAAGTTAATAAACATCTGGTATGCAGTCCTCACTTGAATTCAAATGACGAAACACAACTTACCATCTCCTCTCTTCTAAGCTTCGCCTAATTCCCTCATCGACTGCTGTGCAGTTCGCTTACTGCCCATTCCATTCCATTCCATTCGCTTCTTTGTTTTGTATTTTTTATTTAATTTTTATTTGTTTTATTTGTGACACTGTTACAATCCTCATTTCCCTATTTTTTTTAACTTACGCATGTCTCTAATTAAAGTATGTATTCTATGTATCGAGGTACATAAAAACCATCCCCGGTGTTCCTGACTTACAGCAGTTGTAAAAAACATCTGCTTGTACAACGGTTTTTAACGTGTAAAACTTTTGTCTCAGCTGCGTAATCTGCTGCCTTTAGTGCGGTGCTAAGTTTTAACGATCTGTATTACTGGCATCGTATCGTTATAGGTTTTATTCTGCGAGTTTTATAAGCCACTGTTATCAGTATTGTGTACCAGCATGCTACCGACTTTGAAGACGTCTATACACGAAATGTATTCACAACTGCGAATACGGACAACCATCAGTTGTATAATGGGACGTCGACAGTGAGAATTTATGCCGGACCAGGACTCGAAAGCGGATCTCCAGCTTATCACGAGCGGTCGTCTTACCATTAGGCTATCCGAGCACGAGATTCACGTCCACACCCATACTTCCATATCTCGTCAACCACGTGTCTACACCTGTACTCGTATATCCATTATGTATATTCCCGTGCAGATGAGGCATTTTACTAGAAAGTCGCTTGCGTGGTGTCGGCAGATAAATACAATATTGCAGTGCCTGTGTTATTCCGAACTACGACGCAACGTTCCTTTGGACATGCCATCCGCTGTGTAATGGAATGACGACAATGAAATTTTATGCCGGATCGGCACTCGAACCCGGATGTCCCGGTTTATCGCGAAAGAATGCCTTAAACGCTGCGGGTATCCGAGCACACCTCCAGGACTGATACAAGCTTCCAGGTGTCACGCAGTCCACAAGCCTCACGCATGCACATTTCGTGATTTCCGCACAGAGAAAGACAAATATTTGCTTGTTATTTTAGACCGTCGAGACAAGGATACGTGACATCAGTCCGGATTCGGGAAATGCGAATCCATTTCGTAATCCACAGCTTTAATCGTCCAGACAGTGTCCCTTCATTCACACAAGCATGCATGTTTGAAGGACGTTGTAATGTGAAGACACAGACACTGCGTAAATACAGATATCGAACCCAACCATTGCATAGTACGAAATTATCTGTTGTATTTAGGAAGTATTTTTAATAACTGCGTTGACTGTCTTGCTAAATTTTGTTGTACACCAAAGACTTTCATGAAATGTGGCGCCTAATAAAAATACCTGATAATTAGACCTCTGACAGGAATACAGTAAACTGTTTTCAGAGTTACAGTGAATAAAGTTCACGGTAGTGGTTTTGTTATGAAGTTTACAGGTTCCTCACAAATTTTCTAGGTTTAAACATTGTGTAAATTAGAAGTGATATTTGAATTTAAGTTTTCATAATGGAGTATTCTGTAAAAAATTATTTAAAGGAAAACACACAGCGAATTTGAGCTTACCCTTCTTTGTTGAATTTACAGGTCGATTCAGCTCCTCGGGTGTGTAAATATTTCGTTCTTTTTCACAGCTCTTTCGGATTATACAGAAGTAATTTACATTAGACAATAATTAAAATGCACTACAAACAAAAAATTTTCCACCCTCCAGGAGATGTCACGCTAATATCGTGCAACATCACCTTTAGTCTTTGGTAATGGCCTCAGCTAGGCATGTAAGAGGGTCCAAAACTTTCTGCAGGGTCGTCATAAGTTTCTGGAGCCATTCACTGATGATTAAATGCTGTAGAACGGAGATGTTGATTGGCATAACTATGTTCGAAGAAGCTATTGATTGTGAACTTCGATAGAAAGACGTATGGTGTTAATCACCCATTTATTCGCCACCAAGGAAAAAATGAGATGTAAGTAACACAGTAAGTAAGATCACGTATTAGCGGAAACGGTAACGTGTGTCAGCGCTCATTTTATTGTACGCGCCTGTAGGACGAATAAAACGGACGAGCCATAGAGTCTGCAGCATAGACAGCAGTGAAAACCTGTCACGAGTCACAAACAGACCGAACTCCGCAACAAAATGATGCGCATTTCTGGTTCAGATTTGAAGTACCTGTACCGCATTCATGCTCAGAATTCTTAAATAGGTGTCGGCTTGGCCGGGGGAGCACTTTGATATAAGAACAAAGTCCGGAAACATCTACAGAAATATACGACCCAGAAAAAAATGCGCGGTCTCATAAACAGCAAGTTTTTCTAGGTTAATGAAGTGCAGAGCAGTGAAAAGGACAGTTTCAGTTTGGAAATTACTTGTTACAGTACCCGCAGCAAAAGAGGGTACTGATCCCCCATGGTACACAAAACAGATCAGAGTACTGTTGCAGATGCAACGAGAAAAGCGTGACAAATTTAAAAGAACGCAAAATCCCCAGGATGGGTAAAGTTTTACAGAAGCTGGAAATTTAGCACAATCTTCAGTGCGAAATGCTTGTCATAGTTTCTACAACCGAAAGTCTGTCTCGACATCTGGCGGAAAACACAGACTCTGGTCATCTGTGAAGTACAGTGGCAGCAAGACGCAGTCAATACCTCCACTGTGCGACAGCAATGGTAGTTATTAAACACAATGTTCCAAAATACTGTCACCAAAAAGGACTAAATAAATGTTCCAGAATCCGAATCAAGTAGAGCCGGCAACATAAGTAACTTAGAAGTAGATATCCTCGGTGTAGCGAAGCAGCTTAAGTTAGTTGATTAAGAAAGGCCACCGGTCCAGTCTGCATACCAGTCAGATCCCTTTCAGAGTATGCTGAGCAATAGCTACCAACTTAGGAATCATGTACAAGTACTCGCTCGCCGAAAGATCCGTACCTAGAGACTTGAAAATTGCACAAGTCACACAAATACCCAAGAAAGGAAACAGGTGTGATTCGCTGAATTACAGACCCATATCACAAACGTCGATTCAGTAGGATTTTGTAACAGCTACTGTGTTCGAACTTATGAATTATGTCGAAGAAAACGGTTTATTAACAAAGAGCCAATCGGATTCAGGAAATATCGTCTTTGTGAAACACAAGTAGCTCTTTATTCTCACGAAGTTATAACTGCAATCGACAGAGTATGTCAACTTGTTTCCATATTTTTGAATTCCCAGAAGGCTTTTCACACAGTTCCTCACAAGTGATTTCCAATCAAACTGCATGCCTAGAGAGTATGGTCTCAGTTGTGTGATTAGATTCGTGTTTTCCTGTGAGAAAGGTCACACCAGAACAGAAGTTCCCCAAGGAAGTGTTATAGGCCCTCTGCTGTTCCTGATCTACATAAATGTTATCGGAGACAATGTGAGCAACGCTCTTAGATTGTTCGGAGATGGTGCTGTCATTTACCGTCTCGTTAAGTCATCAGATGGTCAAAACGAATTCCAGAATGATTTAGACAAGCTGTCTGTATGGTGCAAAAAGTGGCAATCAGCTCTAAACAATGAAAAGTATGAATTCATCCACAGTGAGCTCTAAAAGGAATCCACTAAATTTCTGTGAACGATCACATAGATAATGTTGTGGGGGAAAACAAACCACAGACTGCGATTTATTGACAGAACATTTAGAAAATTGCCTATCCGTCCTCTTCTGGAGTATTGTCTTGCGGTGTGGAATCTGCATCAGACAGGATTGACGGGGGACATCGAAAAAGTTCAAAGAAGGGCAACTCGTCTTTTGTTACTACGAAATAGGGGAGGGACTGCCACGAATATGATACGCGAACTGATGGCAGTCGTTAAAACAAAGGCGTTTTGCCTTGTGGCAGGTTCTACTCATGAAATTTCAGTCAGCAACTTCCTTCTCAGAATGTGAAAATATTTTGGTAGCGCCCTCCTATACGGGGAGGAATGGTCATAGCAATAATATGAGAGAAAACAGACGTCATACAGAAAGATTTAAGTGCTGGTTTTTCCCACGCTCTGCAAGAGAGTTGAACGGTAGAGAAAGAACATGATGGTGGTTGGATGTACCCTCTGCCAGGCACTGAATTGTGAGTTGCAGAGTAATCATGTAGATGTAGAAATTAATATCATTACACAGCTGACCATTAACGATGGAACACCATGAAAGTGGCATGTAGAGAACGTCAAACTGTTACGAAGTGTTGCACTTACTTGGATACGCAAGTGATCAGCGTTTCAGCACAGCCTGACAATGTAGACAATAGTAACGTCATCTACATTCAGTATATAAGCAAAGAGTGTACAACGCGTTTCTCATTTATAAATCGCATGTAAACGTTACTGTTTGTGAGAAGATCGAGTAAGAATTATAAACGACTACCAGCACATATCGGGATCTGAAAGTGGCAGGATTGCGGTTTATCGAGTCTGGAGTTTATCGCGCGATATTGCTGTTCGCATTGGTCGATATTCCACGACAATGATGCGAAAATGGCATCAGTGAGTTCAGGAGAGTTATGCTCGAGGTCATGCAGTATCTAAATGGACTTGCGCCTAAATAGACGTGCATTTTGTTCGTTCGACCGTGCAGGATCCTACAGCCGCGACACGTACCTTGTATTAGATAATGTGCTTGTTTGCAGCAAGATAAGTACCCATAGCGATAGTACGTTGACGAATGCAGCACTACGGACTGTCACCACGGTGACGCCGGCCGAGCGGTTCTGGGCGCTTCAGTCCAGAACCACACTGCTGCTACAGTCGCAGATTCGAATCCTGCCTCGGGCACGGATGTGTCTGATGTCCTTAGGTTAGTTAGGTTTAGTTCTAAGTCTAGGGGACTGATGACCTTAGCCGCGGGGGATTAGCCGAGCGGTCTAAGGCGCTGCAGTCATGGACTGTGCGGCTGGTCCCGGCGGAGGTTCGAGTCCTCCCTCGGGCATGGGTGTTTGTGTTTGTCCTTAGGATAATGTAGGTTAAATTGTGTGTAAGCTCAGGGACTGATGACCTTAGCAGTTAAGTCCCATAAGATTTCACACCCATTTTTGATGACCTCAGATGTTAAGTCCCATAATGCTTAGAGCCATATGCACCACGGTGACCACTGCTGCTGCTTCCCTTGATAGGGCAGCAGAGAGAGGCGCACCGACAGTGATGCTTCCGACGACAACACTCGAGACGGGAGAGGCTCCACGTCGTCTTTTTAGACAAGTTCCAGCTATGCGCGCAGCACCAGGAAGGATGTTTCTGTGTGCAGAAGCTCCAAGGAGAAAAAATATTGCTAGATTGCATTTGTCATAGTCATATGGCCCCAGTATCTGATGCTATGGTATGGGACGCCACTGGGTACACTGGGTGGCGAACCTCTGGTTCGCACACCTGGTGCTTTGGACAGCAGACATATTTCTGAAGTGTTACGGTG
This sequence comes from Schistocerca piceifrons, assembly GCF_021461385.2. NCBI lineage: Eukaryota > Metazoa > Arthropoda > Insecta > Orthoptera > Acrididae > Schistocerca > Schistocerca piceifrons. The sequence goes on along the minus strand of NC_060139.1, from coordinate 436,257,526 downwards.
GTGGCTGTACCCTAACTTTGCAGTCTCCGTGACGTTGTCTTCCGACAAGATAACGCAAGATCACTTATGCCTGTGTTGTACTGCCCTATTCGATACGCAGGGTGTTCGACTGTTGTCCTGACGAGCACATTCTCACCATCTCTCAGATCTGGTCACACCACCACACCCCTTCTCGTCAGCCGTTAGAACTGATGGAATGGAGTACTCGTACCTGCCATCCAACCTCATTTTGACTCTCTGCCCAGCCAGACTAGACCCACTGTCGCTGTCAGAGACGGCAGCCTCTGTGCACGAAATTTCACACTCTGTACACCTCTAATCACCTTCATAATAATGTATTCTCGCTACATTATCGTATGCGCAAATAAGTAAAATTTTGTTGCTACATTATTGTGTGCGCAAATAAGTAAAATTTCGGTATTTGATCTCTTGGTGTGGTAATTTTAATGGCAGCTGTGTACAGCAGAGGATGTGCTTGGTGGTGTGTCAGCAGTGGAACTCAGGACGGACGAGAGTAGTTGGAGTGCCAGGACGTCGCTTTGCGGCTCATTTGCATAGCGTCTGCGGCGACAGGCGCCGCCCACAAAGGGGATTATGTACTCATCCCCGCCGGAACCTCGGCGTCTGGCACCGGCTGATGCTGGCCGCTGTCATCTGGAGCCTTCACCAGATCTCTTTCCTGGAAACAGCTTTGAGCATAATTGCAAGACATTTTGATGTTTGTATCAAAACAAAAAGCTAAACGATATTTACATCTATGGTGAAGATAAATACACTGCTGGCCGTTCATCAGAATGCAACGCCAGAAAGCATACCAAATAACGAAATTTAACTTATTGTGAGTAAACGAGGTTAGTGAGAATAGTAGTGAGCCTGACAACACTGCGAGCGATCTGGCAACGCTGTATTGTTCTATTTTTGTAGACCGACATGTTCTTCCCTTTCATATGCTCAAAAGGGAATCTCCCCATCGCACCCCCCTCAGATTTAGTTATAAGTTGGCACAGTGGATAGGCCTTGAAAAACTGAACAGAGTTCAATCGAGAAAACAGGAAGAAGTTGTGTGGAACTATGAAAAAAATAAGCAAAATATACAAAATGAGTAGTCCAAGTGCAAGATAGGCAACATCAAGGATAGTATGAACTCAGGAGCGTCGTGGTCCCGTGGTTAGCGTGCGCAGCTTGGGACTGAGAGGTCCTTGGTTCAACTCTTCCCTCGAGTGAAAAGTTTAATTTTTTATTTTCAGGCAATTATCAAAGTTCAGGCTCTCACACATAATCAACTTCGCTCTCCAAAATTCCAGGACATGTTCAGATTTGCTTGGACATATGCAGGATTTGACTGTCTACACACGGCAAAATTTGGAAACGTTGAAAACATATGTTTTGCCAAGCACAGGGAAAACTGTGCGACTGTGAAACTGTTGCATTCATTTGTTGCAGTTTATGTGACAAACTCTTACGTTTTCATCACTTTTTTGGGAGTGATTATCACATCCACAAGAAAACCTAAATCGGGCAAGGTAGAAGAATCTTTTTACCCATTCGCCAAGTGTACAAGTTAGGTGGGTCGACAACATATTGCTCTCATGTGACGCACATGCCGTCACCAGTGTCGTATAGAATATATTAGACGTGTTTTCCTGTGGAAGAATCGGTTGACCTATGACCTTGCGATCAAATGTTTTCGGTTCCCATTGGAGAGGCACGTCCTTTCGTCTACTAATCGCACGGTTTAGCGTTGCGGTCGCAAAACACAGACACTAAACTTTTTATAGAGAACAGAGACGTCCATGAACGAACGGACAGATCATAACTTTGCGAAAATAAAGAAAGTTACCTTTTCAATCGAGGGAAGACTCGAACCAAGGACCTCTCATTCCGCAGTTGCTCACGCTAACCACGGGACCACGGCGCTCCTGAGCTGATATTATCCTTGATGTTGCCTATCTTGCACATGGACTACTCAGTTTGTATATTTTGCTTATTTTTTTCATATTTCCACACAACTTCTTTCTGTTTTCTCGATTGATTTGTGTCCAGTTTTTCAAGGCCTATCCACTGTGCCATCTTATAACTAAATGTGAAGGGGGTGTGATGGGGAGGTTCCCTTGTCAGTCAGAATTTCAGCTCCGTACAGCCATCACGTGATTTTTGAGAGCGCCATCGATCAACTTGTGTTTTTGTTGTGTGTTACGAAAAGGGAACGGCGGAATTTACAGTAACGTTGTGCCACAGAATTCTGTGTTAAATTTAGGAAATCTGAGAGTGTAATCTTTGAATAGTTGAAGCAGAGATATGGAGAAAATCCCTTATCAACAGCGCAACTTTTCCACTGGCACAACTAATTTTTAGAAGACCGAGAACGAGTTGAAGATGGACCTCGCTCAGAGAGATCTTCAACTTCAAGCACAGACGAAAACGTCGAACGTGTATCGTGCATAAAGAATATTAGCATCAACTCTCAAACAATTGTTTTACAAAGATGTCCTCGAAATGCTCAGGAAAAAGGTGAATTGGTTGAATTGAGTGAGACTGGACATTGCAGACAAGTGAATCCTGCATTACGACAAAGTTCCTCGTCACATGGCCACTGGGACACGGACTTTTCGACCTCAAAAGCCATTCCTATTGTTCCAAAGCATCCCTATTCACTTGATTTGAGTCCTTGTGACTTTATTCTTTTTTGAAATTAAGAAAGTCATAAAAGGACATTATTGTGGATCTTTGAAGATCACTGAAAAGGATGTGACCGACATGTTAACAGCTCTACCAGTTGAAGACTTTCAGCACTGCTACCAAGACTGAGGACAAGACTCCACTAGTGTATATCTGCCGAAGGCAGCTAATTTGAATGGGACAATACTGTAGTTTGAAAAAAACATTTGGTAGATAAAAAAAGTCTCATAACTTTTCTCACACATCTCTTACAGTCTAAAACCAGATGAATTAATCTGTAGGTGATTTGTGCGTACACAGGATGCCAAAGTAATTACAAATGGCTGCCACGACTGGAAGCATTGGTAGCTCTACGCGGGAGAGTATCAGTCGAACTGAGCTTGGACGACAGATAAGTGTAAGTTTTTCCATTCTGCTACTTCTCTTTACCAGGGTTCATCAGAGTGACAGGCCAGTGGTGTGTGCCAGGCTCTCGGCAACCCATGATCATAGGATCTCAATGAATGACAGATATGGACCGTGTGCTGGCCAGTCAAACACCCTCGATGTCGAGGTAGGTCAGGACAACACAGGAAGCATGCTATCTTGTATTATCTCACTCATCAAGTCTTCGAAGATGGCATGTAACCACCACCCCAAACCATCAGGCCACATGTTGGACCCTTATGACGAGGACAAATGCAATAGGCAAGGTCCCTCCTCCTTGTAATCTCTATATAAACAACACACACACACACACACACACACACACACACACACACACACACACACACACAGGCGCGCGCGCGACACACCACGAAGGAATTATACAAATGGAATGGAAATCGGTAGATATTAGGTACACACTGGCCATTAAAATTGCTACACCACGAAACTGACTTGCTACAGATGCGAAATTTAACCGACAGGAAGAAGATGCTGTGATATGCAAATGATTAGCTTTTCGGAGCATTCACACAAGGTTGGCGCCGTTGTCGACACCTACAACGTGCTGACATGAGAAAAGTTTCCAACCGATTTCTCATACACAAACAGCAGTTGACCGGCGTTGCCTGGTGAAACGTTGTTGTGATGCCTCGTGTAAGGAGGAGAAATGCGTACCATCACGTTTCCGACTTTGATAAAGGTAGGATTGTAGCCTATCGCGATTACGGTTTATCGTATCGCGACATTGCTGCTCGCGTTGGTCGAGATCCAATGACTGTTAGCAGAATATGGAATCGGTGGGTTCAGGTGGGTAATACGGAACGCCGAGCTGGATCCCAACGGCCTCGTATCACTAGCAGTCGAGATGACAGGCATCTTATCCTCATGGCTGTAACGGATCGAGCAGCCACGTCTCGATCCCTGAGTCAACAGATGGGGACGTTTGCAAGACAACAACCATCTGCGCGAACAGTTCGGCGACGTTTACAGCAGCATGGACTATCAGCTCGGAGACCATGGCTGCGGTTACCCTTGACGCTGCATCACAGACAGGAGCGCCTGCGATGGTGTACTCAAAGACGAACCTGGGTGCACAAATGGCAAAACGTCATTTTTTCGGATGAATCCAGGTTCTGTTTACAGCATCATGATGGTCGCATCCGGTTTGGCGACATCGCGGTGAACGCACATTGGAATCGTGTATTCGTCGTCGCCATAATGGGGTATCACCCGGCGTGATGGTGTGGGGTGCCACTGGTTACACGTCTCGGTCACCTCTTGTTCGCATTGACGGCACTTTGAACAGTGGACGTTACATTTCAGATGTTTACGATCCGTGGCTCTACCCTTCATTCGGTCCCTGTGAAACCCTACATTTCAGCAGGATAATGCACGATGGCATGTTGCAGGTCCTGTACGGGGCTTTGTGGATATAGAAAATGTTCGACTGCTGCCCTGGCCAGCACATTCTCCAGATCTCTCACCAACTGAAAACGTGTGGTCAATGGTGGCCGAGCAACTGGCTCGTCACAATACGCCAGTCACTACTCTTGATGAACTGTGGTATCGTGTTGAAGCTGCATGGACAGCTGTACCTGTACACGCCATCCAATCTCTGTTTGACTCAATGCCCAGGCGTATCAAGGTCGTTATTACGGCCCGAGGTGGTTGTTCTGGGTACTGATTTCTCAGGATCTATGTACCCAAATTGCGTGAAAATGTAATCACATGTCAGTTCTAGTATAATATATTTGTCCAATGAATACCCGTATATCATCTGCATTTCTTCTTGGTGTAGCAATTCTAATGTTCAGTAGTGTACATGCAAGGACAAACAAATAAGTTCAAAAATATTTGATGTTTTATTCAAGAGAACGAGCTTCATAAATTGTCAATAACGTATTGGTCTAGCTCCGTCCCTTATGCAATACAAACAGTTATTTTGCTTGTTATTGATTAATAGAGTAGTTGGACGTCCTCCTGACAGATATCATGCCAAATTCTGTCCAATCGACGCGTTAGATAGTAAAAATCCCGAGCTTGTTGGAAGGCTCTGCCCTTAATGCTCCGACCTTACTCAGTTGTGGTAAGATACGGCGACCTTGCTGGCTACGATTGCGTTTGACAAGCACGAAGAAACTCTCGTCGTGTGCGGGCGGCCATTATCTTGCTGAAAGGTAAGCCCAGGATGTCTTGCCATGAAGGGTAACAAGATGGGGGGGTAGAATATCGTCGACGAACCGCTAAGTTTCTACTACTCGTCTTTGTGCTTCCCAAACCCTGCCTTGGCCAGTAGGATCAGTTGAGAATGCATGGGGCATTATGGGCAGGTTCCTCCAAGAAGCTCGTGTTTTTGACGATCTAACGTGCCAGACTGAATTTGGCACGTTATTCCTGAGGAAGGGACCCAACAACTCTGTCAACCTCAGTGCTAAGCCAAGTAACTGCTTGCATAAGGGCCAGAAAACTGTACCAACGCATTATTGACTTGTTCAATTTGTCAAGATAGTTCTCTTTAATAAATCATCAATTTCTTCCGATACTAATCATTTGTTTGTCTGTACATGTACAGTGTGATTATAATTAAAATCAAACTTCCAAACCGCTGTAGAAATAACACCACAGGTCAGAATGATGTCAAATTGCAACGGAATATTGTCGGAGAAGGGGGAAAACGTATGGCAGAAGAAAAATAAATAGTTACAAACTGTAGCTGTGCGCATCATAATTTAATAGTGGCTGACTACAAATGACAAAGGAATCATACAGCAATGCCTAATGTGTACGTTTGATGTTAAACAAACTGTACTACTCAGTGTGCATGGGTGTACAGGTGTGATACTGTTTGTTACGTAAACCCATCCAGCATGGCAACGTCGTATCACATCGGATGGGAAAAATCGGTTTTTAATTGTCCAAAGGCCAAAAACCGCATTAAAAGCATCAATCACATCTTTTTTTTAATTGTCCTGAGGCCAAAAACCGCATACAAAGCACCAATTAAAATCAAATCGGATTATTAATTTCCGTGTGACTGGCGCAAAACATGTTCAATATGCTGCCCACCGTTTTCGCAATAAGTTGAAATCGAGAAACAGCATGTTCCACAACTGATCGAAGGGTTTCCGGGCTCACGTTCAGAATGTGTTACGCAATGCGCGCCTTCAATGCAGCTACGTTTGCAATCGGAACACTGAACACATCATCTTTCAGATAGCCCCACAGCCAGAAGTCACACGGATTAAGATAGGTGATCGGGACGACCAGGCTGTAGGGAAATGGCGGCTGATAATTCTAACATTTCCGAAATGGCGCTTCAGCAGCTGCTTAACTGGATTTGCAATGTACGGAGGTGTGCCATTTTGCATAAAAATGATCCCATCCACACATCCACACTTTGGAGAGCTGGAATGACGTGGTTGCGCCAAAGACACTTATAGCGCTTACCAGTGACGGTACAGGTAACAAGACCGGAAGCACCTGCCTCGTCGAAAAAATATGGCCCTATGATAAATGGTGCAGTAAACCTTTTCTGGATGAAGTGGTGCTGGCTGGTTTATGTGTGGATTTTCCGTTGCCCATATTCGACAATTCTGTGTATTGACATACCCTCTCAGGTGGAAGTGGGCTTCGTATGTCCTCAAAATCTTCCATGGCCCATCATTGTCCACTTCCATGTGAGCAGGAAATTCTGAAGCAGAGGTCTCTCTCGCTGGCAGGTAAACAGGAAGCACCTGGTACACATGGGTAATGTTGAATGGACAGCAAAGAAGGATGTTTCTCAGGTTTTTACGCTCCGTGCTCACGGGTAGGTCCAATGTTCGGGCAATTCTCCGTGCACTACACGTTTGCACACCACCACTCGTCTCCTCCTGCATTGCTGTGGCCACTGCTTCCACTGACGTCGAATCAATTCGTTTCCTCCCTCTGCCAGGTTCTTCACAAAAAGAACAAGTCATCTCGAATCTCCGAACCATTTTCTCCAGACCCACGGCAGTCGTCGGACCAATGCCTTTTTTCAAACCCTTCAGTGCCCGGAACTTCTGCAGTGCAACGTGTGCACAGTCATCAGTCTTGTAATATAGCTTTACAAGCAGAGCGCGATCCTGCATTGAGAGAGTCATGGTGAACGTTGCAGACGCGAAAGGAGGAAAAGCCGTGTACCCGGCGTGTTTATGCAAATTTTAATGGTCGTGCGCATGACAGGTGTTTCCATTTACGTATTCCGAGACATACAGCGCCATCTATTGATCAATTTTCACACTACCTTTTTCATCTGCCATACCTATGTCCCCTTCGCCAATACTATTCCGTTGCAGTTTGACGTGATTCTGACCAGTTATGTTATTTATACAGTGTTTTGAAAGTTTAACTTTAATTATAATCACCCTCTACTTCATATCTACCGATTTCGGTCCCATTCGAATAATTCCTTCGTGGTGCGTCGCTTTCTTTTTTTTTCCGTCTTACAGTGCATGTCCATCTTCATGCGTGCGCAGAACTGGGACTCCACTGGAAAGAAGATGTGGTGTCGCCCCTGCGTCCATTGTTGTCACTGGGTGCGGTACTGTCGGCGAGTACGTCTGATTTCCTCTCAAGGGAAGCTGCAGTAATGATCGCCGTGTAGACGATGTGTGGTGCTAATGATTAATGAAAATCACATCCGCTATATTACTACACGCTTATCGTTTTACAACCGGTTTCGTTCATAAACAATTTCAAATTGTCGAGTTGTACTAAGGCAATGACACAAATGGTCAGTTTGTCGAAGGTAATGTTAAAGACCAAATCCAAAAGCAACGATTCTGTCTGTACATAGCATACTGTGGCTGCTCGCCATACCGCCGTCAGGCTAACTGCTCAATGTTTATTATCATTATTCTTGGGTTTGGTCTTTAACATTACCTATGTCAACCAGACAATCTGTCATGACTTGAGGACAACTCGGCAGTCTGAAGATATTGACGAACGAAACCGGTCGCCACAATAAATATGTAATAATACCGCTGAGGTGGCTTGAGTTAATCAGTAACATTGTTGTAAGCTGCTGTGCTCAACATGATCAAGATTAATCCATGGTGCTCCAGAAGCCGTCTTGTTTTGTCTTGCTGCAAACGAGCTCGTTTCCAGATTGAAGGCGCATGACATTGCTGCACGATCCTGCAACGCCTAGCGAATCATACGTGTCTGTCTTCTTGAGTGCTAGAGGCATGGGCCATTCAGATCCTCCATAGCGTTGAGTATGACCCTTTGCAACCCATTAATTCCATATTCGCAAGCCAGCAGTAGGTTTTCGATCAACTCGAACAGCAACATCGCTGACTGATAAATTGTAGTCTTAATTGGCTATGATCCTCCCATAGTTCAACTTCATGTGGTGCTAGGTGCTTCTCCTTACGCCAAGTAAAAGACGGTTTTCTCGCAAGCATTAGAGATACAAATGTTTCTGAATGAGAAACTTGCTGTGTAATCTTTCGTTAAGTAGTAGTAGTAGTAGTAGTAGTAGTAGCAGTCTACATTTTACAGTAGTAGTAGTGAGATGGCCGGCCGGAGTGGCCGAGCGGTTAAAGGCGCTACAGTCTGGAACCGCACGACCGCTACGGTCGCAGGTTCGAATCCTGCCTCGGGCATGGATGTGTGTGATGTCCTTAGGTTAGTTAGGTTTAAGTAGTTCTAAGTTCTAGGGGACTTATGGCCACAGCAGTTGAGTCCCATAGTGCTCAGAGCCATTTGAACCATTTTTTTAATAGTGAGATGGCGGCACCAGATCACTTTGGATATCAGATTGATATGCAAATTAATCAAATTGATTAATTAATTACCCCCAACCACGAACACCTGCATCGCCAAGATTACGTTATGTGTTTTTCTCAGCCTGCACGTGGGTCCCTGCACCCTCACCTCCCACTCTCCCCCATCTACGCTATTGGCGGGAATTTTGAATTTTGATCAGAATTTTAAATTTCGGCAAGAATTTCGATGTTCGATGGGAATTTCTTTGTCCCAAAGCTGTACAGACGTCTCACCTCACCCTCACCCGGGAATTGGCAGGAGATTAAAAATGGTGGTGCCCTTTCAGGGACACAAACATTGGTCCTTCTGGACAGAAAACCCAAGTGCACCCACCAACACATAGAAACTGCCCAGATGAAGGAGAAGGAGGTTAGGTCAGTGTACTTTACTTATTTTGGTTGAGAAACTGAAGTAAAGATCGGTCCTAATTATTTAATTAATCATAAAGATAGACCCTAATTACACAACTATATGCTTACTGGTACACAAGAACTGCCTAAAATCGCAATACAACTCAAAAATTGACATCACCATACAACTGGTGTTATCCTACTGGCAAAAAATTTCCCAATACCACTCAAAACCAGTGGAAGACGCGCTCATACTTTACCCTTCAGATACAAGCTGGTGAGAAAATGGCTGGGGTACCATCCTTAATTTTTTATTTTTTTGGTGGGAAATATATTCACCTGAGGAGAGGCTTCTGTTGGACAGAGAGGAGTTTAATGAGTATATTGCCTGTAAGCACACAGCTGAGGGCTGTATCTATCGTCGTTTGACGTCAGAGTTCCCTACAGACGCCTGCTCGACAATCGCCCTTCAGCGCAGGTAATCGACGCCAATACATGCTACCACAACTGATGGAAAAAATGCATCTCTGTTCTAATCACACTTCGAAACTGTCGTGAAAAACCAGCACTTGCAATGAACAGGTCATAATGCAACACATGTACTGGGAAAAATCGTCGTCCCAAAAGACTGCGGAGGGGCTGGTAGATGGACGTGTGATCTTCTCGATGGGCGCTGCTCATAAATTAACCAACTTGCAGACTGTCTAACCTCCCTCCCCCTCACTCCCTCTCCTCAATGTAGGACCACTAGTGGTCCACAAAGAGACCCATCTGGTGGCACTGATATATATATCTCTAGTCTGCAGAAATCAGGCATAGAAAGATAAAAGACTAGAACAAGACGCTTCTTACAAACCATTAGGCGTATTTCTCGGAAAGATTGGAACGCCCCTCCCTCCCCTTGGAACAACAATGACTTGGAAATCTGCGACTGGAGACAACGCCGTATCGGAGAGCACAGTATTCCTCAGATGTGGTTGGAGGAGCCTGTAAGGCATGGCAAGAGCTCACCGCAGTCGTCCACTGCCTTGAGGCTATGGTCCTTCACCAACACAGAAGCATGTACAGTCAATTAAACAATAGGAGATAAATGGAGCATCGCCCTAAGTACAACTTATTTGTCTAAAATATAGCGACACAGCCCCACCCCACACGCCACCACCACCCCACCCCCACCCAAGTCAGGGCGCAGCTGTGTCAGCGAGCTTACATGCAGACTAGGGACGCCCCCAACGCTTCCAATAGGCCTGTTGTTCTATGATGAACAACATGTATTCAATGCCAGCACCTCTCTTATAATCAAGTATCTATTAAAAAGGAAAACTTAATTGAAATGATACAAAAGTCCTCTTTCCACGAAAATAGGCACAGTTCATTTTCTTTCCCCCCACATACGTTCACTCTGCATAAAATTGGGAAAAGATTTCACTATCTTGCTACAAAAATTACCGATCACTGCACTGCAGAATGTCCTCGTTATTTCGAAACGTCATCGGAGTAAAGAAAAAGCGAGAATTTAAACTCCGAAGAAAAATATGCTGTGTTAAGCAATTTCTTTCAAATTGAAGGACAAATTACACGAACCGACAATGTCTCTCACGTTCAAATCAGTGTCTGTAAATAAACTGTCATGTACTTGTGTATCACGAGGGTAATCCCAAAAGTAAGGTCTCCTATTTTTTATAAGTACATAGACCTGTTTATTTCTACATTGGTTTACATCAGTTTACAGCTTGAACATTTAGCTATTTTTCGACATAATCACCATTTCTGTCGATACATTTTTGTAGACGCTGTAGCAGTTTTTGTATGCCCATGTCATACCAGCCCTCCGCCATGCTGTTCAGAAAGTTATGAACCTCTTCTTTCAACTCGTCGTCGGAGCTAAATCGCTTTCCGGCCAAATGTTCTTTTAACCTAGGGAACAGGGGATAGTCACTGGCGCCAAGTGAGGACTAAAGGGTGGGTGGGTGATAATGTTCCACTGAAACTGTTGCAGGAGAGCAACGGTTTACCGAGCGATGTGTGGGCGAGCATTGTCATGGAGAATGTGCATGCCCTTGCTCAGCATTCCTCTTCTCCGGTTCTGAATTGCCCGTTTGAGTTTTTTCAGAGTCTCACAGTACCTGTCAGCGTTAATTGTGGTCCCAGCTATTCAGCTCCGACGACGAGGTGAAAGAAGAGGTTCATAACTTTCTGAACAGCATGGCGGCGAGCTGGTATGATATGGGCATACAAAAACTGCCACAGCGTCTACAAAAATGCATCGACAGAAACGGTGATTATGTCGAAAAAATAGCTAAATGTTCAAGCTGTAAACAGATGTAAACCATTGTAGAAATAAACAGGTCTATGTACTTATAAGAAAATAGGAGACCTTACTTTTGGATTACCCTTGTAAAAACGTTTCAGATACACGAAATAACATTAGAGAATGCAAACTTCAAGCCATTAGTTCACACGTCATAAAACGACACAATCATTTTCACATTCAAAACTAGCATGCCATAATTCAAGAGGACGTTGCTCTTTTGTATACTATGGCAAATCCGATTTTATCAGTGAGGTGCTATATCACACTGGTGTTTACAAAACAGATCGTGAGAGCTTGTCTTGTAATAGAAACTCCTACAAGATGTTACTGCGTCAGCATTTCTCTTCCGTTACATTGAAACCACTTACGTTTGCGTGCTTACATTTGACATTTTTGCTCCATAACTTCCCTCTACTGACATGTCGGTAACTTTCCTATCACACAGTAGATTCTTGTGTTATAGTTTTGTAAGCAGTTTCATCATCACAGCCTGTTTCACGCAATCTACTCACTTGTTGGGGAATAAAACACTATCATTTCTAGGTTCCACAACGAGCTATAATTCAAGTGGTGTCTACCATATAATTAGAGGTTATGAACTATGAAATAACACAGGATTGTGGTGGAACCTATTTTTTAAACACGCGATTGTGACGATAATAATAAGAACAGTCATGATTTCACGAGAATACAAACATTCAATTTGTATTAGTTTTATGAACAAAATTGGTGTAGTTCTGAGAGCAAAATCTGATAATAATAAAAACAGTCCTGATTCCACGGGAATATAAACATTCCATTTGTATCAGTTTTATGAGCAAAATCGGTGTAGTTTTGAGAGAATAATCTGCATCCAAACTTTAACCAGCTACATCACTCCTTATAACAGAACCTGCTATAATATTTTATCACACCTCTCTCTTCTGATATATATATATATATATATATATATATATATATATATATATATATATATATATATAACAAATACAGTCTGCATGTTGACATCGAGCATATTACATATACTCATATAGCCCCATTGGAGCACGTGGCTGGTGCTCGAAGTCTCTTGCACAGATCTGAAAAAGTTTTGTTGACTGTACTGAAGGAAGACCATATTCAACAGACTATGAGTCACAGGTAATGATTCCTGTATTGGTCCTTCATAAACAGTTTGATACAGTGTTTTTTCATCTGTAACACATCCAAGCAGTACACGAATACAATTATGTACACCGACATACACTTTGTTTTTCTACCACAACTTCGAGGTCTGTGTCAGGTGCTAAAAAATATTAACACGTTTCAATCCTCTGGCTCTCTTAGACAGCTGAACATCGCATAGTGTACATTATGCAGTTCCCGCGTCACGCAGGTCTGTAGAAATAAAGCACAGAGGCGATGTCACTCAATGACATTGTTGTGGAAGACATCGCAAGATATGGAAACTGTAAGAGTTTGCGGCATTGTAGAGCGTTTCCAGCAGCTATCCGAAGGTGGTGACCTGTACAGTTATCCTCATCTTTCACAGCGATGGGGTAGCGGATGTCTCGGTGTTCCGTTTGGAAGAGCATTATTTCCTCATTTTGCAGTCATGTGCATGATCACAGTTCCGGTGTTGATCATCGCTGGAAGACGCCGTTCACAACACACGCAAGGTGGTAGAAATAGAAAGAGGTAATGATTTTTACTGGCGAAAAAAAAAAATGTGGAGGGAGAGTTTGGAGTATTGAGGAACTCTTCCAAACAACTGCCTGAAGGTGATGACCTCTGCATTTGATACCATGCTCCACAGTGACAAGTAGCAGATATCCAGCTTTCCTCCAAGTAGTGTCAGTCAGTCACTATGCGGTAATCAACAGCGTACTAGTGGAGAGATGGGATGTGAAAGACACTATAGACATGTGTTTTTTTGTGTCATGTGAGCTGATGGCGTGAAATACTGTATTCTCTAATGTTATTTCACATGTCTGAAATGTCTGTAATACACACATGCATGAAAGTTTATTTACAGACACTCATTTGAACGCGACGGAAATTGTCAGTTTGAAAGAAATTGCTTAATATAGATTTTTTTTCTTCAGCGTATAAATTCTCGCTTTTTCTTTACTCCGATGATTGATTCGAAATAACGAGGACACTCGGCAGTGATCTGTAATTTTTACAGCAAAATAGTGGATTTTTTCCCAGTTTTATTCAGGGTGAACATGTATGGGGGTATATAGCTTGACCTCTGAATGTAATCGACGGTGGTGCACTATATAGGAAGTCGCAAAATAATAAGATCGAATTGTACCCTGCAGTCGAGTGTAATAACTATACAGACTTTTCTCTTAAAAGTAAAAGAACATGGACTGTGCCTTTTTTTGTAGAAAGAGGACTTTTATATCGTCGCAGTTATGTTTTCCTTTTTAATAGATATTTGATTGTAAGAGATACGTTGATTTTAAATAAAAGTGTTCTCCATCGCAGGCCTAGTGTAGGTGTAGGGGGCATGCCTATTCTGTGTGCAACGTCGCTGACGCAGCTGCGACCTGACCAGGGAGGCAGCACGTTTGTTTAGTTGACTATATATGCTATTGTGTTGGCGAAGGGCCGTCATCTCAAGGCAGTCAGCGACCATGGTGAGCTCGTACCACGCCTTGCAGGCTGAGGCATAATATGCTCCCAGATATGGCGGAGTCTGTGGTCGTTTTAGGCAGAGGGCTTCCTGTTTTCCAAGTTGTTGTTGTTACAGAGGGGGGCCAGTCTTTCCGAGATTAACAGACTACAAGAAGCGTCTTGTTCTGTCTTTTGTCTATCTGTGACTGATTTACGCAGACTGGAGATAGTATATCAAGGCCCCCAGATGGCTCTCTTTGTGGGCCACCAGCAGCAAGATAGAACAGGCCTCTAACGTACAGTGAAAAGAAGGAGGGAGGGAAGGGGAGGGAGGTAAGACTGTCTGCAAGTCGAATAGTTTATGAGCACACATCGATAAGAACGCACATCCAACTACCGCCCTCTCTGCAATCTTTTTGGACGACAATTTCCCCCAGTACAGGTGTTGCATTATGACATGTTTATTGCAAGTGCTGGTTCTTTTCATGACAATTTCGAAATGTTATTAGAACAGTTATGCATTTTTTCTATTAGTCGTGGTAGTGTGTAATGATTCAATTGCCTGTGCTGCAGGATGATGGTCAAGCCGGCGTCTGTAGCGAACTCTAATGTCAAACAACGATAGATACAGTCTTCAGCTTTATGCTTACAGGTAATACTCTTATTAAACTTCTCTCTGTCCAAAACCAACATCTTGTCAGTTGAATATATTTACCACAAAGAAAAGATAGTACCTTACACTCCTGCATTTGCCCACCAACTTGTAGGTGAAGGTTGGAGTCTGAGTGTGTCTGCCACTAGTTTCGAGGGGTTTTCTAAAATTTTTTCTGAGTAGTATATCACCAATTGTATGGCATTGTCAGTTTTTGAGCTGTATTGCGATTTTAGGCAGCCCTTGTGTACCAATATACATATACTTCTGTAATTAGGGCTGACCTTTAGAGATTAATTACATAATTAGGACCGATCTGTACTTCAGTTTCCCAACCAAAATAAATAAGTACACTATCCTAACCTTCCTCTCCTGCATCCAGGCATTTTCCATGTGTTGGGGGAGTGCACTTTGGTTTCCTATCAGGAAGGACAAATGTTTATGTCCCAGAAAGGGCACTACCATTTCTTATTTCCCACCAATTCCCGGGTGGGGGGTGGGGGGGGGGTGAGGTTTGATGTCTGTACAGCTCTGGGGCAAAGAAATTCCCACCAAAGTTTGAAATTTCCGCCAAAACTCGAAATTCCCATCAATATGGTAGGTATTGGAGAGGGAGGGGGAGGGGTGGGGAGGGGAAGGCTGCAGGGACTCATCTGCAAGCTGAGGAAGACACATAATGTCATTTTGGAGTGGGGGTGTTCGTGGTTGGGGTAATTAATTGAGCAATTTAATTAATTTGTATATCAATTTGATATCAAAAGTGGGCTCATGGCGCCATCTCCCTACTACTCACGCATTCTGTTCAACAGTATCTTGACGCCTATTAGTGGACATTAATATGGAGTTGGGCCACCCTTCGCCGTTATCATAGCCTGATCTCTACTGAGGATGCTTTTAATTAGGTGTCTGAAAGTCTGTGGAGGAATGTCATCATCCCATCCTTCCTCAGGAGCCGAAAACAGAGACGTAGTGATGTTGGATGCTGGAGGGAAGTCGACATTCTGAATCATCCCAAAGGTATTCCACTGGATCCAGCTCTGAACTCTGGGCAAGCTAGAGCATTTCAGAAATGTTACTGTCAACAAACCTTTCCCTCACAGATGCTGTTTCATGACAGGATGCATTGTTATGCTGATAAAGTCATCGTCTCTGAACTGTTCAGCAACACAAAACTGTAAAATGAGTTGATAATCCTCCCCATTTACAGTCTGCTGAAGCACAATAAATGGACCACACCCTAACTACGGAAAACACCGCTGTACCATAGCACCATCTCCTCTGTACTTCACTGTTGGCTGCCGCAGGTAACATTCCCAAACTTTCACCAAACCCAAACCCTTCCTTTTCGACTGGCACAGGATATAGCGTGTTTCGTTAGATTAGATTACATTTACTTTCATTCCAATTGATGCGTAGTGAGGAGGTCCTCCAGGATGTGGAACATGTCAGAAAAACAACAAAACATGACAAATATTTACAACTAAAACAAATAAGCTAATGTACCATTCCACAGGTCCCAAGTGGAATGATCGTCATTTTTTAATGAACACTAAGAGTCATTTTACAAATACTAATGCACTGAATTTAAAATAAAAAAGTTTTTTATTTATTTATAAGGTAATAAACAAGTAATACAACTACTGTAATACTTATTTACAATGAACACATTACTGCACTGAAATGGTGCAGAACTTAGATTATACTTACACACACACACACACACACACACACACACACACACACACACAGACACACAAATTTTCAATGAACACATTACTGCACTGAAATTGTGCAGAAGTTATGTTGTACTTATATACAAATCAGTTGGTTTTACTAAGAAATTCATCAATGGAGTAGAAGGAGTTGGCCACCAATAAATCCTTTACGCTTCTCTTAAACTGAATTTAATTGGTTGTTAAGCTTTTTATGGCTGCTGGCAAGTTATTGAAATTGCGTGTTCCTGAATAATGCACACCTTTTTGCACAAGACTAAGTGACTTTAAATCCTTGTGAAGATTATTCTTATTTCTAGTATTGATTCCATGAATTGCGCTGTTGGTTTGAAAAAGTGATATATTTTTAATGACAAATTTCATTAAGGAATAAATATATTGGGAAGCAGTAGTTAGTATCCCTACTTCCCTAAACAGGCTTCTGCAGGATGTTCTTGAGTTCACACCACATATAACTCTTACTGCACGTTTTTGTGCCCGGAAAACTTTAGCTTGGCTTGATGAATTACCCCAAAAAATAATCCCATATGACATTATGGAATGAAAGTAAGCATAGTATGCCAGCTTTTTCATTTTTATATCCCCTATGTCTGACAAAATTCGCATTGCAAACAGAGATTTGTTAAGGCGCTTCAGCAGTTCTGTGGTGTGCTCCTCCCAGTTGAATTTATTATCAAGCTGTAATCCCAAGAATTTAACACTGTCCACTTCTTCTATCTTCTTGTCATCGTATGTTAGACATATACTCTTGGGACACCCCTTACAAGTTCTGAACTGCATGTAGTGTGTTTTTTCAAAGTTTAGTGACAAAGAATTGGCTAGGAACCAGTGATTAATGTCCACAAATATTTTATTGGCTGATCTTTCTAAGACTACACTTGATTTGCTATTTATTGCAATGTTTGTATCATCGGCAAACAAAACAAACTTGGCATCTGGTAATGTTACTGATGAAAGGTCATTGATATACACAAGAAAAAGTAAGGGCCCCAAAATGGAACCTTGTGGGACCCCACATGTAATTAGTTCCCAGTTGGATGATGCCTGATAGCTTGATACATGTCTCTTTCCTAATAACACCCTTTGTTTCCTGCCAGAGATATAAGATTTGAACCATTTTGCAGTATTTCATTTGGAATACATTTCACATAAATTTTCTCAGCATGTTATAGTCTTAGGTGGAGATTTCAATTTACCAGATATAGACTGGGACACTCAGATGTTTAGGACAGGTGGTAGGGACAGAGCATCGAGTGACATTATACTGAGTGCACTATCCGAAAATTACCTCGAGCAATTAAACGGAGAACCGACTCATGGAGATAACATCTTGGACCTACTGATAACAAACAGACCCGAACTTTTCGACTCTGTATGTACAGAACAGGGAATCAGTGATCATAAGGCCGTTGCAGCATCCCTGAATATGAAAGTTAATAGGAATATAAAAAAAGGGAGGAAGGTTTATCTGTTTAGCAAGAGTAATAGAAGGCAGATTTCAGACTACCTAACAGATCAAAACGAAAATTTCTGTTCCGACACTGACAATGTTGAGTGTTTATGGAAAAAGTTCAAGGCAATCGTAAAATGCGTTTTAGACAGGTACGTGCCGAGTAAAACTGTGAGGGACGGGAAAAACCCACCGTGGTACAACAACAAAGTTGGGAAACTACTGCGAAAGCAAAGAGAGCTCCACTCCAAGTTAAACGCAGCCAAAACCTCTCAGACAAACAGAAGCTAAACGATGTCAAAGTTATTGTAAGGAGGGCTATGCGTGAAGCATTCAGTGAATTCGAAAGTAAAATTCTATGTACCGACTTGACAGAAAATCCTAGGAAGTTCTGGTCTTACGTTAAATCAGTAACTGGCTCGAAACAGCATATCCAGACACTACGGGATGATGATGGCATTGAAACAGAGGATGACACGCGTAAAGCTGAAATACTAAACACTTTTTTCCAAAGCTGTTTCACAGAGGAAGACCGCACTGCAGTTCCTTCTCTAAATCCTCGCGCAAACGAAAAAATGGCTGACATCGAAATAAGTGTCCTAGGAATAGAAAAGCAACTGGAATCACTCAATAGAGGAAAGTCCACTGGACCTGACGGGATACCAATTCGATTCTACACAGAGTACACGAAAGAACTTTCCCCCCTTCTAACAGCCGTGTACCGCAAGTCTCTAGAGGAACGGAGGGTTCCAAATGATTGGAAAAGAGCACAGATAGTCCCAGTCTTCAAGAAGGGTCGTCGAGCAGATGCGCAAAACTATAGACCTATATCTCTGACGTCGATCTGTTGTAGAATTTTAGAACATGTTTTTTGCTCGAGTATCATGTCGTTTTTGGAGACCCAGAATCTACTATGTAGGAATCAACATGGATTCCGGAAACAGCGATCGTGTGAGACCCAACTCGCTTTATTTGTTCATGAGACCCAGAAAATATTAGATACAGGCTCCCAGGTAGATGCTATTTTTCTTGACTTCCGGAAGGCGTTCGATACAGTTCCGCACTGTCGCCTGATAAACAAAGTAAGAGCCTACGGAATATCAGACCAGCTGTGTGGCTGGATTGAAGAGTTTTTAGCAAACAGAACACAGCATGTTGTTATCAATGGAGAGACGTCTACAGACGTTAAAGTAACCTCTGGCGTGCCACAGGGGAGTGTTATGGGACCATTGCTTTTCACAATATATATAAATGACCTAGTAGATAGTGTCGGAAGTTCCATGCGGCTTTTCGCGGATGATGCTGTAGTATACAGAGAAGTTGCAGCATTAGAAAATTGTAGCGAAATGCAGGAAGATCTGCAGCGGATAGGCACTTGGTGCAGGGAGTGGCAACTGACCCTTAACATAGACAAATGTAATGTATTGCGAATACATAGAAAGAAGGATCCTTTATTGTATGATTATATGATAGCGGAACAAACACTGGCAGCAGTTACTTCTGTAAAATATCTGGGAGTATGCGTGCGGAACGATTTGAAGTGGAATGATCATATAAAATTAATTGTTGGTAAGGTGGGTACCAGGTTGAGATTCATTGGGAGAGTGCTTAGAAAATGTAGTCCATCAACAAAGGAGGTGGCTTACAAAACACTCGTTCGACCTATACTTGAGTATTGCTCATCAGTGTGGGACCCGTACCAGATCGGTCTGACGGAGGAGATAGAGAAGATCCAAAGAAGAGCGGCGCGTTTCGTCACAGGGTTATTTGGTATCCGTGATAGCGTTACGGAGATGTTTAATAAACTCAAGTGGCAGACTCTGCAAGAGAGGCGCTCTGCATCGCGGTGTAGCTTGCTCGCCAGATTTCGAGAGGGTGCGTTTCTGGATGAGGTATCGAATATATTGCTTCCCCCTACTTATGCCTCCCGAGGAGATCACGAATGTAAAATTAGAGAAATTAGAGCGCGCACGGAGGCTTTCAGACAGTCGTTCTTCCCGCGAACCATACGCGACTGGAACAGGAAAAGGAGGTAATGACAGTGGCACGTAAAGTGCCCTCCGCCACACACCGTTGGGTGGCTTGCGGAGTATAAATGTAGATGTAGATGTAGATTTCCTGTTACACTATAATATTCTAGTTTACTTAAAAGGATATTGTGATTTACACAGTCAAATGCCTTTGACAGATCACAAAATATACCAGTTGCCTGCAATTTTTTGTCTAATGAATTTAAGCACATTTTCACTGTAAGTGTAGATAGCCTTCTCAATATGAGAACCTTTTAGAAATGCAAACTGTGACTTTGACAGTATGTTATTTGAGATAAGATGGTTATAAAGACGACTGTACATTACTTTTTCGAAAATTTTTGAGAATGCTGGCAACAGTGAAATTGGGCCGAAATTTGATGCTATTTCTCTATCTCCCTTCTTAAACAGTGGCTTAACTTCAGCATATTTCAGCCATTCAGGAAATATTCCACTGATAAACGACTGGTTACACAGATAGCTTAATATGTTACTTAGCTCAGAATCACATTCTTTAATTAACTTTGTTGATATTTCATCATACCCACTAGATGTTTTTGATTTTAAAGATTTTATGATGGACATTATTTCTGTTGGGGTAGTGAGGGTCAAATTCATATTATGGAAGTTACTTGAAATGTCTGGTCTAAGGTAATCCATAGCAGCATCGACCGAACCTGACAACCCCATCTTTTCAGTAACAGTTATAAAATGTTTGTTAAAAAGTTCTGCAACACTATACACATCTGTCACCAATGTATCATTTACTCTTAATGCTATTTGTTCCTCTTCATGTCTGGTTCTACCGGTCTCCTCCTTCACTATATCCCATATTGTCTTTATTTTGTTATCTGATATGACTATCTTTTCCTTGTAATATATTTGCTTTGACATCCGTATTACAGTCTTTAATATTTTGCAGTATTTCTTATAATGTGCTATAGCATCAACATTGGAAATGTTTCGGATTGACAGATACAGTTTTCTTTTTGTTTTACAAGATACCCCTATTCCTCGAGTAATCCATGGCTTCTTTGTAGACTTTGCTCTAACCTTGGTAAGTTTTGGGGGAAAGCAGTGTTCGAATAAGGTAAGCACTTTATTAGCAAAAATGTTATATTTTTCATTCATGCCATGAGCACTGTAAACATCAGTCCAGTGAATGTCTCTGAGGAGTGTCCTAAAATAATCAATTTTTGGCTTACTGATTACCCTCTTGAGCTCAGATTTAACAGATTTTATATCTTGTTCAGTATTAACATTTAACCGAAGGAACTGCATGTCATGGTCTGAGAGGCTATTGACTATTGGTTTTGTAATATAATTTTGTTCATTGGACTTTTCTATAAAGATATTATCAATGGCTGTTTGTGAGTAAGTGGCTATCCTAGTGGGGAACTTTACAGTGGGAATTAAGTTGAATGATAGTGTTACTAATTCAAATAAGTTCTTATTGGGAGGGTCTTTAAGGAAATCTACATTGAAATCACCAGCAACGACTATTTCTTTGTTTTTGGTTGTTAAATGGGCCAGTACAGCTTCAAGGTGGTTTACAAACAGATTAAAGTTACCTGCAGGTGCTCGATATATACTTAATATTATGAAGGATTTTTTGTGAAATTTTAATTCTGTTGCACATGCTTCCATATGCTGTTCTAGGAAAATTTATTAATGTCTATGTTCTTAAATTCATGAATGAATATTTATGAATGTCTATGTTCTTCATCACTCCAAATCATTCGTTTCCAGTGATTCATTCTCGTGGTGTCGCTCTTTACACACCCTCAAGCATCGCTTAGCATTGACTACAAAAATGTGTGGCTTATGAGGAGGTGCTTGACCTTTGTACCCCATTCTTCTTAACTCCCTAAGCACAGTCATTGTGCTAACTGGACTGCGGGTAGCACTCTGGAACTCACGTCTGATGCCTTCAGCTGATCCCATGCGATTTTCTACAACAATCATCCCCAACGCTCGATGGCCCCCATCTTTCAGTACGTGACGTCTGCTTCGTTTTGGTTTAGTTGCGGTATTTCCTTTGCGTTTCCACTTCACAATCACATTACCAGCGGTGGACGTGGGCAGCTTTAGAAGGGTTTAAATGCCACTGATGGGTTTCATATTCGGCTGAGTCTTCCGAATAACACAGATACAATAAAGTCGGAGTTTACCTTGCCTCTAATGCGTTTCGGCGATAAGAACAGCTCTCTCTATTAAAGAAATCGTGCGTATCACGGCTGCAGTATGAGATTCAAACATGTCTTGGGTAGTGATTAAAGAAGAGAAGGAACCTCTAGGGTCTTAAGCAGCAACGAGTACGTTACTTGAGGGCACAAAAATGTTCAATGAACATCAAGCGCCTTACCCTCTAGTACATCAGAATTTAAGAGGCAGGTGATGAAAAATCTCGTAAAATCTTTTTGGTCACATAGTAAATTCCCCAATGTAAATGATTAAGAGTAGATAACCATCGTGTTAGAGGAATGTCACATTAGTCCACATGCTAAATTGTAACTTCAGGAAAACTGACGTGTCTCAAGTAATTTATAGCTTATTACGTCAAGGTGTAAGATTTATTAATTAATTTAACAGCACATGTCGTGATTTATAACAGCAGAAGCACTCTACTTATACTGTTTTAAATGTAAATAACTGTGTACATGTTTCTGTTAAGCGTCGTTTTGCTTGCGTGATTATGATTATACCCGTAAAATATAACTCGCTCCATGTTCTGAAGATTATTTGCCATCAACGGCAATTGTACAATAATAAAATATATCAAAAATTAAAACCCCTACCCTCTTCGGCAATGACCATTGGACAGTAGGCCTAAGGGTTGTAATTTTTACGAATTCTACAGCAAATGACTCCGTAGAGCCTTCGTCAGTGGTGACGCTTTTAATTGCAGTTGTTGGTTAGCTCCCCTCAAGATTCAGATGGGATTCGTACCTAACATCCGCACACTTTATCGAATATCTCTATCATGTAGCCTCTTACCATTTCTTTTATCGAGAAAATGTTCATCAGAATAATTTCGCAGGGGTAAGCACTAAGCACTCCGTCTTCAGGCCACAAGTGGCCCATCGGAGCCATCCGACCGCCGTGTCATCCTCAATGAGGATGCGGGTAGGAAAGACGTGTGATCAGTACACCGCTCTCCCGGTCGTTATGATGGTTTTCTTTGACCGAAGCCGCTACTATTCGCTCGAGTAGATGCCGCGAAAAATGGCAACGACGCATGACGGCCCGGATGGTCACCCATCCAAGTGCCGGCCACGCCCGACAGAGTTTAACTTCGGCGATCTGACGGGAACCGGTGTATCCACTGCAGCAGAGCCGTTGCCTCGCAGGAGTAAGGATGGAAGGAAATTTAGAATTTAACGTTGTGTCGTAATACGTAAAGGCAGTACACTAGCTGGGAAGGCGTATGGATGGGGAATGGAACTTTAAATAGCCACTTCAGCATTATCGTTTCGTGTGGGGAAACCTATATCTACATACATGCCCTACAAGCGACTGTATGGCGTATCGCGGGAGGTACCTTTTACCAGTATTCATTTCGGCTCTTGCCGCCCTTAAGCGAAGTGTATGTTTGCAGCAGTAGAATCGTTATGCAGTCAGCAACAAGTGTTGGTTCTCTGTTTTCTCTACAGTGTTTCGCGAAAAGAACGTCGTCTTCACTCCGCGAATTACCATTTCAGTTTATGAGGCATCCGCATAATATTCGCATGTTGGTCGAACGGATTGGTAACAAGTGTAGCAGCACAGCTGTGAATTGCTTCGATGTCTTGTTTTAATTCGACCTGATGAGGGTCGCAAACACTTGAGTAGTACTCAAGAACGTGTCGCACTAGTGTTCTATACGGGGTCTCCTTTATAGATGAGCTACACTCTCCTAGAATACTCCCAATGCACCGAAATCGACCATTCGCCTTCCTTGCTACCGCCCTTATGTGCTTTTTCCGTGCCTATGTGCCTTGTCATATTAAGCCTAAATATTTAATAGAAGTGACTATGTGAAACAGTACACCACCAACACTGTATTCAAACATTACAGGAAACATTACAGGACTTTTTTCCCACTCATGTGCATTACCTTACATTTTTCTACATTTAGATCAAGTTACTATTCAGCAGATCAAGTAGAAATTCTAAGTCCTACTGTATCCTTCTGCAGTCAGTCAACAACTGTATCTTCCCATATACTACGCACAGTGTCACAAGTGAAAAATCAGAAATTTCTGCTCACCCTACACGTTAAATCGTTAATGTATATAAAGATCTGGAGCGTCTTATCACACTTCCCCGAGGTAGTCCTGAAGATACTCTTGTTTCTGATGAACCATCACCTTCAAGGACAGCATACTGGATTCCTTCACTGAAAAAGGCTTCGAGCCACTCCCATATTTGGGAACATACTCTGTGCGCTCGGACCCTCGTTAATCGTTGGAAACACAAAGCAGGAAGGTCATACAGGCATTTGAGTCCCTCTCTTGCTAAACAGGAGTCCAGTTCTGTAACTACAGCATAAATTTGCCCTGTAGATTCAGGAAACCTGCAGAAAACGTGTATTTGGATGACCAAACGGGAATCTGAATTCCTATCAAAGTGTCGATATATTCTCAGAAAAACGCAATAGTCAGACTGACTGAACATGTGGAAATATATATTTTCAGAAATGGCATGTTTACGTTATATGCAAACGATTTTATTTAAGAAACATGTTTTCATGCGACGTTCCGAACACGGAGACACAAAAGATTATTTTTGCAGTCAATCTGTAGCCTCCACAAGAGTGACGCTTTCAGCAGGTGAGATTGCTCCAGAAGTGACGGCGATCGGCCCACAGATGTTGCTCCAGGCTGAGCTGCCGGCTGATGCGAAGGAAGTTCTGCGAAGTGGCGTCGTAAGGCAGCCACGAGGTGGCTACGCCGCCATCCCCCTCGTCGGCTCGGGGGGTCGGGTCTCTGTGGAGAAGAACTCGTCTCAGGCGACGCCTCTGGAAGCGACAGACTGAAATTTTTGGACTATCAGGGTTTGCATTAAAAGTAATGATTCACATTGTTTTCTGACGCGACGTACGTCACAGCGTGTTCGCTTCAGGCGGGTTCGACAAATGGGGATATCACTTTCAAAACGAACGTGGCGTGATTCACCCACGAGCTTAAATGTGGTAAGTATTACTTTTATAGTGTAACCTTGTCTATATGCTCGATGGAAAAATAGCTGATGACGATCGTGTACAGTCGCTGCTGAAAGTGCATTCCTGCCACGCTGAAGCCACTCAAAACAACACCAAACAATCCGACATGCTGCCACCTCATGCTTGCTGTGTTAAACTGAACAACAGCACCAGTACCTAATAACGAAATACACCAACGTACCTAAGTATATGTGTACCTGCCAACGTTCCATTTATCTCAGTGTAGTTTCTAAAATCCTGGAAAGGAACTCTGAAATTATAATTAATAGAATAAGCATAGAATAAGCATATTATTGTTTTCTTTTATCTTTGGTTATGATGCAAACAATTCGCAGTAAGTAATTATCAGTGATAACTGCCATCATTTTAGCCATTCTCCAAAACAGATGCAGTTTGTGGAAATAAAAACGATTGTAGTGTAACTGAACTGCGTTTTTGCAGCTGGCATAACTATTCAGTATATTTTTATTGATTTTAAGCACCCATTAGAGTTTTGTTTAGAATTAACAAACGCAATTCATGAACATTGGCTTCCTAAGCTAAATGGTACAATAAATTCATCACTACACAACAACTTCGCTAAGTACGCTACACAAAATTCATCGCAGTTACTAAAGCAGATACACTCCTTAGCGCAAACAAATTGAAATAAAATGTTGCGCAGTTTGAGGAAACGGAAAGATCAGTCGAAGGCCCTTACGAACTGTTTCTAAACGATATGTTTGGAGAGGGAAACAATACTATTCGAATATACTAACTACTTAGTCACAAATTTATAAAACTCTACGAGCCCAAATTAAGAATCGAACAGGCAAACATCGACATGGTAAGTTCCTTGACTGGAAAGAAAGTGAAACAAAGCCTTCTGAGAAACGTAACCGGAAGTACAACAGGATTAATAAAAGGAATGTCATAGCGTACAGGATTTAGTCAGGCACTCTCAACGAAGAGATCGTGATTCGATGACCGCAAAAAAGATAGTTAAGGCCTTTCACAGCAATTCGCGAACCTAGTAACTTCGGGAAAAACCCACAAGAACATCCAAGACAGAGGTATCAATATCCATGTATTCGGACGAAGATGACTTCAAGCTCCAAATAATCTTACTTAAAAGCTACAGAATTCTGGTAGTACAACACATAAGTTTCAACTGAAGAAAAAGAAGATTAGGGTTTTAAGACCACCTCAACGTAGGAAGGAGCAATGGAAATTTTCAAGGAGCAAATACAGGAATTTTGAGACAGGGAAACTGTATCCAAAGATTAAAAATTGTGATGATGCATCCTAACTTAAGAAAGGCAGCATGAAAAACTGCTGCAGGGGATTCTTCCAGCTGTGAATGAGAGATAAAATCCTCTTGTCTGGCATCCTGGGAAAATTAAGAGTCTCAAACGACCATCAAATAAGTGGATATTAAGAGGAAAATCACTCAACAGCCAAAAGATGCACAAAATCAAGGTGATCGTCCAATACAGTATGCTCTGGTTCGAATAGTATATTTCGTTTTTATGGGTTTTAAAGATGTGTACGCCTCTAAAGTCAACAGTTTGGCCTACAGCTAGATTGATAGTGGACACCACTCATAAAATTGCTTAATTCGTTTCTCTGAAGAATTTAAACAAAAGAATCCCATCTTTCCATCACAGACGAATATATATATATATATATATATATATATATATATATATATATATATATATATTATGACATGTCCATTCTATTAATGACAATTTCTGGACTGTTTCCCTTGGTATGACTTTCAGACAAATTGAACATTGGAGTGGCTGACTGTTACTGGGGTAGTTTAGTGCTTTTCATCAGCAGCCGGTACAGGGCCAGTGTACTGGGGATGAGCAACTCACGGCCCGCACACTGCACACTGCACATAGGAGATGCATAGGCGTCCACTGTTGTGCATACAGAGTGTCACAGGATGAATGGACGTATTCAGGGATACGACAGGAACAATCATTCTAAGCAATACAAAGTCCCTCAAACACAGGCTCTAAAATCGGTTCTACATCTTTGATGCTGTGAAATAAGTCTCTTCTACTGCAGTCTCTTTGCTTTCCTTATGTACAGCTTTTTCCAAAAATTGTCACGCAGTCTGTTTATTATTCCAACGTGCATAGCCCACTAGTAAATTAAGTCAAATCTCTAACGCTGCAAGAAAACTGCCATCAGTAATAACAGCTGCCAATGAATGCATCTCTAATTAACTTTGCACCTCATTTCCTCTTGATACTTTAAGGAGTCTTGTAATTATGACAGCCTTGAGGTTTTAAGCTGGTTGTTAATAGACAAGATTTACTTTAAGGAATGACACAAATTGTAAGGATGTTTTCTGCTAAAAACCAGTCCTGGGCAGATAAAGTGCAAGGGAGAGCGGTTTGCTGGCCCAGCACAGCAGGGGCATGGAATGAGGATGGACAGCATGCCATAAATTTTCATTGTGTGAGAGATGAAATGAGTGCTTTTTAGCAGAGATAAAAATCTGAAAGACTAGAGGGAACACGAGCCTACAAAGCAAGGGAAGATCTGTTAAGCCCAGATGAGCAAACCGGAACGTTTGTTCAAATTTTAGTAGCAGGTTCTCAAGTTTTCTCAAATTAACTACTTTGGTAGCAGGGAAGAATTTCCACGCATGTGTATGTGGGCGTCTTCACAGTGGCCGTAACTTGAAATCTGTTTCGTAGTGGGGGAGATTCACTGTCTTCTTCCCCACTCTAAGGTGGGAATATACCACGCTGATTAAGCGGAACAAAATCCGTAAGAGTAAGAAAGTGTTAAACTTGTTTATTTCATTATCGCTGGTCGGAACTCGCAAGGTCTGCTGAAGTTGGCTGGCGAGATTCCAACGCTGGCAGAACGAGCTTAATTGCATAGCGGAGAGTAAGAGAACGCTTCTCCTCAGGGCACCATAGAAGATACTACAGCTTATTACAGAGAGCAGCAGGGCTAGATGTCTTCAGCTTAAAGCAGAACACAGAGGCTGTGCTGTACTTGGAATTATCAGCCACAACTGCAACTGCCATCCGCCTTCACATATTTTTAGAGTGATAAACATGGGACGTCTTTACATCCATCGAGACGAGGCGAGTATGAAGTAAAAAGGTGAATCAGCGTATCGTTTTGCTAATCTAATTTAGACTGTCAGCTAGTTGCATCTACCATGCGGTTGGGCACGAGTACTGGCGTTCTTCCACACTTATGTGGGGCTTGTCTTGAATTCATTAACCTTTTAGATAATCGTTAGGTATATTTACGACACAGATTTATATCGCTGTTTCATGAGTCCACCCGCCAGTGGGAAGGCTATTTATAATCCCTTGTCCCCTTATTAATTTTTGTATTTTTTATTCAGTGGGTAAAACATTTTTTATTTCTTTTGGCAATAAATTGGCTTTTTATAGTGACATTTGTTTCCTTTCATAGTCTGATGGATCCGTTATCGATATGTGTGTGAGATGGCGGTGCCCATACTCTCATGCTTAACTGAGCCACCTCTAGTAATTTTCATTTAATAAGTAGTTATCTGTTCCGTGACCTTGTTTTTCATTGAAAAAAATTTGTATGTTCTTATGGGGAGAATTCCACCTCTGTACGTCATCAGGCATATAATCAGTAGCATCTCAGGGCTATGCTAAACAGCTCAACGGAAACCTCATATTTTCCATGTTTTGGGACCTCTAAGCTTTCTATATTTTGAGAAGTGATAATATGGACGAAAAAGGAAAAGAAGACTTGTAATCATAGGCTCTAAAATGCATACTTTGAGAGCTGTTCAGTAGAAGAGATATGTCTCACAGTAGCGAAGGTGAACATGTGCTCATAGCTCTTAACAAATGTACTTTAGAGCCCATGTTTACTAGAACAACCTCTCTAAACATGGAAAGCAGAAAGCTTGTTGTAGAAGAACGAAAGATGATTGGGTTTAGCGTCTCGTCGACTTCGAGGTCATTAGAGTTCGAGCACAACCTCAGATTGTGTCAAGGAAGGGGGATAAAATTGGCTGTGCCCTTTCAAAGGAACCATCCCGGCATTTGCTTGTTGCAGTGTAGGGAGATCATGGAAAATCTAAATCTGGATGGCTGGACACGGGTTTGAACCGTCGTCCTCCCGAAAGAGAGTCTAGTGCGCTAACCACCACGCCACCTCGCTCGGCAGTGCTGTAGAAGAGCCTTGTTTCACGGTAATGAAGACGAATAAGCGCTTGTAGGTCTTACGGTATGCACTTTAGAGCCCATGCTTGCTAGACATTTTGCTTCGAATGGTCGTTACTGCCATATCTCTGAATTTTGACTATTCCTCGCCGGCCGTTGTGGCCGAGAGGTTCTATGCACTTCAGTCCGAAACCACGTTACTGCTACGGTCACAGGTTCGAATCCTGCCTCGGACATGGATGTGTGTGATGTCCTTAGGTTAGTTAGGTTTAAGTAGTTCTAAGTCTAGGGGCCTGATGACCTCAGATGTTAAGTCCCATAGTGCTCAGAGCCATTTGAACATTTTGACCATTCTTCCTGGGACATCAGCCCGGCCGGACTGAACCAGGCATTGAACAGCAATGAATCTCTTCGACTGTCTTCCCCTAGGCTCCTGGTGTAAATTGTGAGTGATGTTCCAGTAGCCGTTGAAGTTCCTTACTTCAGGTGCACCAACGTGTCTCACAGTAGAAATATATCTATGACTTTGTTTCTCCACAGTCTTCTGAAATATTTGTCGAGAGTTTTTTGTTTTTATTGGGCAAGTTGAGCTCTTCGTTGTACAACTGATTTATTTCTTATGGATGCTTATTGCTACAAAGTCACACTGCGTTTCCCAAGCTAACGAATAAACACATGGAAAAAAAGTTCCCATTAAAAGCATTCCAGAGTAATTCTTGGGTTGCCCGTATCCATGCCAGAATCTGAAAACGCCATGTCCCATTTGGCGAGAAACTTTCATTCTAGTCTCCAGTTGTACAGGTGAATTATAGCGCTTCAAATCCCCATCTTGCCATCCTGATTTAGGTTTCCTTAAACCCTTAAATACTCTACTACTCATCGAAGAACGCAGCACACTAAAGAAACGTGGCATACAAACCGCTCAAGATGAAGAAGCTTACAAACAACTTTGCCGCAAAATAAAGCGCAGCTGTCGTATTGACAAGACACAATATCTCACCAGTATTTGTGATGACATAGAACAGCATCAGAAACTAAATGAAACGCATGACCTATTCAAGAAGATAAACAGCATCACCCGAGAGTTCAAACGGCACCCGTGGTTGGTAGAAGATATAGATGGCACTGTTATTAGAGACAAGCATTTAGCAATAGCTAGGTGGAAACAACACTGTGAAACACTGTATTGCAAAGGAAACAACATCGAAGAAGAGAATATTTGTATGGAATCAAATAAAGAACTTGATATTCTTTACAGTGAAATCGAAAATGCCATCAAGCATCTGAAAAACAACAAATCCCCAGGTATAGATGGCATTTCCAGAGAAATGCTCACTACGATGGGAGAGGAAGGTATGCATGCCCTACATTTAAAATGCAATAAAGTGTGGAAAATGGGTGAATGGCCTAAAGACTTGACTACACCTGTCCTAATTCCTCTGCACAGAAAAGGATCAGTTAAGGACTGGTCCCACTATAGGGCCATAGCATTAATATCATATGCTGGTAAAGTCCTCCTGCATATAATAAATCAAAGCCTAGAAAAATTTCTGCAGTCTCAGATTTCCGCAGAACAAGCAGGTTTCGTGTCAGGTAAAGGTACTCGAGAGGCAGTCTTGAATTTAAGGCAGATAATTGAAAAATGTTATGAGTTCTGTGTCCCTGCCTGCTTCTGCTACCTAGATTATAAAAAGGCCTTTGATTGTGTTATGTGGGACAAGTTGTGACATGTGCTCAACGAGTCTGAGGTTCCAAAACATTTGGTATCCTTGATAAAAGGTCTTTATAATAGCCATACCGCAACCATAAAAGTAGACGGTGAATGCTAGAAATTTTTCGATGTGACAAATGGCGTCAGATAATGTTGCATACTGTCATCTCAGCTCTACATATCTATGCAGAGTGTGTAATCAGGAAAGCGCTGGGTGGCTGGGACTGTGGGATTCCAATTGTCGGCAGGAAAATTAACAATTTATGCTTCGCAGATGGTTTTACACTCACAGCAGGAAGTGAGAAAGAAGTTGGTAATCCGTTCTCAAGAGTGGAAGTTATTAGTCTAAATCTTGGCCTAGAGATAAACATGGAAAAAACTGAACTAATGGTTATAAATCGCCAAGGCATCGATAAAAACCAACTTACAGGATGCTTAAGGAATCTGGAGATAGTGAATGATTATGTATATATAGGCTCTCTGATCAATTGCACAGGAAAGTGTGATAAAAAGACGACGAATCATTCTTGGCCGAGCCGCAATGGTCAAACTCACTGAGATATGGCAGAACCGGGCAATATCCAAGACAACGAAGATGCGCTTAATAGAAGCATTGGTGTTTCCTATATTCTTATACGGATGCGAGACCTGAACCGTGAAAGGTAGTGATAAGAGCCGCATTGATGACTTCGAGATGTGATGTTGGCGGAGGATGCTACGTGTGCCGTGGACACAAAAAAGAACAAATGTTTCCATAATAGAAGAACTTAAAATGACAAAAAGGTTATCTTCTCGTGTCAGCCAAAGATACGTTCCGTTCCTTAGGCACATCTTCAGAAGGGAAGGGGATAATTTAGAGAAGACCATCGGGTAGGGAAAAATTGAGGCAGAAGACCACGTGGGAAAGCAGCAAACAGATGGTTGGATCAAGCGAAGAAGATTACCAACCTGCCTCTTCACATCATATTAAGAAAGACCGAAGATCGCTGGGGATGGTGACACCTGTCAGGAGTATCAACTACGTAAGAATGAATGAGGAAATGAGGTCACGACACTCAGCAATGAGTGAAACGACTAATGAGAGGCAAATACAAGGATAGTTCCTTTGAAAAGCCACACTCTATTTTCTTCCCCCGTCTACGCTCATGTTTTGTGCCTAAAGGCCTCTTCGTCGGCGAAATGTTAGCCTTAATCTTCCTTCCAATACAACCTGTGAAGTTTATTGTAAATATGAGAATCAGTGCTATGTATCGCTATCTATATTCGACAACCAGAACTAAAGATGGTGGAACCATAAACTGAAAGCAAGCATACGAGACTGCTATTTAGTAGACATCCACCACTTCATACAAAGATGTAGCATAGTAAATAGCCGAAACTAATTGACGATGCTTTAGGACCAAGTTATTATAGAGCCTATCTCATTTGGAACGCTTTTTTCTGATGCTATTTAAGTGTTACGTATCACGACCACAGCTGGTTGTAAGTAGACCGCATGAAACCATTTGTGGAAAGTACTCAGACATCTAGAATGAATTTTCAGTCTGTAGCGGAGTGTGCACTGATTTAAACTTCCTGACGGATTAAAACCGTGTGCCGGACCGAGGCTCGAACGCGAGACCTTTTCCTTTCGCGGGCTGGTGCTATCCATGTACGATTCACGACCCTTAGGTCCGGGCGGAAGTAAAGCTGTGAGGGCGGGCTCTGAGACTTACACGATAGCTTAGTCGGTAGAGCACTAGCCTGCGAAAGGCAAAGGTTCTAGGTTCGAGTCGCGCTCCGGCACACAGTTTTAATCTGCCAGGAAAATTCGTACATCGACGAGCTTTCGTCAATAATAATGTATACAGTGAGTGGACTGCTATGTTGCGCCTTTGTATTCGAGCAACCAGTGAGGTCACGAGCGGGGTGCACTCAGCCCTTATGAGGCAAACTGCGGAGCTACTTGATTGAGAAGTAGCGGCTCCGGACTCGGAAACTGACATACGGCCGGAAGAGCGATGTGCTGACCACATGCCCCTCCATATCCGCATCCAGAGACGCTTATGGGCTTATGATGACACGGCGGCTGGTCGGCGCCGTTGGGCCTTCATGGCCTGTTCGGGAGGAGTTTAGTTTTTTACGAATGTTTACAGTGGACTGGAACTTCGTCCACGCTGACAGGACATTGAAGGACGGACGGAAATCGTGCCGTTTCGCAACGTCGGCCCGCCTTTGACCTGATTCCAGTGCCTTGGCTGAGCGACATTGCAATTGCTATGGCAAAAATTATGTGTTAGTTACTGCGATCGCTGTCACTCACCAAGACAATACAGATGTACTGTGAAAGACTTGGTCAGTAAGCCTGATAAGATGTTGAATGGCCTAGTGTAACACGCATGCTGGGGAAGCACTACTACGCCACAGGCGTTTGAAATGTATTGGTCTTCAATTTTTTTAAATATCTCGTTCATCTGTGGAACACGCTATGTAATCGATGAAGGACAATATATTACGGGTGAAGCTTACAAATTCGCTCTACACGGGCCAACATCTCGTCTTAATTGTCTCAGTTTGCATGCAACGGTTGATAAGCTTCTTAGAAACCGAACTTCAGTCAGGTTGTTTTATAAAGGCGACAGGGGACTTCCTGTTTCGTCCTTGTGCAGTCCGAGTGTGCGCTCCGTCTCAAGTAATCTCGTTGTCAGCGGGAGATAAACACTAATTTTTCTTCTTTCCTTTTCCTGAAATATTTAACATATGTAAAATGTGCGTTACCGTAGGCGAAAGCCATTTCCTAAGCAGAGTGGTTACATGATGATTCAGCAAACTGAAAAACATGTTCTTCCTATTATTTGTTTTACTTTCGGCCAGAGGAAGATAATATCTACAGTATGAAGAACATATAATTGATACTTAATTTCGTAATTACACACGTACCAAACTTTGTTACTACTAAATGCATTATCAGTGAATGACGTGATCTGGAAGTCAAGTTGCCTGTCTTATGATATTCATTACAAATAACAGAAGAACCTAGAAAATAATGTTCTAAGCCGCCCGCGGTGGTCTAGCGGTTCTAGGCGCTCAGTCCGGAACCGCGCGACTGCTACGGTCGCAGGTTCGAATCCTGCCTCGGGCATGGATGTGTGTGATGTCCTTAGGTTAGTTAGGTTTAAGTAGTTCTAAGTTCTAGGGGACTGATGACCGCAGATGTTAAGTCCCATAGTGCTCAGAGCCATTTGAACCATTTTTTAATGTTCTAATCGCAAAGAGATCCTTATAAAATAACACTCTACATCCTACCAAGCATTTAACTTTCTGCGAGTCGGTAATAGATTTTAAGATCTCAGTAGTTTCGAAACCTGAAAATCGCGAGGTGAGATGAGTGTTGAGATACAATTCAACAGCAATGTTCGAAATGAAACAGTACACGCAAAAATTCTTCCTTTCCCTTTATTATAAAATTTGATGACGGTTGGGTGACGGTGACATCTAACAACGCTTTTACAACTCAGCACTGTTAAAATTACTGAGAGAAGGCAATGTATTTTTCAATTTGTATATAAAACAAAGCGTTCAAGGGATTGGAGAGAATTCTTATGCACACGATATATAAGTAAAAAGTGTTTTGAAGTTGAAAAAAATTACTTGTTCTGGGAGAACAACCATCAATTGTTGTAAAGCAGATTTTTTTATTACCCATCTATATTGGTTTAACTTGAAAAAAAAAAAAAAAAAAAGGTTTCGCTTCACTTGAACCATCGTCAGACCTGGTTGAACCGGTTGCAAGGGTAATCCATCCTACTTTTCAGCAAAATGGGTACTGTTCCCCATAGGATAACATTTTATATAGAAATTGGACGGATTATTGCCGTAACCGATACAATCAGATACGCAGAAGATTCATGTGATCGTTATTGCCCGATGACGCGTCTGCCTCTCCTCTCTCTTCTCTGTATTTGGAGAGACTTTTGCTAAGCACAAAGGAAGAAAAAAGAAACAGAAAGAGAACTCCCACGCCAAGTGAAAGGGTCATGGCGTGACGCGAAAAGTATGTAACTGATTCATGAATGAAAAATAATAATTCACCCGAAAGAGTGCACCGAGGAAGGGAAATCTATAATTTTAGCATCTTTCGTATGGGACAGATTGAGATTACCTGGCGGCTGGCATCTAGATACTATAAAGGGCAGTCAAATGAAAACGAGACAGATGGAAGAAAGGTAAGTGAACTCCTTATTCATTCAAAAGTGATCGCCATAACTGTTGATACATTTTTCCCCATTGCGAGATAAGTCGGTCAATGTCTCTAGCAGGCTGCTTGAATTTGTGCGTGTGCCGACATGACTTGCTAAATAACTCGGAAACGGTGAAACATATCGAATTTTTCTCTTAGCAATTATTTTTTCAGCGCAACTTCTCGTGCAACACCCTTACAAGCTTTTCAGACTGTTTCTGAACACCCTATGTAGCACCAGAAATTATCCACATGTCAGCTTATCGCTCATGTCTGGGATGGCTACAAAGCCATTCCACAATTCCAAAACTACCTCCTACTAATCTACAAGAAGAGTGTCATCTGTACTTGGATCTTTTTGGATTGTAATTTCAACTGTAAAACCCTTGCCACGATGAAGTACAGCTCTTTCGCGTGGACGGGAGATTGGATGGAAGGTCGTAATTGCCTGCATGATTATTTTAAACTAACATTCGCGTGGAAATTGCGAGACCAAAGATGAAACACGTGACTGGAATGAATATTGTAACACAAATTAGCTACATGATGATACATAAATTATTATGATTCCAGAACTATATATGCTCTATGAGTTCAAGAATTCAAACATTCTGCAATTACAAGCTCTAAATTTTGTAACATCGAATCAAAGATAGCCAGCATATTTTCCCAAAGTATTTCACTTCATGCTGTTTGTACACCAGTCCTCAAAGAATCAACAGTGGCCGATGGTTCATTATGACTAACAAGATCGCGAGCAAACACAGTTCACCCACATCAGGCGAACATGGAGGCAAAGAAGCAATGATATCTGTCGCTCTTTGAAGATGATTTCGGCTTTCCTCACCAAGGTGGGCATAGTCCTATTGAATTATGGCATTTGGCCGGCCGCGGTGGTCTATCGGGCAGTAGTGTCAGAATGATTATATGATGCCCATGAATCACTTTTATTAAAAATCTCAATATCGTATTTGCCACTAGGAAAAGATGTGTCCTTTCAAATTTTGTTCGTGGTCCATGCGGCTGCGTAGAGAAACGGTCGTCTACTTCTCTTCATGCTGGAGTCACGTGGAGAGGGCAACCCTACAACTAAGTAGTTTCTCGTCCCCACCATAAAGTCGCAACAGAGATGGATCAGTGCAGCTTTCCTGCATATATGGCAATGTGGACTACGATTTTAGCCACGGGCGCACATTACCCAGGTTATAAAACGGTCGGAGATACCGCGATCCGCCTCATTCGTTACTCTGTCACATCTTATTCGTTTCTCGTTCCCGACTTATTCGTTCCTTGTTAACGTGAACGTTGGCGCAGCAGTCTGCCCCCGCTGGATAATTGTACACTCTGTCCTCCATTATTTTGGAGCCAGACTTGCAAATAATAATTCCGTGTTGCGAGAATAATATCGACGGACGTCAGAATTGTGGCCACGCATGCCTGGTAGAGTTGCGCTCCACGAAAACTACGGCTCGGAATAGTTTTGGAACAGCACATAAATGACGTAGAAAATGATAGGGTTACCAGTAGTACAGGTAGCATTTGTGGGGCAAGAAACGTAAATGAATGAGTAAGATAGAAACTGGGAGCCGAAGACTTCTTTTTGTTTTGTTCGTGTGTTTTTTTGCTTTTCACAAAATTAGAACCGCAGATGGTTCAAATGGCTCTGAGCACTATGGGACTTAACTTCTGAGGTCATCAGTCCCCTAACACTTAGAACTACTTAAACCTAACTAACCTAAGGACATCACACAGACCCATGCCCGAGGCAGGATTCGAACCTGCGTCCGTAGCGGTCACGCAGTTCCAGACTGTAGCGCCTAGAACCGCTCGGTCACCCCGTCCGGCAGAACCGCAGATCATTCAGTGTTAGTCCATTGTGCATTTTATATCATTACAAAATATAAATTGACGGAATTGTAGGGAAATATGGTCTAGGAGATAGAAACGAAAGAGGAAGCCGGCTAATTGAATTTTGTGCCAAAAACAAGTTGGTCATAGCGAACTCCCTTTTCAACCACCATAAAAGAAGAAGGTACACGTGGAAAGCCCCAGGAGATACTAGAAGACACCAAATCGACTATATATTAGTAAAATCGCGTTTTAAAAACCAAATCAAGGATTGCAGAAGCTACCCGTCTGCGGATATTAATAGTGATCACAACCTTGTAATGATGAAATGCTTACTCAAACTCAAGCGATTAGAGAGAAAAACGAACAAAGTATGGAACAGAGATAACCTAAAGTCTGAAGAACTAGTGATCCCTTATGCACGGAAAACTGATGAGATGGCATCAAACATTATTCCCGGGAGTACTAACGAGGAGTGGAAACAAATCAAAGAAGGCATACATAAAGCAGCAGAAGAATTTATTGGGAAAGCCAAACCTGTAAACAGGAAAGAGTGGATAACACCTGAAATAATTTGTCTAATGGAAGAAAGAAGACTATACAAAAATGCCTCTGACGAGCAAAGCGAAAACAAATATAGAAAGCTTAGAAACCAAATAAACAGAGAATCTAGGAAAGCAAAAGAAAATTACCTCAACAGCATTTGTAAAGAGGTGGAGGAAAACATGGTTAAAGGAAAAACTGACTTGGCCTACAGAACAATAAAACAAAACTTTGCTAAACGGAAAGTAAAATCTTCAGGAACTATAAAGAACAAAGAGGGCAAGGTACTATTTGGATATGACACGCTGAAGAGATGGCAAGAATACATTGAAGAGCTATATCAAGGAGACCCTCTAACAGATAATATGATAGAATTAAGCGAAGAAGTAGAGAAAGAAGAACTAGGGGACACAATTCTGAAAGATGAATTTGAAAAAGCACTAAAAGAACTACCAGATAAGAAAGCGGCAGGTGTTGATGATATACCTTCTGAACTAATTAAGAAATCAGGAGACAAAATGAAAGCTACATTACTGCAACTCATACAGAAAATATACAAAACAGGTGAAGTTCCTGAAGACTATCAGAAATGCATCATATTCCCCATACCTAAGAAAGCATCTACTATGGACTGTGAAAACCATCGAACACTCAGTCTTCTTTCACACGCATCAAAAATTCTAATAAGAATAATTTTGAAAAGAGTTGAAAACCAATTGAATAGCACTCTAAGTGAAGACCAATTCGGTTTTAGAAGCGGTGTAGGGACGAGGGAAGCAATCTTATCTTTAAGACTAATAATTGAGAAACAAATTTCCAAAAACAAACAAGTATTTATAGCCTTCGTAGACCTCGAAAAGGCATTTGACAATGTTGTATGGCCAGAAATGTTTAGAATTCTGAAGAAGGCTGGTCTGAAATATAATGATAGAAGGATAATCTTTAAAATATACCAAAATGAAACAGCCTTAGTTAAGAAGGAAAACAAAGAAGAAACAGCAAGAATAAGGAAAGGAGTGAGACAGGGATGCCCACTATCTCCAGTAATTTTCAACGCATATATCCAAGAAGCAATAGACAAAATAAGAGAGAATATTGAAGTAGGAATAAAACTTAACGGAATGAAAATAGATATGTTGCGATATGCAGATGATATCGCCATAATTACAGAAAGGAAAGAAGATTTAGAAGCCGCACTCAATGAAATGGAAAACACCTTAAAAGAACAGTATGGAATGAAAATAAATAAGAAAAAGACTAAAGTGATGGTGAGTGGCGCCCTGAACTACAATGAACCCATACGAATAACAATAAAGGGAGAGAAACTAGGGCAGGTTACAGAATTTAACTACTTAGGTAGCAAAATAACAGCAGATGGAAGGAGCAAAAGTGACATTAAAAACAGAATACAACTTGCCAAAATAGCATTCAATGGAAAAAGAAACTTACTGACGAGTAGAAATGTTAGTTTAGACGTAAGAAAGAGAGTCATGAAAACCTATGTGTGGAGTACAGCCCTTTACGGATGTGAAACTTGGACTAGTGGAAAAGAAGAAAAGAGAAGATTAGAGGCATTCGAAATGTGGTGCTACCGGAGAATGGAAAAAATCAGCTGGCGAGACAAGGCTACAAACGAAGATGTCCTCAGAAGAGTGAAAGAAAACAGATCTCTTTGGCGAAATATACAGAAAAGAAGAATAACCTTCATAGGTCACATTTTACGGCATAACAATTTCATTAAGAGAATATTAGAAGGAATCATTGAAGGAAGAACTCGCCGAGGACGACCTAGATTAAGCTACATTCAACAAGTAATAAATGACATCGGGTGCCAGACCTATGCAGATATGAAGAAGAAAGTTGACAAAAGAACGGAATGGCGTGCTGCTGCCAACCAACCTGTGGGTTGATAACCGAAGAAGAAGAGAAGAAAATATAAACTGCATTTTATAAGTCATAAAGTTGATGGAGTAACTTCTGCGCTTTTGATAAAGGAATTGCTTTTGATGCAAGTACAGCTTACATGCATGAACATAAAGACAACTATGTAGTAGTTCTTGTTACTTTCTCAATAGAACGTTCTTCATCGTAATCAAAGGCGAGAGTTCCACGTTATTAATGATTAGTGGGGAAATTGTTTTGGGTAACAGAAACATGTGTTATATAAGCTCGACGAAGTGTTGGAGCCTCGTTGATAGATCCTCACTCAGTTTCTAGACGATTTCCCGCTGTTGGTTCCTAGTGGAATCTAGCAAGACACTGATCGCAAACGCAAACAGAGTGGTTGAAACGATGCAATGCCCGACTGGTCTGCAACACACCTGAAGTACAGGTAATGTGGCTACGGTCTTAACTGACCAAGTCTACAAGGTAAACTACCGTAGTCTACGCTTACTTCTGACAGTCTACGATAGCTTACGGTAGTTTTGCAAGTCTAACGCCTGGTGTCGACTCTATGTGAAGCTGGCCGTCTACGTGCCGTCGCTGGTAAGCGCTGTGGTCCATGCTGCCCCTGCGACGAATTTCTAAGGGCTCTCATGCCGAGATAAAAACTGAATT
Organism: Schistocerca piceifrons; assembly: GCF_021461385.2. Taxonomy (NCBI): domain Eukaryota; kingdom Metazoa; phylum Arthropoda; class Insecta; order Orthoptera; family Acrididae; genus Schistocerca; species Schistocerca piceifrons. The sequence goes on along the minus strand of NC_060139.1, from coordinate 436,217,252 downwards.
TCTTTATGTATGCGGTTTCTGCTCGGATGTATTTGGAATTCGAATTATTGTCTTTGATTCCTGTAGTTACTTTGTCTGCTGCCAGCTTACGGTTCCGTTTCGAAATGCTACAATTGGAGTAAGCGGACTTTTCTATCTCTTTAATAATTTTTAAATTCATTTTCTCATTTGTAACTGGTCTACTGACACTGACAATCCATATTTATGAATTAGAGGCTCCCATAATGGAAAGACTTCCTCAAATTTCATTCGAGTCGAAGAAAATATGTAAATTACATTAAAATTCTCGTAACTTTTTCTTGTTTGTAATTGTTTCACCTGTCCCAGTATATTCATGCAGCAAGTTTCGGCAGAAGCACGTGCAGTACGACGAGAAGTCCGATACAGCTACATGGTGAAACGAGAATTTCCCTGGAGGTGGGAAATTGCTTATCTGAAGGCAGGGAAGGAAAAACTAACGTCAAGAGTTACAAGCACATAATATAGTTCTCAATGTCTTGAAAAAGATGTGACCCCAGAAATTCAGCATCAGTAGTGTTGGACGCTACCATGTCAATTCTCACACAGCACAGTCAATCTTTCTAGCCAGCCTACACGCAAGGAAGATTTGGTGAGTTAATGAAATAATCGAAAACGCAAGAACACTGCCATTCAGAGCATCAAAAGTAGCTGAAAACCGATGAATATAACTCACCCAGTCTTAGCGAAGTTGGTCCACATGGTGGTCATGCGCTCTATGGTGAGTTCCTCCAGCGATGATGGCGCCGGCGCCGGCAGCAGAGGCAGCTGCATCGAGAACAGGTAGCCCAGGTCGTCCGCGTGGCAAGCGCCTGCGAACACCGACATAACCTGCGCTCCAGCCCACTATGTCCTGTAGTGTCGCAGAATAGTAAAGTGTTGGAAACGTGGAGTATTGTCAAAGTTTCGTTACCTATACCGAGAGCCAGAGGCAATTGGTTAGCCAAGAGGTAAGAGGATTGCACATGTATCGGAATGTGTCGTCAGGCAGGGGGCAGTGGCCTGGTTACACACAACATGCGAGGGAGCATTGCTTAGCACGCCGGTTTGTGTTAGACGGAGAGTTTCGTAGAATGTAAGACAGAGGTATAGCGACAGCTGTACTGCATTTCACAACTTCACGTAAGTCTGCCGTAACAACACGTAACTCTGTCACAAGAACACCTAAGGGGCGAGTACGACAGAGAAATCAGCAGTATAAGTGGAACGAATGCGTTCATTACAAACGAGCATGACGTCATGACGTCGCTTGTGCTTCCTTTAAATACGCCAGCTTTGATAGCAACAAGGCACTCACAGTTAGACTTGCAGTTAGGTGTGTACTGGGTCGCTGTGTAGCGCTCAGCTCGGTGATCGACATGTTAATCTTTATTAAGGAGATGTTGCAGTATGTGTGGCCCATCCAGCAGCACACGTGAGGGGACAGTACCAGCTCTGGTCCTCTCTGCTGCCGCTGTCAATCATCAACCCAGATTAGCAGACATCACGGCAGACTCACTCGCCGCCAATGCTGACCACATCAGTGAGCCGTCGTCGAGATCGTGCGGGGCCTAGGCCCTGTGCATCCACCGTCACAACCGGGTGAGCCGACGACACTGGGGGACTGCAGCCCGTTCCGCCCGTCCGCCGCGGATGAGCCACCAGGAGGAGCAGGGAAGAAAACAGCGCCGGGACTCCAACCCGGAGCCTCCTACGCGCAGCGGCCTGCTGTCCGCCGCCGAGCTGGCCAGCCAGCCGGGCGCCGCCAGCCACACGCGGCTGAAGTGAGGGCATTCCATCGCTATGTCACAGCACGCGGCGCTGCGCTAGTGAGACTGGTGCAGCTCGGAGCTGGTGTCATCGCTCCGAGTCAGCGAGGACTCGGGGAAGGTCGTTGATATCACCAAGCTCAGCCAGCCTGTGTTACGCGGGCCACATTGTACTCACCAGGAATAAAGGTGTCATGAATTAATAATGTTTCTTTGGCGTTTCTGACACGTCCACAGTCATTTCCTAGCATCCTGACAACTGGAGAGGTCACCGCCCGGCCTCCAGTCCACCGTAGGCGACCAGGACCACTGGGGCGCCTACAGCCCATGCCTGTCAAGCTAAAGGCCAACTGACTACCTTTACGCTGTGCAACAACGTTTTGCCAAAGTACTTCTGCCTGGACTGTCTGAAAGTTCAGTGAGGCAATTTAACTGCTGTTTCTCACTGCAGTTGACTGACTGATGTTTAAATTCAGTTGCTGAAAGGTGTGAAAATTACCGAACTATCACTTTAATAAGTCATGGTTGCAAAATACTAACAGGAATTCTTTACCGAAAAATGCAAAAAGTGGTAGAAGTGGACCTCGGGGAAGATCAGATTGGATTTCAGAGAAATGTAGGTAAGCGCGAGGTAATACTGACTCTACGACTTATCTTAGCAGATAGGTTAAGGAAAGGCAAACCTACGTTTATAACTTTTGTAGACATAGCTTTTGACAATGATGAGTGGAATAAGCTCTTTGAAATTCTGAAAGTAGCAGGGGTAAAATAGAGGGAGCGAAAGACTATTTACAACTTGTATAGAAACCAGACGGCAGATTATTCAATCTGTATATTGAGCAAGCAGTAAATGAAACCAAAGAAAATTTTTAATACTAATTATGGTTCAGCGAGAAGAAATAAAAACCTTGAGGTTTGCCGATGACACTGTAATTATGTCAGACACAGCAAAAGGCTTGGAAGAGCAGTTAAACGGAAAGGACATTGTCTTGAAAGGAGGCTGTAAGATGAACATCAACGAAACGCAAGACAAGGATAATGGAATGTTGTCGAATTATAAGTAAATCAGGCAATGCTGAGTGAATTAGTTCAGGAAATGAGACATAAAAGTAATAGATAGGTATTGCTATGTGGGCAGCAAAATAACGATGACGGCCGAAGTACATAGGATACAAAATGTAGGCTGGCAATGGTAAGAAAGGCGTTTCTGAAGAAGAGAAACTTGTTAACATCGAATATAGAGTTGAGCGATAGTAAGTCTTTTCTGAAGATATTTGTCTGGAGTGTAGCCATTTACAGAAGTAAAACATGGACGATAAACAGTATAGACAAGAAGAGAATAGAAGCTTTTGGAACGTGGTGCTAGGGGAGAATGCTGAAGATTAGAAGAGTAGATCATGTAAGTAATGAAGAGGCACTGAGTAGAATTGGGGAGACAAAAAAATTCGTGGCACAGCCTGACTAAATGAAGGGATTGGTTGATAGGACACATTCTGAAACATCAAGGGATTACCAAGTTGGTATTAAAGGGAAGTGTGGCGGGTCATAATTGTAGGGGGAGACAAAGAGACGAATACGGTAAACAGATTCAAAAGGATGAGGGTTGCAGTACGTAGTCGGAGTTGAAGTGACTTGCTCAGGAAAGAGTAGTATGCAGAGCTGCATCAAACCAGTCTTTGTACTGAAGGCCACAACAACAGCAATAATTTAACAGCCACCATAGCTCACACGAAATTTATACTTATGAGCAAAACACTACGACCACTGTCCACCGCAAGACTCAATGCCGCCTGCTGGCGTTGCAGGCAAGTGTCACGGTAAGGAAAAACTAACGGGCGATCAAAAAGTTCCCGTTCGAAAGCTTTACATTCCAGAATTGACACGCCAGTCATGCAAATTCGTCCTGAGCAATGAGGCAATTATCCCACCGATGTACCAGGTTGGAGATACACGCTTGGCAAAACACAGTGTCCTGCTGCGTGAAGAAGTCCGTACCCTCAAGCTGCAATCATCGTCCGACGGGAGTCGTCCACCCTTCAAGACTTTTCTAAGAGACCGAAGGACTGAAATCGTATGGGGAGAGAACAGTAGTACCGAACAGATGCTGCAGTGTCTCCCTCTTGAGTTGCCATAACATCTACGACATTTGCATTATCATGAAGCAGCAGCACCCCTTGGCGCACAATTCCACAACCGTCCACAACGGTGATTTTCGACATACGTGCTGCCCGATACACGTTCTTCGTTCTCCGTCCTGTTTGGACGCACATGGTAATTACGTCGCCGTAAATCACATTCCCGCATTCACTGTACGCACGTCGGAATGACACGAATGCGGCACTAATCCCTTGCCTACATATCGTTGCTTACATACCTGCATCGTATCGCGCTACATTGCTGATGCGCTGCCGTGACGGCCTCGAACGGAAACGTTTTGATCGTCGCTTATATAAGGTACAGTTAAATGAAAACGACATAGTTGGGAAAAAACTAACCAAACACCTTATTATTTCAAAAGTAATCGTCACAACTGTTAATAGGTCTATCTCCTGAGACAAGACCACCAGTTCTTTCATGGAATAATGCTTGCAGTTGCCTACGGAACTATGATTACCAAACATGCACGGTTTCGTCCGAGGCAAATCGATGGCACGAATGTCTTTCTTTAGGGCTCCAAAAATGTAGAAATCACACAGGGAGAGTTGGGTATTGTACAGAGAATGTGTAAGGGCTTCGCATCTTGCCACAACGTGATGTACAAACAGTCACAATTCTTGAGGCAATGACCTGACATGAAGCTTCCAGTATAATAAATTACAAATTTGATATGAACTGACTCTAAACATAGTCTAACCATTTACCAATGACTGGGATGATTTCAAAACTTCAGCTCTCAGCATCAACTGTTACATAAACCATTGGTTGTAAAGTGACCTTTTTGTCATTTGAGAGTTGAAATCCCTAAACAAATTACATCTTAATTAAATCGTTCAGTAGTTGGCGTAAATCTATATCACGTTTCCAAATTTAATTATCGGCGTACCAACTGCTAAATTTATTTTCACTATTAATAAAGCCTGTTCTAATAAGTGACTAGAGGTAAATCGCGAGTTGCAATCATAAAGCTTAAATATCAAAATAAAGATTATTATGAGAGCCTGAAAACTTGTAACCGACTTACTCAGCCCAGTTCCTTGTTGCATGTGAACAGTGCCAAGTTAATGCAGAATTGTATAACGCAGCTACTGCAAAAGTATGAGTAAACTGAGTGAGAAGGAATGCGAACGTGTCTGGAACAGCCAGAACGCACTGCTGGCTCGGTGACGTCGCCTGTAGCTGGTGGCTTCAACAAAAGACTTCAAGAGCTGAAGATGATAGCATACGCTTTTGAAACCGGTTGTCTTAAATTTAAGAAATATGTTATGCGATCTTGGCTGTTGAATGGTTTCTAACAATTTTGATATGAATCATTTACTTCTAGTGGTTTTACTCGATACGTGCGAAATAAAAATCCAGAGCAAGTTAAGCACGGCGCCTAGATGCCCTCTTTGTGTACCCCAACTGTGCATAGCTCAGAGCAAACTGAATGTAGTAAGTAGAATGAGGAGGAGGAGATATAACGTGTCTCATAAATAGCCCTGGCGCTAGAGGTATGCAAGGGACAAATAGCGTCCAACTTCACGTTCCTACCTACTACTGATTATTTTTGCACTCAGTAGGAAAGCCAGCTTCATACAGATAGACATTTAACAATCAGCTTACACGTGTAGTATAAAACATTCTCTGATTTCTTGCCTCGTCAACTCAGGGCAGAACCTCAAGCTTTCGACGATTACCTCGATCGTCTTTGTCAGGAGCAACTGACGGTCAAACTGCTGCTGTGGTGACCTTATATGGTCCATAAACGACTTCTGATTGGTCCGTAATTACGTAACGCTGCCGCAGATGGTGTCAACGTCTGCGCTGGTGGCGCTACCGCTACCGTAGTAGCGTAAACATTGCGACGAATATCTCTGCATCGACAGCTCGCTTTCATACACCACTCAAATTATATCCGCTGTCACGATCGAAGTTCCTGTTACACATTCTGATTTCTACAGCCCCTTTAATTACATGTTCCCGTTATGCAGGAGCCCGGGACAAAAACTTTTCTTTCGTCAAACAGTATTTTGTGTTTGCTTGTGACACTGTGCTCAGAGATTCTGATTGAGCAGCTCTGATCACAGCTAGGCTATATTACTTTACTGACGCGTAAATCACTTCCTACAGATTGCACGTAACGTGTTTGTCCAACAGGATAAAGGCAGACAATTTATTTAACCGTATGGGGCGCAGTTGAACAGAAACTGGCTCCTGAGCGTCTTCCAGCAATGACAACAATGGAGTGTCTACTCACACCGTCGCAGCTCATCTGTGAGAACCGCAGTAACACTTCGATAGCGTCCTCAGTACGAAAGAACAACGTGTTTCTAATCACACAGCACATCGTGATTTCTTTAAAAAATTCTTTATTGTCTGAATCCAAAAACATATTTCATGTTTTCACAATAATACCTAATTTTAGCCAAAGTGATGGCTCAAATGGCTCTAAGCACTGTGAGGCTCAACATCTGATGTCATCAGTCCCCTAGACTTCGAACTTCTTAAACCTAACTAACCTAAGGACATCGCACACATCCATGCCCAAGGCAGGATTCTAACCTGCGACCGTAGCAGCCGCGTGGTTTCGGAATGAAGGGCCTAGAATTGCTCGACCACAGCGGCCGGCTCGTCAAAGTGAGTCTACAGCTACTTTCTGATGCATATCAGTTTAACGCTAACCAACAGTGCTGAAATGTTGATTGAAAGACGGCTAGAACTATCTACGTGTAAGCTGTATTCAATGTCGTTATGAACAGCGCTATGATTAAACACAATGAAATCTAAAAGACACGAAAAAATAGCTCGTTTGCCTCGGCGATGCAATTTGTTTCAGCAAAGGCACAAAAAGATTGGTAAATACTGCACCGCGGCGCATCCGTGAGGCGCCAAGGACGGTACTTAAAATAGAAATCGTAAGTTTTTGGCATTGCTCTCAAAATTCACTCACACGGAACCGACCTTTCTGCGGGTGCCATTGTTTGCAACACAAAGCAACCTGAATTGCATATCGCAAAAAGAGCCAAAGGCGGCATGCAAATAATTCCTGTGGGTCATTGCTGTAGTTAAGTAGTTACCTCTCAGATTATGTCCTATGTGCGGTAGAATGCACCGCTAATTACGAAGCTCTTTGAATACCCAATGATAACATCATTAAAGTGATGCTCCTTACGTTTCTGAGTTCACAATTATAAGGCTTTCTATGTAGAAAACGACCTTCCTGATTCTGTGATAGGTAAATCGTGCTCACAGGGGAGAGGTCCGTCATGCCACGTGGAAACCAATCGTATTTATTTTGATACTACTAGTTTAAATTTGTTAGTGTCCCAGTCCAAAAGTTAACTGCTTATACGTACCCGTACTGTAAGTCATCCCTACACACCCCCCATTCCTCAGAAACGTAACTCATTTATCGACGTGGCGCACCCTAGGAACCCGCGGCAATTGTTTTAGTAAGCGTTGCAACCATGGTCGAGAATGTGCGGAAATTTCACTGTCATCACAATGCTCATTGCAGAAGAATATTATACAGAGTGAACGTTAATAAAACCGACAAACTGCAGGGACTGATTCCTGATTGGAAATCGAGGAAAAAAGGTCGTATGATCGTGTGTCCAGAACTGCATCGTTGCCGCGGTAGATGGCGCTGGCGAATGAAAGTTCCTCTGACCTCTGCTGATAATCCTTGTTCTCGTAGCAGGTCATGGAGGTAGTAGTGGTTGTCATTCAGGACACTTAATCGTACTTTGGCTCACATTGGTGGACAGCTTGCCTGAAGCTTGTGTAAGTAGGCTGTTTAGGTTTTCTTATTGGTAACGCCACGTAACGCTCTGTATGAAAATCGCTGGCTGTGCTGTGTGCAGTCTGTGGCTAGTTTGCATTGTTGTCTGCCATTGTAGTGTTGGGCAGCTGGATGTTAACAGCGCGTAGCGTTGCGCAGTTGGAGGTGAGCCGCCAGCAGTGGTGGATGTGGGGAGAGAGATGGCGGAATTTTGAGAGCGGACGATCTGGACGTGTGTCCATCAGAAAGAGTAAATTTGTAATATTGGATATCATGGACTGATATATATATATACACTCCTGGAAATGGAAAAAAGGACACATTGACACCGGTGTGTCAGACCCACCATACTTGCTCCGGACACTGCGAGAGGGCTGTACAAGCAATGATCACACGCACGGCACAGCGGACACATCAGGAACCGCGGTGTTGGCCGTCGAATGGCGCTAGCTGCGCAGCATTTGTGCACCGCCGCCGTCAGTGTCAGCCAGTTTGCCGTGGCATACGGAGCTCGATCGCAGTCTTTAACACTGGTAGCATGCCGCGACAGCGTGGACGTGAACCGTATGTGCAGTTGACGGACTTTGAGCGAGGGCGTATAGTGGGCATGCGGGAGGCCGGGTGGACGTACCGCCGAATTGCTCAACACGTGGGGCGTGAGGTCTCCACAGTACATCGATGTTGTCGCCAGTGGTCGGCGGAAGGTGCACGTGCCCGTCGACCTGGGACCGGACCGCAGCGACGCACGGATGCACGCCAAGACCGTAGGATCCTACGCAGTGCCGTAGGGGACCGCACCGCCACTTCCCAGCAAATTAGGGACACTGTTGCTCCTGGGGTATCGGCGAGGACCATTCGCAACCGTCTCCATGAAGCTGGGCTACGGTCCCGCACACCGTTACGCCGTCTTCCGCTCACGCCCCAACATCGTGCAGCCCGCCTCCAGTGGTGTCGCGACAGGCGTGAATGGGAGGGACGAATGGAGACGTGTCGTCTTCAGCGATGAGAGTCGCTTTTGCCTTGGTGCCAATGATGGTCGTATGCGTGTTTGCGCCGTGCAGGTGAGCGCCACAATCAGGACTGCATACGACCGAGGCACACAGGGCCAACACCCGGCATCATGGTGTGGGGAGCCATCTCCTACACTGGCCGTACACCACTGGTGATCGTCGAGGGGACACTGAATAGTGCACGGTACATCCAAACCGTCATCGAACCCATCGTTCTACCATTCCTAGACCGGCAAGCGAACTTGCTGTTCCAACAGGACAATGCACGTCCGCATGTATCCCGTGCCACCCAACGTGCTGTAGAAGGTGTAAGTCAACTACCCTGGCCAGCAAGATCTCCGGATCTGTCCCCCATTGAGCATGTTTGGGACTGGATGAAGCGTCTTCTCACGCGGTCTGCACGTCCAGCACGAACGCTGGTCCAACTGAGGCGCCAGGTGGAAATAGCATGGCAAGCCGTTCCACAGGACTACATCCAGCATCTCTACGATCGTCTCCATGGGAGAATAGCAGCCTGCATTGCTGCGAAAGGTGGATATACACTGTACTAGTGCCGACATTGTGCATGCTCTGTTGCCTGTGTCTATGTGCCTGTGGTTCTGTCAGTGTGATCATGTGATGTATCTGACCCCAGGAATGTGTCAATAAAGTTTCCCCTTCCTGGGACAATGAATTCACGGTGTTCTTATTTCAATTTCCAGGAGTGTATATAATGACCTTTGAACACTATTAAGGTAAATACATTGTTTGTTCTCTATCAAAATCTTTCATTTGCCAACTATGCCTATCAGTAGTTAGTGACTTCAGTAGTGTGAATCTTTTATTTAGCTGGCCGTAGTGGCGCTCGCTGTATTGCAGTAGTTCGAGTAACGAAGATTTTTGTGAGGTAAGTTTATTTGTGAAAGGTATAGGTTAATGTTAGTCAGGGCCATTCTTTTGTAGGGATTATTGAAAGTCAGATTGCGTTGGGCTAAAAATATTGTGTGTCAGTTTAGTGTTGATCAGGATAGGTAAAGAGCGAAATGTCTGGGTACGTTCAGTTTTGCTCAGCTGTTTGAAAATCAAATAATGTAAGAGATTTATCAGCACAGTAATTCATTAATTTTTCTGGACGTTTCACTTCTACTAGGGTTCGCATCAATATCCTATAGAACCCGGTCCTCCAAATCTGGTGCACGCTGAATCTGCCGCCTCCCTGCACGTTCGTCTGTCTGAAAAGATACATGATTATACAGACGCCCAGAATGGGCTTGAAATGTTGTATTATGTCGTTGGTATAGTCGTGCTGTCTCTAGACCGTTTCCATCTGATTGACCGTACACAAACACCATCTTGGCTTGTTCCCGACATTCTGCTGCGTACAGTATGCTGCGTCAATAATACAGCCTGCAACACAACATAGAACACACCACACGTGGCTAGAGGAAATGTCATTCGTCGGTGCCATCTAACGAGCAAACGATGCATTTCCAGACCCAAGTTCGTAGGACCTTCTTTCCTCCATTTCCAGGCAGGAATCCGTCCCTGGTGTTTGTCGGTTTTATTAATGTTCAACCTGTATATGTGATGTCTGTTCTTTCGGACATGTCCAAAAGAACAGATACAATTTTCATCTCGCAGCCATTATGAACCAAAGCACAAAGGAGTTAATGACATCAACTGCTGGTGGGCTTTGATTTAAATCGTTGGGGAAAGTTGAAAATTACAGACAAACCTGCATTCGAACCTGGGCCTTCTGCTTATTGGGCAGATGCGCTGATCACTGCGCCACCCTGAAACAGTGCTGATCGCAACTGGATGGACTATCCTACCTCGCCAAAGTCGGATCCAAAGTCTCAACAGGTCTGATGGGAGGCGTGCTAGGGCAGTCCATAAAGCTGCTATCAGTACTGTGTGAGGATGGCGCAGTGGCTAGCGCATCCGCCCAATAAGCAGGAGGCCCAGGTTTGCCTGTAATTTTCAACTTTCCTCGTTGATCAGTGCTCATTGGCAGATAATGTCATTAATTGCTTTCTATCTTGAAAGAATATTACTTCGAGACTGTGTTAAAAACTAAAGTGAACAAGATTTTTTTATCTTTCTTTCTTTTTATTTCAGGTATTTATTTGAAATACACCGGCCTTAAAAATATTCTGTGTAATGTATAATCTTGCAGAGTAGAGTTCACAGGGAGCCGTGTGAATGATTTTCCACTCGCTGTGGAGACCTACAACTGACGCTAGCTGAAGCCACCAACAGAAAATACACTTGAATATTATCTGATGTGCCACAACGTGGTTTTTTAAAGGAACATTCAAATTATCATACATATTTTTTGAAAGATTGTACTGTATAGTGCATTGATTGAATGCAGATGATATGTAAGTGATAAGTGGAGTTCCATGTGTTCTAAATATGAATTTTACACCCGTAGAAATGAAGGTTTAGATGGATGTAAGCATTTAAGGGAAATAATAATTCGTCTTTTTTGAGCCACGTGAAGAGCCAACGATACTATGATACGTGACTAGACCTGCGATATAGCCAAAGATATAGGTGCGAAAAATTTAGAAACAACATAAAATTGGATCTAGGAAGATAAATTTATACTTAAAATCAGAAAAGAAATTTAAACCAAAACGATCGAAGCTTTTGTTCCAGATGCGAAGAACAAAACGTATGGTTCACTAAAATCTCACCTATATAATGCAGAAGAATGTAATTTTCAAAAAAGACATGCATGCTACAAGAAAGGTGGCAACCAAAGGGGAGAAGTCCAGAACATGTCTGCACACTCACACTCACTAATGAATGGATACGGTTGTCTTCAATAGTCGGCTGGAAAATTGGGCCACATGTTCAAAAGCGAAATGTTCTGTGCAAAAATCTGATGGTATACTCAACGATTTTAGTGAATTAGATATCTGTTTCCATTCATCTCGCTCTTCTTCTGTTTTATGGGAGCAAATCGCTTTTATCTATTTAGATTCTTTGTTAGAGAACAAGATTTTTGTATCATTGTGTGCAGTGATTCGAACTTGCCCTGACAAAGAAGTGCACACGTTTCAGATTCTATGTGATGCGATGCACATAGATTAGCTCGTCAGTCGAAGGCACTTTACAGGACATTAACAGGAAACAATTAGCGACATATATAGACTCATTGACAGTTCGTTTTGCGTAAAATCGTCGAATTATGTTTGTGGCTGACATGGCTGTCAAGTTTCGTCCGTTACTGCATTATATTTATTGTGCTGCCTCCTAACAAATTAAAAAAGTTGTACGTGACATATATGTTGTACTTCTCTAAATAAATTTAATAATATTTTACTATTTTCAATCATAGGATTCAGCCTTTAGCATAACAAACTACTGAAAAATCAAGGTGTCGTGAAGAGCGAAAATTCAGGGCTATACGTCAGCAAGTCTCACACACATAATGTGTGCAAATGTAAGATGCTCCATTAGTTTTTAGTAACTCTCAATCCATACCGGCAGTTAAAATTCCTACACACGAGATTCTTACCAAGGTGATGACCAGACCAAGAAAAATAAAACTAGATTTCGACACGACAGGTCGGACTATTCCCTTATCAGCAATAAAGTCCCACGATGAGGAATCCTAACCTATGCTTGCAGGTATTCCGTTTTCCAGCACAGCGCAGCAGCTCACATGATTTTCTACTGTGTACAAGGATTCCTTGAATTGAAAACAGAATTGTCACGAGTTTGAAGGCATCAAGAAATGACCTGCTTTCTTCGCGTTGAACATCAGTCTCTTCAGCAAGTTTCGCTCTCCGTCGACCTCAAAGAGGTATTCGTATACAGGAGAACTCGATGAAGCGGCGAACAGCTCGACGGTTTCCTGGATGCCGTCGAAGAAGAGGGCGTCGGTCATCATCTGCAGGCAAAAAAGATGCTCACCTCAGTAATTCTCTATTATAGGGGAAATCCAGGAGAGATGGCGCACATTTGCAAAATCGCGTATGTACCATGGCGCACTTTTAGCAAAACTTTTTTTGTAACAACTAAACGCACCAGTTGTCCATTCATAAAATTCTGTGGACCTTTTCAATGTAACATTTAAACATAATATTTGACCATGATAACATGAACCATGAACCATGGACCTTGCCGTTGGTGGGGAGGCTTGCGTGCCTCAGCGATACAGATAGCCGTACCGTAGGTGCAACCACAACGGAGGGGTATCTGTTGAGAGGCCAGACAAACGTGTGGTTCCTGAAGAGGGGCAGCAGCCTTTTCAGTAGTTGCAAGGGCAACAGTCTGGATGATTGACTGATCTGGCCTTGTAACAATAACCAAAACGGCCTTGCTGTGCTGGTACTGCGAACGGCTGAAAGCAAGGGGAAACTACAGCCGTAATTTTTCCCGAGGGCATGCAGCTTTACTGTATGATTACATGATGATGGCGTCCTCTTGGGTAAAATATTCCGGAGGTAAAATAGTCCCCCATTCGGATCTCCGGGCGGGGACTACTCAAGAGGATGTCGTTATCAGGAGAAAGAAAACTGGCGTTCTACGGATCGGAGCGTGGAATGTCAGATCCCTTAATCGGGCAGGTAGGTTAGAAAATTTAAAAAGGGAAATGGATAGGTTGAAGTTAGATATAGTGGGAATTAGTGAAGTTCGGTGGCAGGAGGAACAAGACTTCTGGTCAGGTGACTACAGGGTTATAAACACAAAATCAAATAGGGGTAATGCAGGAGTAGCTTTAATAATGAATAGGAAAATAGGAATGCGGGTAAGCTACTACAAACAGCATAGTGAACGCATTATTGTGGCCAAGATAGATACGAAGCCCACGCCTACTACAGTAGTACAAGTTTATATGCCAACTAGTTCTGCAGATGACGAAGAAATTGAAGAAATGTATGATGAAATAAAAGAAATTATTCAGATTGTGAAGGGAGACGAAAATTTAATAGTCATGGGTGACTGGAATTCGAGTGTAGGAAAAGGGAGAGAAGGAAACATAGTAGGTGAATATGGATTGGGGGACAGAAATGAAAGAGGAAGCCGCCTGGTCGAATTTTGCACAGAGCACAACATAATCATAACTAACACTTGGTTTAAGAATCATGAAAGAAGGTTGTATACATGGAAGAACCCTGGAGATACTAAAAGGTATCAGATAGATTATATAATGGTAAGACAGAGATTTAGGAACCAGGTTTTAAATTGTAAGACATTTCCAGGGGCAGATGTGGACTCTGACCACAATCTATTGGTTATGACCTGTAGATTAAAACTGAAGAAACTGCAAAAAGGTGGGAATTTGAGGAGATGGGACCTGTATAAACTAAAAGAACCAGAGGTTGTACAGAGATTCAGGGAGAGCATAAGGGAGCAATTGACAGGAATGGGGGAAATAAATACAGTAGAAGAAGAATGGGTAGCTTTGAGGGATGAAGTAGTGAAGGCAGCAGAGGATCAAGTAGGTAAAAAGACAAGGGCTAGTAGAAATCCTTGGGTAACAGAAGAAATATTGAATTTAATTGATGAAAGGGGAAAATATAAAAATGCAGTAAGTGAAACAGGCAAAAAGGAATACAAACGTCTCAAAAATGAGATCGACAGGAAGTGCAAAATGGCTAAGCAGGGATGGCTAGAGGACAAATGTAAGGATGTAGAGGCCTATCTCACTAGGGGTAAGATAGATACCGCCTACAGGAAAATTAAAGAGACCTTTGGAGATAAGAGAACGACTTGTATGAATATCAAGAGCTCAGATGGAAACCCAGTTCTAAGCAAAGAAGGGAAAGCAGAAAGGTGGAAGGAGTATATAGAGGGTCTATACAAGGGCGATGTACTTGAGGACAATATTATGGAAATAGAAGAGAATGTAGATGAAGATGAAATGGGAGATATGATACTGCGTGAAGAGTTTGACAGAACACTGAAAGACCTGAGTCGAAACAAGGCCCCCGGAGTAGACAATATTCCATTGGAACTACTGACGGCCGTGGGAGAGCCAGTCCTGACAAAACTCTACCATCTGGTGAGCAAGATGTATGAAACAGGCGAAATACCCTCAGACTTCAAGAAGAATATAATAATTCCAATCCCAAAGAAAGCAGGTGTTGACAGATGTGAAAATTACCGAACTATCAGCTTAATAAGTCACAGCTGCAAAATACTAACACGAATTCTTTACAGACGAATGGAAAAACTAGTAGAAGCCAACCTCGGGGAAGATCAGTTTGGATTCCGTAGAAACACTGGAACACGTGAGGCAATACTGACCTTACGACTTATCTTAGAAGAAAGATTAAGGAAAGGCAAACCTACGTTTCTAGCATTTGTAGACTTAGAGAAAGCTTTTGACAATGTTGACTGGAATACTCTCTTTCAAATTCTAAAGGTGGCAGGGGTAAAATACAGGGAGCGAAAGGCTATTTACAATTTGTACAGAAACCAGATGGCAGTTATAAGAGTCGAGGGACATAAAAGGGAAGCAGTGGTTGGGAAGGGAGTAAGACAGGGTTGTAGCCTCTCCCCGATGTTGTTCAATCTGTATATTGAGCAAGCAGTAAAGGAAACAAAAGAAAAATTCGGAGTAGGTATTAAAATTCATGGAGAAGAAATAAAAACTTTGAGGTTCGCCGATGACATTGTAATTCTGTCAGAGACAGCAAAGGACTTGGATGAGCAGTTGAATGGAATGGACAGTGTCTTGAAAGGAGGATATAAGATGAACATCAACAAAAGCAAAACAAGGATAATGGAATGTAGTCTAATTAATTCGGGTGATGCTGAGGGAATTAGATTAGGAAATGAGGCACTTAAAGTAGTAAAGGAGTTTTGCTATTTGGGGAGCAAAATAACTGATGATGGTCGAAGTAGAGAGGATATAAAATGTAGGCTGGCAATGGCAAGGAAAGCGTTTCTGAAGAAGAGAAATTTGTTAACATCCAGTATAGATTTAAGTGTCAGGAAGTCATTTCTGAAAGTATTCGTATGGAGTGTAACCATGTATGGAAGTGAGACATGGACGATAAATAGTTTGGACAAGAAGAGAATAGAAGCTTTCGAAATGTGGTGCTACAGAAGAATGCTGAAGATTAGATGGGTAGATCACATAACTAATGAGGAAGTATTGAATAGGATTGGGGAGAAGAGAAGTTTGTGGCACAACTTGACCAGAAGAAGGGATCGGTTGGTAGGACATGTTCTGAAGCATCAAGGGATCACCAATTTAGTATTGGAGGGCAGCGTGGAGGGTAAAAATCGTAGAGGGAGACCAAGAGATGAATACACTAAGCAGATTCAGAAGGATGTAGGTTGCAGTAGGTACTGGGAGATGAAAAAGCTTGCACAGGATAGAGTAGCATGGAGAGCTGCATCAAACCAGTCTCAGGACTGAAGACCACAACAACAACAACAACATCTTTACATTGCGGCGTCTATTCCTTATGCTATGGGTAATACACCGCATGCTAAAAACAGCAAAACTAACGAGTTTTTTTTTAAGTGAAAACATGTATATATACACTTAGAAATACATTTTAGATTATAAATATGTTATGGAGGTGAAGTATTAACAATAGTTTTCTTTAATATCTCATTTATGCATCTAAGTAGTGCACTGGTTTAGGTAACTAGATTACTTACTCACAGTTGAAAACATTAAAACTGAGACATATAATCGAGTTATGGTTAGTTAATGCATCCAATAAATCCTGGCGGAATATATAAACCAAAAGCAAAGGTAAGGTCTCCAAACCTAATTCATTTGGGTTTCTTTGTATTTGCTTGCGAGAGTAACATATTCTTAGCATATGACTCATATTCGGTGATGAGTAGTGAGAGCAGGCGAGACGTCGCATAGACCTCTCACCGAAATGAAAACAACGAATTAACGGATGTGAACTATGTTACAACAAAGGAATTCGAGAGTCAAAACTCACAAAACGGAACGCAAGCGGCATAACATGTTGGTACCTGTGTAGAAGAAATAGGAGGTACGCACGTCTGGAGGTCCCTTTGTTACACGTCGTTGTTGCATGCGGACATTACTCTATGACACGTACACAGATTTGAATACAACGAAAACACGTCCATGACCGGACGGACAGTTCGTAATTTTGTGTAAAAAGATATTGGGTACGCAGGAGATTTGAACCCAAACCTTCCCATTTGTAATCTATCACTGTGACCACAGAACCACAATTCCTCTTTGTCTGCAATATCGACAATGTAGGAGCATGCATACACGACGCACATATCAATGAGATGGAGTATGATTCTTCGATAAAATGTATTCGCGCCAACATAACTCCTATACATATTAATCGGCATGCGTTTAAGTCAACTCCACCCATACAGCACTTACATTCTGTAACAACGTCTGGCCATGCAACATCAAAATATTTTCGGTCGGTCACTGCCCAATGTTTCACACATGCGACTGGATTTATTACTTTGTATGACGATGCAAGGACGCCAGACTTCTTATACCATTTCAGCGCTATGATGTTCCTTTCTGTTTCAGTTCTGTAATCATTTGATCCTCGTCCCTGCTTTTTCAGCTCTCTGTCCATTTTTGGATTGCAATCTTGAGGTGTTGTGGAGCTGACATTGGCAACATCCGACATTCCATAGTTTTCCACGACAGAAATAAGGTTGTAACAGGTGAACCAATTGTCTGTAAACGCTTCATATTGTCCTTCTACAAGCCTTATCACTACATCACCACTTATACCAAGATCAGCTTCATTAGGTATGGTTCGTTTACCTCGGTATATTTCAAATTCGTACACAATTCTACGGGCAAAAACTTTTATACCCCATTTGCGCAGTTCATTTTTTATATATTATGTCAGGAATGAAAAATAAGTGAAAAATTTTGTTTGATTTTGTCAACAAATTGTCACACCTCTGAAAACTTGTCACAATCAGGAGCTTCTCTTTGTTTGATTGCAGTGTTGTCGTTCACTTGTAAATAATTCATAGCTTATCAAACCTATTCCTAAGCAAGGAGTCAGCTATTGGAGGAAATCTTGTAGCCTCCGGCCAGTACATTCCATAACTAGGCTTTTTCACAACACCTGAAAGGGTGTGCATCCCAAGATACTTTTCCGTTTCACGAACATTTGTATCCAAAGATGCACCAGTTTTCTGTGTACAGTATAGATTTTATTTAAAGGTGACAGTTCATCTTGTGAAGGGTCAGAGAAAATTGCGGTACATGATGTAGCCACTCCTTAGACGTCCTTCATTCTCCATCGTAGCTCCCGGCGTCTATTGCATTGAATTCTCTGAGCCGAATGATGTGCTTCACAGTTGGGACTAACAAGTAACTACCTTGAAGCCAAGGGAACATCATCTTCAACATTGCCTTAGGTGTCCAGAATTTCAACCATATCGAGATCCAGCCCTCGAACAAACCGTGTATCTGACTCAATACGGTCCTGCCGCTTAGCGGTTTCAGTATCTTTCTCCACATCAAACATATCAAGGTCCAGATCAGGTAAATCACCTTTGAGGAGTAACAATATTTCTTCCACTGAAGGTGATTTATCGTTGCGAATCATCTAGTAATCAAGCAAGAAATTTTGACTAAAGCAGGAAAATACTGGTAAATTATATTAAAATATAAATATGATCAATTAGTATATTATAGTGTACTGCGTTAGATATCGTAACAAATTCCTAATGAGTTCCAAGTAACAAGTTAACAAAATTGACATAATTTTCAAACCGTCTACTAGTTAATTTACACATTCAACTATAATTTTCAAATTATTTGCTTCTTTTGCCTTGATACGATATTTTGAAAGTCCTGCTACATGTACTATAGCTTAGACACCATGCAACACTACGTTTTTTAATGCAATTCAGCCTGATGCTCTCTCTTTTATCGAATTCACGGTAACCAGTCTAATCACAATGATTTTGGAGGGTCCTGCAATGTTCTTTACAATCTTTGGAAGAATAGCCTGGTCTTGAGGAGCTGTTAATATGATGATGTCATACGCATCATCGCTACGGTCGTAGGTTCGAATCCTGCCTCGGGCATGGATGTGTGTGATGTCCTTAGGTTAGCTAGGTTTAAGTAGTTCTAAGTTCTAGGGGACTGATGACCTCAGATGTTAAGTCCCATAGTGCTCAGAGCCATTTGAACCATACGCATCACTAGGCTGAAAGGGCTAAATAACCCTTTACTATACATAAGTTAAAGATTAATATGTATTTTTGACCATCTTTTTAAAGAAGTTTATTTTTAGAAATCTGTTTCAACTCTTTAGACAATTTGTTATAAAATTTATTCCTTAGTACAAATACTGTTTTTACATTTATGTTTATTCTTCCTTGGCTTATTTATTCGGTCGAGATCTTGTTTCATAGTCGTATATTAAGGTATTTGTGCAGTAATTATCAAGCTTTTTAAGTGTTAACTGAGAGGAAAATACTTGTGTATGTTATGGAAAGAAACAATGGAGGTCGTTTAACGAGACGCCCGATCACACTATGTTAGGACAGAAGGTTCATCTCAGCGGACACCGATATTTTGTACACTCTATGAGATGTACATTGCTGGAAGAAAAAGCGATACCCTCAGTAACAAGGTCATTTTATCGACAAGTGAGGTGCAGGTAATTAATCATTGTACGAGTATGTGAAAACAAATTCCGACCAAATGAAACACAAATGTTACAGTAAAGGACGCCCAAAGTGTCGCGGCCTTACACAGTAGATCCAGTGATACGTTGTCCCAAGCAGCTTGTGCCTTTTGTTGCAACTCGGCAATAATTCTTAAAAGACCCTGGAGAACGAGTCACCACCCAGTTCACCATGTCCTATATGTGTTCAATTGGCGAGAGATCTGGTGATCTTGCTGGCCAGGACAGCTGTTGTACACCACGAAGAGCACGCTGCGCCAGAGAAGTCGTATGTGGATGTGCGCTGTCTTGCTGTAAGAGCAGACCGCGTTCCTGTACCAGAAACGGCAGTATTACGGCGATAACAACCCGTGAAATGTAGCGGAACTGGTAACTTTACCATGCAGAAACACCAGATGTGAGTGCTAGCTGTACTGACTGCCCACCACACCACGAAGCATGGGATGGGACCTGTGTGCTGTGGACGGATGCAGTCTGGAACAGGCAGCTCACCAGGTTTACGCCAGACGTATGTACATCCGTCTTTCACATGCAGACACAACCTATTCTCATCACTGAAGACAACAGATCGCCATTCTGAGCTTCAGTCGACTCTTTTACGTCTCCATAGAAGATTTTGGCGTCGTCGTGGTGTCAGTGGTAGCTTGAGCAGACGCGCACGTGATCCTAATTCTGCTGCAAGCAGAAGGTTCCCAGTGGCCCCTGGTGACGTAGCAGGGGCGACATCTGCCTGCATTTCGTCTTCCGGTCGGCCGCTCCCGTCGCACAGTGTGTTGATCTTGACATGCATCTGTATTAACTGGACGTCCAGAACCTGGTCTGTAGCTGAGGGAATGTTTCACATAACACTGTTGGAGACTGCTACGGTCGCAGGTTCGAATCCTGCCTCGGGCATGGATGTGTGTGGTGTCCTTAGGTTAGTTAGGTTTAAGTAGTTCTAAGTTCTAGGGGACTGATGACCACAGATGTTAAGTCTCATAGTGCTCAGAGCCATTTGAACCATTTTGAACACTGTTGGAAGCAACAGCGCAATACCGATACATAGTGCCCAACATGGGCAGCAACCCATCGAAACGTCCATCCAGTCTCCCGCAGGCCACTATGCGATCCCGTTCAAATGGCTGTAGCTTTTCAACAGGAAGCACGCACACTTTGATGTACATGGTTTACCCTAGAGTGAATGTTGCAAACACTGTTCATCTTTAAACTCAACACAGTTACTGCCTGTATGGTTAAAATGGACAAGCTTCCTGACGACATCTGACCGCCAATGACAGTGACAAATAAATCACTAATACTCCAACCTCTCAGTATCCAACGCACCCCTCTCCCCCTGGTGCCATGGAACACAGTCCTTGTGGATGTTGCCTTTTTTTTCGGCAGTGCATAGCGATGATTATTTGCTGTCCACATAGTGTCAGAGGGGCCTGAAGCTGATATAGTCTATCGACCGTATTTGGTCAAAAACTACGCCAGAGCGGAAGTGAGCTGGAACAGAGCCAGCCATAGACAGGTGAGAGTGTTGTGCATTGCAAAGCAAAACGTTGCCGAAAAAAAGAAATGGTGTTGCAAAGCGCAGCCAGATGGGCGGAGTATAGCAACAGTCGACACTGCAATACGCAAGCGGAAGGACAGAAGCCTTTCCTCACTTGCCACCAGGGAAGTATTTAGAGCACATGTCTTAACATGTCTGGAGCGTATAAGTACTCAGTCATCTATGTATTAAATGATTCTTGTCTCAGTATCACAGCTTACACAACGAGCCTGTGACACCCGGAACGACCTCCTGTAAAGCAATACTGGGTCCGTTGTTCAACCACAAGACAGGGCAGCCTGCCCTGAGTCATGAGGGAGCCGCCCATTCGCTGGAGGAAATTCATGGCCATCGTCAGCTGCGCCACCTCACTGTCATCATGTTCGCAGCCGGAGACACTGCTGACAGTGGCATTCGACTGCCACTACACTCGGCAAGACGTCTATTGTTTCGCGTGAGAGGCGACTGGACGCCTCCAACAAGCCATTTATGATGTACCACAACTGAGGGTCAGAATAGGCATATTAATTGAACAAATCTACTATCATCATGATGTCTCGTTTCACTCTCCATGGGTGACAACCAATGGTCATTCAACACTGGTGTCAGAACACTGACGTTGCCTTCTTAGAGAAATGTCTGAACCTACAGCCTACAGTACAAGGAGTAAAAAAAATTATTGTGGTCATGGAGAAGAAGTTTGACTGTCGAGGATTTTGTAAAGTAGATTTTATTGCATGTTGAGAACCAGTGAATTTGTCTAATTTTAGAGGTAATGGGAATGATGGTAAGTTAGTGCTTGTTAGATTTGCCTTGAGGCTCACTCAGCACCATGAATGAAATACGTTCCGGTAAAATGTTTACCTGTAACTATTGGGGGCACATGGCTAGGCATACCGGGAGTCGAGATGCATCATTATTAGACCTAAGAATTAGGTTAATATATTTCGTTTTCTTTTCTTGTGAGTGTTAGTTCTCAAAGTGAGTGTTGTCAAAGACAAAGCTTAGACGGAACCAGAGACCCAATATGAGTGACAGCTGGAAGCAGTAAGCATATTGTTTCAAAAGGTAGCACAATTAATAGCAGATAATACAGAACTGCATGGGTAGGTAGAATTGCGAACGTCACAACGGGGTGTAGATTTGTCACTCACAAGTTTAATTGCTCCTGTTTCTGGTAAGGCAACCGAGGATATGCAGGGCTTTGTGGGAGACCTTGGAAATCTGGCTCAAGTGGGAGTTTGGGCTGATAAGGTATTATTGGATGTTGCAGAACTGAGACTAAAAGGGGAAGCGAAAACTTATGTAGGATATACAGAAGCTCTTAAGCGAGCCAACACATTCAAAGAATTTAAAGAGGGGTTAATTCAGAGATAAACGAGGTAGTGCCAGGAACTGTAGGGAACAATTATGGGTAGTAACTAAAAAAAATACCGAAACTGTGGAGCAATTTGCAGATGGGATGAGGAAAATTAATGAATGTGTCTATGAATTTGGACAGGATGCTGCAGTTAATGAAATTATTTTGTAAGAAGCTGAACAGAGGGCGGTCGATGCTTCTTTAAGAGGGTTGCATGCAGAAATGTTAAGACATGTGCGGTCAGGGGGTTCGATGGATTTTTGCACAGCAGTGCAGTTAGCTATAGAATGTGAGGAGATTGATTTGTCAACTGGAATGCAGGGTAAACGGACAGTGTTTGCAAATAATATAAAATGTTTAAGGTGTGGAGGCTGAGTTGCCAGTCTCACGATGATGTGAATAAAGTAAGAGAAAATAATATTTTTAGAAGTAGAGGACCAGGAAGGGATAAGGCTTAAACACCAACGGGAACCCCAGGTCCACCTACGGTTATTCCCAGTAATATTGGGTGCTACAAAACCGTATGCAAAGGTGGACTGTGCGATAAGAGGTATAGTACGAAAAAATGGTTGCACGATATTATTGGGTACACGGGCGCATGTGTCAGTTGCCAGTAGTGTTCTGTTGAAATATAAGCAATGGGGTTTGCCACTGGTACAGACTGCATGGAGTGGAGGATAAAAATGTCACACTATTAGGACTGGTGGACATAGACTTTTGGCTGGATACAGTTCAATTTAAACATTATGTAGAGATTCTGCCACATGTGAATGAGGCTACATGATACTGGGATTAGAGTTCTTATTTCAACATTGTGCCATAATCGATCGTCAGCAACATACGGTGGAACCTGATGGAAAAATGTTTCAGTAGGTGAAGCCATTGCCAGTTCAGCAGTGTCACAAAGGGTCTCTGTTGCGAAAGACAAACCGATTGAACTGTTAACGATCACACTAAAACTTAATTTGTGCAATTTTGATTCTAGGGCTACTGGGAAATCACTTTGGGTCACTGCTGAGTTTAGCAGAGTTAGGAACTTTGTGTGTAGCGGAATCATTGGAAGAGAATGAAGTATTAGATCAGGCAGGTTGCTTGGTTAAAAAGAGGTATTGTATGCATACAACAAATAAGGGGTGAAAAAAGGTACCTGTTTTTGTAAATAATTTTAACGCAGAGAACACAGGATTAACAAATCTCTAATATGGACGTCCTGGAGAAAGAAGAATAGGACGCGAGGGGTGTCAGCCACGGACAATTGCCGGACACCTTTGAAACTGTTTTATTAAAGAAAGTGAAGCACTTTAAGGATTTATTTTTTTCCAAAAGGGCCATTGCCTGCTATGTATTTTACACAGCACCACGTATCAACAGGATATGAACCACGAGTCTATCGCAAACCGTACAGAATACTTAGGTACTTGCAGACAATTTTGAAGGAATTTATCGATCAACAGGCGAAAGATGGAATAATTGAAGAAAGTAATACTCCGTGGGGGCCAGGAATAGTCGTCGCGCTAAAAAAATCAGTGAATTGAACATGAAAATATAGGTTTTCTTGTGATTACAGACATCTAAATGCGAAAACCATAACGGGTGCTTACCCTTTGCCAAACATCGCAGAAACATTGGATTATTTAGGGCAATGCAAATATTTTTCAACATTGGATCTGGAGAGTGGTTATCACTTGATAGAGGTTGACCCACAGGATCGACGGGAAACAGCGTTTTTGGCATCCTGGGGACATAACCAATTAAGAAGAATGCCATTCGGATTGAAAAATGCACCTGCAACGTTTCAGAGATTGCTGGACGGAGTACTCAGAAGTTTGAAACCATAGCAATGCTTAGTGTGTCTCGATTACATAATCGTCTAAGGGAGTGGTATAGAACAGCCTATGCAGCGATTAAGAGAAGCAGTCCTAAGGTTAAAAGCAACAAAGTTAACACGGAGTATGGAAAAATATTTATTTTGTGATGGAAGAGGTAGCATACTTGGGTCATATCACAAGTAAAGATGGAGTTAAGACAGACCCAAGATTAATTAGAGCTGTACGTGCATTTTCTTTACCAGAATTTATAAAGGAGCTGCAATCATTCTTGGGATTGCGAACTATTACTGCCGGTTTGTAAAGGGACTTGCAGATTTCGCTAGACCATTGACACAAAATTGTTGAAAAAGGGAACTAAATTTTTGTCGCCAGAAGAGTGTCAGGAGGAGCTAAAAGAAGCTGTAACATCGAGTCGGAGTTCGATATTTCCGGATTTTAATACACAATTTGTTTTATTATATGATGCATCAAATCATTCACTTAGCTATGTTTTGTTACAAGAGGTAGAAGGCGTAGAACATCCAGTAGCTTACCCATCAAGGCAACTAAATTCTGCAGAAAGAAGTTGTTCCACAACAGAGAAAGAGATGTTAAGCCTTATATATGGAATTACATATTTCAAATGTTATCTGAACGGTAAAAAGTTTAAAATAATAATTCATTCATCGTTAAAATGGTTGTTGAGGTTAAAGGATCCTTCAAGTAGGTTGTCTCGATGGGCAGTAAGACTAAGTGAATTTGATTCCGAAGTTACGCATAAACCTGGGAAGAAGCATGGTGATGCTGATGGCTTAAGTAGCAAAGCAGCAGTATTACGTATTGGGGGTAATGAGCATAAGGAATGGCAAGGTGCACAAAGAGTGGATGATGAATGTAAGCAGTATTTTAAGCAGTCACAGTTTTGTGTTCAGGATGGGTTGTGATGCAGAGAAAACAAGTTGGGACCATGGGTAGTGGTACTAGCGTAGCTAAGGAATAGAGTGCTACAAGAAGCTCATGACCTCATATTAACTGGTCAAGGAGGTTGCAGATCTACCGACAAGAGGGTAATGGAAAGGTATTGACGGAGGAATAGGCAGACAGGCGTAAACCAGCATGTGTAGAATTGCATAGAATGTGCACAGAGACAGGATTTGTGTCGAACAAGAGCACCATTGCAGAGGTTGCCTGAAGCATTAGCACCATTCGAATTTCTGGGATTGATGTTTTAGCTCCATTAAATAAAACACCTGCAGGGAATAGGTACATACAACCATAGATCATTTTTTATGATACGCAGAAATGGTAGCAAGCGTAGCACAAGTTCTTGTAAATAATTGGATATATTGGAGTTTGGAGTGGCTAAAACAATAACAACAGAACAGGAAACGAACCTCCTCCCATTACTTCATAAAGATATAGCGACAACTGTCACACCACGATCTGCCTTTAAGTCGAATGTACAAAGGTCTTATTGTTGTGGTTATCTGTCTGAAGACTCGTTTGATGCAGGCCTTTACGATAGTCTGTTTAGTTACAGATTCTTCATTTCTGCGTAAGTACTGCAAACTTCATCCACTTCAACCAGTTTTCTGTGATCAAGCTTAGTCTATTTCTACAGTTTTTATCCCCCCCCCCCCCGGATCTCCCACATTTTCTTCTCTTTAACTACTGAAATGAATTAAATGCACTGAAATGAAATAAAAAGATCAATTGGGACGAAATCAATGAAGACGCAATGGCATGAAATTATACCACTGCAAAGCATCCATATACGCTGAATCTACAGATTATTGAACATGTAGTGACAATCGAAAATCTGTGCCACTTCGGGACCCGAATACGCAGTTACTGCTTTCTGCGAGCAGTCGCCTTAACCATTACGTGAACTGATGTGGCCTCCAGGCCTTACAGTAGTGACATCACAATGAAAGTTTCGCTGATTTATATTTGACATTAACAAGTTTTAATTTTCAGAAAAACTTTTCTAGCTATGGCCAGTCTCCATTTTATATAATCTTTACTTTTTCTCATCATACTTTTTCTGTTTCCAGTTATTATACCCGTGACACCCTCCCCTCTCCACTCTCCTAATCTAATTCCCTATTCCGGAGGTAAAACAGTCCCTCATTCGGATCTCCGGGCGGGGATTACTCAAGAGGACGTCGTTATCAGGAGAATGAAAACTGGCGTTCTACGGATCGGAGCGTGGAATGTCAGATCCCTTAATCGGGCAGGTAGGTTAGAAAGTTTAAAAAGGGAAATGGGTAGGTTAAAGTTAGATATAGTGGGAATTACGAAGTTCGGTGGCAGGAGGAACAAGACTTCTGATCAGGTGAATACAGGGTTATAAATACAAAATCAAATAGGGGTAATGCAGGAGTAGGTTTAATAATGAATAAAAAAATAGGAGTACGGGTAAGCTACTACAAACAGCATAGTGAACGCATTATTGTGGCCAAGATAGATACGAAGCCCACGCCTACTACAGTAGTACAAGTTTATATGCCAATTAGCTCCGCAGATGACGAAGAGATTGCTGAAATGAATGATGAGATAAAAGAAATTATTCAGATAGTGAAGGGAGACGAAAATTTAATAGTCATGGGTGACTGGAATTCGACAGTAGGAAAAGGGAGAGAAGGAAATATAGTAGGTGAATATGGATTGGGGCTAAGAAATGAAAGAGGAAGCCGTCTGTTGGAATTTTGCACAGAGCATAACTTAATCATAGCTAACACTTGGTTCAAGAACCATAAAAGAAGGTTGCGAGATCTTTTCACAACATTTTAATCACCAACTTTCTGTTCTGAATGAGAAAATATTCTATTGCCACCATCCGTCACCGGGAGATATTGTTGTGGTCTTCAGTCCTGAGACTGGTTTGATGCAGCTCTCCACGCAACTCTATCCTGTGCAAGCGTCTTCATCTCCCAATACCTACTACAACCTACATCCTTCTGAATCTGCTTAGTGTGTTCATCTCTTGGTCTCCCTCTACGATTTTTACCCTCCACGCTTCCCTCAAATACTAAACTGATGATCCCTTGATGCCTCAGAACATGTCCTACCAACCGATCCCTTCTTCGAATCAAGTTGTGCCACAAACTTCTCTTCTCCCCAATCCTATTCAATACTTCCTCATTAGTTATGTGATCTACCCATCTAACCTTCAGCATTCTTCTGTAGCACCACATTTCGAAAGCTTCTATTCTCTTCTTGTCCAAACTATTTATCGTCCATGTTTCACTTCCATACATGGCTACACTCCATACAAATACTTTCAGAAACGACTTCCTGACACTTAAACCTATACTCGATGTTAACAAATTTCTCTTCTTCAGAAATCCTTTCCTTGCCGTTGCCAGTCTACATTTTATATCCTCTCTACTTCGACCATCATCAGTTATTTTGCTCCCCAAATAGCAAAACTCATTTACTACTTTAAGTGTCTCATTTCCTGATCTAATTCCCTCAGCATCACCCATCTTAATTCGACTACATTCCATTATTCTTGTTTTGCTTTTGTTGATGTTCATCTTATATCCTCCTTTCAAGACACCGTAATAAAATGAGAATAAGAGCTCATATGAAAAGACTTACATGTCCATTTTTCCCACGCGCTGATAGAGAGTGGAACGGTAGAGAAACAGAAGGCGGTTCAAAACACCGTCTGCCAGGCTCTCAAGTGGGAACTTTTCGGTAGTCGTGTAGATGTAGATGCAGATGTACGAAGGAGTGCTGAAGAGTAAAGCCTCATAATTATTTTCGGGAAAACTCTTAAAACTTTTTAATTAAACCAAACGTTATTAACATCTACCCCTTTACTCTTCATGTCTACATATTTATTTCCCAACATAGTCACCTGACGACGAACGCATTTCTCCCAACGAGAGATCAGTTTGCTCATACCGTCACCATAGAACGTTTGACTTTGTGACAGAGCCACAATCTCTCCTCTTGCGCCGCTTATCACTAACAGAGTGAAGTCCTCGAAACTGTTCTTTAAGTTCTGGAAACAGATGAGAATCGCACGGGGCCACGTCGGGACGGTGCACCCAAGCCCTTGTATTGCTGCAGATCTCAAAGCGCTCGTGTGTGGTCTGGCATGGTCAAGCTGCAGGAGAGGGCGCTCCACGTATGAACAAACTTTTAGAATTCTCAACATGATTGCACCACACTATTTCTCACGCACCAACATACATCTTCATCTACATGTACATGTATATCTATACAAGTGCTCTGCAAATCACGCTTAAGTGGCTGGCAGGGAGTTCATCGAACCACCTTCACAATAATTCCCTATTATTCCAACTTCGAACAGCGCACGGAAACATGACCACCTGTATCTTTCAGTGCGAGCTCTGAATTCTTTTATTTTAATATGATGATCGTTGCTCCCTATGTAGGTTGGCATCAACAAAATATACTGCATTCGGAGGAGAGAGTCGGTGATTGAACTTTCGTGAGAAGATTCCGCCGCAACGAAAAACGCCTTTGTTTAAATGATGTCCATCCCAAATCGTGTATCATGTCAGTGACACTCTCCCCCCTACTTCTCGATAATACAAAACGTGCTGCTCTTATTTGAATTTTCTCGATGTACTCTTTTAATCCTGTCTGGTAAGGATCCCAGACCGCGCAGCAGTACTCCAAGAGTGGACGGAAAAGCGTAGTGTAGGCAGTCTCTTTAGGTGATTTGTTGCATTTTCTAAGTGTTCTACCAACAAAATGCAGTCTTTGGTCCGCCTTCCCCACAACATGTTCTACGTGTTCTTTCCAGATTAAGTTGTTCGTAATTGTAATTCCCACGTATTTAGTTGGGTTTACGGCCTTTAGATTTGATTGATTTATCGTGCAGCCGAAATTTAACGGATTCCTTTTAGGGCTCACATGGATGACCTTACATTTTTCATTATTTAGGGTCAACTGCCAATTTTTGCACCAGACAGATATCTTTTCTAAATCATTTTGCAATATGGTTTGATCTTATGATGGCTTTACTAGATAATAAACGACATCATCATCTGCAAACAACCAAACATGACTGCTCAGATTGTCTCCTAAACCGTTTATATTGATAAGGAATAGCAGAGAGCCTATAACACTGCCTTGGGGAAGGTCAGAAATCACTTGCTACGAACTGTGACCTCTCTGATAGAAAATCACGAATCCAGTCACATAACTGAGACGATATCCCATAAGCACGTAATCTGACTACAGGCCGTCTGTGAGGTAGTGTCAAAAGCCTTCTGCAAATCTAGAAATAAGGAAACAATTTGAAATCCCTTGCCAATAGCACTAAACACTTCGTGTTGCGTTATACACCGTTGCGTACACTGTAAGTAGGCTGTTTATGTTTTCTCTATGTAAGTAGGCTGTTTAGGTTTTTTTATTGGTAACGCCACCTCTGTATGAAAATCACTGGCTGTGCTGTGGGCAGTCTGTGTCTGCTTTGCATTGTTGTAATACTCGCCATTGTAGTGTTAGGCAGCTGGCTGTGAACAGCGCGTAGCGTTGCGCAGTTGGAGGTGAGCCGCCAGCAGTGGTGGATGTGGGGAGAGAGATGGCGGAGGTTTGTAATTTGTCATGAACTGATATATATATTATGACTTGTGATGATATCAAGGTAAATACATTGTTCGTTCTCTATTAATATCTTTCATTTGCTAACTATTCCTATCAGTAGTTAGTGCCTTCCATAGTTTGAATCTTTTATTTAGCTGGCAGTAGTGGCGCTCGCTGTATTGCAGTAGCTTGAGCAGCGAAGATTTTTGTGAGGTAAGTGATTTGTGAAAGGTATAGGTTAATGTTAGTCAGGGCCCATTCTTTTGTACGAATTATTGAAAGTCAGATTGCGTTGCGCTAACAAAATATTGTGTGTCAGGTTAAGCACAGTCCTGTATAAATTGTTCAAAGGGGAAGTTTCATATGTCGACCCTTAGCCGAGGATACCTCACTGGAATCTTCTGATTTTTCTTGTAGTTTGTGTATTTAGTGTAGCTTTTGTTTATTGCTAGTGCGTAATTGTAGAGAGAATCTCCTTTGTAGTTGTAGCCTTTCATTGTTGTACAGTAAAACAGTTGTGGCATGCATATAGATTTGCACCAAGTATTTCGCAGCTGTAATTAACTAGATATTATTTTCAGTGTTATGTTAATGTGTTCTCTTATTTTTGCTCTTCAAATTGTGTTTTTTCTGTGTTGTCGTGTGAAACTGAGAAATGACAGTGAAAATGAGAGCAGTGTGTTAGCGCCACCGAGTTATGAATTAACTGATGTTCAAAGTAGTAATTTGGTAATTGTGCATAGGGAAATGGAGCGGGCGGCAAACAATGGCGTGGACAGTGAAACAATTAGTGAAGAGGGAAGCATTATCGATCGATCGGTCGGCAACAGCTCGCCTCAGGAATCCGAAATGACAGGACACAATTACGCAAATACTGTAGATTCAGGTTTTGGGTCATCACCGTTTTCTCAAATAAGTCAAGACACATTTTCTGCTTGTCAAAATGTGAATGTTGTCGGTGCAAATGCACTGCCGAAAAGCGTAGAGAAACAGATTCCAGACACTAATACATTATTATTGCAATTAATGCAACAAATGGAACAAAATCAGAGACAAACACAGCAACAGTTAGACACAGTGGAACAAAATCTCAAAAAGTTAGACACAATGGAACAAAATCTTCAAAAGTTAGACACCACACTTGAACAAACACGTGAAGATTTAACTAGTGAGTTACATAACATTGAATCGAAATGTCAAAAAGTCTGTAATGACGTAAAATCACAAATTTGTGAGCATTTCCAACCTATTTTTTCGCGGCATGAAAATGCATTACAGAATCATGAAGCAGCCATAAAAGAACTGCAAACTATTTTTCATGAAAATCACAACACCTTGCAAGCTAAAATTGACTCAGTTGCATCTACCGATTCGGTTACGCAACTTGCAAAAACTCAGGAAAACTTAAAGGTCACAGTAGACACGATTGCAACACAAATGGACACTCTGAAACTTGGTTCAGAAAAACATACAGAGGAAATGATTTCACTATCGGATAAAGTAGCCGAACTTTCAGATCAGTTCACTAACTTATCTACAAAGGTAGATGATGATCTGAATGACACAACACCTGTAGCCTTCACTGACACAGAAGAGTATGAACAAATTAGAAAATTCAAACAAAATCAAAATCAAATCAATACACAGTACAAAAGAGAAATCCGGGAAGTGCAAGATCAGTTGGCACAAGTAGTACAAGAATTACGTATTTTAGAGGACACTCGCGCCCCAATACGGGAAGAGGGACATACAAATACGGAACAGACACAAAATAACAACACAGGGCACTTCGGAAATTGTGAAAGAAATTGGCAAGGCGCATTGGATTTTGAGATGGAACCGCCGAAACGAAGTAACAATGACCGACATGCGACTCGCCGACATGACGATTTTGACTATAAGCTGTTCATTACTACACGTAAATTCAAAACGTTTAAGAATTCTGCCAACGACATTCATCCACAAGCATGGCTCCATCAATTCTCTCATTGTTTTCCTCCCAACTGGTCGTTAGAACACAGATTAGAATTTATGTGTGGCTACTTGGAGAATGAACCAGCTGTAAGAATGCGATCGGTAATTCACGATTGCCACAGTGAAGGAGAGTTTTACCATGCCTTCCTCTCAGCATATTGGTCTCAAGCCACACAAGACCGTGTAAAACATGGCATCATAATGATGAAACATTTCGAACAATCTGAATTTTCCAGTCTTGTCAAATATTTTGAAGACATGTTGCATAAGAATCAGTATCTTTCAAACCCATACAGCCCCTCAGAACTCATCCGCATTTGCTTAATCAAACTGCCTGAACATTTACGACATATTATTTTGGCAGGACGTTGCAAAGACGACATTGAAGCTTTTCAGGGACTGTTACAAGAACTGGAAAGTGACACTGACAATCGCAGAACGCAGGAACACAACAATTACAGATCACATCAGTCGCAATTCCGCGATGAAAGAAATAATAACTGGACGCGACAAGGCTATTCTTACAACGCAAATCGTGACCAAAATAGACACCACCCGTACGACATCCGTTGGCAGAGTAATAATAGTTACAGAGAAAGATCGCATTTCCGTAGTAATGACTATCACAGAGACAATCAGAGAAACATACAATATGGGAACCAAAACAATTATTATCAAGGGAGGCAGAATAACTTCAGACGCAACAGTTCAGCGCGCAGTTACGATTCAGGGAGAAATTCTCCACCACTTAACCGACAAGAAAGACTCTACAGAAACTACCGACAAAACGACAGACCTGAATTCCATCAGAACTGGCGGGATTTAAACAGGGCAGGGCCCTCTCGGCAAGGCGAATTTGTAGAAGTTAGGTCTCCTAATCCCAATAACGACGCGCGCCAACAAAGAAACAGACAATGACTCACACCGCAGGCAGCCGCGTGCGCCGGCTGGCTCAGAGAAAAATAACATAGACGCTAACCTTGAGAAAAACTCCAGTATTCTTTACCGACGTATACCGCCTGACAATTGCATTCAAGTTCAAACTCTGAGTACTATGAAGAGTAAAGGTTTACACCACATTTCACATGTAAAACCGTTTATTGAGAGATAATCTGCTTTTTACCTTTGTCTTTGCCATAAAACTTTTCACTTCACATTTCTAGTATGCTTTGTCAGACTTAAGAAACTGTTAACATGCAACAATGTTTGAAGTTAAATATCCAGTCTAGAACCTAGGGAACATTTTTAAACAGAAATTACGAATGCATTGTTATAGTGAACAGACGACACAGTGTTGTATTTGTACATTCTTGCTTGTTAGTTGCACGATTACGTAACGACTATCAGGCTCACATACTTAGAACATTTACCAGTACTGCTAATGAGATTTTAATGCAACATTTTGGTTTATTTGAAAATAAATTCTGAATTTAAAGTGCTTTCTGAGAGATACCAGATGACACAGAGGTTAGTTTATGTGACAGCTACACGATTTTTATCACGACGCTACTAATGAGTAACAAGTTACAATGTTGCTTTTGCAGTGTTTCTGTTTTATATCTGCACAGTTTTTCTGTATTCTTCTGGGAAGAAAAACATGTTTTAGTAGTAACTTTTGTGGTATAGCAACAATGAGACAGCCTTTTTCGTGGCATAACAATACGTTATTGTACAGTACTTTCTTCATCACGCCAATAAGCATAATAACTACGATATCTATACGCAAAGCATTTCACTTTTGTTTATCATGAGGTAAGTACATTGGCTTCTGCAGAACTTAGCTTTCGGAGGAAAATAACTACGACACTTCCACAGAGATTATCTTACAACAAGATCCACATTTAGCGCTACAGGACACGCATTTGAGTGATTAATCTTATACTTAAAACACTTATTTTTAAAGATTTTTGAATTACAAAGAAAGTTTTCCGTGATACATTTCATTCCATTGCTGTAATATGTAACACCTGAGGGTATAATTACATTAATCCTCAGGGGGGTACATGCCTACTTTGTGTACCATGTGTGTGGCAACCACAAGGAACCCTAGCTAATATGGTATTTGCTTATACAACTTTACACATCGGTACCATATTTCTCTAATACACAATTTACACAGCTATCTGATCATTTAACTGAGAGAGACAAACATTTATTTTTACTACATCAGTGACACATGTTTACGTAATTACACCGTTGGATAACTTCACACTTACGAAATTGTATTTTGTCTGTACTGTGTGAACTCTTCATATTTTTTTGGAACCATTGTGATACTATGAGAGCTTTGAATGATGTATTTGGTATGGATTCATGATTTTTAAAGTACGTTTGAGGCAGCTGACACTTTTGACATGAGCAGAGAATTTTTTTAGGCTTGGAAATTATTGGAGGAAGTTACGACGATTTTGAGATTTGACTGAGGTGTTATGATGTTATTATTACGACGACGATGTGTATTATGTTGTTGAGGAATGTTTATTATGCTACGTATTTCTCATGATGAAATATTGAAGAAGTGTCGACGAATATGTTTATGTATAATGAGGTAAGGAATAATGAGTAGTGTTTAGGGACTCTGATTTGTGAAAAAGGATGTTGGAAACCAAGAATCGTACTTTAAGAGTTATGACATGTGTGAATCATGTGTGAATGTATCACAATGCCACTGAACATTTTTTGGACACTGTTATATTCATAGGATTTTGTTTCTACAGATTTGCAACGCTAATTCTTGACCTGTGAAGTATTTTTATGTGAGACTGTCACTTTAGCGAAAATTGCTGTCGTAAATATTTCCGTAAGAAAGTTAACGGACCACCTACACATAATGCGTCGTGGGCACCCAGCTGTGTCAGACGCGTGGAGAAAAAGCCATTAGCGCGTGCCTTTCAGAGCACAGGAAAACACCTGGAGAACAAGCCATTAGGGTGTGCCTTTCATCGCTAATGCGACACCCTCCTTACTTGAAAACATATGATTACTCGCACTTTGTGCTAATTGCTGAAATGCCTAATGAAACGATGAGAAACATTTCACAGCTATTGTCTTGCTAGTTAAGAAAAATGCCATATGGCTTGCTTTATGTATTTATTTACACATTTTGTTTAATATCAAGTTTCTAGCTGCACTGCAGCAATGGTTAAAATAAAATTTAATATATGTACTAATATAAATATTTTATGCCTACAGATCCAGTAAATAATTTTATGATCCATCCAAAACAAATGAGGGAGCACAAAAAGAAATTTCCCTTCACAGGAATTGCATAAATAATGTTTTTACGATTTGGTAACTTATCTACTAGCGTAAGTTTTTGTGATGCATCACTCTAATGTTAAGATGTGACATAGGTATTAGACATGGCCATTTTAGTGTAATATTTTTTCTGCTTGCGCTATGTCATGTTTGGGTATAAGTTGCTGCTGTTTGCCAGGCATAGTGTTATTGAATTTGACTTTTGCTAATTTATGCTGCTAGCTTTGCCAATTTGCATTTTTTGCATTGCTGTTTGTGTTGATTTGTTATGTGATGCTGCATTGCCTCGTCCCTTAGTTTAGTATCTGAGCTCAGTAGATTTAAGTTAGCTTAAGAGGGGGTAGCCTCTAAGAGAATGAGTTGCGATGAATTGGAAGAAATGCATTGAAAAGTTATGCAAAAAAGGTACAGAAAACAGGTTTAGGTAGAATTTTCTTGGAAATATATGTTGAGGTAAGAAATGTGTGAACATATAAATACAGAAAGCATGCTTAGATAGAATTTTTTTGGTGGAAACAAAGGATGCAATAAGAGGAAAGATATATGAAGTTTTGGGTTGGACTGCAGTACCAAATGTTACACTGAAAACGAACCCTGTCCTTTCCTATTGGTGTTATCCCACTATGTGTTTGTGTACCCTTGTGTATTTGTTTTCTTCCTGTCTCTGTGTAGTTTCATAGAATTTTTTCTTCTTTTAATATTAAGCTACATTCACTATGATGAGGAATACTGTTATCCTCAAATATAATTGGCATTAATAATATGTTATTTACTTTGTAAAGATATTAGACATTATTCATTCTGTTTAAATGCTCATGTGTGAAGTTGATGTTTCGCTAGTTATTCTGATCTTCTATGTCTGTACTCATGTCATAATTCCTGTAACACTGATGTATATGTCTATTTCTATCCTTTTGTAAAGCCGGTTTTACTACAAATGTTATCTGTATTGTTATGTTCTTTAATGATGTATTTTGTACCTTTGTAATTGTATTCTTATGTTATAAAATTGTAATTGTCACCAGTTCATGATATTATTAACTTGTAAGTTACATTTCACTGCACACGTTTCTGTTGGTCATAGTATATGGATAATATGTGAGAAGTTGGGACTGTTAGTGTTTGAACGTGTGTTAATAATTCAGCAAGGGACTGGATAACAGCATTGCTGGTTCTAAGGACAATTCCAAAAACTTTGTGAGTGCCTAAGTGGTGGTTATGGACTTGCTATATTATCCGCAAGACTCTTCAATGGTGATTGTGCACCTGCACAGTCACAACAGATGGCTGCTGGCTATCTCTACAAGGACTACAGTGGGTCTACATCTTTGATGATCCATCAATACCATTATTTCTACAAGGACTGCAGTGGGTCTGCACCTCTGGTGGCCCACCAATACCGTAATCTCTACCAGGACTACAGTGGGTCTGCTCTGTGATGACCTACCTACCAATACTCTTCAAAATTTCGACTGACTCTGCTGTGGGTTTGCTCTGTTGTGGCCCATTACCTGTATGCATATCAAGAGTCAGCACTGTCTTTCCATTGGAAGGACAACACTACTTCTTCAAGACTGCATGGAAATCCACTACTTCTGTGTGCATTTTCTTCTACTGCTCAGACTTTGAGAAAAGCACTATATTTCACCGTAATGAATGATCAGGACTGTCTTTATGGACTGTGACAAAATTTTAGCTTTTGACCAACGTTGTATCAATAAGTGTGTGCATTTGATTTCTTTGTTATTGTAATTATGAAAATTTTTTTTCAAATCTGTATTGGGCACTGCCCAACCCAATTTGTAAAAATTTTTGTGGGGAGCATGGGGGCTATGTAAGTAGGCTGTTTATGTTTTCTCTATGTAAGTAGGCTGTTTAGGTTTTTTTTATTGGTAACGCCACCTCTGTATGAAAATCACTGGCTGTGCTGTGGGCAGTCTGTGTCTGCTTTGCATTGTTGTAATACTCGCCACTGTAGTGTTAGGCAGCTGGCTGTGAACAGCGCGTAGCGTTGCGCAGTTGGAGGTGAGCCGCCAGCAGTGGTGGATGTGGGGAGAGAGATGGCGGAGGTTTGTAATTTGTCATGAACTGATATATATATTATGACTTGTGATGATATCAAGGTAAATACATTGTTCGTTCTCTATTAATATCTTTCATTTGCTAACTATCCCTATCAGTAGTTAGTGCCTTCCATAGTTTGAATCTTTTATTTAGCTGGCAGTAGTGGCGCTCGCTGTATTGCAGTAGCTTGAGCAGCGAAGATTTTTGTGAGGTAAGTGATTTGTGAAAGGTATAGGTTAATGTTAGTCAGGGCCCATTCTTTTGTACGAATTATTGAAAGTCAGATTGCGTTGCGCTAACAAAATATTGTGTGTCAGGTTAAGCACAGTCATGTAGAAATGTTCAAAGGGGAAGTTTCAACACTTCAGACCAGATATTACGTGCATAAAGATTTTGTATTTGCTTTAGTACTACAACATGGGGGTTCCCAGATTATAATGGAGACATTTCGCAGTATATTTCTCCGTGCTATGTCACTTTATAAATTACAATTTCGCCTCACCCCGGATTTTATTACATGCGTATTTTACGTGTACAAGTAGGGTAACACTGTACCCCTGCATCTCGGAAACGGATAAAGGTATGAAGAAAAATTTCCAAGTCGTTCAAGATCGGAATCTTAGGAACACATTGCAAAATTAGAGCCATTTGCTGCGCACAGCCGTCTCGGAATTCGATGGGTTTTGGTACCAAGAA
This sequence comes from Schistocerca piceifrons, assembly GCF_021461385.2. NCBI lineage: Eukaryota > Metazoa > Arthropoda > Insecta > Orthoptera > Acrididae > Schistocerca > Schistocerca piceifrons. The sequence continues at coordinate 436,179,672 of NC_060139.1, read as the reverse complement.
AAACAAGTTTTTGAGGTGTTTCCCGATAAAGGATAAATATTTTTGAAAAGAGTGAGATAGCTCTTCTAGATAAGTGCCTAGAGAACATACCGTTACAATTTGAGCAATTTTCTGTGGTTATTTGTTATTTAGATTTGCTCTCATACCGGATTTTACGTGTAGAAGTAGGTAACTTTGAACCTCTATCTATTGGAAACGGATAAAGGTATCAAGAAAATTTCCAAGGTTGTTCGAGATCAGGATCTTAGGAATTATTATAAAAATTTCAGCCCTTTGCTGTGGGTATCCGTCTTGGGATTCTCGGCTGGGTTTTGGACCTCTGGTGATGGCGAAAATTTCCCTTTTCTTGGGCTTTGCCGAGGAACAGCCCATAAACTAACGGTACCTCCATAAGTTGCATCAAGCCCACAGTGGACCACAACAAATGCAAAAAGAGCCAGCCGATTCGGTCCTTTTGCCTAAGTAAGAGGGAGTGTGTAATACCCATATTTCGATCCCGTAGGATAGTGACACGAAGACGATCCTTCTGTAGAGTATACAGATGGTTCCTAGCCCAAGGGCTATCGAAAACACTTGACTCTACCTTTTTACCGCCAACAGAACCCGAGGTATGAGCACGGGAAAATCCCATTTTGGAATGTATTACGTACGCATGCCGAGGCAAGTATACCGATAACGTATGCCCAAGATGACACTGATGTCTTGTATTGTCTGTTTACGAACTTGCAGTACCATGTCCCTCACTTTCTCTCTGTTTTGATGCCAGTTGACGGCCGACCTGAACGGTCGTCATCATCACTCGACGTTGACACGTCTTTCGAATGCTCTTACTAGTCGTACGTCAGTATTTGACCTAAAACCTTGACTGCTTCAACATTTCGTAAATGTCTACAGCAGTTTTCCCAAGTTTAAAACAAAAAAAAAAAATACGGAGACTTATTACTCGTCCAGGTGAGGAGGCATTGCAAAGCCACAGAGTCATGGAAACTCGTCAGCACCAACAACTAACCAAATCGATCAGCCACTTGCCATACTAAACCAAGGAGGTTGCGTGAAGAGACACCTAGCGATATTTCATTGTATTCAAATTTCGACAACTGTTAGATTCCAGACTGCTTCTGCATCTACATCTACATCCATACTCCGCAAGCCACCTGACGGTGTGTAGCGGAGGGTACCTTGAGTACCTCTATCGCTTCTCCCTTCTATTCCAGTCTCGTATTGTTCGTGGAAAGAAGGATTGTCGGTATGCCTCTGTGTGGGCTCTAATCGCTCTGATTTTATCCTCATGGTCTCTTCGCGAGATAAACGTAGGAGAGAGCAATATACTGCTTGACTCCTCGGTGAAGGTATGTTCTCGAAACTTCAACAAAAGCCCGTACCGAGCTACTGAGCGTCTCTTCTGCAGAGTATTCGACTGGAGTTTATCATCTCCGTAACGCTTTAGCGATTACTAAATGATCCTGTAACGAGGCGCGATGCTCTCCGTTGGATATTCTCTATCTCTTCTATCAAACCCTATCTGGTACGGATCCCAAACTGCTGAGCAGTATTCGAGCAGTGGGCGAACAAGCGTACTGTAACCTACTTCCTTTGTTTTCTTTGTACGGATCCCACACTGCTGAGCATTATTCAAGCAGTGGGCGAACAAGCGTACTGTAACCTACTTCCTTTGTTTTCCAATGAATCTCAGTCTGGCATCTGCTTTACCGATGATCAACTTTATATGATCGTTCCATTTTAAATCACTCCTAATGCGTACACCCAGATAATTTATGGAATTAACTGCTTCCAGTTGCTGACCTGCTATATTGTAGCTAAATGACAAGGGATCTTTCTTTCTGTGTATTCGCAGCACATTACACTTGTCTACATTGAGATTCAATTGCCATTCCCTGTACCATGCGTCAATTCGGTGCAGATCCTCCTGCATTTCAGTATAATTTTCCATTGTTACAACCTCTCGATATATCACAGCATCATCCGCAAAAAGCCTCAGTGAACTTCCGATGTCATCCACAAGGTCATTTATGTGTATTGTGAATAGCAACGGTCCTACGACACTCCTCTGCGGCACACCTGAATTCACTCTTACTTCGGAAGACTTCTCTCCATTGAGAATGACATGCTGCGTTCTGTTATCTAGGAACTCGTCAATCCAGTCACACAATTGGTCTGATAGTCCATATGCTCTTACTTTGTTTCACACGATCGTCTTTTTCGAAACCCATGCTGATTCCTACAGAGTAGATTTCTAGTCTCCAGAAAAGTCATTATACTCGAACATAATACGTGTTCCAAAATTCTACAACTGATCGACGTTAGAGATATAGGTCTATAGTTCTGCACATCTGTTCGACGTCCCTTCTTGAGAACGGCGATGACCTGTGCCCTTTTCCAATCCTTTGGAACGCTACACTCTTCTAGATACCTACGGTACACCGCTCCAATGAGGGGGGCAAGTTCCTTCGCGTACTCTGTGTAAAATCGAACTGGTATCCCATCAGGTCCAGCTGCCTTTCCTCTTTTGAGCGATTTTAATTGTTTCTCTATCCCTCTATCGTCTATTTCGATATCTACCATTTTGTCATCTGTGCGACAATCTAGAGAAGGAACTACAGTGCAGTCTTCCTCTGTGAAACAGCTTTGGAAAAAGACATATAGTTCTTCGGCCTTTAGTCTGTCATCCTCTGTTTCAGTACCATTTTGGTCAGAGAGTGTCTGGACATTTTGTTTGGATCCACCTACCGCTTTGACATAAGACCAAAATTTCTTAGGATTTTCTGCCAAGTCAGTACACAGAACTTTACTTTCGAATTCATTGAACGCCTCTCGCATAGCCCTCCTCACACTACATTTCGCTTCGTGTAATTTTTGTTTGTCCGCAAGGCTTTGGCTATATGTATGCTTGCTGTGAAGTTCTCTTTGCTTCCGCTGTAGTTTTCTAACTCGGTTGTTGTACCACGGTGGCTCTTTTCCATCTCTTACGATCTGCTTCTTCAGTTAATCGTGCGGGTTAACTGTGACTGCACGGAATGGGCGGCTGTTACGTACCTCGGTGAAACTGTCCTCGTCGAAGTCCTCGCCGTGGAGGTAGAAGCTCCTGAGCCGCGCAGCCGCCCTCTCCAGCCGCGGCCCCTCGCAGCTCTCCCGCACACGTGGCGGCAGCAGCCCGGGATAACCCTTTCCCCCTGGTGCCCAGGAGGACCGCCGCATCATCACTGCAGTGGAACAACACTCCAAACTACAAAAAAGTACAGGGACACCACGAGAAATGTACGCTTGAACATAAATGCAGATGATAAGCAACCCTGCAGGTTGAGGAGTTCTATTTGACCACGAGCAGCACTTGCATGGTGTCCTCATACACCTTGAAAGTGTCAGTCGTGGTCAAAACAGTGTTCTGTGTAGTTGTGAATGCCTTATGTCGGAGCTAAGTGAATTCGAACGTGATCAAATTGTTGGCGCTCGTATGGTGGGTAACCACGGCAGCCGGAGTGTTTTATGTTTCAAGAGGAAGCGTATCGAAGATTTGACCGCATACCGGGAAAGCTGGAAAACATCCACTAAACCACAGCGTGGACAGAAGCGTATGCAGAGTGATCGTGACAGACAGTCTTTTAGGAAAATTGTGAGGAAAAATAAGAGGACGACAGCTGTAAAGTCACTGCTGAACTGATTGTTACATTCGCGAACCTGTCAGCACCAAACGAACACGAAAGAAGCTCCATATGTCGCGAATTACAGGACGAATCGGAATTCCGAAATTGCTCATCAGTGATGCAAATGCCCGTAACAGAAAAACGTTGTGCCGACGCCACAAAACCTGCGGCTCCCTGCCGCCGTTGGATTAGCAGCTGCAGCAGCAAGTCGTATACTCCTAGCTCACTCATTTGTTACATAGTTTAATTCTTAATTTCTTTGCGTGTTTTTGGTACTTGCATTGTGTAATTCATAAATTTCGGGCGTATTATAGTATTTGAGAGTTGTAGCATCGCGTTTTAGTACCTGAATAGTGTAAATTCGCGTAGTCGTTTGTCTACTGTTTTGTTTTGAACGGCCAGTGTCGGTTGGTCGCAGTTAGTGTGCTCCCTGCCGCCGTTGGATAAGCAGCTGCAGCAGCAAGTCGTATACTCCTAGCTCACTCATTTGTTACATAGTTTAATTCTTAATTTCTTTGCGTGTTTTTGGTACTTGCATTGTTTAATTCATAAATTTCGAGCGTATTATAGTATTTGAGAGTTGTAGCATTCGCGTTTTAGTACCTGAATAGTGTAAATTCGCGTAGTCGTTTGTCTACTGTTTTGTTTTGAACGGCCAGTGTCGGTTGGTCGCAGTCAGTGTGCTCCCTGCCGCCGTTGGATAAGCAGCTGAGCAGCAAGTCGTATACTCCTAGCTCACTCATTTGTTACATAGTTTAATTCTTAATTTCTTTGCGTGTTTTTGGTACTTGCATTGTTTAATTCATAAATTTCGAGCGTATTATAGTATTTGAGAGTGTAGCATCGTGTTTTAGTACCTGAATAGTGTAATTTCGCTTAGTCTCCTTCCGCCGCCGAGCAGTGTCAGCAGTGCGCAAGTAGCAGCATTACTGCATTTACTAGGCAATCTTGTATTTTAATAACCGTTTAAATTTTGTCGATTTGTTTGCGCTCTCTGTAGATTAGTTCAGACGTTCTTAGCAAAACAGTTTTTAGCATGGATAGGGACTGCAACTGCTGTGTTCGGATGCAGGCTGAGTTGGCATCCCTTCGCTCCCAGCTTCAGGCAGTGTTGGCTTCGGTCACACAGCTTGAGGCTGTTGCCAATGGGCATCACTGTGGGGGTCGGGATGGGGGTTTGTCGGGGACGGCCAGCTCGTCCCACGCATCCCCTGATCGGACTACGACTGTGGTTGCCCGGGATACTGCCCGCATTGAGGCTGATCCCTCACCTGTGGTAGAGTGGGAGGTCGTTTCAAGGTGTGGCAGGGGGCGAAAGACATTCCGGAGGGCTGAACGGAAAGCCTCTCCAGTTTGTCTGACGAACCGGTTTCAGGCTCTGTCTCAGGCTGATACTGATCTTCGGCCTGACATGGCTGCTTGTCCTGTTCCAGAGGTTGCCCCTCAGTCTGCAAGATCCGGGCAGTCGCAGAGGGTGGGCTTACTGGTAGTTGGGAGCTCCAACGTCAGGCGCGTAATGGGGCCCCTTAGGGAAATGGCAGCAAGAGAGGGGAAGAAAACCAATGTGCACTCCGTGTGCATACCGGGGGGAGTCATTCCAGATGTGGAAAGGGTCCTTCCGGATGCCATGAAGGGTACAGGGTGCACCCATCTGCAGGTGGTCGCTCATGTCGGCACCAATGATGTGTGTCGCTATGGATCGGAGGAAATCCTCTCTGGCTTCCGGCGGCTATCTGATTTGGTGAAGACTGCCAGTCTCGCTAGCGGGATGAAAGCAGAGCTCACCATCTGCAGCATCGTCGACAGGACTGACTGCGGACCTTTGGTACAGAGCCGAGTGGAGGGTCTGAATCAGAGGCTGAGACGGTTCTGCGACCGTGTGGGCTGCAGATTCCTTGACTTGCGCCATAGGGTGGTGGGGTTTCGGGTTCCACTGGATAGGTCAGGAGTCCACTACACGCAACAAGCGGCTACACGGGTAGCAGGGGTTGTGTGGCGTGGGCTGGGCGGTTTTTTAGGTTAGATGGCCTTGGGCAAGTACAGAAAGGGCAACAGCCTCAACGGGTGCGGGGCAAAGTCAGGACATGCGGGGACCAAGCAGCAATCGGTATTGTAATTGTCAACTGTCGAAGCTGCGTTGGTAAAGTACCGGAACTTCAAGCGCTGATAGAAAGCACCGGAGCTGAAATCGCTATAGGTACAGAAAGCTGGCTTAAGCCAGAGATAAATTCTGCCGAAATTTTTACAAAGGTACACACGGTGTTTAGAAAGGATAGATTGCATGCAACCGGTGGTGGAGTGTTCATCGCTGTTAGTAGTAGTTTATCCTGTAGTGAAGTAGAAGTGGATAGTTCCTGTGAATTATTATGGGTGGAGGTTACACTAAACAACCGAACTAGGTTAATAATTGGCTCCTTTTATCGACCTCCCGACTCAGCAGCATTAGTGGCAGAACAACTGAGAGAAAATTTGGAATACATTTCACATAAATTTTCTCAGCATGTTATAGTCTTAGGTGGAGATTTCAATTTACCAGATATAGACTGGGACACTCAGATGTTTAGGACGGGTGGTAGGGACAGAGCATCGAGTGACATTATACTGAGTGCACTATCCGAAAATTACCTCGAGCAATTAAACAGAGAACCGACTCGTGGAGATAACATCTTGGACCTACTGATAACAAACAGACCCGAACTTTTCGAATCTGTATGTACAGAACAGGGAATCAGTGATCATAAGGCCGTTGCAGCATCCCTGAATATGGAAGTTAATAGGAATATAAAAAAAGGGAGGAAGGTTTATCTGGTTAGCAAGAGTAATAGAAGGCAGATTTCAGACTACCTAACAGATCAAAACGAAAATTTCTGTTACGACACTGACAATGTTGAGTGTTTATGGAAAAAGTTCAAGGCAATCGTAAAATGCGTTTTAGACAGGTACGTGCCGAGTAAAACTGTGAGGGACGGGAAAAACCCACCGTGGTACAAAAACAAAGTTAGGAAACTACTGCGAAAGCAAAGAGAGCTCCACTCCAAGTTTAAACGCAGCCAAAACCTCTCAGACAAACTGAAGCTAAACGATGTCAAAGTTAGCGTAAGGAGGGCTATGCGTGAAGCGTTCATTGAATTCGAAAGTAAAATTCTATGTACCGACTTGACAGAAAATCCTAGGAAGTTCTGGTCTTACGTTAAATCAGAAAGTGGCTCGAAACAGCATATCCAGACACTTCGGGATGATGATGGCATTGAAACAGAGGATGACACGCGTAAAGCTGAAATACTAAACACCTTTTTCCAAAGCTGTTTCACAGAGGAAGACCGCACTGCAGTTCCTTCTCTAAATCCTCGCACAAACGAAAAAATGGCTGACATCGAAATAAGTGTCCGAGGAATAGAAAAGCAACTGGAATCACTCAATAGAGGAAAGTCCACTGGACCTGACGGGATACCAATTCGATTCTACACAGAGTACGCGAAAGAACTTGCCCCCCTTCTAACAGCCGTGTACCGCAAGTCTCTAGAGGAACGGAGGGTTCCAAATGATTGGAAAAGAGCACAGATAGTCCCAGTCTTCAAGAAGGGTCGTCGAGCAGATGCGCAAAACTATAGACCTATATCTCTTACGTCGATCTCTTGTAGAATTTTAGAACATGTTTTTTGCTCGCGTATCATGTCATTTCTGGAAACCCAGAATCTACTATGTAGGAATCAACATGGATTCCGGAAACAGCGATCGTGTGAGACCCAACTCGCCTTATTTGTTCATGAGACCCAGAAAATATTAGATATAGGCTCCCAGGTAGATGCTATTTTTCTTGACTTCCGGAAGGCGTTCGACACAGTTCCGCACTGTCGCCTGATAAACAAAGTAAGAGCCTACGGAATATCAGACCAGCTGTGTGGCTGGATTGAAGAGTTTTTAGCAAACAGAACACAGCATGTTGTTATCAATGGAGAGACGTCTACAGACGTTAAAGTAACCTCTGGCGTCCCACAGGGGAGTGTTATGGGACCATTGCTTTTCGCAATATATATAAATGACTTAGTAGATAGTGTCGGAAGTTCCATGCGGCTTTTCGCGGATGATGCTGTAGTATACAGAGAAGTTGCTGCATTAGAAAATTGTAGCGAAATACAGGAAGATCTGCAGCGGATAGGCACTTGGTGCAGGGAGTGGCAACTGACCCTTAACATAGACAAATGTAATGTATTGCGAATACATAGAAAGAAGGATCCTTTATTGTATGATTATATGATAGCGGAACAAACACTGGTAGCAGTTACTTCTGTAAAATATCTGGGAGTATGCGTACGGAACGATTTGAAGTGGAATGATCATATAAAACTAATTGTTGGTAAGGCGGGTACCAGGTTGAGATTCATTGGGAGAGTGCTTAGAAAATGTAGTCCATCAACAAAGGAGGTGGCTTACAAAACACTCGTTCGACCTATACTTGAGTATTGCTCATCAGTGTGGGATCCGTACCAGGTCGGGTTGACGGAGGAGATAGAGAAGATCCAAAGAAGAGCGGCGCGTTTCGTCACTGGGTTATTTGGTAACCGTGATAGCGTTACGGAGATGTTTAATAAACTCAAGTGGCAGACTCTGCAAGAGAGGCGCTCTGCATCGCGGTGTAGCTTGCTCGCCAGGTTTCGAGAGGGTGCGTTTCTGGATGAGGTATCGAATATATTGCTTCCCCCTACTTATACTTCCCGAGGAGATCACGAATGTAAAATTAGAGAGATTAGAGCGCGCACGGAGGCTTTCAGACAGTCGTTCTTCCCGCGAACCATACGCGACTGGAACAGGAAAGGGAGGTAATGTCAGTGGCACGTAAAGTGCCCTCCGCCACACACCGTTGGGTGGCTTGCGGAGTATCAATGTAGATGTAGATGTAGAACTACGGAGCAACGGGAGAAAGTAATTTTGTCGGATGGGTCTTGTTTCACACTGTTTCCAACTCCTGGCCAAGTCTCCAGACCAACAGTGAATCGTGGATGGGGTTCGATGATGATTTTAGTGGCCATGTCGCGGTATCCCATGGGGCCATGGCTACTCTGCAAAGTTGCGTTACTACTGAGAATTACGTGACCATCTTGGCTAATAAGCTCCATTTCATGGTACAGTGTTATTTGCCCAATGGTGATGTGCTACAAGACAAGGCCGCTATTCACACACATCGTATCGTCCGGGACTGATTTATGAGTACGTCGATGAATTGTCGCATCTTCCTTGGTCTCTACAGTCAAGAGTTCTCAAAATTATTGAGCCTTTATGATCTACTTTGGATAGAAGGATACGTAATCGCTATCCAGCTCCATCATCGTTATCTGAATCTACCACTATTGTGCAGGAAGATTTCGTTGAAAACCATACAGGACCTGTATTTAATCTATCCGAGACGATTGGAAGCTGTTCTGAATGCCAACGGGTTTCCTACACAGTATTAGGCGTGATAACGTGTTATGTTTTTGCTGTGTCCATATTTTGTCCTCTCCCCTACATAAAAGCAGCGCTCAAACACCGTTCTCGGCGTGATCTGTGTCACCAGAGTTTAGGCCTTAGCCCCCCCCCCCCCCCCCAACCACCCACCACTAAACCATATTCATTGTAACATAACATCTCCTGATCAGTGTCGTGCTCTGTTCCTGTGACTATTGTCTACGTCAGGGTCGGTTTCTGGTAGAAGAAAGCTTTAAAGCTTTCTACGGCCTGGAGTTTATGGGTCTGTCTTTGCTCTCAAAGATTAGAGGGGGGATCCGAAAAGTGTGGCTCAAAAGCCAGTGATTCTCCCATGATGGCAGGTGCTTCGTAACTCATGCTTGGGAAGAAACGTTTGAAAAACCCTGGCAGCAGGCTGTATTTTGCATATGAGTGATTAGCGTGAGCACTACAGAGTCTCAAAGCCTTCAATGTTAAATAATTTCATGTAGCAGGGTGGAGCTCCCGAAATTGGTTCTTTCAGGGTACAGTATTTGCGTCCCACGTGGGGCGGAGGTGGTGTTTTCGCAGTGTGTTTCAGAAGTCGGGAGAAGGTGCTCCTTCGCGATCAGTCAAGTTATTTCTTACTACGAGGGACTCCCGAAGTGCGTTTCTGTACGCGGGTGTGGATTTCGGGTAGAAATATTTCGGTTTCCTAGCCGAGCGCTGCCGTTTATCGAGTATACAGTCGCTCAGTAGGCAAAACCCTCAAATTAGGTAGTCGGGTCAACGACCTAGCTGGACGGTGGTGTCTGGTGAATGAGACGGACTTAGCGAGATTTTCACTGAAGCCAATAAATTAAATTTGTTCTCGTGAAAATGTGAATGTTTTGTTTTGTGAGACTCTCCCACTTTCTTTTGTTACTTTATTTCTTTTTGGTTAGTACACGGCCATCGGCGGCAGTTGGTAGAAGCCTTTACGGGCGGTGCAGTAACTGTAAACGGTGTACATATCCCCGTCCCCTTCTCGAATCTCGGAAACTTTCTGAAAGTAGTTGGATTGCTAGACGGTTTTGATTACTGACATTCGAATAGTGAGTAGTTTAACCATGCCTCGCGGGTCAAAGCGATGATGACGACCTTAGACTGATTTGATAATGTAAGCAGAGCAGAGAATCAATCCGGGATTGCGTGTAAACGTTTCCAGTTAAACCAGCGGAGCAGTAAGTCAGCACCTTGCTAAGAGTGTGTCGCTTCTGGCAGCAGCCACGAGTGTGATTTCCTGAGACTGCGTGGAAGCTCCGAGGACAAACGAAAGGAGGTTTTAAAAATTTTTCAACAAGAAACAGGCTGAGTGGCGACGTCTCCACTGCTCACTCAAGACAGCTATCGTTTCGCCGCGCGATGTAGCCGCGCGGTCTGGGGGCCTTGCCACGTTTCGCGCGGCTACCCCCGTCGGAGGTTCGAGCCCTCCCTCGGGCATGGGCGTGTGTGTTACCCTTAGCGTAAATTAGTTTAAGTTAGATTAAGTAGTGTGTAGGCCTAGGGACCGATGACCTCAGCAGTTTGGTCCCATAGGAACTTACCACCACCATATCAAGTTTCGAAAGAGAGAGAAAAAAAAACCATAATGTAATATTATGAACAGTGCAAGAAAGCTTAGTAACGTATCACCACCGTTGTTTAACAATAAGATATACACAGTGCTTTCATTCTGAAAGAAAGCAAGGAAAGTACCCTCCGCCACACACCGTCAGATGGCTTGCAGAGTATGGATGTAGATGGAGATGTAGATGTAGAAATTTAAAAGAGATCTGGAATAAAGTGAACAATTCTATTAGTCTCCAACTGGTGGTCAAGGATATACAACGGAAAGGCAAAAGAAATGAAGCATGCCCCGTGGAAAAATCGCAGTGAAGAAATTGGAAATATTTCACAAATGGCGTTGCTAATTGTCTTTAAAATAGGTAGACAAGCGAAGCAAGAAATGGAAAGAAAGGAAAAACGAGAAGTGAACACTACGGACAACCCATAATACATGAAGAAACAGGCTGTAGAGGTGTGTCCAGAACCCACCAGTAGTAGTCAACGTTACACTAGAAAATGGCACAGAGAGAAAAAAGAAAACGCACAGGCGTAAAAGGATCAGAAAATGTAAAATTCATTGTTGAGTGCGGCGGATGTAGTGCCACTAAACTACTGTGACCTTACGGCGGGTTTAATGTCAAGAAACTGCGTGTAGCTTGCTAGAACCTCTTATTACCCCGATGTTCATAAATAAAGAAATATTCAAAACCTATGAAACAACACTGTATCTTGGTTACATTGTGCAGACCAACCGTTGGTGCGACAACCCTAAATCATTTGAGATACTTACATTGCCAGTGAGCATTGTGCAGCTTGAACAGTCCATGTCGGTAGAGGTCTCGGCTATATGCTAATTTTTTTTCCTCTGTTTTTTCTTTTATTTTTTCAAAGAGAATTCAAGTACGAGGGAAGCAGAATGGCAGAGGGAACCGATATGATTAGTATTACAAGTTGATGCGTCACTGGCAGTTTGAACACCAGCGAAAGTCGGACAGAGTTTATCCATTGTTGAATGTTGCCTCTAGCACCATTACACGGCTCTGGAAAATATGCAAGGGAGAAGAAGTTGTTGAACAGCAGTATGGGCAAGGTTGACCACGTCCTAAACAGAGTGCCAGGATCGTTACCTTGTTTTAACCGCACTTAGCGTGGCTAAAAACCTCGAAGCAGTCTCCGGATCACATATCTCCTCTCGTGAAGTCTATCGTCTGCTTAGAGGCTGTTCTGGATAGTCAGATACTTACCACATGCATTCCCCTCACACAAAGGCGCCCAGTTATTCAGACAGTGTGGTACTTGCCTAAACCCGACTGGACCAAGGAACAAAGGAGTATCGTCATGGCCACGGATAGGTTGCTTCTTATCGCAGAGAGACATATCACCGTCTGTTCATCTAGTGCGTCCCTGGGATAGATTACAACCCCATTATGGCTGCTTCATGCTCTCATCGTGTTAGAACATACGGCATAATGTGTGTTTCGTACAGGTGTAGGGACCCGTAATCCGAGCTACGAGAAGGATATCAAAGTGAAAGATATATGCACAGGGTAAAATTTTGTATGAAAATGTTGTATTACTTGTTTCAATAGTATTGCTTGATAATTGCGGAATCCCATAAACTGCGCAAAAAAGTGTGATATACAGGACGTGCAAGGATGTCAACACAAAACAAACATAATGGTCAGAAGGAAATTTATCTGCATGTCAAGAAGTTGTAAAATTATAATCTTATAGTAAATTTCTGCAGGCACGTCATTTCTCATGAATATAGATGCTAATGGGATAAGAAATATGCTGCATCAATGGCGGAGAATGCTGTGAAAGTTATACAATACTTCAACGAGGCAGATGATCGTCATCTTCAGGTGCTTACTGACGTGCTGCTTTTTTTTCCAGCGATCTCTGCTTCTCGATGACAGGGTAAGGTTTAATTTTCACCAATTTATTTATTGCACTTGGCGAGGACATGTAAAGGCGACAGATCCGTAAGTACCTCCTCCCCAATGCCTTGGGGACGGTGTACCGATGCCAGCGTTCTGCTCTGATGCTGCCTACCTCTCGAATGTGGTGCACGACATGTTTGAGTTGGTCTAATTTCTCACGAATTTTTGTGGACCTACAATAAGCTCCATATTTTAGTGTTGCTGCATTGGCTCACCAGTATGTGCACTTCACTTCCTAGACAAGCGCAGGCACCAAGGGGTGGGGCAATAACGTCATCGTAGACGAAGTCGACATCCAATGCTCCCTGACGGAGAAACGGAGCACAGTCTTTGTATGCGCGACGCGGAAAAACGTGTCAGTAAATTGCGTGGTTTGTGTAGGCGCCCAGTTTAAGTATCCTGATTTCTATTCCACGTCTATGCTGACTCGCTGAATTCGTTCGTCTGCGGCCGATGATGCCTTAGTATAGTCAATAAAGGTTCCCATGCCTAAGTTGAAATCCTGTGTCTCCGTTAATCAGATCGTTACTTAAGAGTATTTCGAACGCTTCTTTAATGATGTAGTACAAGTATATTTGGAGGTGGACGAAAGGATCGTTGTCTCTCCGCAGTCCATGACATGTAACGTGACAAGACAGTGTTCAGCAACAGCAGACTTTTCTGGCTAACCCAGTCTGGTGTGACGTCTGTGTTCAGCGTATCTACACTGAAGAACCAAAGAAACTGATACACCTGCCTAATGTAGTGTAGGGCCCCCACGAGCACGCAGAAGTGCCGCAACACGGCGTGGCATGGACATGACTAATGTCTGAAGTAGTGCTGGAGGGAACTGACACAATGACTCCTGCAGGGCTGTCCATAAATCCGTAAGAGTACGAGGGGGTGGAGATCTCTTCTGAACAGCACGTTGCAAGGCATCCCAAATATGCTCAATAATGTTGATGTCTGGGGAGTATGGTGGCCAGCGGAAGTGTTTTAACTGAGAAGAGTGTTCCGGAGCCACTCTGTAGCAATTCTGGACTTATGGGGTGTCACATTGTCCTGTTGGAATTGCCCATTCCATCGAAATGCACAATGGACATGAATGGATGCAGGTGATCAGACAAAATGCTTACGTACGTGTCACGTGTCAGTGTCGTATCTAGAGGTATCAGCCGGCAGTCGTGGCCGAGAGGTTCTAGGCGCTTCAGTCCGGAACTGCGCGAATGCTACGGTCGCAGGTTCGAATCCCGCCTCGAGCATGGATGTGTGTGATGTCCTTTGGTTGGTTAGGTTTAAGTAGTTCTAAGATCTAGGGGATTGATGACCTCAGATGTTAAGTGCGATAGTGCTCAGAGCCATTTGAACCATTTAGAGGCATCAAGGATTCCATATCACTCCAACTGCACACGCCCCACACCATTACAGAGCTTCCATCAGCTTGAATATACAATTTGAAATGATACTCGTCCCACCAGGCGACATGTTTGCAGTCATCAACAGTCCAACGTCGGTGTTGACGGGCCCAGGCGAGGCGTAAAGCTTTGTGTCGTGCAGTCATCAAGGGTATACGAGTGGACCTTCGGCTCCGAAAGCTCATATCGATGATGTTTCGTTGAATGGTTCGCACGCTCACACTTGTTGATGGCCCAGCATTGAAATCTGCAGCAATTTCCGGAAGGGTTGCACTTCTGTCACGCTGAACGATTCTCTTGAGTTATCGTTGGTCTCGTTCTTGTAGGAACTTTTTCCGGCCGCAGCAATGTCAGAGATTTGAAGTTTTAGCGGGTTCCTGATTTCATGGTACTCTCGTGAAATGGTTGTACGGGAAAATCTCCACTTGGAGATGCTGTGTCCCATCGCTCGTGCGCCACTACATCACCACGTTCAAACTCACTTAAATCTTAATAACCTGCCATTGTAGCAACATTAACCGATCTAACAACTGTGCCAGACACTTATTGTCTTATATAGGCGTTGATGACCGCAGCACCGTGTTTGAATACGCATGCCTATACCAGTTTCTTTGGCGCTTCAGTGTATCTTTAACAGTGCGACACATCTGGCCAATGTATGATTTCCGTCACTGCCACTGGATTTTATATATCCCTGGTCTCCTTAGACCTGTTGTTAGTAGGACCCAGCATCGTTTGCACTCGCGCTAGTGGGTGGAAAACACATTTTATTCGATGTGTCTTGAGCAGCCTACCGATCTTAAAGGACAAGCCACCAAAATAGAGGAGGAAAACCATCCTCGTGAAGTTATACGTTTCTCCTGACTGGTTTAGAGTTTTAATGCATTCAGGTTGAAATGCATTTCGAATCTGCTTATCAGAACACCCGTTGGCTAAGTTCTGTTGATAATCTCGCTGTATCTAAGACAACTGTAGCCCTATGAACGAGGGTCCGTAATACAATGCCACATTGGGATGGGTGATAACAGCTGGTATTTCATAGATATAGGTCAGTGTGAATTGGTTTACGGAACACACTGTGACCCAAGAAACCGTCTTCTTTTCTGCAGACCAAGACATCTAAATACGGGTGATCTCCATATTTCCTCACTTTCATTGTGAAGGAAGTTCTCGGATGGAGACAGTCAAGGTGTTCCAGAAATGCAGGAAGCTTTCCTGTCACGTGTGGTCATACTGCAAAGCTATCATCCACATATCTCCAGAAATATTTGGGTTTCAAAACAGCTGACTGAGGTGACTTTTCCACAAAGTCTACCATAAAAAGTTAGCTAAAGGGTATCCACAGCAGCACTGTCAGTTTGCTCGAAATATTGTTTGTTAAATAAAAAGTAAATCGATGGAAGTAAATGTTGAAAAGATGTACGACGTCCTCCTCCAGCTCAGCTCCTATGAGTTATAGTGAATCCAAGAGAGGTACTCGTGTGAACGAAGAGCCTACATTGAAACTCATTAATACGTCAGATGGTTCGAGACGCGAATTCTTCAGTCACTGTATAAAATCTTTCAAGTTTTGAGTATGATGTTCACCCAGAAGAGAAGCTAGATATTTCGCTAGGAATATTTTGTGGCTCCTGTATTGCTCACAATCGGACAAAGCAAGACTCCTTACGTATCTTAGGCAGCCTATGAATTCCTGGTGGAACTGGATCTTGTATTCTTAAAAAGTGTACAAGAGAATCATCTTCAAGTACCTGGTCTGGATTTGCAACGGTGTACTTCCCGCATCGCGCATGCGAAGGTTTCTCCAAAAGGGGGCTCTGGGTGTCGACGTCCTCTATGATTCGTCTGTGATGAAGTTATAACCCCACGCCTAGTCAACTACACTTTTCTAGCGAGTCCCTGCATATATCGGCGAGCTAGTGCAGCAACACGTCAGTAAGTACTTAAAGATGACGAGCACCTCTTTCGTTGAAATACTGTGCAACTTCCACAACATTATCCAGCGCGGCACCCGTGAACCAGTCAGGCAGTTATTACGTCGATAAAGTCTCTAACAGCACAGGAAATATGCTATCCGTACCGCATCCGCAAAATGTCTTAGCCGCATATTAAAATTTGGCAAAGCGCTTCAACGTATTAGGAACCAAGGAGCTCTGACCGTAGATTCGGGCTTTATACAAGTTTTCCTCTGCTGAAGTCGGACCTCCTGATTTATATTCCTTAGACAAAGAATGTAGATGCGTATCATGACCACATTTAATGCAACGTAATCTGTCATATTGTGAAACCGACTGTGTGGAATTTTCTACAGAATATTTCTTCAATGTTGAAAAGTCAACTGAAGTCGTGTTGCAAGTTGACGTCACATCTAGCACACTGTTAAGTCTTAGTTATATAGTATATCAAACATACATCATTTCGTCAAACTATTAAATCATTTATGAGAAACGTTAATAGATCCACTGACTTTGTGCGAAACAGTATTTGTGACGTATGTGACGTACAAACAGGAATCAGACCATGAAACGAAGATTCCGATGGATGGAGTGCCCTGCAATAGCCTTCATGTCGCATTGTGGCAGTTTTCTGTAGTTACGTATGCGACCTCTGTTAATGCAAATGAAACAGCAATTACGTAAGGCAGATGGTGGTATGGCAGAAGCAGGATGTGCGTGTAACTGTGCAGAAAAGCTGTGAGATGGCCATGTCGTCTTCTTCAGCACTAGCCGTCCCAAGAAAACGAACTATCCTCTTTAGGATGCTACGCATTCAAGCCAGTATAGCGGCATTATATCACAAACGAGTAATAACAATGTGTCATTATTACTGTTCGTTTGTAAAGTAAACACAGACATAATGCATCTTATTCACACCATCCTTTAACTTTCTATGTAACTGTAATTACGGACACCCTCAGAAAAAGCCTTGGATATCTGAAATGGTGTTGGTCATTATTACTAGGGATACCAGCATCCATGCAGACCTCTATTTTTAGGTGTTATTTGTAACACAGAGAAGTATAAAACCATTTCTCGAATGCTCTTTAAATTTTTTGAAAATCGAAAGTAGAAGATTAGGGTCTAACATTGTCGACATAGAGGTCATTAGAAACGGGTTGAAAACTGATAAAATATGAAGAGTAATGAACTGTATGTATAAATGTAATATGTGGAAGACCAGCGCAGACTCACAGAAGCGAGCGAAGGGCAGCGCCTCGTTGGAGTTGATGCCGGCGATGAAGGGGACTTTGGCGAAGAGGCCGAGGCGCATGAGCTCCCGCGGGTCGCCGTGCAGGAACGCGTCCTCACGGTCTCCCGCTGCCAGGAAGTCCTCCACCACCGGCAGGAACTGGAACGGGCTGTATCCCAGCTGGTCCTGTGCTAAGGCACGTCTCCGTCAGCACACACGCATTAAAACTCTATACATAAATACTAACGTTGCTGCTCACGTCGCCCTACAAACCAAATGCCCTCACTGTACCATGTTGGGCACATCTAAGAAAACAGAACCTCTTGGAAGTATTAAAGAAACTCACGACACTACTACATAGGAATTCTAGACAGTCTTATAACCCCTTTATCCTGAATGTGGGAAATTAACATCACAACTACAGCCTAATATCAGGTTGCCACTGGGAAGTTGACACCACACAGATGACAAACAAAATCCACACGAGAATCTACAAAGAGTGGCCGAATTTTTAAAGAGCTTCATCTCTGTGAAGTTGATTTTGGCATGCTACAGGGCCTAGACCGGTGTGGTGGGCTCCGATATACGTTCAGCGCTCAACGACAATGTCTCGTGTACTCGCCAACCACACGCCCATGTCCAGTGGGTGGCCAATTCATGTCTCGTCGCTGTGCAGCCTATGAAAAGGACTGCGGAAAACTCCCAAATAAATTCCAAAGTACAGTGCAGTTTTAATACCAATATATTTCCAGGACTCTGGTGTCCGACCCTGGTGAACTGCACCGGTTACATCACATGTACCCAAAGTTGACATCAAACGACACAGTGTTCACAACAATCAGCAAACGAGTGAGCCTACAATACATTTGCTCGCAACCCTAGTCAAAAAACGAGTGCTCCAAGGCGCTTGCGTGACCTCTATTTATACTTTTGTTAACAATTACCTACAATGAAAATTACAATTTTATGTAAAATCACAATTAAAAGTTAAACCGAATATGAGCTACACATTGCTAAAAATTCACAATCTCAGTGCTGAACAAGGTGAACCTATGTTCAACTTAGTTACGAGTTAATATAACATTTTCTGACTAATTATGTTACAGGTAACAATTACATTTCTAAATTTGTTTATAACAAATCAACTAGTGCCTGAATTTTAGTGCTAACATATATCGGAGACTCAATTAACATGCTTTATTTATATGTTCTATTTAATTTGCTGTAGTAATTTTATAATGATAGGTTTACTGGTACATCATGACAATGTGCTAAATTTCTTTCGATTAGTTACAGTAGTAATTTCACATTTATATTGTGGTTCTCATATGAAAACAATGTTAAATGCTTTTGGCACATTCAAAATACACACGGGGGCTTTTACAGATATGGTTTCAGCAAAGCATCGTTTTCGACTTATATGTATATTGAAATAGTGGTTATTTCTTGTATGTAATTTGGAAACAGGTCACTTTACAATTGGACAATTAGGTCTGGTGTTTATCTTTAATGCTCTCCGAGGGGTTCTGATAGGTAGCAATGAGATACAGTAATATTTCAGTGGCCAGGCTTTAGGCACGTCCGCTGCGACCAGCACAAACGCCTGAAAGCGAAACGTCGATCCCCGCTAGCCCCGCACTGTGGTGGACGACAACAGGCCGACTTGCTATCCACAGAATCTCTGGCAGCTGCCACGAAAGGCGTCTGGTTCGCTGTCAGCAGGGCACACAATGGCCACAGTGCTGCAGTCGCTGGCACTATTTTACCTACGCAATGTCACGTCACATCGTATCCTTGCGCAGCAACGGTATTTATTCCGGTGCACAACCACTGAACCGTAGTTCACGCCACGAGCTAACTGGTCAATTACACCGACCGCCGCCGCGTTCCTCAGTGTTTCTCCGTAAAACATCCTGCAGTTCCACTGCCGACCTTGGGCTGATGTGCTGGCAGCAGGCCGACCTTCGACTGCCTCCTTCATAGTAACTTGGAGCCACTAGCCTTCTCGTCATTGCTACGCAGACTTGGCCTCCACTATTGGGCGTCCTGGACACAGCATCATGTCCAACTAATGTATGTGGATCCTGAAACTGTCATTCTACTGTGTGGCCTTCCGGGCTTAGATTTTCTGTTAATTTTCCGTGGAGTAGTGATTCTGCAAGACAAACAATTCGTACTTCTGTTATCACAGTCTGAAATGTTCCATCAAGAGAAACTTCAAGAAGATTGCTATTGCATTCAATTCTTATCATTGCTTCAGAATCGAGAAGTGTACCTGAAGCTTATTTTTAAGAAACTTGCAACGGTTTGTCTACCTGTGCCTCAGCACCGATCGCAATAGAACCCTATCATGAATTGTCGCTGTTTTCAGCAGCTCTGCCACCCATCTGGACTGTCGCTGAAGTTTTCTTTCCGCTACTTGCAGTGCCCTTTCTTACTTCTGCTCTATACCTCTGTCTTTCAAATGCTTCTTTTTACTGTCTCTCATCTGGGGCAATCTTAATGGGCAATACGTACAACCGGACCAATGGACAGCGTCTCAATCACGCAATATATGAATGCAATACAGCAAACTAACTCTGTCGCAAAGATGAAGGTAAAAATTTTGTGATCGTCACGTTAAAAGCGCGAGTGTGTAGGAGAACCACTTTTTTCGTCATCGATGAAAGAAAAGATTAGAATAAGTTCACTGTGAAAACAACGATCTTAAGGCCTTCTGAACGCGGCTCCAATCACTACTAACAACACTCACTAAAACCTTCGCAGTTCAGCTCGTCACTTGTAGGCTGAGCACGCATTGAGACTAATTCTTGAGTTCAACAATTCCGTGTTTCAGATTGTGTTCATCACTTTCGATATATGGGGAGTGGTGTCTTTCATTTATTAAGGTTCTGCGAAACTCGAAGTGTCCTGTCCGTCTTTAGAGCTCTCAAGTCTTCTGTGTACATTGTTCGGAAATTTCTACATGTCTGTCCTATATATTGGAATTGACAGGAGTTGCTTGTGAACTGGCACATCCCCCCATTGCTGAATTCGTATAGAGTTCTAGTGTCTACTGTCAGTCTTTTTTGTATTCTGTTATTTGTTCTGTATGCCACTGGGATCCCTTTCTTCTCCATTGTGTTTGCAATTCTATGTATTACTTTATTATTGTATGTTAGTGTTTCCATTTTGTTTCTTTTTTTTATGGGATGTGCCCTGCCTCGGTGTTTTGAGACTCTTTACTTGTGCAGTTACGTGAGCAGCCACTTTGATTATGCTTCATTTTTATATTTTGGCTGAGCCTATTGTCGGTGTTTGTTTTGTATCCGTTTCCAAGAACAATTTGTTTGATTATCTTTACTTTGTTTATGTGTCATTACAATGTTTGAGATGTGTTCTGTTTAACTCATGGAGCATTTGTATGAAATTGGGATTTCCTGTACTGTTCTGTGGTTTGACGTGTAATGGATAACACTGTTGGTGCCTGTAGAATTTCTGTAGATGGAAAATTTGCGTTGGTTGTTGTTTATTGTTAGCGTGAGGTCGAGAAAATTTTGTATCTTGTTTTTTTTTTCAGTTTCCATTTTGAAGCTTATTTGTGGGTGGGGTATTTTGATGTTATTGTGTAACGTTTCTACGTATCTTACCTTTTGTTTGATCTATGAGGTAAATTACGTCATCCACATATCAGAACCAATCAATTACTTTGTACTCTTCCGGTTTCACAATGCTGTTGAATATTATGTACTCTATATGACCCAAGAAAGTTCCACTGACCGGGGTTTCCATAGGCAGCTCTTCCTTTTGCAAATAGAAGTTGTTCAAAGTAAAATAATTTTGTTTTGTGATTAACTTTAGTATGGATGAGAGTTCATTTATTTGTGTGTCTGAGACTTTCCTGTGTTTCAGTTGTTGTTATACAATGTTTATAGTCGCTCCAATCAGTAAATGTGTGTACATGGGTCTAACAACAAAATACACAAGTGTTGCTGTTAGGAAGGATATTGATATTCTTAACAACAATTGTCGCTGGAATCACTAAGGGCTGTAGTAAAATGATTTTCCTCTAACAAACTGCTGTTTAATCCTGACAAGACCCAGCATCTTCTGTCAAGGCTATCTAACGATATAGAAGCTAGTACGGTTAAACTTTTAGGATTCCGTATTGACTCCAAACTGGGTTGGGGAGAACACATCAGTCACATTACCAAAAAAAATTTCAAGGGTGACATACCTAATGTGGAAACTGAGACGTTTAGTTTCTCCTAACTATTTCAGATTGACATATTTTGGACTGTTCCAGTCTCACATTTCCTATGGACTGCTAGTGTGGATCTCCTGTACTACATTACATTACATTTATCGTTTTCCATCGATCCCTTGGAGAGGAGTCCACAATTCTAAAGCAGACAGATGGTTTAAATGGCTCTGAGCACTATGGGACTTAACTTCTGAGGTCGTCAGTCCCCCAGAACTTAGAACTATTAAACCTAACTAACCTAAGGACATCACAAACATTTATGCCCGAGGCAGGATTCGAACCTGCGACCGTAGCGGTCGTGGGGGTCCAGACTGTAGCGCCTAGACAGCGACCGGCTCAGACAGAGTTATGAGCTATCATCCTTGTGAAGATATTCATCGATGAAGTAAAAGGAGTTGGCCAACAGGAAGTTCTTTAATTCACTCTGAAACCGATCTTTATCACTTACAAGACCTTTTATAAGCTCTGGTAAGTTATTGAATATATGATTACTCATGTATTTGGCTCCTCTTTGTACTAATATTAAGCTTTTATAGTCCTTAGACAGATTGTTTTTGGTTCTGGTATTATAACCACGTTTTGCACTATTTTGTGTAAAAAGAGACATGTTGGAAATGACACAGGACATCAATGAGTACATGTACTGAGAAGTAGTCTTGGCGCTTTTCGGCCCTGGTAATCAAAGTTGATGAAGGCGTATCGAAGCTGGACTGCTGGAACTGCTGCAGCCTCATCCGAAATGTTCTGCTGCAGTTCTGTAAGACTGTGAGGGTTGTTGCGGTACACCCTAGACTTGAGGGCTCCCCACCTAAAATAATCGCACGCTGTTAGACCAGGTGACCTGTGTGGCTAGCTAGGGCTGATACCAGACTGATCTCTACTAACACTCTTTAATTGAGGATTGTGTAAAAGTGCTCCAAGTTTCTGACAGCTGCACGAGCAGTTGCTCCGACCTGTTGGAAATAATTGTAGGTTACTTAATGCTGCCACAAATGATTTCAAAATTTTGGCAATGTAACGCGCCAAAGTCAGCGTCTGATGGAAGAAGATGGGATCAATAATGTGGCACACCAAACGTCAACCTTGATAGAATAATTTTTATGCAATATGGCGCTCCTTCGCACATTGCACAGCCAGTGAAGCGGCTGCTGCAGAGGCATTTCGGAAATGTTAGAATAATCAGCCATCATTTCCCTGCAGCCTGGCCGTCCACATCACCTGATCTTAATCCGTGTGACTTCTGACTGGAGGGTTATCTGCAAGATGTTGTGCGCGGTGCTCCAGAAACGAACTTAGTTGAAGGAACGCACTGCGCAACGCATTCTGAACGTGACCGCCGAGATACTAGGACCTGTCGTGGAACATGCTGTTTCTCGACTTCAACTAGAGGCAGGAAACGGCGGACAACATATTGTAAATGTCTTGCGACAGTCTAACGATAGAAACAGATATCATTTTGATTTTTATGCCGTTTTTGGCCTCAGGAAATTAATAACAGATTCTTCCCATCCGATGTTGTACCGTCTTGCCGAGGTGGATGGCTTACCTAACAACTGTCGACTGTCGAACTTGTGCAGTCATGCACATTGAACAGTACGGACGGTGTAAAGTGCAACTCAACCATAGCCGTCGTATTACGATTCATCTGTCATTTGTAGCCGACCCCATTTAAATTAAGATGCTTGCAGCACCAACTATTGGTAAAATTTTCGTAAAATTTTTTTGTGTTCCATGACGTTTCCCCTACGTTAATAACATCTTGTTCAAATTTGACGTCATTCTGAGCAATGGTTCTCTTTTTACAGCATTTTGAAACTGGATACCCTGCATTATGTCTCATGGAAGTGCAGTCGCACCGATGGACACTCCATAGGCTTAGCTGCATATTGTATGTGTTGTATTGTATGTTAACCGGGGGCGTAGAAACGACGGAGAGGCACCGTTCCCACCGCAGCCGCAGTGCTCCACAACCCCACGAGGACTACCGCAGTCCACTACACCCCTCCGCCGCCCCACACCGAACCACTCTTTCAGTGTTATTACGTGGTTAGGCCCCTGGTGCCCAGACGAGTGTAACCCCTATGTTTGCGTGGTAGAGTAATGGTGGTGTACACGTACCTCGATAACTTATTTGCGCAGCAATCGCGGACATAGTGTAGCTGAAGCGGAATAAGGGGAACCAGCCCGCATTCACCGAGGCAGATGGAAAACCGCCTAAAAACCATCCACAGACTAGCCAGTTCACTGGATCTCGACCCAAGTCCGCCGGGCGGATTCGTGCTGGGGACCAGGCGCCTCTTCCCACTCCGGAAAGCTGTGCGTTAGACCACTCGGCTAACCGGGCGGGCCTAGCTGCATATACATTTACGCGCTAGCATCAAAAATATTTATAGGATGCTTTTATTTGTCTAGTTATTTAGCTATTGTCGTTAAATGTGATGTGATGTCTTAAAACAATAAACATATTTTTTTACTGACTGGACCTCAATCCTCTGGCTGTTTGGTGTCGTCAGAAAAATGAAGTGTACAGTATGTGCCCGATCCACATGGTGTTCACGCGGCCGTGGTGTGACAGAAAGGGCAAATAAACTTTGCACCGCTTGGCAAAAGTTGCCGAAAATGACCCACACTACCTCGTCCAATTATGCAGTTGCTTATTATTAGTCTCTTGCAAGCGGCTCGTCTTTGGAGCCATTTTAACTGGAACAATACTGCATAGTTTCACCCGTGTCACTTTCCGGTATTAGTTATCATATACGCCTTAGAGGCTGCACGTGCAGCTTGTACAGCCCCCCTCTCCCCTTCCCCTTTTTACACCACTGCCATGTGGCATCGCAAAGTTACTTTATGTGAGCTCTTGCAGTAGAGAGAGCAGACTTCGCCAACTCACGGGGCGGCGGTTGGTGAGGGCGCGCGCCGCGGCGGCGCTGAGGTCGGTGGCGGGCACGCCGCGCAGGCAGTCCACCAGCGCCGCCGACTGGTTACCGTGGCAACCCACAGCTGCCCCCAGCGCGAGCGCCGCCTCTCTGGCCCGCTGAGCGTCCACCGTGGCCCACGGGCTGAACGCGCTGCCGCTCTGCGAGATGGCCCGCGAGAACAGGCCTGCAACACGCCGAAAACGCCCCTGTCTCAAAGCGTACAGCCGGCGCTGTGGAATCTGTGGCCTCTCGTGGCGTTGCGTGTCAAACCAGTCACAAACCCAGCGTACGAGACTTTTTCCATTAAACTGTGCGTGCCAGGTTTTTTGGGTGAAGTGCATTTTAGGTTAGTCGTTAAGAACGGACTGAGAAGATCCCACGAGATTGCTATGGTTAGATACAGCTGTTAAAACTGCATGTTTTCGGTTTGGAATGCTTTCTGACACGTGGACCTAATTCGATGTGTGCAGATAACCTAGGCAGGACACGAGTGGGAAGCAGAAACTGAAGGAAGGAAGAGAAGGAAAAATAGTAGGTGAAAAACCTATTTTTGCCGAAGCGAAATATAATAATTAATCTCCGACGTTTCGCAACTTAAACGAAAAAATCCGAAAATGACAGACTGATAACATTATTTACTTCAACAGCAGTGCAAACTGAAAAATCACACCGGCAGGATGGCCGAGCAAAGGCGATTTTAGCTGAAAGAAAGAAACATGAAAGGAAAAATAACATAGAAACTAAATATGCTGGAATAGCATGGAATGTGGTCTGGAAAAATATCTGTAGTGATGTTCTTTCTTCTGACGTGAGAACAGCGTGGTACAAAGTAGTCAATAACATCATCAGCACAAATGAGCGTCTCTTTGCCATCTGTTTAAGTGACTCAAACCTCTGCAGCAAACGCAAACTCGTTGATAGTGTGCCTCATCGTTACACTTGCGGAGATCGGATTGTCAACTGGAGGTGAACCAGGGAGAAAATTGCTCAAATAATAAGAACTTCAGCAAACAATGTACCGACTAACATTTTCTTCAGACCAGAGGAAAGTTACTACCCTCAGGCAAAAAATAACGCAGTGATTTGGTTAATGGGAAAATATACAAGTTACGTTTTTAACAATATTGGGAGCGATGAACATATTGAATACAAGATGTATATGGAAAATGAATTCGAGAAAACACTTAAATATCAGAATCACAATAAGAAATATGGTAACATGCTCCGAATTGTCTTCAACAGAATGGGTATAGGTTAGGAACTGGAACTGACAAAAATAACAAGGCAGTGAAGTATTTTGCGATGTCGCTGTTCGGGACTTCTCTTCTGTCCACGTAATTTACCCTGGAAGGAACACACATCAAGGATTTACTGAATGATTAATTTGGTGTCTGGGAAATGATGATGAGGAACCTCAGGCTGCAGAAGAAGAAAATGTGCATGCTGAACTGCCACCTGTTGAAGGTGACAGCGAAGGTGCTAAATTGTGCTCCTGCTAAAGACTCATTCTTTGAATGCTGTAATTAATGACTGCAATTATCTGTCCCCTAATTTATGTCATTTCATTGTAGCCAGCCATTTTTGTTACTGTTTTTGTGGAATAAAAAAAAGCGGTTCTAGGCGCTACAGCCTGGAACAGCGCGACCGCTACGGTCGCAGGTTCGAATCCTGCCTCGGGCATCGGTGTGTGTGATGTCCTTAGGTTAGATAGGTTTAAGTAGTTCTAAGTTCTAGGGGACTGATGACCTCAGAAGTTAAGTCCCATAGTGCTCAGAGCCACTTGAACCATTTTTTTTTTAAATCGCCTTGGCAAGAAATTTAAGAAAACATTGCAGAATTACTTCGGGATTACACAGTCTGTAATACACCATAATAACAGCCCATTTACCCACCTTTGGCCAAAGAAATTTTCTGTTTCTTACAATTTTTTGTTTTGGAGAAGATGTTTTATTTTAAAAAAGCTTTTTTTTTGTATTTAAGAGGGATTTTAATTTACAGGACGAATTTCAGTTTCGAGTAGGGGTTTTAGTTTTCGAAACGATCTTTAGCTAACGACATAACCGTTATTTTTTTCGAGAGGAATTTTAATTTTCCGAGAACAGTTTTAGTTTTCAAGAAGGATTCTACTTCTGATGGAGGATTTTAGTTTGGTTTTTAATGCTTTATGATCGTGTTTACAGCTCATTACTCCCGCTATCATAAACAAAACTTCCATGAGAAGAGATTTACTTCGGTCACGTGCCAATACCGACAAAGGTGATTTATGGCGGCTGGAAGGTGGGCTGAAATGGAAGGAATGAGGCCAAAAGAAAATGATGAAAAGAGAAAAACATTTGGAAAACGGATCGTTCGCAAAAACTCGATATTCTTTTTCGAACACAGTGTCTGGAAAACAATTACAAGTGGTCAAATTGTAATCGTGTTGTAAAGTTTTAGCACTGCATTTATAACAGAAACTATTTTGTCGTAAACATCTACAACTACATCTACACTACGCGGAGAAAGTAACAATGTTAGTTCCCAATTTTTCTGTTCCATTCGGGAATGGTTCGCGGGGAGAACCGTAGGGGCTGGAGCAGGGATATTCCATGATGTCCAACAACAAATCCCGGAATTTTTAAACCGAAATTGGCCAAGAAAAAAAAGTGTTGCATTACTTACAATATGCCCCTCGTACAATCTGGACCGGTTTTATTAAGTGATATAAGCTACTTCAGTACACCGTGGTACCTACTTCTACGTTACTCATATTGGCAGCCGTCTTGATTGTGGAGCTTTTGCTTCGTCTTCCTTGGTGAAGACATTTCGGAAAACCGTGCACAGTAGCTCAACTTTATTGACACTGTCATCAGTAACATTAACATTAGCATTGGCATTTGGTGGACAGGGTAGGCAGCAATTTGCAATCTTTGCTGATGACGCTGTGGTGTACGGCAAAATGTCGAAGTTGAGTGACTGTAGAGAGATACAAGACTACTTAGACAAAATTTCTAGTTGGTGGGATGAATGACAGCTAGCTCTAAGTGTGGGGTAATGTAAGTTAATGCGGATGAGTAGGAAGAACAAACCCGTAATGTTAGGATACAGTATTACCAGTGTCCTGCTTGACACAGTCAAGTCATTTAAATATCGTGGCGTAACGTTGCAAGGCGATATCAAATGGATCGAGCATGTGAGAACTGCGGCCGGCCGGTGTGGCCGAGCGGTTCTAGGCACTTCAGTCTGGAACCGCGCGACCGCTACGGTCGCAGGTTCGAATCCTGCCTCGGGCATGGATGTGTGTGATGCCCTTAGCTTAGTTAGGTTTAAGTAGTTCTAAGTTCTAGGGAACTGATGACCTCAGATGTTAAGGCCCATAGTGCTCAGAGCCATTTGAACCATTTTTTGATAACTGCGGTAGGGAAGGCAATGGTCGGCTTCAATTTATAGGATGAATTTTAGGACTGAGCAAAGGAGACCGCACAAAGGACAGTGGTGCGACCCGTTCTTGAGCAGTATTCAAGTGTTTGGGATTTATACCACGTCGGACTGAAGGTAAACATCGAAGCATTCCAGAGGTAGGCTGCTAGATTTGTTACCTGTAGGTTCGAACAAGAAGTATTACGGAGGTGCTTCGAGAACTCAAATGAGAATTCCTGGAGGGAAGGCGACGTACTTTTCGAGAAACAGTTTAGAGAAAATTTAGAGAATCGGCATTTGAAGCTGAATGCCAAACGTTTCTACTGCCACCAACATACATTGCACGTAAGGACCACTGTACGTGAAGTTAACTCTCATACGGATGCATATAGATAATCGTTTTTCCTGGTTGCGAGTGCAACAGGAAAGGTAATGACCAATAGTGGTATAGGGTACCCTCCACCACGCACCGTTCGGTGGCTTACGGAGCATCTACAGGGTGTTTCAAAAATGACTGGTATATTTGAAACGGCAATAAAAACTAAACGAGCAGCGATAGAAATACACCGTTTGTTGCAATATGCTTGGGACGACAGTACATTTTCAGGCGGACAAACTTTCGAAATTACTGTAGTTACAATTTTCAACAACAGATGGCGCTGCAAGTGATGTGAAAGATATAGAAGACAACGCAGTCTGTGGGTGCGCCATTCTGTATGTCGTCTTTCTGCTGTAAGCGTGTGCTGTTCACAACGTGCAAGTGTGCTGTAGACAACATGGTTTATTCCTTAGAACAGAGGATTTTTCTGGTGTTGGAATTCCACCGCCTAGAACACAGTGTTGTTGCAACAAGACGAAGTTTTCAACGGAGGTTTAATGTAACCAAAGGACCGAAAAGCGATACAATAAAGGATCTGTTTGAAAAATTTCAACAGACTGGGAACGTGACGGATGAACGTGCTGGAAAGGTAGGGCGACCGCGTACGGCAACCACAGAGGGCAACGCGCTAGTGCAGCAGGTGATCCAACAGCGGCCTCGGGTTTCCGTTCGCCGTGTTGCAGCTGCGGTCCAAATGACGCCAACGTCCACGTATCGTCTCATGCGCCAGAGTTTACACCTCTATCCATACAAAATTCAAACGCGGCAACCCCTCAGCGCCACTACCATTGCTGCACGAGAGACATTCGCTAACGATATAGTGCACAGGATTGATGACGGCGATATGCATGTGGGCAGCATTTGGTTTACTGACGAAGCTTATTTTTACCTGGACGGCTTCGTCAATAAACAGAAGTGGCGCATCTGGGGAACCGAAAAGCCCCATGTTGCAGTCCCATCGTCCCTGCATCCTCAAAAAGTACTGGTCTGGGCCGCCATTTCTTCCAAAGGAATCATTGGCCCATTTTTCAGATCCGAAACGATTACTGCATCACGCTATCTGGACATTCTTCGTGAATTTGTGGCGGTACAAACTGCCTTAGACGACACTGCGAACACCTCGTGGTTTATGCAAGATGGTGCCTGGCCACATCGCACGGCCGACGTCTTTAATTTCCTGAATGAATATTTCGATGATCGTGTGATTGCTTTGGGCTATCCGAAACATACAGGCGGCGGCGTGGATTGGCCTCCCTATTCGCCAGACATGAACCCCTGTGACTTCTTTCTGTGGGGACACTTGAAAGACCAGGTGTACCGCCAGAATCCAGAAACAATTGAACAGCTGAAGCAGTACATCTCATCTGCATGTGAAGCCATTCCGCCAGACACGTTGTCAAAGGTTTCGGGTAATTTCATTCAGAGACTACGCCATATTATTGCTACGCATGGTGGATATGTGGAAAATATCGTACTATAGAGTTTCCCAGACCGCAGCGCCATCTGTTGTTGAAAATTGTAACTACTGTAATTTCAAAAGTTTGTCAGCCTGAAAATGTACTGTTGTCCCAAGCATATTGCAACAAACGGTGTATTTCTATCGCTGCTCGTTTAGTTTTTATTGCCGTTTCAAATATACCGGTCATTTTTGAAACACCCTGTATGTAGATGCTGATGTAGATTACTATCGTGCAGTGAAGATACTGATTGTGTCTTTGCGCAGGCGTATTTCACATACGATCAGAATCTCTTTGGATTTTCTGCCAGGTTTCAGAACAGTTTCGTTCTGGAACCTATTAAAAGCATCTCGATTTGAAGTCCTCTCTAAATTTCGAACTTTAGTGAAACATTGCCAATCTTGGATATTTTGCGTGAATACCGGATGGTATTCAGTCACATACTGAGCAGAGGTCTACACTATGACCGAAAGCACTAAAAACATCAGAAATAAATATACTGTTTTGTACAATGAAAAATATGAGATTGCAAAAGTGCCGAATACACCGTAGTCTCGAACACCTGGTTCACGAAAAGAAGTTTGCCGGGGGGGGGGGGGCGGGGGGCGAGGAGAGGGCGCCAAATGATATGTGACTAGTGTGGAAAAATGTACTCAAACTGTACCTGACTGTATTTCCTGTTGATTCTTCAAATGGATGTCAATCTGGCATCCGTCCCTCCTGCGACTAGTTCTATGTCCTAGTTTCTCTTTAAATCGATTCATACGCCGACCCCTTATATTTAACCGATGTGACTGCTCCCACTGATTTTTCGGCAATCGTGTAACCACACAGCTCGTCTCTCCTCCGATGTGTGAACCGTATGTTATATTTGTGTATGTTGAGAGTCAACTGTCAACTCGAGCAATAAGCTTCGATCCTCTCCAGGTCTTCGGCATTTAACTGATTCTCCAGCATTGCGGCAGCCTTATGTCATTTACTTACCATACTGTGTTCAGTGACGGTCCTATAAAGCGCTGTTGGAGTACGCCCGAAGCTATTTTAATGTCTGAAGAGGTTCTCTGTTTGGAGCGACGCGACGTATTATATTTGCTAGGACGCGCTGGGTAGCCGCGCGGTCTAGGCGGCTTGCCACGGTTGGCGCGGCTCCCCCCATCGGAGGTTCGAGGGCTCCCTCGTGCATGGGTGTGTGTGTTGTCCTTAGCGTAAGTTAAAGTTTACATTAAATAGTGTGTAAGCCTAGGGACCGATGACCTTAGCAGTTTGGTCCCATAGGGACTTACCACAAATTTCCAAAAATATTTGCTAGAAAATCTTCAGTCAAATTATAAACCAGGACTGATTTTCCGTACGCTGCTACTTTGTTCATTAGGTGACAGTGCGGAATCGTATCGAACGCCTTCCAGAATTCGCGATACACGGCATCGACCAGCTTACCGATTTATTCTGCGTTCTGGGCTCGCGGACGAACAGATTGAGTAGGATTTCACACGATCGCTTTTTGTGAAATCCCCATTGATTCCTACAGAGGAGATTTGTGGTCTCCAAAAAGTCTCTAACACGCATACATATTAGAGTAGCCCTTATTTTTCAGCTTTCTAAAAGGTTAGCTCCCACCCTCCCTCCTATTTTGTTACAGTCAATGAAAAAACGATATGCGCAAAATTTTACCTCAGTCACACAAATACAGGACGACCCTCATAGACCACGAAGTTTCGAATTTTGCTGTTCGTGTTGTGCTATGCCTCATAATAATAATAATAATAATAATAATAATAATAATAATAATTATTATTATTATTATATAAAATTTTATTAGAGATACTTATTTTTAATAGCTCTGTTTTAAGACTTTAATCCTAATATTGTAATATACAGGGTGATTCACTAACTATTACCACCTACAATAACTCCGAAAGTATGATAGTAGCTGAAAAGTTTGTGGGACAAATGTTGCATGGGACAACAGGGGCTATAATATGACGTTGGTTTTTTGTTGCTAGGTGGGACCGCGTCAGAGATGTGAAGGTCAACTCTGTTTTTGTTTTAAATGGGATGCTATAGTTTGGTACTTATTTTCTGATAGCGGCTATCGAGACGAATCCAATGATGTGTAACAGTAAGGTCTTTGAAGGTCAACGAAGGTCAAAAAGGTGGCATGGACGTCCATTTACAGAAGCCGTTTGAAGTAATGACCATTGGTATCAATGCAGTGATGCAATCTTCTTATCATGGATTGAGTGGTATTCCTTATCTCTTCGGCACTTACCGAAGCACAAGCTCTGACAATTCTCTCTCGTATATCATACAAACAGTAAATATTCTCCGAATAGGGCGTATCCATCTAACGTGCCATTGACATGTAAACACCATTCGACGGTTTCGCAGTACAACACAAACTGGAACGGTAAGCCTAATGTGAATGGTGTATTCCTTCGAAGAACAAGTCTATATGCTTCTCATTTATGGAGAACGCCAACGAAATTCAGTGAGAGCTAGAGGCTTATACGCTGAAAGATATCCTCAACGTACTCACCCTACACGTCGTACATTAAAATGTGTGTGTGATAAATTGAGAAAAACTGATCTTTAACGCATCGGAAACATATCTGGCGAAGGAAAGTTACTAAAAAGGAAACGGAAATTGATACTCTTGCCTCTGGGGTTCGAGATCCTTGTGTTAGTTCGCGTCAAATCGCAAGGAAATCTGGTATGAGCCAGAGAAGTGTTGTTCGTGACCTGCATCGCCATAAATATCATCCTTACCATATCGGTCTCCACCAAGAATTAACTGGTGCGGATTGTATGCGTCGCATTGAATTCTGCCGATGGGCTCAACTTCAGATTCAGAGGGATGACACATTTATTAATTTGATTTTATTTATTGACGAGGCAACATGCACGAACCACGGTAATGTTAATTTGCATAACATACATTATTGGGCAACTGAAAATCCATGTTGGCTGCGGCAAGTTGCACACCAAAAACCGTGGTCGGTGAATTTATGGTGTAGGATTGTGGAACACATAATTATATGACACTGTTTCATCGAAGGAAATCGTAATGGTACGAGGTACACCACATTCCGACAAGAAACATTAGGTCTGTTATTAGGAGAAATACCTTTAGGAACAAGGAATAGAATGTGGTATCAATATGATCGGTGTCCGGCACATTTCTCGCTGATGGCTCGAAATGAGTTGTAGAGAAAATTCCAAAATCGTTGGATTTGACGAGGAGGAGATGTCTCGCAGCCAGCTCGTTCGCCAGACTTGACACCTCCTGGATTTTTTCTTGTGGGGATTCGTAAAAGACATTGGTTGTAAAGACGTTCCAGCTACACCCGAAGATATGCGAGAGAGAATTGTCAGAGCATGTGCTTCGATAAGTGCCGAAGAGATAAGGAATACCACTCAATCCATGATAAGAAGTTTGCATCACTGCATTGATACCATTGGTCATCACTTCCAACACCTTCTGTAAAAGGATGTTCATGCCACCTTTATGACATTCGTTGACTTTCAAAGACATTACTGTTACACATCATTGGATTTGTCTCGATAGCCGCTATCAGAAAATAAGTACTAAACTACAGCATCCCATTTAAAAGAACAAAGTTGACCTTCATATCTCTGAGGCGACCCCACCTAGCAATAAAAAAACCAACGCCATATTATGGCTCCCGTTATCTCATGCAACTTTTGTCCCACAAACTTTTCAGCTCCTATCATACTTTCCGAGTTATTCTTGGTGGAAATAATTAGTGACTCACCCTGTATATTATATCACATTTTTATTAGTAGTAAAACATTAATATTATGATTGTAGGTACTTGTAGTTGCCAATTGGGGATAAAAGCGACCACTTCCTTTCACGGATTTGAAGAGCATAAATTTAATCTAAGTGACTGCCGAGAATTAGTACTGCACTGGGATGGAAAGTTGCTTCCAGAGCTCAAAAGTACTGAAAAGGTAGATAAACCGATAATATCAATAATCTTTCAAGTCAAGAAACAGTTGTTGGGAGTCCCTGGAATCCTAATATCTTCTGTAGAAGATCAACCTATTGTTGTTGAGAACCTGTTTTGACTCACTGATGGGGGCAGCTTGTGGCACACACATGGAACTTTTTAAGAAATTTAGAGTCACTTGGTTGAAATTCGACAAGAACGCTTACACTACCGGCACCAGTGAAATGCCTGACGATGTTGAGTCCATTATTCTCGGATTTCTTGAAAAACGAAGTTTCTATGCAAAAACAACTGTGAGATGATTACCGAAAACTGATGGAATTAACGGTGATCTTTCTTACCGGCTTTCCACAGACTGGATTATCGTTTCGCACCCCAGGATATGTATCTCATTCTTATTTGATGGCAGAGGCCATGCATGCAATCAAGTTACACATGATTCAGGATCAGTTTTACTTTTGTGATATGGAGAAGAACTCACTAAAAGGAATACGTATTTTAACTATAGATATGTACGTCGGGGTCTGGTTTCTGTCAACAGAAGCAATTAAGGCTACTTGCCATGATATCCTTTTCATGAGCCAACTAATAAATTATCAGCATGTTGATCCAGCAATTAATAAGACTGCTCCAAAAGAAAAATCAAATCACCTCTAGCACTTAGCTTCAGAAACTGTGGATTCAGCTTTGTTAGATGACTATGTTCCAACAAGGGTCAAGGGAAATATAGAAGTTATCTTGGAATTAGGAAAAAGGTGAAGAAGAAGGAGACAAAAAAACTAAAAAAACATCAGACAAAGAAGTGACCTTCACTCTTTTAAGAATATTGACTTTTCATCATCTATAACACCTAACACGCCATCAAAATGGCGTCTGTAATGGAGGTGCGTTCCAAGCAGAGAGCTGTCATTGAGTTTGTTACGGAGGAGAACCAGAGCATCGCAGATATTCGTAGGCGCTTGTAGAACATCAACGGAGAACTGACAGTGAACAAGAGCACGGTGAATCGTTGAGCGAGGCGCCTGTCACTATCGCAACAAGGTCACACAAACCTGACCGATCTCCCGCATACCCGCCAGCCGCACACAGCTATGACATCTGCATTATTGTAACGTACGGACGCTCTCATTCCAGATGATCGATGGATCACAATCAAACACATCGCTGCACAACTGGACGTCTCTGTTGATAATGCTGAGACACACGTCCACCATTAGAGGTATTCAAAGGTATGTGTCCTGTGGGTTCCTCACCGCCTAACACACGATCATAAAGAGCAACAAAGGACCATCTGTGCATAATTACTTGCACGTTACGAGGCTAATCGTGACAATATTTTGTCGAACATCGTCACAGGCGGTGGAAAATTGGTTCGTTGCTCAGAAACTGGAAACAAAAAGGCAATCCATGGAGCGGCGAGACATCACCTCTCCTCCGAAAAATAGTTCAAAGCCGCACGCTCAGCCGGTATAAAGTCGTGGCAACGAGCTTCTGGAACACTGAAGGCGTTATGTCTTTGGTATCCTCCCTCAAGCTGCTACCATCAACGCTGAAGTGTATTGCGCTGCCCTCAGGAAATTGAAGAAACGACTTCTGCGTGTTCGTCGCCACAAAGATCCAAACGAACTTCTCCATGACACCGCTTGGCCTCTGTCGACCCTACAGCGCGGGTCTCGCACCTTCAGACTTCCATCTGTTTGGCCCAATGGAGGGTGCACTCCATGGGAAGCAGTGCTTGGATGATTGGGAGGTTATTGATACAGCAAGGTGTTGCCTCCTACGTCGACCAGTAGAGTGTTACCATGCGGGCACGCAGGCCTTACCAGTGCGGAGGCGTAAGGCCATCGCATTGGACGGAGATTATGTTGAAAAACAGGGTTTTGCAGCCAAAAGAGTAGGGGAATTATATAATGTATTGTAATCCTGAATAAAACCAACTTGCTTTCAGGAAAAAAAATTGCATTCCTGCTGTAGCCCCGGCTATACCAGTTAAGTTCGTTTTAGAGTATGCTAATACAATAGCTCAATATTTGGCAGTGATATAGCACACTCGTTCGTCGAAAGAGACATACCTAAAGATTAGAAAGTTGCGCAGATCACATCAGTACTCAAGAAAGGAAATGCGAGTAATCCGCTGAATTACAGACCTAAATTACTGACGTAGATTTGAAGTCGAATTTTAGTGCATGTACTGCGTTTGAACATCATGAATTACCTCGAAGAAAACGATCTCTTGACAAATAGTTATCAAGGACTCAGAAAATATTGTTCTTGTGAAACACAACTAGCTCTTTATTCACGCGAAAGAGATTCCTTTGATACTATATCCACACATATGGCCAATTTAAATCAGCCACATTGGATACAGTGCATAGTAAAGCCGTGTTTGAAAGGTTAACTTTTCGATTAAGTCCCCTTTCAATTGAGTTCAAATTTCACCCAGGGCCTACCTTACGTTGCGGAACTTTGAGGAATGTGGTGCAGGTGTGATGGAGCAATGGCGCATTTTGTTGCTGATACAAGACGGCATCTAACGCGCCAATACTGTCCAACATGGATGGGCCAAGCACGGGCTGTATCTCGGTCTCCACGGCCACCTGACGTCATTCCTCTGGATTTTTCAGTCTGGAGTCATCAAAGTCGGACTGTCATATCCTTTTTTGGAAAGTTGGATGTTGGTTCTGCTGCTGCATGCATACACAAACTCTGAGTCGTAGATATTATTACAACGAGTGGTAGCGAGCGAGCAGTTGTTGAGAATAGTTGGACGCAGCCTAGCGTGGAGGTAAGCTGACAGTTCGCAGCCTGCTCTGACCGTGCTAGTGGCGCCAAAGGAGATTTTCCTATTAATCGAGGATTTTTGGTAATTTGGCATTTTGTTGCGCGTAGTTGTTGCTTACTTGCGCACTGGAGGGATTTTGTCAGATTTGTATATGCGTACATTGAAAGTAATATTCGTATCTTTGTTGTGGCCAGATACATGATTATTGATTAAGAACATCGTGGTATAATGAAAGGTTTTGCTAATCAAATTGTACAAGGAAAAGAAAGGTCTGAGTAGAATTTGTCAGTGTGTAACTCGTCAATTTCAAAATATAGTAAATTAAAATTTTTTATTAATTCCTTTCACTTTTTTCCACCACTTTAGGCTTGTTGACTAAACCTCTCCTGAATATTTAATTTCTATAAAAAAAACTAGCAGAAGTTGCATGAGTAGTTGTGACTATGCATTGGAATCTGCATCGATCGCAGTATTTCATTTGAATTATTTTAGCATGTTGCAGCGGCAAGACGAGATAAGTTGTTTGATGCGTGCAGGAACATTACAGTATAATTGTTAGGAGATGTTAGAGAACATTTTAAAAATCTCAGTCAGATACAAGAGAGTTGATTTTTCATGATTTATAAGAACAGTAATTAATTTCTGTTTTTTTGTTCTCTATCAGAATACTGACATGTCCGATAGTAGGAAGTTCCAGAAAATGTTTGAATACTGATATACTGGAATAAGGGTTTTCATAATACAAGTTGTACGGCTACATATCAGATTTTATGATAATGATAATAAAGTATCACTAGATAGTCTAGCAATTTTCAGGGAAAAATTATAGATAACCATAATATTGTCAGAGATAGAGCTTTACACATTTCTATGCGTCTGTTGCATTAACAATAACTTTTTATAATAAAGCCATTCACCAGAATAATCATAAAAATATGTTTTGGCAGTAAACTTTCAGTCATCTGAAAAGTTAACTGTATAACTCACCTACTGATACGGTTGAAGAACTGGGACAATAAACTGTTCAGAATTGTCAAGATTTACGAGAAGATCTGGGGGTGTTCGAAAGATTTCGTAACTCACTGCAGAGGCAAGACCAGCAGTATTTCATCTAATTGTGAGGACGACACGTGGGAAACCTCCGTTCACAGATATAAGTACATATTAAACTGTAACCTGTCACATGCTAGAGGAGTATTGCACTTCTTGTTAAGGTAGGCCTTGGATGAAATTTTATCCCAAATATATGGGGACTTAATCGAATAGTTTACATTTGAAATACATTTACATCAACTAGGGCAGTATTTGTTATTGAATTCAGTGACAGCTTGGAGTCACACACTCAACACATTCGCAATTACTTTCTTTCTTTCTTTCACTGGTGCTATGTCCCACGCTGACGCAGGGTCGGCATTGTTAGGAACGGAATTAGTGTACCCCTGCTGTCTGCGTCGAGTGTAATGAATGGAATAGTGCTAGCGTGTTCAGATGTCTGCGAGTCGTGTAACTGAGGCGGAACGTGGGGACCAGCCAGGTATTCGCGTAGCGGGATGTGGAAAACCGCCTAAAAACAACATCCAGTCTGGCCAGCACACCGACCGACGACTGTAATCCGCCGGGCGGATTCGATCCGGGGCCGGTGCGCCTACCCGAGTCCAGGAAGCAGCGCATTAGCGCTCTTTTTTTCTTTTTTTTTCGTTATTGATCGTTGTGTTTGGTCTTTGCGGACGTCGCAAGACATCCTGTTCAAGTTCGGTGGTTGATCGTTCCACTCAGTTTTTTTATTACAGAGGCCAACCGGCTCTCTGACCGAACACGCTGAGCTACCGTGCCGGCGGCGCTCTCGGCTAACCTGGCAGGTACATTCACAATTACTTCTCGAGTGGTTAACGTGCGGAGCCGTGTTTACTGGAACGTTTTTGCTTCTGTTATCGGATACTTTCACCCGCGTCCGTTTTCGCCATTAACTGTGATACACCTTGTATGTGAATTTTGGACATGGACGCCCCAAGCGGCCGCTTGTGTCGCCTGGGCCTTAAACCAGCCTTTTGTGTAGCCCACGCACGAAGGAGCTAGCTCGTTCGCCGGTACTTGAGTTTTTTTTGCTCGTCAGTCCGCGACCGTTCTAAAATAGCATTTGTAGATGGAGAGAGAAGCAGCACTTTTTGTCGCTGTTTCGCGTAGTTAGCACAGAAATGTTACGAAACTACTAATGGAGTCATCATTGATGAAAGGCGGAACTTTGGAAAGCACATCGGAACAGTAACACAAAGAGCCCTACAAGTACACAACAACCTTATCTCCATTGGACAGCCGGCCGCGGTGGTCTAGCGGTTCTAGGCGCGCCGTCCGGAACCGCGCGACTGCTACGGTCGCAGGTTCGAATCCTGCCTCGGGCATGGATGTGTGTGATGTCCTTAGGTTAGTTAGGTATAAGTAGTTCTAAGTTCTAGGGGACTGATGACCACAGTAGTTAAGTCCCATAGTGCTCAGAGCCATTTGAACCATTTCCATTGGACATAAAAGTTTCCATTTTCCCCCTCATCTGATAGAACTATATCATGACAGCATATTAAAATCAATAGTTGGTTACGGCTCGAGAGTCTGGGCGCACAGGTTCAAAAATGGTTCAAATGGCTCTGAGCACTATGGGACTTAACATCTGTGGTCATCAGTCCCCTAGAACTTAGAACTACTTAAAACTAACTAACCTAAGGACATCACACACATCCATGCCCGAGGCAGGATTGGAACCTGCGACCGTAGCGGTCACGCGGTTCCAGACTGAAGCGCCTAGAACCGCTCGGCCACTCCGGCCGTCCTGGGCGCACAGGCTCACGAGGGTGGTGCCCGCCATGACAGTGAGAAGGGTACTGAGAAACATGATATTAAGGTCAGTGGGGGACTACAGGACATCTCCAGGTGGGGCCCTGTTAGTGATGGGCTCTGTCCTCGTGACATCAAAATTAGAGAGCAAGCAGCGTGGTTCTGGGCCAAGAAAGGGAACATCGAGAAAACAGGGGACATTCTGGGTTTTCGGGTTGGGGATAAGAGCGTGATTATGAGAAGAGGCGAGGAGCGATGGCAGGAATCCTGGGAAGCTGATGATACTGACCGAAGAACATTTCAACTTTTACCAGGCGTGAAAGAAAGGTTGGGCATGAAATTCTTTGAGGCAACTCGGGGACTATTTCATTTTCTGACTGGTCATGGGCCCTATCCGACATATCTATGTCGGTTTGGGAAGAGGGCTACGCCTACGTGTGACTGTGGTGCATCGGAGGGTACTCCCGACCATGTGGTTTACGAGTGTCCGCTTTTCAGTGATGTAGCAGCCGCATTATGACAACAACTACCAAATAATGGGACGTACTTCCTATTGAGGCGTGAGGATACATTTCGTACTTTAAACAATCTAGCTAACGAGGTATCCCGGAAAGTTCTATAAGAATTTCTGAGGGATGATTCGTGAACAGTAACAACTAAACAAATGTGTCCCAGTACCCCGATCCTGTACCGCCTGTGCATGCATGGATAGGTCGACTATTATCACAGTTGGAATCCGCCACGTGCAGGACTAGCGGGAGGAAGGAGGGGGGGGGGGAGTGGGGTGGGGTACAACAATACCGAACTGAGACATGCACCGGACTTGATATAGGATAGAATCTAGTTAGTAGGACTTAGAACTAGGAAACAAAAATAGGAACCTGCAGCGACTGTCATTCTCGGCCTGCCAAGTGTCAGGGGCACGCTCATCGGGATTAGCTCGATGGGCAAGACCGTGCAGCAGGTTTACACACTTCAGTGACACACTTGTGACGCTGCAAGCAGTAGAGGTTAGCCATTAAGTAGGCATCAGAATAAGTAGATTATCAACAACAGTAAATAAATTGCCCATTGTAATACACTGTACTGTACTGTAAGCTCACTTCTAAACACTGTAAATAAGCTGCTAAAAATAATATTATTGTAACATTCAAGGACCCACTAATCATGCGAGGTGCTGGGTAGTTACGTATAATACATAAAGATCAAGAATAAAGATTTTTTTCTTTATCGTTAAAATTTCGAGACCGTTCGTTTCTAGAAGCGCAAGTCAGTTCATTGATTGCTCCTACGTATATCCTGTGGGAAGACTATGAGGGTAAGATGAGAGAGATTTGAGTTCACACGGAGGCTTACCTGAAAGCGGTCTTCCCGCGCGTCATTCGCAGTTAAAACACGAAAGGTACATGTGACAGTGGCTACACAAAGTACCCTTCGTCACACATCATAAGGTCGTTTGCAGGGTATAAATGTACATGTCAATGTAGATACTATTTCATGCAGAAATCACGGCGGAACTGAACAAATGCTTATTGATCTGGAAGCTTTAACTGAAGCATAACATAGGATATGTAAGGGTGAAAATGCGGGTTGTTTTTGATAATGTTCCGGCACGACAGTTCTACAGCCAACCACCAATGCAATCTTATTGTACACTTCTGTACGCTATCTGTCCCTTGAGTAACCGTATCTCATGTTAGTACTCGTTTCGGTTAGGTTTGTTTAATTTTTTTTCTGTAGTGATTTCTTCCCTGTTCAACTGAGTTGTCACGAAATGCGTAAGACACTTTTTGGGTAAGTTTTATTTTGATAATCCCGTCTTATAATAGCACTGAGATATGTAATGCATGAAGTGGACGTTGTCTGTGAACAGGACAAGTAGATGCACTGCCATTTCAGTCTTTGCGCAGGCTCGTTACACAGAACGTAGATGTGGCTGACCGACCTCTGCTAGCGGGCGACAGCATGTGGAGGTGCACGGAGGCAGCGCCGGCGCTCTCGCCGAAGACGGTGACGTTGT
Source organism: Schistocerca piceifrons (assembly GCF_021461385.2). Taxonomy (NCBI): domain Eukaryota; kingdom Metazoa; phylum Arthropoda; class Insecta; order Orthoptera; family Acrididae; genus Schistocerca; species Schistocerca piceifrons. The sequence continues at coordinate 436,138,478 of NC_060139.1, read as the reverse complement.
GTGGGTCCCCGCCGAACGCGGCGATGTTGTCGCGCACCCAGCCAAGCGCCAGCGCCTGGTCCTTGAGGCCCATGTTGCCCGGAACTTCAGCGTCGGCCGTGCTCAGGAAGCCTGCGCAAAGAAGTAAGGGAAGAGGGGGTACTTTGGATCGAGGCAGTTCCCTGAAACGATAACTTATTTGGAAAGCTGGTTTGAAGAGAATAATGAAAGAAATGCTTATAGGAGAAATTTTTGCAAAGAACTTAGAACGCAAGGCCTGCAACTAACTTTGGGGATCTATTTAATGAAGGGGATGATAGCTTTATGAACGTAAAAGAAAACAGTTCGGCATCTATATTAAAAATGAATTAAGATCAACGGTGGAGCCTTAGCAAGTACATGCGTATGGAGTCGTTGAAAACGACTGTGTAGTTTGCAACAGAAATAATACTGAGTTAGGTGAAATGGTATCTACTTCAGTAGAATTCAATGGTAATTGTGTAGAGACAATAGTGCCTGAATCTAGTGTTTGTGTGAATGAGGATGTGCAAGGGGGTACGTGCTCCAGTGATTTGCGTGAATCTAATTCTGACCAGGCAGGTTTAGATGAATCATATGGTTTTGGTGGTGATTCTTTTTGTAATACGCAGAATATAGCTGCAGATAATTATGCTTTTGTGTTTGAAGCTGTGAGTGATAGTATAATTCCCAATGATGCAAATTCTGTTGCAAAATGTATGAATTAAGAAGTGGGACACACACATTTCCGTAAAGTCAGGGAGAATAAGAAGCGGAAAGATTTGATTGTAGTGAATGGATAGCCAGGACAAAGTGGTGTCAGAAGTGGGCACCTAACTATTGGGAGCTTAGTAAGCATGATTATTCTAGGCACATCTGGGAGTTAAGTGTGGAGAATCTTGAGTACAAAGATGTTTTCAAAGAAATATCTAATTGTGATAAAGATTTTGAATTATTAGGGGCAGAGTATGTAATTATAATGGGGAAACATAATATGGGGAATAATAGTAGTGTGCATAATAGTTCGTTAGTGGAAATGATGAAGATGATGATGAAATCAAAAATTTCTTGATTTATAATGATGAAAAGTATAAGGGTATGGATGAGATTGAATTAGATACTGAATGACAAAGCGACCATGGTAAAACATACATGTAGCTTCTAGAAAGCTGAGTAGATCTCAAGTAATATGTCACTCACTGGATACTGAATAACTTTACCAATAATCGAAAATTATACATTTCGGCGTGTGCCACAATCAGGTAATCTGTCAAAAATAGAACATTACATATTGCTATATATGTAATAATAAAAACATGAAATTAAATTTTAAAAAAATTGCAAAAAAACCAATACACACAATTCTGCCAAACCTGTACACATAAGGCACATAACCTGGCACTGAAGGAAGCAAGAGGACCTGATCGTTACATGATATTAACATAACCAACACGAACAGACTGAACAAGAATCCTGAGCTGTGTACAAAGTAAATAAATTTGAACACCACATAGCATTACGTGAATGGCTACAGAATATTACAGCGTCATCAAGCTTTGTGAAGATTTTATTATGAGTAACAATAGTTCAGTATAATATTTCAAATTCATAATAGAAAGAGACAACAATATTCAGAGCAAAAGAACTTTAAAAAAATTACTGGCTGCTTACAAGATGCATTATTATTTCCGTAATAAAGATGTAGGATGTGTTTTGTACACGCAGTCGCATTGCTCCGTTGTGTTACAACTTTATATATAGCACAAACCACATGTAAAATACAGAAACACTAACATCAAAAAGAATAAAAACATAATCATTAAAATACTGGATGTAATACACGTGACCTAAACTACAAGATTAGTGGTCTTATGTATGGGGTGAGAGAACTCAACGTCACACTACAGTAACTGCACTACCGAGAGTGTTTGGTCAAGAAAATTATGTTATTGTTCTTATTTATTTTTAGAACTTTTGTATTTTACATGTAGATTGCACTACATATTATTAGCTGTAACATTGTAGGAGAATACAACTGCATGTACTAAAGATATTCTACATCCTTATTATGGGAAACAATATGGAACCTTGTAAGCAGCCTGTAGTTTTTTCAAAAAGTCTTTTGTTCTGAATATTGTTGTCTCTTTGTCATTTGAAATATTGCTCTGAATTACTGTTATTCATAATACAGTCTGCACAAAGTTTGAGAGCGCTTTAATATCTCATAGCCACGCACGTAATACCATCTGGTGCTAAAATTTGTTTACTTTGTACTCAGCTTAGGATTCTTGTCCTATCTATTCATGTTGGTTACGTTAATATCATGTAATTATCAGGTCCATAGATTACCTTCAGTGCCATGGTAAATGCCTTATGTCTAAACGTCTAGAAGAGTTATGCATATTGATTTTGTAACTATTTTTGATTATCATTTCATGTATAGTTATACATAATGTTCTATTTTCGACAGACTATCTGATCATGGCATACGCCTACATGCTTCATTTTCGATCTATAAAGTCATTTTGTATCCAATGAATAACATATTACCTTGTGACCTACTTAGCTTTCTACATACTACATATATAGATAATGAATGGATGGGGGGAAGATGAATGTAATTATGGAGCCAAAGACTCAATAGGCTTTGCAGAATTTCACTAGCAATTGATACCAGAAACATGGGAGAGAAAAAAAATGAAGTTTTCAGAAACTTAGCGCAATTATGTGTAGAAAATTCAGAATTTAAAGAAGTTTTTAATTTAAGCTTTGCAGGGTATGATAGGATAGAACATTTAGTGTAAATCAGGTATGCCCATGATGTGAACTTGAGGTAGGGGAGGATCTGTTAACTGAAAATGAATCAAAACATGATCACTTGATAAAAGTTCAGCCTCTAATAAATCTCGGAGTGGTAGAAGTATGTGAGACTGCTTTGGTGGATAATGGGAGCTCTGTTTGTGAAGTAGCAGAGGAGACAATTGAATTTTCAGTTACAGGAGTAAGAACTAAAATTCTGTTGGGAATTACAGTCAGCCAGTAAAGAAGGAAGTTGTTTCAGATGTAAACATTGATGGGAACTTATTTAATCAATCTTTCCTTGTGCTGCTAAATTTGAGACAGGACACAGACTGTCTAAGTAAATATGAGCCAAGAATATACTGTAAAGAGAGAACCTGAGCTAAACTCGGTCCAGACAGGCCTCGGAAGACCAAACGGCACCGACTGACCGCCGTGTCATCCTCCACCAATAGGCGCCATTGGATGTGGGTATGAAGGGGCGTGTGCTCAGCACACCGATGGCTGTTGTCAGCTTTCGTGACCAGAACCGCTACTTCTCAATCAAACAGCTCCTCAAATGGCTTCCCAAGGGCTGAGTGCACCCTACTTGCCAACAGCACATGGCGGACACAGATGGTCACCCATCAAAGTGCTAGCCAAGCCCAACAGCGCTTAACTGTGGAGATACGACGAGAACCGGTGTTACTACTGCGGCAAGGCCATTGACACTGTTAAGAAGATGTACTTGAAATAAATGCCAGAGGTGATAGGAAGAAAATTAAGATTAAGGGCACTTTGACTGGAAAGAACTTGGTGATCAGCTTATGTGAGTTAGTGGTAAGTGGAAAGGAGACAGTGCAAGAGGGAATAGATTAAGCTAAAACAGGCCATTACATAAGTGTATATAGCAGGCTAAGTTTATTGTTTGCTTTATTTTTGAACATTATTATGTAGTCGCATTAAAGATAAGATTTTTGGCGAAGCAGTGACAGGCCACATTATTGCAAGCAGCAGCTGCTTAGAATCAATGCAATGGTGACAACTGAATAATTTTCTCGTGTTTTGGTTAAGAGTTTTGTGGGGGTTCTTATTGTCATGGGTGAATGTTACGTATGTTTATTTCAAAATGTTTGAGGGGTATTCTACTGTCGAGATGAATATTTTAGGGGTGTATTCACTACGGGTTTACTAGATTAAGGATTTTGCACATGTTAACTACATGTATTCTTGTGTGAATGTGGGAACTGAAACTATGAGCTACAAATCAAGGGGCAAAAACAGTGTTGTTCAATAAGCTTTAACAGCTGCAATTACCATATTCTATCTTAATACGTATACTTTGCTTAAGCAAAGGGGATGGGTTGCAATACGGAAGTTATGACATTATACACAGTTGTTGCAAGAGTGGTGATTTTAATTTGGTCACACGCAGAACTTCTCTTGGTGCATGGGGCTTCAGCTATTAACTGGTAAAAAGTCAGCTAATTATTAGGAAATGAAATTAAACTGGCATGAAGTCGTAGCATTAAATGTATTAGCTATCTTTTTTGCATAAGATGTTATATTGGTTGTGGTGTTGTTTATTCATGTGGGCTAGATTAGGTTCTAGCAGTGAAGTGTGCAGTTTTGTTTAATATGTTTTAATTGGTGGCCTTAAGCTACGGTAAACTATTAAGGTACATCAGTCAGCTTCTTTTGGATTTTTGCTAAAGGAAGGACTAATTTGCTACCTGATGCTTGTTCACGACACAATTCATCTGTTTAGCATTCTGATAATTATTTACGCCACATCTTGGGTTCATTTTGCTTGAAAAAACTTTGTCTTAATGTAGTTCAGTGGCAACGGCTTGGGTTACTCTGGACTTCAGTGGAAAAAGTCGTTGGTACAGAAATGAAAAGTCTGTACTTAGCAAGCATATCTTGCTCCAGCCATCTCGTACTTACGCCTGTTGAGCCAAAGACCATACTACAACACACTCGTATCTCAAATCGAACGAAAATATCGATATCTCGATAGAGCCTGACAAGGATTGTATACATTTTTCTGGCAGACACTGTAGTTTTGAGTGTATCGAATCTGGATAGCAGAGGGAGTGGGTTTCGATCTGTCTGGTTCTTGGTATTCAGATGTTTGTAAATAATAGATGACTCACTGAGAGATTTTTGTTCGTTGGTAGCATGTCAACTAGCTAAAATGGTTCAAATGGCTCTGAGCACTATGCGACTTAACTTCTGAGGTCACCAGTCGCCTAGAACTTAGAACTAATTAAACATAACTAACCTAAGGACATCACACACATCCATGCCCGAGACAGGATTCGAACCTGCGATCGTAGCGGTCACTCGGCTCCAGACTGTAGCGCCTAGAACCGCACAGCCACTCCGGCCGGCTCAACTGGCTAAGGAGAGTTGGAAACAGCACCACTGGTATAAACTGTATCTTTGTTACGAGACTAGATGCACATAGCAAGACATCGAAGGTATTAAGATCAGTATTCGTTCGTGCTGCAAAAGTACAGGAAAAAAAATCGTAACAACAAATGATAATTAAAGTAGAGTAATGAAATATCGGGAATATATTTGTCTAGGCAATACACTCAAAAGATTAACAATGCAAGATCACAGGTTAATGTAAGCGCGAGATAAGTCATTGAAAACGTGAAATGCTTGGACATTAACAATCGGAGTTACCGCCAGAATGTTGAACGCAAGCATGCAAACGTGCATGCATCGTGTTTTATAGATGCCAGATCTCAATTTGTGGGATGGAGTTCCATGCCTGCTGCACTTGGTCGACCAGTACAGGAACGGGTAATGCTGTTTGTGGATAACGCTGGAGTTGTCATCAAATGATGTCCCATACGTCCTCGATTGGAGACAAATCTGGTGATCAAGCAGGCCAAGGCAACATGTAGACACTCTGTAGAACATGTTGGGCTACAACAGCGCTCTGTGGGTGAGCGATGTAAACACCCCCTGGACTGCTGTTCGTGAATGGCAGCACAGCAGGTCGAATCACTCGATTGACGCACAAATTTGAAGTCAAGGTGCGAGGGATAAGCACAAGAGTGCTCCTGTTGTCATACAAAACCACGCCCAGACCGCAACTCTAGATGAGTTCCAGACTGGTTGGTTGCAGGTCTTCAACTGGCCTCCTTCTAACCGATGCACGGCCATCACTGGCACTGAGGCAGAACCACATTTCATCAGCAAACACAACAGATCTCCATCCTACCCTCGAATGAGCTCTCACACCACTGAAGTCGCAGAAGGTGGCGGTTTGGGGTCAGTGGGATGCACGCTAATAGGCGTCTGGCACAGAGCTGTCCTTGAAGTATTCATTGCGTTGCTGTAGGGCCAGCTACTGCTCAAATTGCTGCTGCAGATGCAGTACAGTGCGACAGAGCCATACCCTGAACACGGCGATCTTCCCTCACAGTATTGTCATGTGGCCGTCCATTGCCCATTCATCTTGTGACCGTACATTATCGTGACCACAACTGCCAGCAATCAAGCGCAGCCGGCCGCTGTGGCAGAGAACTTCTAGGCGCTTCGGTCCGGAACCGCGCTGCTGCTACGGTTGCAGGTTCGAATCCTGCCTCGGGCATGGATGTGTGTGATGTCCTTAGGTTAGTTAGGTTTAGGTAGTTCTAAGTCTAGGGGACTTATGACCTCAGATGTTAAGTCCCATAGTGCTTAGAGCCATTTGAACCATTTTGAATCATGCGCGATACCTACATTCCTGCCAAGTTTTTCTGCAATATCGCGGAAGGAACAGCCAGCTTCTCGTAGCCCTATTACATGACCTCGCTCAAATTCAGTGACGTGTTGATAATGACGTCCTTGTTGCTTTAATGGCATTGTTGAGTAACATCAACTCACCGCCCCAAACTCATGACCGCAACAACATGCATTTAAAGCAAATTTGATTTGCATCCTCATAGCCGCGGGGGTTAGCCGCGCTTTCTAGGGCTCTCTGTAACGGTCCGTGCGGCTCCCCCCCGCCGGAGGTTCGAGTCCTCTCTCGGGCATGGGTGTGTGTGTTGTCAATAGTGTAAGTTATTTTAAGTTAGACTAAGTAGTGGGTAGGCTTATGGACCTATTACCTCAGCAGTTTGGTCCCATAAGACCTTACCACAAATTTCCAGTTGCGTCCTCATAATGGCATTACTATCGCCACACTTATGTGACTGGCGTGAAATTTGGGAATACATCATCTTTCAGATGTAAAATCACAGGTACTAACTTCCGTTTATGTCACACAACTCGATCTTGGTGATCTAATTTTTCCATCAGTGTATATAAAAGGTGAGACGGGGCCAATTGATGAGCTATTAGAAAAAGATAAAAGGAACTTATAGAGAGCTTTAGGCAACTATGATAATGGGACTGTGTCCACAGAAGTTTAATTTTAATTTTTTTTTCATTTTGTTTATTGTGTTTTTCAGACAGATTGTACTTGAAAATGCACACAAAACATAAGAGATTACAATCGTCGTTTACTAGGATGTATGTTACTTGTTTTATTTACAGACTTCTACTGAATTCTGGTATGCAGGGGGATACAAATATTTGAATATGTTAAGGATAATATTTAGGATAGAAGATGCTGACAAGTTGGATAAGTTTTTCTTGAATTCGAAGACATGAGTACAATATTTTGTGCGTACATCGCAGTGTTTGGTGGTACGTGCGATACCATTCATTACGTGTATGGAGTAGGAAGCAGTGGTACTGAAACGGTTCATCCTGGAAATGGCTACGAGAAACTTTAACAACAGACGCGGCCGTGTACGCGCGTCTTGCTGTAACGTTATTAGCTGAATTGGCAAGTGTTATGACAGCTAAGAGAACATGTTTTGATAGCTGTGAGGGACATGCTGGTCGGACGACCTTTGTGATGCCGTCAATAGATGGCGGCACCTTGGAGGCACGATGATCGGCAGAGCACAGAGACTCTGAACATGTAGTAGCAAAAACTTCAAAGAGCATCCACCATGGCTGATTTGGCTGAATAGAGAAAATATAAAAAAGATAAACTCAAATGAAAGCTAGATACAACCAGTGACAGAGAAGACAGTAACATGGTTTAAAACACAGAACTTAGACGAGTGCGTGAGTGAAAAAGCGCCCTCGCTACGAGATTTAGTTTTCAAGTTACTCATTGTTAAATGTTTACGATTTAAAATTATCTTTAAAAACTGATAACTCATTAACGCAATAAGCGATTAATACAAACTTAGTGACTGTGGATATGTCTCACTGAGTACTATCGAATTATTATGGCAGGTTTTTTGTGAATTTTAAGTATTTTAAATTAAAGGCAGGAATGTATATTCCCCAGATGAAGAAGTGAATTTTCTCGTAAATGAAACGTCAAATAGTGAATATAGTGGCAGCGTTAGTAAACAGATATAATAGGGATGTATGACTGTAATTAATTTTGTTTATTTTTGTTGATAACATAACGACGCAAATTAGCGTCCACAGGGACAGAAACACGATTTGTGATTAAAATATTACAGATACAGAAAAAATATTATCAACATTAAAAATCTGATGAAATTTGCGTCAAAATTCATGTCTAATAGGTAAATATAACATTAAATTTATATTTTAAGTACGCTTTCGGAAGTCGGAAGTGTGTGACTTTGACTCACGTTAATGCGAGGGTATAAATAACAGCGGCCAATTTCGAACGGGTCTGGCGCAGTGCATACGTCCGGGCAGTCACGGTTGGGACCTGTAAGTGACGCAGTGTATAAGCGGCGGTAAGTCGCCTTGTGTGTGTATCAGAATTATTTCTAATTATCTGGTTGTGGACTTCTAATATTTCGATGTACCGTCGGTAAATAATCTTAAATATTTTCAGCTTGCGGACTCTGAATATTTCGGGTTAGGCGACTTACCGTAAGCTTTAAAAACTTTCCTGCAGTCAATATAAGGTGATCTGCACTTAGAATTCCGTTAGTGCATGATCATGGTACTTCCACTTTAGACCTCTGATAAAGCAGCTTCAGCTAATTTTTGTCGATTTTCGGCAGTTTATGCGAATCGTGATGTTGGTCAGTTATTTGAACCTTCGCACAGACAGTTCAATAGCAAACGATTGGAATTGTGTGAAATTGTACCTTGCTTTTCTGCAATAAACTCAGCTTGTTAAGCATTAAAATGCTTCGAGAAGTGAACATTAATTTACTGCCAATTTTCTGCCTGCATATATTGAACTTGTGACTGAATTATTTAGGGTTAAGGTGACAAATTGGTTGGTTTGTCATTGGAAGGAAACGTAGCCAACATTTTTCAAACCCATAGAACCATTAAGGTGGCCCTAGCAACAGTGTTTTTCTTGATTTTCATTTTTTTAAATTAATGATGATGCTCTCGGGGCTCACAAGTCATTATTTGGTGGAAGTAACAGTGCTTGGCGTCACCATACATCAATTATTTATTCACCAGAGTTAGCAAGAAGAACACATTACTATTTACTTTTATCATAATTCAGATCTACGTGTCACGCCTGAAAAAATCTAAACAACTGTTGTGGAATCAATGTTGACAAAATTCAAATTTGAAGTCAGCATGGAAATGTCAAGTAACACTTGGATTAAGTTAATGTGTCTGGGATCCTACTTCGAGCGAATAGCAGCCTAGAGAGAAATATAATGAATTTCTGGAATTAACTGCAGGCTCTGTCTTGTTGAGTGTCTTCCCATGCTGGGAGGTCAAGCCATTGTGCAAAATAGATGGTGAGAGCTATTTATTGCTTGAAAATATGTATGTTCCGTGATGAATTTGAATTATGACCACAATAAGAGAATTCATATTGGTGTATTTATATTTTCCTTATCACTAATATCTCAGAGCACATTTCTGTGCGGCTTCTAGAGCCAGAACATCGTGTTTAGAGTTCAGTATTTTTTCAAAACTTTACAGATCATATTTGATCATTATATCTTATTGGTTTGCAAAAAAATTAAAAATTATTTCAGGGCCCTGCCTTTCGTTCTGTCAAATTACTACCTTTGATATTAATTAGTCATCTGAGCCACAAACCAAAATCCTCAGTGCACTGAATCATGAAGCAAAGCCTACCGAAGAAAAACCTGGAAAAATTCACTTAGGACTCTATCACAATCAGAAATTATGAATAATAGAATCTAATATAATATCAGAATTTCTTACCACACTGATACAGGTGGCAAGTCCTTTAAGACAGATCTTTCACAGTGATATGGAAAGTTCTGCAGCTGTTTATTAAACTGAAAAGTGTATGATCTGGGTGACAGAGGAGTCAATTTCATTGAGGATTACAAGAAATAATTTGGAAAAAAAGGAAAACAAAGCAGTATGTGCGTCACATTGTATAGGAATATCAACACAAAATTTCCAGGTGATAAAAAGTTGCACTAAGAGAGAATATCAATTTTAAATTAATATGTGATTTCTCAGTCATATTTGCCTTACAGACACAGTATATTGGAGTTTTATTAGATGTATTGTTTCACCTAATACAGAAAAAGTTATGGGCAAGGGGCATGTTGGTATTGAGCCCAAATCAGACCCAATTTATTTTTTGTCCAATGGAATCAAACTACAAGTTTGGTGGGCGGTGTGGGGGTGGGGGGTTGGGGGACATTAACACATAAATAAAGTCAAACTTGTAAAATAAGAGCCACCTTAATGCGTACTTTCAAACAAACTGCCTTTATTTTAATTGTGCTTTTGTTGTTATTTTATTGGAAGTTTTAGTTTCGTAAAACAGTAGGAGGTTTGTTGATGACGTAATTCCGCCAGAGCTAGCAAAGGACTTGGAAGAACAGTTGAATAGAATGGATAATGTCTTGAGGGGTTGTTATAACATCAACATCGACGCAAGAAAGACAAGCGTAATCGAATGTAGGTGAATTAAATCAGTTGTTGCTGAGAGAATTAGGTAAGGAAATGAGCCGCTAAAAGTAGCAGATGAGTTTTGATTTTTCGGAGGGAAAATGACTGATGATGAGTGATACAGAGTGGATGTAAAAAGCAGACTGGTAATAGAAAGAAAATAATATCTGAAATATAGAAATTTGACAACATCGAACATAAATTTAAATGTTAGGAAGATTTTTCTGAAGGTTGTTTGTGTGGAGCGCAGCCTTGAACGGAAGTGAAACATGGAAGATAAACAAATCAGACAAGACAAGAATAGAAGCTTTTCAAATGTGGTGCCACATAAAAATGCTGAAAATTACATGCCTAGATCGAATACTAAAACGAACTGAGAAGGAAAGAAATTTATGGGATATGCTGACTAAAAGAAGGGATCGTTTGTTAGGAGACATCCTGAGGCATTAAAAATTGACAATTTGGCAATGGATGTGAAAACTGTGAGATAAAAACTGTTGAGGAAGATCGAAGCTTGACTACAGTAAGCTGATTAAAATGGATATAGGTTGCAGCAGTAATGGAGAGATGAAGAGACTTGCACAGGATTGACTAGCGTGGAGAGCTGCATCAAACCAGCCTCCAGACTGAAAACCAGAACAAGGACAAGGGTAAATTATTCAGACTCTGTCCTCTTGAATCTAAGGTCACGTTCTTTCTCAGATAAGTAAGTGATGCAAAACTTTCTTTGAGCAGCCCACAGAAACGTGTTATGTAATTATTAGGCTGTTAGTGGCGTACCGAAAGGCCCGAGGCGGTAGTTGAGCGTGACGAGCAGGACCCCTCGAGCCGCCAGGTAGTCGGGCCCGTACATAAAGCGGCTGCCGGAGCCGATGGCGAAGGCGCCGCCGTGCAGCCACACCATGACCGGCCGCGGCTGCGTCACGTCTTCCGGCATCTGTGGGGGAGGAACACTTCAAAAGAGACGCCACAGCGCTTAAACAGTATCTTTTCATACTGTATGCACTATGGCTTCCCCACTGCGTTCAGTTTCTGATAATATTTCGCTAACATCCCAAAATATTTGAAGAATCTCCAGCAAAAGTCCGGTTTCTCTTTGAAGAAAACAGTATACGTTGAATAACAGGTTGTAAATACGCTCTAGAAATCACTAACAGAAGAAATATGACTAGCAAAGGTTCTTAGGACCTCAAAATTTAATAGCTCGGCCGAAACACGCCGGACATGGGCCTCGTCACCCCAAAGAGACGTCATGCTGCTACTTGAAAATGACCTCAGTTTGCAGTAGAAGAGGGTCCACAAGATTTTCAAGTGTGCTATAGCCATCTGAGGTCACTCGTTGATTATTAGATCCCTAGAGCTACCAATTTTCAAAGTAGTGCCAGAATTTTCTATAGGATAAAGGGCAGATGATGATTGGGGGCAGAATGCAGGCCGATAGTGAAATTATCAACCTATTCATATTCATTGTGACCTGAATAAGTCACATTGCAAAGAGCACCACCATAACATCGCAGTATCATCACCAGCCGAAATTACATCCTCCACACACTACGGGTTAAACATCTCATTGGGCCAGCAGTGCACTCAACACTTGCATCAATTGAAAAGAGACGAAATCACGACTCTTCAGACTACACAACACGCTTGCAGTTAACGACCTGCCCACTGTCTATATCGTCTGGCCCGTTGAAGATATGCAACTTTGTGTGCTGCTGCGACCAATGGTCTTTCTCGAAGGAACCGACTCCAAATTTAAATTGCATGCCGTTTCCTTTGCAACATTCACTCGAAAACTCATTGAGACAGACGTACATTCACTAACAGCAGAAAATCCTCTCTGGTTCGAAAATCAGTCTTCAGTCCTGAGACTCGTTTGATGCAGCTCTCCATGCTACTCTATCCCGTGCAAGCTGCTTCATCTCCCAGTACGTACTGCAGCCTACATCCTTCTGAATCTGCTTAGTGTATTCATCTCTTGGTCTCCCTCTACGATTCTTACCCTCCACGCTGCCCTCCAGTACTAAATTGGTGATCCCTTGATGCCTCAGAACGTGTCCTACCAACCGATCCCTTCTTCTAGTCAAGTTGTGCCACAAACTCCTCTTCTCCCCAATTCTATTCAATACTTCTTCATTAGTTATGTGATCTACCCATCCAATTTCAGCGTTCTTCTGTAGCACCACATTTCGAAAGCTTCTATTCTCTTATTGTCCAAACTATTTATCGTCCATGTTTCACTTCCATACATGGCTACACTCCATACAAACACTTTCAGAAACAACTTCCTGACACTTAAATCAATACCCGATGTTAACAAATTTATCTTCTTCAGAAACGCTTTCCTTGCCATTGCCAGTCTACATTTTATATCCTCTCTACTTCGACCATCATCTGTTATTTTGCTCCCCAAACAGCAAAACTCTTTACTACTTTAAGTGTCTCATTTCCTAATCTAATTCCCTCAGCATCACCCGACTTAATTCGACTACATTCCATTATCCTCGTTTTGCTTTTGTTGATGTTCATCTTATACCCTCCTTTCAAGACACTGTCCATTCCGTTCAACTGCTCTTCCAGGTCCTTTGCTGTCTCTGACAGAATGACAATGTCATCGGCGAACCTAAAAGTTTTTACTTCTTCTCCATGGATTTTAATACCTACTCCAAATTTTTCTTTTGTTTCCTTTACTACTTGCTCAATATACAGATAGAATAGCATCGGCGAGAGGCTACAAACTTGTCTCACTCCCTTCCCAACCACTGCTTCCCTTTCATGTCCCTCGACTCTTATAACTGCCATCTGGTTTCTGTACAAATTGTAAATAGCCTTTCGCTCCCTGTATTTTACCCCTGCCACCTTCAGAATTTGAAAGAGAGTATTCCAGTCGACACTGTCAAAAGCTTTCTCCATGTCTACAAATACTAGAAACGTAGGTTTTCCTTTTCTTAATCTAGCTTCTAAGATAACTCGTAGGGTCAGTATTGCCTCACGTGTTTCAACATTTCTACGGAATCCAAACTGATCTTCCCGAGGTCGGCTTCTACCAGTTTCTCCATTCGTCTGTAAAGAATTCGCGTTAGTATTTTGCGGCCGTGACTTATTAAACTGATAGTTCGGTAATTTTCACATCTCTCAACACTTGCTTTCTTTGGGATTTGAATTATTATATTCTTCTTGAAGTCTGAGGGTATTTCGCCTGTCTCATACATTTTGCTCGCCAGATGGTAGAGTTTTGTCAGGACTGGCTCTCCCAAGGCTGCCAGTAGTTCTAATGGAATGTTGTCTACTCCCGAGGTCTTGTTTCGACTGATGTCTTTCAGTGCTCTGTCAAACTCTTCACGCAGTATCACATCTCCCATTTCATCTTCATCTACATCCTCTTCCATTTCCATAATATTGCCCTCAAGTACATCGCCCTTGTATAGACCCTCCATATTCTCCTTCCACCTTTGTGCTTTCCCTTCTATGCTTAGAACTGGGTTTCCATATGCGCTCTTGATATTCAAACAAGTGGTTCTCTTTTCTCCAAAGGTCTCTTTAATTTTCCTGTAGGCAGTATCTATCTTACCCCTAGTGAGACAGGCCTCTACATCCTTACATTTGTCCTCTAGCCATCCCTGCTTAGCCATTTTGCACTTCCTGTCGATCTCATTTTTGAGACGTTTGTATTCCTTTTTGCCTGCTTCAAACTGCAACCGATCACTTTTTCGAAGTACTTGTTTATTCCAAAAGTCAGTTTTCGAACGTTTTCAGGTTCATCTTCAGATGAAGCTCAGGAGGTCACGTGCCTCTTCAGTAGCGAAATACTGGGTGCTGCGTCTGTGAAAAGAAGATGTAACATGCTTTAATGTATCGCCATGAGTAAATTTTGTGGGGAGATTTGGATCCAAACAGGAGTTCTGCACGTAACTGCCAGACTATGGCGGATGTGTAATAAATGTAGATCCAATAGCTTCCATTGTGATTGCAAGTTGGTTACAACCACTCAGTCTTCATTGGATATGAATATACAAAGAGATTATTACGATGTTTTACCAGCATCTATCATGTACTGTACAAATGGTGCTTGAAAAAATATCTTCAAACTTTGCTCAAACACACTATTTTTTTTACATATAATACAGTCGATATATGGTGGAAAATATCTGCAGAGAATAGTGGCTGTTTATACGTACATCTTCTTTATATTTAACAAAATAGAACTTCAAATGGACACTATCTCATTAACATAAACTGTAATATTAGAAGAACCAGAGTATGTTTATTGCAGCTAAATGATAACACATTCTAAGGAAAAAAACCGGCGCACCACGAAAGAGTTATCCGAAGGGGACTGAAACCGGTATATGATATATACAAGTACAGGCGGACAAATCATTAAAAATTTCGGAAAAATTGGACGATTTATCGAAGAGAAAGAGCTTCACAAATTGAGCAATACCTCAATAACGTATTCGTCTACCTCTGGCGCTTATGAAAGCATTTATTTAGCTTGGCATTGTTCGATAGAATTATTGGATGTCCTCCTGAGGAATACCGTGCCACAGGTGTGTAAGATGGTCAGAATCCTGAGATGGTTGGAGGACCCTGCCCACAATGCTCCACACGTTCTCCATTGGGGAGAGATGCGGCAACCTTGCTGACCACGGTAGGGTTTGGCAAGCACGAAGACAAGCAGAAGAAACTCTCGCCGTGTGGGAGTGTCCACTATCTTGCCGAAATGTAAGCCCAGGGTGGCTTGCGACAGGGAAATAAAACGAGGCACAGGATCTCGTCGACATACCGCTGTGCTGTAAGGGTACCTCGGATGACAACCAAAAGGGTCTTGTTATGAGAAGATATGGCACCCTACACCATCACTCCTGGTTGTCGGACCGTATGGCAAGCGTCAGTCAGGTTGGTATCCCACTGCTGGTTGGGACGTCTCCAGACACCTTATCGACCTGGAATCTCATTGACTGGACTGGAATTGTCTTCAGTGATGAGTCCCAGTTTGAACTGAGCCCCTATGACCAGAGAAGACTTGTCTGGGAACGGCTCAGTGGGCGATGGGAGACCAACCTGACGGTCACCCCCTGTATGGTTCGACAATCTGGGAGATTGTTCAGGACCATCCCCTATACAGTCTGACCACTTGGAGTGATTATCCAGTGCGCCATTTCATTTCATAGCAGGAACGTTTTGGTTGTCATCCGCGGCACCCCTATAGCACAGCGGTACATCGACGATATTCTATGCTCCGTTTAGTTGCCCTTCATGGCAAGCCAGTTTGGGCTTACATTTCAGCAAGATATTGCTGCCCCCATACGGCGAGAGTTTCTACTGCTTGTCTTCGTGTTTGCCAAACGCCGCCTTGGCCAGCAATGTCGCCAAATCTCTCCCCAATTGAGAACGTTTGTAACAGGGCCCTCCAAACAGCTCTGAATTTTGACAATGTAACGCTTCAGTTGGACAAAATTTGGCGCGATATCTCTTAGGAGGACGTTCAGCAGCTTTATCAATCAATGCCATGCCGACTAATTGCTTGGACCAACACGTTATTGACATTCTCAATTTGTGAAGCTTTTTCTCTAGAATAAATCACCCAGTTTTTCTAAAGCCTTAACCATTTGCTTGTCTGTACATGTAAATTACTGTTCTTGACTCAGAAGTTGTTTTCAAATATGTATGCCTTTCAGATAATGTCATTGAGCTTTTATGTGATTTTATAGCTAGGAACATCGATGGAATTCATGATGGGACATGTGGGACAGTTTGGTTTGTGAATTTTAGATAGTGATTTCAATTTTGGTGCTGATACGTTCATCACTATACAGTGCTTCGCTTCTGTTGGTTTGAAGAGGGAGTTGCCGTTTTTAAGTAGTTTTTTAACTTTGTCTTGGAATTCGATCTTAGGGTTGTATTCCATTCCTTTTATGTTTTTATTTCCGAAAAATTCATGAGTGTTGATAATATAAGCTCATTGATATGTTAACAGCTGTGTTGCCCTTGTCTGCTGTGACAGCAATGGAATTTTTGTTGGAAGTGTCTTGTTTAAGTCATATAACGTCATTTGTTCATTATTCATCCTATTGCACATTTTGTTCTCGTCTGCATTTCTCATAATAATGTTGTTTGCCTTATGAGCTATAGAATTTTGTTGATTGTGTTTTCGTCTGACAGTTGTGCAAGCTATTTTTGTGCTCACTATTGAATCTGTAATATTTCTTTCATTTACTATGGGAGCAAGGCGTTGTTTAAGAGCCTTAATTCGTTACTGTTAAATCATATTTCTATAGCATTTATCACTTTGTCAAACAATTTATATTCTACTTGAGAAGAGACTGTTATGGACTTTACTGCATCCTTTGAAGTAAGGGCATGTATCTTTTCCTAATGCCAAAGTGAGGTGATAGTAGGTTCCTTGTTGACATGACTGACATCTAGAAAAAGCATGAATACATGAGCAATACGGTTATGCCTTAGCTACAGGTGCATGTTGTATAGCTGTGACCTGAAGAGATATTTCTTTTAGTAAAGAGACTAGTTTTCTGATTTTAACCAAATCATCTCTCATCTTTTCTTTTTTTTTCATTTTCGCTGACACATATTTGAAAATAGCTTCTGTATCAAGAACAGTTACGAGATCGTCAGTAGCATGAAGGAATTCCCTATCTCAGCCACAGCTAAATTTGAATGTCTTGATACAGTCAACATATACAGGGTATCCCATTCATCTTAACCACCCTAAATAACTGTTTGTCCAGATGAAAATTACAAAATGTTTGAAGCAAATGTTGTTTAGCCGTCACGGGGACATCTATCAGCATGATTGCCTTCGTTGTAGCTTTGTTTTTTAGAAAGATATGAATAGCGGTACGACTTTTTTAAATTGCATCCTGTATTTTTTATTCGGTAATTCATTTCCTCTCCTAAAGACCTATTCAAAAATGTATCACAGTATACCACTGACTGAAACACAACATTATAAATTACATAACACAACAGTGATGTTGACGCTACCAGCGATTAGTGCAGGTACTCGGGGTAATGGAACATATCAACGTGCTGACGTTGACAGAGGACAAATGTGAAGATAAGTAGAATATACACCCGTCATTCCGTCGACCATCGTCAGTTGAAGAGTTGTGTGAGTAGAATGTACACCAACGAAGAAATGGTAGAAATGCTACTCATCTATGGGGAATGTAAGTTAGCAGAACAGTGATAGCAATACTGTTTTCTTATATACGGGTACATTTACCACAGTAGTTTAGTCCTTTTAAATACTGTTGCGTAGAGTAGGAATACAGTAAAGGCTGCCCTTCCTACAAATCACTTCGGCATAACGTTTCTTTTATTGTTGTTGTTGTTGAAGGTATGCGAAATGCTACGCATGCAGCGGAACTGTACAGAGAGCGATATTCTGACAAGAATCCACCTTCCCGACGGATGTTTTCTCGTCTTGTTGCGATGCTTCAGGAAACCAGAAGTTTTAACCCCCGACAACGCAATCGTCGTTAACACTCGCATAGATGGAGCTGCCGAAGTTACTGTTCTCGCTTCCGTTGCTATGAATCCACATGTCAGCACACGACAGCTTGAACACGAGATTGCATTCCTAAAACCAGTGTACATCGTATTCTAACACAATACTGGTTCCATCCTTACCATATACACCTACGTCAAGAATTGCATGGGAATGATTTCCAGAATCGTGTACAGTTCTGTCAGTGGGCACAGCAGCAAATCCTAGCCAACCCGAACTTCATCTCCAACGTTCTATTTACCGATGAATGTTCCTTCTCAAACAAAGGACAGATAAATGCAAGGAATATCCGTTATTGGTCCAGCGCAACTCACTATGGCTTAGACAGGGGGAACATCATCGTCAGTGGAGATTTACGTCTGGTGTGGAATGCTTGGTAATACAATTATTGGCCCTTATTTCATCAATGGTAGTCTAAACGGCACAGCGTATGGCAGCTTCCTCAGACGAATTCTTCCTCCTCTTCTGGATGAAGTGCCGCTAAGAACCAGAATGCTTATGTGGTATCAACACGATGGATGTCCAGCACGTGCACGTCGTGTTCTGAACCAAAGGTATCCTGCCAGATGGATTTGGCGAAGAGGAACAGTTACTTGGTCTGCTAGGTCTCCTGATTTAAGTCCTCTGGATTTTTTCTTTGGGGATGCATTAAAGACGTTGTCTATCGCGATATTCCAACAACTCCAGAGGACATGCAGAAACGTGTCGTGCTAGCTTGTCATTCTCTTCAGCAGGCAACACTGGAAGCAGTAAATAATTCACGAGTGCACGAGTGTATCGGTGTCCAGGGTCACCACTTTGAGCACCTTTGAATGTTCTACTCCTGGGCATTGGTACAGCAGAGTCAAAGTCAATTTTGTGTTATGTTTTTTATTGGTTTCCATTTGTTTCCTGACAGCTCCAGTGAGTTGTCGAGTTTGTGATAGCAGGCCCAAAGTCAGAGTAGTGTTATGTAATTAATAACGTTGTGTTTCAGGTGAATGGTACACTCTGATACATTTTCGAATAGGTCTTTAAGAGAGGAAATTAATTACCAAATAAAAAATACAGGGTACCATTTAAAAAAGTCATATCGCTGATCATATCTTTGTAAAAAACAAAGATACAACGAAGGCAATCATGCTGATTGATGATCCCTTTACGGCTAAAGAACATTTGCTTGAAAAAATTTGTTATTTGCATCTGGACAAACAGTTATTATTGTGGTCAAGATAAATGGGACACCGTGTATACGAACATACCTGTCAAAGAAACAATAAATATAATAAGAAATAATGTACTTAAAAATAGAATAATCGATAGAGTTGAAAACTACAAACTCACAGATATTCTGGAACTTGTAATAATACACAGCTACTTCCTGTTGAAGAAGTTGAATAACAAGTTTTACTTTTAGGAAGATGGACTGGCAATGGAAAGTAGTCTTGTAGGCTTGCTATCAAAAATGGGTATTAACATTCTTGAAAACAATTTTATTAAATTTCAAACAAAACTGAAAGCTAAACTGCTTTACCACAGATGCTACGTTGATAATACTGTTATTGTATTTACTGGAGCAATGGTAGAAACACAAAGTGTAGCCGAAGAGGTTAATAAATTACTCCACGTTATTCAATTAAATGCAGGACATGAAAAACCAGATGACATGATCTATCTCGATTTAAAAATCTCAAATAAGCATCAAAAACATAATCTTCAGATTTCCAGGAAACCAACAACTACCATTGCTGCCATTGATAATGCTTCGTGTAATCCAGACCAACACAAATAAGCATTATTCAGAATGATGGCTAATTGCAAGCTTAATAAACCAATCAATACAAGCAAAAGCTATAATAAAAGAAAAGTTATAAAATCAATTACCTCCAGTTATGGGTACAATTTTTTTGTATTAGATAAACCAATCCATACAAAAGAATCAAAGCAACAAACTGCTGACCAACCACCTATTAACAAGACCACCTTCATAAGTCTACCTTTCCTAGGGAAGAATTCATATCGAACAGCCAATCTGTTTAAGACATATGACATAAAAATAACCTTCATAAAAATAAGCTTCACAGCAAGATTCAAAGAGCACATGGATGCACTCCATGCCACAGCCTGAACAAATGCAGTTTTGCCACACACCTTGCTCAAAACAGTCATTCCACAAACAGCATAGACGAAACAGGACCTCCAGATACTGCACCTTGCTAACAAAGGTGTGGAACCTGACCTTCTTGAAGAAACTGAAATCTTTATCAACACAGATATAGCATGAGATTATCTACTCCATGGTCACATTGAACTGAGAAACAAATTTTTCCTTCAGAATGTCGAAGACTTACTAACTCAAAACAGCTCATCAGTTAAACAACCAACACTCCCATCCCCTCCTTTCTATTCCTCTTTTTATATTCCATGTAGATTCATGTCGATATCAGTAACTTACAGTGGACTAAATTCCATATTATGTATCTAAATACCCAAGTGTTGTATTGTTAAAATAAATTAATACTCATATACATGATTACACACTAAGACAAAATAGAACGACAAACCATGAATGAATTATTTGAATGCATCGGTAATTGGCTTGCAAGCTTGCTGGCAGAAATATATATTAACAGTCTTGAAAACAACTTTTTTAAATGTGAAACAGAAGTCGAAGATAAACTGCTTTACCACATATACTATGATGATGGTACTGTTATTGTATTTAATGTAAGGATTGTAGAAATAGAAAGTTTAGCTGAAGAACTTAATAAATAATACCACAAAATTCAATGCAATGCAGAATATGACACACCAGATGACATGAACTACCTTGATTTAAAAATCTCAGCTACAAATCAAAAGCATAATTTTCAAATTTTCAGGAAACCAACAACTACCATTGTTATCATTTATAACTTTTCTTGCTGTTCAGACTAACGTAAAAAAGCGTTCTTCAGATTGATGGTTAATCACATGCTTAATATCCCAATGGTACAAGCAAAAGAAAAAGGAACAAAAATTATCACATCTATTGCATCCAGTTATGGGTAAAACATTGCTGTGATAGATAAACCAATCCACACAATACCCACTGCTGAACAACCATCTATGAATGGGAAACCCCTTTCATAAGCCAGCCTTTCTTGGAAAAGATTTTATACCAAACTGCCAAGCTCTTAAAGACATATGGTGTAAGAACAACCTTCTTCAGTAACAACAAAATACAAAATAGAATCATTCACAGCACCAGAACCAGTATGCAACAATATAAAAAAAATCAGGTGAGTACAAATTCATTTGCAGCTGATGTCCTAGCTTCTACACTGGACAATCTGGAAGAAGCTTTGCAACAACTTTCAAAGAGCAAATGGATGCTCTCCATCTTAACAGCGTGAACAAATGCAGCTTTGGCACACTTCTTGCCCAACACAGTCATTCTGCAAACAGCATAGAACATAACATCAAGATACTTCACCTTGCTAACGAAGCTATGAGGCTTGTTATTCTTTAAAAAATTGAAATCTTTGACAACAGAAACACAGCTTCAGACTACCTACTGAATGACCAGATTCCTTTAGAATTTCGAAGAGTTATTAACTGAAAACAGCTAGTCATCCAACCAATCCATCTTCCCTATTCATGCTGTCCCCTCTGTCCTTCACTTTACATCTCAATTACATTCATGTTAATGTCAATAACCTATCACAGAATAAATCCTGTATTGTGTACCTAAATATCGAAGTGTTGTATTATTAAAATAAAGTAATGTTATAATTATTATGATTTAACTACGATTAACAGAACCTGGTTTTCCTAATATTGCATGCCATGTTAATGTAAAAGCAGAAATAAGGGATCAGTTAATTTGAAGTTTTGTTTTTTTTTTTTTTTAAATGTAAATTGTATGTGTATCTAAATGACTGTAATTCTCTACAAATATCGTAACTTCATTTTACATTTGAGCCCTCATGTTGACACCAGTTCTGATCAAAGTATTTGACGACACATGGACTGTATTATATGGAACGAAAAATCTTGTAATGTCTCTGAACAAAGTTCATTATAATTATCTTTGTTTGAAGGTCTTTGTAACAAGCGCCAGTTGTACAGCACATGCTGGATCCCCTTGCCTGGCGTATTTATGCAGGATGTCCCAGAAGGAATGGTCAGTATTCAGGAATATGACAGGAACGATCATACGAAGCAAACATGGGCTCTAAAAAGTATACCTTAATGCCTATGAACACTTCTTCATCTTCATTATTATGAAACAAATCTCTTCTACGGCAAGCCCTATGCTTTTCATATATTAAGAGGCACGTTTAAGAAGTTCTGCCATGCATAAATATAAATTTTTAATACTGTGTTTTACATGTCACCTTTTCCCTGTATTCAGCTGGTATCGTTGAGGTTGCGTCATGCATTGTACCAAATTATACAAGCTGTGCTGCTTCTCAATTAATTCACGTACATTTACTGAAAACCAGTCAATCGTATTATAGATAGTTCCCCATATTCTTCCTTCTCCTAGTGAATCTGTTGTTGATATTTCTACAGTGCTCTCATCATCAGCAAACAGAATTTTCTGCTTTTTGGTATAATATTAGAGGTTATTTATTAGTAATGTTAATAGTACAGTATTCAGTAACTACAATGATTTACTCCAATCAGAAAACGATCTGTGATCCACACTGAGAGAGCTTCTGAAGAAGACTCTGCTATCTGTTAGTTAATTAGTTGGTTAATCAATTAATATTTGTGTGTTTGTTGCCATTAAATTTAAGCTTATACTGAATTAATTTCTTTTTCTTGGTTTCTGCCAGAAATGCATTAGAATCTAAGACTTCGATGAATTACAGAAATTTCCAGTTATAAATTTAATTGGGTGATACGTGAAATGGTGGAGTGTCCATTCAGTGCAAATTACTGCCGAGAAGCAAATTCAGAGTTTCTTATAATCTTACTGCCGCAGTGATGTTCGACCATTACTGAATGCATTACATTATTCAAACTACAGAGACAGGTGCTCAATAATTAATCTGTTCATAATTATTCATATCCTATCATTTAGGGTATCTGACGACAACATTAGCCAATATTGTAATCGAAGTATGTAGCGAAAGTAATGCATTATTTTAAGAGTGAGTATAGCGACAGTACCAGGAGACCAGGACTTCATAGTCTGCTTGAAAGTTTAACAAATCGATGACAGTTTAGTGTAAGAGAATTTATTATGCTCTAGATTCTTGAGGATGCAGTAAGACTAACACAAAATGGATTATATTTTCTGTTACAACTTCCGACATATACGGCAACGCTTGCTTGTTTTGTCTGAAATGCTCTATTTTTTTCATTATACTGAGTGATTGATATTTTCTTTCTTTCTTTTTTGTTACGTTTCACTTCTGCACAGCCTCAGATATTTTACTGTGATGAACTTCTATTCTTTTTTGTGGTTTAAAGGCTTTGTGTTCATTAAATGTGACTTATTGAAGCGAGATGAAGATGTGACGGATCTAAATTATTTTTGTCGCTTTTCGTGTCGTCACGATACGATTCCATCGTTTCAGTCTGTTGTAATAGAAGCCAAGAAGTAAGAAAAGGAAAGGAGAAGGAAGTGATATCTTTCATTTCATTGTAGCTAAAAACCATGTTGATGCATATGTTCTAGAAAAATCCGTGCTGTATCCAGCCATGCAAGTATTCGTGCAGAGACGGCAGAGATCATCCGTGCCTCGTTGGCTGACACTAGGCCTTTGGCGTACCAGAGATGATACTGCGCGAGCAGGTCGCTGCAAGATAAACCAACGGCCACGAGATTTTCCGTTTTAATTGTTAAGTAATAATGGTAGCGCCCTACGTTCGTCTGAATTAATGGTTCAACTATGATACTGAAAGAGGGATCAGTCAGCGACTATCGAGAAGCTCGGCAGATGGCGAATTTGGGTCGGTAAGATGACATATGTGCCAATGCATATGAGTTTGTAGCATTCCGTCTTCAGACCACGGGTGGCCTACAGGGACCATCCGACCGCCGTGTCATCCTCGGAGGAGGATGCGGATAGGAGGAGCGTGGGGTCAGCACACCGCTCTCTCGGTCATAAGATGGTATTCTTGATCGAAGCCGCTACTATTCGGTCGAGTAGCTCCTTAATTGGCGTCACGAGGCTGAGTGCACCCCGAAAAATGGCAACAGCGCATAGCGGCCTGGATGGTCACCCGTCCAAGCGCCGATCACGCCCTACAGCGCTTAACAACGGTGATTTCACGGGAACCCGTGTATCCACTGCGGCAAGGCTGTTGCACTGCATGTGAGTTGGGGCACGTTAACAAGTGTCGTCATCGATACCTACCTGACGCAAAATTGTGTCGATTATTTCGTCAGTGCGGAATTTTCGGCAATTTTGTTTAAATTGTATAGGAGGCTGTTCTTGGACTGAGCTGTGTTTAAAATGCAAGGTTTGGAGAGTGCAGTAACTGGTCTAGGGCACGATGAGCGTATTTACTTTCTGATGTTGTCGGACTCCTCGTATTTTGCGTGACATTTGACGAAAGATCAAGCGATTTTAAGTTGGTACAGGTTTACTGAAGAGTACCTTGTACGCTATATCAGTATTTGATATTAGAATTCGTGGGTCGTTAAAATACGACAATACTAAAGTTTTGAATTCAGATAGTTTGTCTGAAGTGGTCCATGCTGTGTTGCAATTGATATTAGTTAGGGCACACGCTACTGCATTTGGGAGTTACAAACGGTTAGGGAAGATTTATGAAGGCACACTCTAACATAGTTAAGTGTCAACCGTTAATGTATATGTTTTTTTTTTGAGTATAGAATCATACTACAATTTACAACGTTGTTGTGTATTTGGTGTAATTGTTCAGCCAGCATTATTCTCAAAGCTTTTCTGGATCGGGGAATGCAGCATAGGAAAACAGATTCGGAGGTGTATTATCATAGATATTTTTCCTGTAAGTATTGTTAATGCCGTAGCGACATTGCCCTAGCTGGAACATTTTAAAACAGAAAATCCAACTGAAGCTATTATTTCTGTACACAATTGATGAGTGACTATACATTTAGAATTTGCTAGTGGGTACCTAGGATGCATTTTGAGCTTTTTATTTTTCATCTCACTTAGTGTGGGGCTGTTAGCTTTTTGGAAGTAGCTCATTCAAAAACAACGTTGATCATTGTAAAGCACTTAAATTTAAAAAGGAAAGAAAAAACTTCCATTAGCTAAAAATAAATTTTAGTCCCTGAATTATCATTTACCCACGACGATTTTTCAGTTGCTGGTTTTGAAAGGAATGAATTTAAATGGAAAGCAAAAGTTATAGTTCTGGCATTTAGCAAGTACCGTAAGCATGCTCAAGTCAGCGATTGGTTCTAGAAAATTGAATTGAGAATAGTTAAACCGAAGAGCGTCATTTCAGAGACTAGGCCCTTATGACTTGAAAAGATTAAAACAATTTCATAAGAAGCTGGCGCTGAAATACTGCGTTTAATTAGATACTAGAGTTGGCGAAAATATTTGTCAAAGGTTGATCAAGGGAATGAACTAATATATATCTAAAGATTGTATTAAACATTCATGAGTAGCTAAACAAAGAACCAGTGGTTGTGTCTAAATAAGTTTATTTGTGTTATCTTAGTAACACTTTGTGTCTCTGGAATTTGATGTCAAAATATATTACGAAAATACTTTAATTCTGAAACTTTTCAACAGTTTATGGGTTTGTAAAAAACTGGTGGTATATAAATGCTTAAGTCTTAACTACGATGATACTGAAGCTCACATTTTAATTCGAGAAAAGATGTTTCATTTATTTAAGGGATTATTGCTACGTGTTAAAGTTGCGTACACGTATGATACATATACCAAGTGAATTATTCACAAAAAAACTGTAGAGTAATGTAAATGATGCAACTTAACGTCAATTACTGTGTTATTCAAATATCACTGATGAGTGTTATAGTCAAGCAGACGCTTCATTAATAGTGAGTTGGTTTGTGCACTCACTCCATTATATGTGGTTGCTTCTTTTTACGAATAAGATTAAACTAAATAAGGTCCATTTAGTCGAAGGTGTGCAGTAGAGCTGGAAGATACAATTATCAATTAGATCAAGCATACGATTACTTATTGGTCATGTAGTTGCTCATACAGTGTTTCTAGGGATGTGTTCCTCAGAGAAGTTGTATAGATTTCTACAGTGCCTCTCCATGAGTAATTACTGAGTTTATTTTATTTAAATTTTTTTCTCGATTTTCTTGTGTACTGGGACAGGGTGGTACCTGAACGTTTTAAAAGGGCTAGTTAGGTGGACACTCGAAGGCCTTAATTCCGGCAAAGTCCAAGGACTTTAGTACCTGTGGAGGAAACAGTGATCTTAGTCTCGGATTAGATTATAAAAGTCAGCATTTTGGTCACATGCTACATAACAAACCTGATAACCGGTTTCAGCATTGCAACCATCATCAGATCTAAAAATTACAGAAGTGATATGTAGGTACTTAGTCATTAAGTGTTGACAATACTGATTGCATGCCTACCTGTCGCTTCGGTAATTTTTAGACATCTTTCCGCTGCAAAACCGAAACCGTTTGACAATATTTAATGAAGTAGGACATGACTAAGGCACCGACTTTTATATTCTAAATGTGTTGAAGCCATGTTCACATACGCAGAGATCCTTTAATGAATTTTGTATTATGGAATGAAGACATTCTAACTGCACTTAAGCTACATTTAATGTAGGACGTATTACTGAGACAGCAGAATCTTCCATGAGTATTGCAGACTTAGAGATAGTTTTTCTCTTAACTGGCAAAACGTCCATACTTCATCAAGATTATAACATATTAACGGAATGAATGAAGATAGATTGTCAAAAGCAGATAAGGCTTTAAAAGCCATGAGGATGAAAAATTCCTGGCAGTCAGAACAGGCATTTTTTCTAGACCATAAAATGTAGAGATGAAAGGGCAGTGAGACTCTCACTACACTCTGCAGTGTTGCGAATTTATTGAAGATGGCGTTTCAAAGACGGTGGCCCTGTATGTGGCAACATCTCACTGACGTCAAAGAGAGAAATTCAAATTTTGGTGGGAAAATAAATGAACTGAGATACCTTCACTAACCTAACTCCACTTACCTACGCCCTCCACTCCCCATCCCTCTCCCATTTGGAAATTGGCAGGAAAAGGACTCTTTCTACGCTGGGTGGCCAGATAGGATGGACGCCAGTGTTTATTTCGTGTGCAGTGTGGTATATTGTTTAGTTAAACAATTTGAGTAGCCACTCATTAAGCACTAGACAGTAGCTCGATCTAGTGTGTTCACCTCAAGGTCTGGAGAATAACTGACCTAATTCACAATATCACCACCCGAGGCGGCTGTGTACCCTCCCCCTCCCCTCCCCCTCCCATCCAAGATGGCGGCCCAGGAAAAAATGGCGGGAAATTTGCTCAATCTGCTTTGAGCTGCTGGACTGGGTGAACCACATGACAGTAGGTTAATATAGCATGCACAAGTCATTGTTTAAACAATTTGTATAAGAATGTTGTTAATTTCTGAAATAGCAACATACCTCAAAATAGCCACTGGTGTTTAAACAATTTGGACACTGTTAAACAATGTGATACTTTTTTTATTCCAGTAGCAAAAGGAACCGCATAATTACACTGCCACAGATCATACTAAACATGCCTGAAAAACTTTTTCACAAGCACTCCGTGCACCAGTCACGGCCACTGTAAGCAGCCACGCGCTGGATGGCTCCATATTGGCCGCTGGCCACCGGCAACTGCAGGCCCGTACTAAGCACTACCTGTCACGCTGGAAGTACCTCAGCCTTCCTCCTCATCCTGGTGCTCTTTCTTTCCTTGAGGCACACAGATACCACTTGTCGTTGAACACACTGTTTCAGGAATTATTAAACCTGGTGTTTAAGCAATGTGTGAAATATTGTCACACATATATCTTAAAGATGTCACAAAACTCTGCAAGTGCTGTTGCGTTAGAAGGTGTGCCACAGGGAATATTAATTAAACAGTTCGCTTCACAAATTGAACATACATCACAAAACCACTGCACGAAAATGGCTCAAATGGCTCTGAGCACTATGGGCCTTACATCTGCGGTCATCAGTCCCCTAGAACTTAGAACTACTGAAACCTAACCAACCTAAGGACATCACGCACATCCATGCCCGAGGCAGGATTCGAACCTGCGACCGTAGCGGTCACGTGGTTCCAGACTGAAGCGCCTAGAACCGCACGGCCCCACCGGCCGGCTACTGCACGAAACACACTTGCACACGAACCACTGTGAGCGCTATAGTTAGAGCTGTGACCATCTCCAGACTCTGGAATAACATGAATATTTACTTTCTAAGCTATGTCAATGAGAAATGATTCATCAATTGCAAATTAGTTTACCTATCCCTAAAGCGATATCAGCTGCAAAATCCGATTTTACACACCAAACGACGGTATATGGAAGTCGACATAAGTATCTCTGTAACACTGCACTTTTCGAGTTTTAGCTGCTTGTTTGAAGGCACAGCCAGAAAGAGAAAAATTTCTGAGTCCTACAGCTACTTTAGTGTTCAACGGTTTTTTTGAAACGCTGAATGGGCTTAGTATATATTTGCTGTTGGAATCAGGGATGCTAAGGCTCTTATTTTTTATTTTCCTCACGTCTAGAAGCACACTTGTGTCTGCCAGTCTGTAGAGGCTCCTACGCCCTGCTCATGGGATCTCTTATGACTCTCTGACGTGATAGAACTTCCTGTGAGTGGAGCATTCTGATTGGTTCTTACTGAATTTACCCGCGAAATTGCCGCTGCTGATATGGACAAATTACTAGAATTGCAGCAGCAAACTTTCTGCACAATTCGAAAACCATACAGCACTCACATTTGCGCTAACAGTTAAACCCTGCAAAAGTGATTTAAAGAACATGAAATACGAAAACTACTGCCAAAGACACTTCCTCTGTTATGTTGCCCTGCTACTGCTTCAATTTTTCAGCGTAATTCCCATTTTAAACCAGGCTATATCACCACCATAACATGACGATGTAGTAAACACTATTCGTAGCCTCCACCATACAAAATGCACATGTGCCTCCTGCATATAGCTATAGATCACCAGAAACTCGCACATATACCACAAAGACTGACCGGTCCCACAAAAACATAAACACACGCACCGTATATAGTTGCAGCACTAGATATTTCCCACGAAGTCGCTCGGTCATCCACTGTAGTCAGCGATCACGACGCAACAGCCCCTGCACATGCTGACCAGATGCGCAACCAGAGTGCCCTCAGCAGACAGTGTTCACTTTCCGATCTGGTCTGTTTGCTGCTCTAGTTTCTGCAACGGGTTGCGATCATCTCCAGACTCTGAG
This sequence comes from Schistocerca piceifrons, assembly GCF_021461385.2. Taxonomy (NCBI): domain Eukaryota; kingdom Metazoa; phylum Arthropoda; class Insecta; order Orthoptera; family Acrididae; genus Schistocerca; species Schistocerca piceifrons. The sequence continues at coordinate 436,108,880 of NC_060139.1, read as the reverse complement.
ATTACAAGAACATATTTATTTTCTCACGCTCTGCGATAATATCACACCATTTACGTAATATTTGTCTATGTCAACCGCATAGCAGTATGCAACCGATCGTTTGCACAGTATAATTCCGGAGACAAAGAGTGGAAATTACATCTCTAAAAACCAGAAACATTAGCACGGTTATTACGGGGGACGTGCTGAATACCACTGAGTAACTAGCAAGTTCTCTCGTCTGCGAAAATTTTTACTTGAAAAATCGAAAATGGCATTTTTTAATGAATACGATGTGAATGACATAACAGATTGCAGATCATCCTTGCACTGTACAAAGCCAAGTAAGGTTTTAATACATATAAAAGTATATATTTCTCATGTATAGAGAACCATCAAATGTCTTCCGCCTATTTTTCACCATCTAGATGCACATAAGAACACATCACAATCGACGTTCTCTCAACTAAATAAAAACGGGAAATGTGTAGAATGGCCGTACGAGCAATCAACGGCTCAATTTACATGGGAGGGAATAATTGTCCAGCGCAAACACTCACGCATATTGTATCTTCTCAAATTTCCACAGAGAATACTTGCAACACACGCGATCGCGAAGGCTGCCCAACACATACTGAGTATTAGTTCAGCTGCACGTTTGTATTGTAGCCTGTCCAGTTTGGGCGTCTCTGCAACGGCTCCCGCCGGAAGCCGGAAATATCAGTTCCTTCCGGACACAGGTTACCTCTGACATGAACCTACACGCCAGGCAGAATCGCCGTAGGAAACTAGCCACATATTTGTCAATGTAAGTACAATTAAATATAACGATCGTAGTGCCAAAATGCCGACATTCGACAATGAGTGAAGTATCGGAAATACCTCCACCTGATGACTGTGTCTCTGAAAATAGCAGTATCTATACCGTTCTTATTACTAGACATAATCTTTCCACGTAAAAGTTTTCATATACTCTTACGGGTATCGATGCGCTGAAATTGCAATTTTCCACGTCAAATCCATAATTCCTTTACGACAGGACGTAGTCATTCTCTTTACACACGTCGGAACACTGACCAAAGTAACTTTATATTCCAACAAATAGTTTATAAGCATGCCGATCACAGTGAATCTATCACACACACCCTAAGAAGTATAATACTTAGCCAATAACTGAATGCTGGTGCCGCGCGTCATTAGCCGAGCGGTCTGTGGCGCTGCAGTCATGGACTGTGCGGCTGGTCCCTGCGGAGGTTCGAGTCCTCCATCGGGCATGGATGTATGTGTTTGTTCTTAGGATAATTTAGGTTAAGTAGTGTGTGAGGTTAGGGACTGATGACCTTAGCAGTTAAGTCCCATAAGATTCCACATACATTTTGAATGCTGGTGGCACCAAACAATACTGAGAGAAAATCTGTGATGAATGGACATGCCCCATTTGTTTTTCTTGCGAGTTGTACCAGTGTGTCTTAGGAAGAGAGACATAAACGTTTTATAAGCGACCAACTATTAAAAACACGATCGCAACGACTGTATGAAAAGTGGTCTTGGTTTCACAGGCGCACACAAGTCTCAATAACGATATCCATGTTAAAAGATATACAAACTTTATAAATGGAGGTATGATATTGATTCCAAAGCAAATGGTCTTCCACCCAAATACCACGACATTGGGTAGAGACGATGGTCGCTGGGGTGTGTATAAATAGACAAGAGGGGCAGTTACACGTCGCCGGCTATGTAAGCTCGTAATAAAACACCATTCTCAACGAATTTAGAGTGATTCGGCTAAGGAACGTGGTATTAAGCCGATATTTGCAGCTCCCTTATGTCGCCGCTATATATTTCTCACGCTAACAAAAAGTATTTGTAACGCTTTCTATCTCGATGCTGTGTCAGAGGCTCTGTGATATATCCACTGGGTTATAGGCGAGGGAGGATGGTGGTTAGTTCAGAATGATCACGTACAATAGATAGTGCGCTATGTGACGAGTCACTTAAAAAAATGCAACGCTAGATTGATGTCGTAAGAAATATAGAAAATCCTGTGACCAAACCTCTGGCTTTCCAGATCTATAGTGTTACGCTTTCTGGTAGATATGCTGTCTGCAATTTGGAATCAAATTTCTCCATTCAACCACATACATGCATTGGATCCTATGCAGATGTCTTTCAGTGATTACAGCCACTAGTTAAATATTTTCGTTGCACTCAGTGGAAATCGGGAGGATGGGTGGAATAGAATATTTAACGTGGATGACCACCAAATGTACAGTAATAAATTTGTGTATGTTGAATCACAAATCCAGTTGTATTCCCAAAACCAGTGTATTTGGTCATAGGATTTTCTACTTTTCTTTCGACCTCAATCTAGCGTTGCATTTCTTTTAATGTGATTGGTCACATAGGGCCCCATCTACTGTACGTGATCATTCTCAATCAGCTATCATACACCCCCGCCTATAACCCAGTGGATATATCGCAGAGCCTCTGACATGGCATCGAGATAGAAAGCGCTACAAATACTGTTTGTTACCTCGAGTAATATCTAACGGCGGCATGAGGGAGTTGCAAATGTGGGCTTAATACTACGTTTCTCAGCAGAATCACTTTCTAAATTCGTTGAGAATGGTGTTGTATTACGAGGTTACACCGCCGACGACGTGTACCTGCGCTTTTGGTCTAGTAGTGCACGCCCCAGCGATCACCATCTGTATCCAGTATCGCGGTATTTGTGTGGAAGACCACTTCATTTGGAAACGATATCGTACCTGGATTTATAAAGATTGTGTAGTATTTTAACATGGATATCGTTAGTGACACTTGTGTGCGGCCGGCCAGAGTGGCCGAGCGGTTCTAGGCGCTACAGTCTGGAACCGCGCGACCGCTACGTTCGCAGGTTCGAATCCTGTCTCGGGCATGGATGTGTGTGGTGTCCTTAGGTTAGTTAGGTTTAAGTAGTTCTAAGTTCTAGGCGACTGATGACCTCAGAAGTTAAGTCCCACAGTGCTCAGAGCCATTTCAACCATTTGAACTTGTGTGCGCCTGTAGAATCAAGACTGCTTTTTATGCAGGGTGACAGTAACACAATCGTTGCGATCGTGTTTTTAATAGCTTGTCGATTATAAGGCGATTATGCCTCTCTTCCTAAAACACACTAGTACCACTCGCAAGAAAACCAAATGAGGCATGTCCATCCATCGCAGATTCTCGCTCAGTATTGTTTGGTATAACTAGCATTCAATTATTGGGTAAGTATTACACTTAGTAGGGGATGTGTGATAGATTCGCTGTTATCAGCAGGCTTATAAAGTATGTGTTGGGATATAAAGTTACTGTGGTCGTGTTCTGACGTGTGCAAAGAAAATGACTATGTCCTGTCGTAAGGGAGGTATGGATTTGACATCGAAAATTGCGTTTCCTGCGCATCGATAGCCGTGAGAGGGAATGAAAGCTTTAACGTGAAAAAAATATGTCCAGTAATAAGAACAGGAAAGATACTGATATTTCCAGAGCCGCTGTCGTCAGGAGAAGGTATTTCCGATACTTCACCTATTGTCGAATGTCGCCATATTGGCGCTACTACCGTAATATTCAATTGTAATTAAACTGATAAGTATATGGCTGGTTTTCTAGGATGATTCTGCCTGGTGTGAAGGTTCGTCTCTGAGGTAGTCGGTGGCTGGAACGAATTGACATTTCTGGCTTACGGCGGGAGCTGTCGCTGAAACGTGTACGACTGTATTTATTAAAACCTTAGATAACTTTGTAAAGTGCAAGGATTCTCTGGAATCTGTTTATATCATTGATATCGGCTCGACGCGCAAGTCGCCGAAGTGGCGTCAAATCGAAAGACTTGCACCCGGCGAACGGTCTACCCGACGGGAGCCCTAGTCACAGCACATTTATTGATATCCGTATTCATTAAAAAATACGAGTGGAACTAGCGCTTCCCTCTATTTTCGAGTTTTCACATAAAGATCTCTGGAGACGAGATAACTTTCTAGTTACTTGGTGGTATGCAGCACATCGCACATAATGACCCTGCTGAGGTTTTGGGTTTCTAGAGATGTAATTTCCACTCTTTATCGTCGGAATTATACTGTGCAAGTTATCGGTAGCTTACCGCTATGCTGTTGATACCGAGAACTATCGCGAAAATGGTATGATATTCTTGCAAACCATGAGTAAATACGTACGTTCTTGTAATTTCAGGGTCTGGAGATCATTTCAACACATTGCAGAAACCACTTCAGTAAGCAGGCCAGATCGGAAACAAACCGTTAGCGGACGTCTTTGTGTCGGGGGCACCAGCGTAGCCTTTGTACACCAGTTCGGAGAGTAGCGACTGTTCGCCAAGGTCGCTCTGATCGCGTATGTGGGCAGCTGTGCTGGCCGCGGTGGATGACCAAGCGATCTCTTGGGAAATATCTAGTGCTGCGACTATATACGGTGCGTGTGCTTATGTTTTTGGGGATCTGTCTGTCTGTAGGGTATAAGTACGGGTGTCTGGTGGTCGATAGTTGTATGCGGGATGCAGAAGTGATGATTTCGTATGGTGTTTACTACATCGATATGGTATTTGTAGTACAATAGTTTGTGGTGATATAGCCTGGATGGAGATCGGTTTCACGCCGAAAAATTCAAGCTTTCGTCAAGCAAGCAGTGTAATTGAGGAATTGTCCTTGGTGGTAGTTTCCATATTTCGTGATCTGTAGACCACTTTGTCAGGGTTTAACTGTCAGTGCAATATGAGTGCTGTATGTTTTTTGATCTGAACAAAATAAATTGCTGCTGAAATTCTAGTAATTTGTTCTTCTGCAGACAGTGGTGGACAATGCTCCCACACCGGCAGCAGCAATTTGGTGGGTAAATTCAGTAAAAAACAACCAGAATGCTCCATTCGTGGGAGTTCCATGATGTCAGAGAGTCACAAAACTTCCTTGTGCGGGGCGTAGGAGCCTCTACAGACTGATTCGAACAAGACAGGGGCTAGGTATCTACGGAAAGTTCTGTGACGTCTGAGGCTCACGTGATGTCTTGTTTGTCAGAGTGTTCAGAGACAAGTCCAAACAGACCAGCCTCCCATGGTTGGGACAGGTGGGATGCTGTCCACCACAAACTGTTGTGGCTTAGAGCATCTCGAGACAGGCAGCCGTTGGGCATCGAGAATTCACCGAAAATTCCAGTCACCACTCTCATCTGTAGGACAGTGCTTCGAATTCTGTTTGTGTTTTTTTTTTGTTTTTTGTCTTTTGCTTTCTTTTCATCTTTTGTGGGATTCAAAATATGTCATGAACTTTTAGATATTTAGTTGTTCTTTTGTCCAGTCTATGCTTAGGCACTAGTGTGCTCCGAGAAGTGAGGAAAATAAAAAATAAGAGCACCAACATCCTTGACTCTAATAGCAAATATAAACTAAGCCTTGTTCAGCGTTTCAGAAAAGAGTTGAACATTGCAGCAGCAGTAGGGCTCAGAAATTTTTGTCTTGCTGGCAGTGACTTTAAACAAGCAGCTAAAACTCGTAAAGTGCTGAGCGTCCCGTTTAGCGTTACAGAGATTTTTATTCCGACTTCCAAATATCTGTGTGCTGTTGAGTAAAAACGGATATTGCAGCTGATATCGGTTTCGGGATAGGTAAACTAATTTGCGATTGTTGAATCATTTCTCACTGACTTAGCTTAGAAAGTAAATACTCATGTTATTCCAGAGTCTGGAGACGGTCACAGCTCTAACTATAGCTTTCACAGTGCTTTGGGTGCAAGTGTGTTTCGTATAGTAGTCTTGTGATGTATGTTCAATTTGTGAAGCATATTGTTTAATTAATATTTCCTGTGGCACACCTTCTGAAGCAGCAGCACTTGCAGAGTTTTGTGACATCTTCAAGATACATATGTGACAATATTCCGCACATTGCTCGAACACCAGGTTTAATAACTCCTGAAACAGTTTGTGTTCAACGACAAGTGGTATCTGTGTGCCACAAGGAATGAAAGTGCACCAGGGATGAGGAGGAAGGCTGAGGTACTTCCAGCGTGACAGGTAGTGCTTAGCATGGCCCTACAGTTGCCGGTGACTGGAGGCCGGTAAGGAGCAGTTCAGCGCGTGGCTCCTTACAGTCGCCGTGACTCTGGTGCACAGAGTGCTTGTGAAAAGGTTTTCCAGACATGTTTTGCGCGATCTGTAACTGTGTACTTACGTGGCTCCTTTGCTATCCGAATAAAAAAAAAAATAGTATCGCAATTGTTTAACATCTTCTAAATTGTTTCAATACCAGCGTCAGTTTCGAGGTGTATTGGTATTTCAGAAAACATAAACAGTACTCTTAAACAAATTGTTTAAACAATGACTTGTGCATGCTATATTAGCCTGCCGTCATGAGGTACTCCCAGTCCAGCAGCTCAAAGCAGACTGATCGAATTTCCCGCCCCTCTTCACGCCAATTTCCAGATGCGGATGGGGAGGGGATTGGAGGGCGGGAGGGGATGGAGTTAAGTTAGCTGTGGTAGCCCAATTTTATTGACATATTTTTCAGCCCTAATTTGAATTTCCCGCCATGACGTAGTGCGACATTGCCGTATCTATGGTCGCCATCTCGCATACGCCATCTTGAATAAATTAGGCAACAATGGAGAGTGGGGTGAGATCCCCATTTCCCTATTACTGAAATGTGCATACAGCATTTTTAACAAGAGTGGCCTTCTGAGGAGTTGGGCTGCCTGGTCCAAGTCCTGTTATTTGATGTCACTTCAGCAACCTGTATGTCGATGATGATGACATTATGACGAGAGAACACTCACACCCAGTCTCGATGGAGGAAATACCAGACGTGATGAGATCGAACCTGGGTCCACGTGATCGAGAGTCAGCTACGCGACCACAAGACTATAATCTGCTGATTAGAAGCGAAGAAGAAGAAGAACACCTTTTTCGAAGCCTGTGTTTGGATTACTGCACTGATATGACAATGACCTTACGACTCACCTTAGAAGAAAGATTAAGGAAAGGCAAACTTACATTTCTAGCATTTGTAGACTTGGAGAAAGCTTTTGACAATGTTGACTGGAATACTCTCTTTCAAATTCTGAAGGTGGCAGGGGTAAAATACAGAGAGCGAAAGGCTATTTACAATTTGTACAGAAACCAGATGGCAGTTATAAGAGTCGAGGGGCATGAAAGGGTAACAGTGGTTGGGAAGGGAGTGAGACAGGCTAGTAGCCTCTCCCCAATGTTATTCAATCTGTATATTGAGTAAGCAGTGAAGGAAACAAAAGAAAAGTTCGGAGTAGGTATTAAAATCCATGGAGAAGAAATAAAAACTTTGAGGTTCGCCGATGACATTGTAATTCTGTCAGAGACAGCAAAGGACTTGGAAGAGCAGTTGAACGGAATGGACAGTGTCTTGAAAGGAGGATATAAGATGAACATCAACAAAAGCAAAACGATGATAATGGAATGTAGTCGAATTAAGTCGGGTGATGCTGAGGGAATTAGATTAGGAAATGAGACACTTAAAGTAGTAAAGGAGTTTTTCTATTTGGGGAGCAAAATAACTAATGATGGTCGAAGTAGAGAGGATGTAAAATGTAGACTGGCAATGGCAAGGAAAGCGTTTCTGAAGAAGAGATATTTGTTAACATCGAGTATAGATTTAAGTGTCAGGAAGTCGTTTCTGAAAGTATTTGTATGGAGTGTTGCCATGTATGGAAGTGAAACATGGACGATAAATAGTTTAGACAAGAAGAGAATAGAAGCTTTCGAAAAATGGTGCTACAGAAGAATGCTGAAGATTAGATGGGTAGATGACATAACTAATGAGGAGGTACTGAATAGGATTGGGGAGAAGAGGAGTTTGTGGCACAACGTGACTAGAAGAAGGGATCGGTTGGTAGGACATATTCAATTCACCAATTTAGTACTGGAGGGCAGCGTGGACGGTAAAAATCGTAGAGGGAGACCAAGAGATGAATCCACTAATCAGATTCAGAAGGATGTAGGTTGCAGTAGGTACTGGGAGATGAAGAAGCTTGCACAGGATGGAGTAGCATGGAGAGCTGCATCAAACCAGTTTCAAGACTGAAGACCACAACAACAACAACATGACAATGACACTCTCATTTCTTACATACGTCGCAATTACAAGGCACAGAAATCAGTAGATTTCAGTATGTATACTAGACTGACGGAAATGGAAAGTATTACACCATGAACATCTTCATCAAATACTACCATAGTGATATTCAAGTGTTACCTGTGGGACGTGTTGATTAAAATTTGATCCTCACGCGAACTTATTTTCAGTATAGAAAAAAGCCATTCCTACAGATCAAGCATAGTCTGATTACATGACGGCTATCGCGTGTGTCTAACGCCACTGGAACTTTCTATGTGGAAATCGCAACACAGCACACGCAGAAGATGGGTGTCCAGCTTATTGCCATCTTTCTGACTTTGAGAAAAAGGTCGAGTCATTGACATAAGGAACATGAGACCTTCAAAGCGACAGATCATACACACTATTGTGTTTCAGTGTTTTTTTTGTGTGCAGATTTTAATGACGTTCGTAGAAATGTCCCCCAAAATAAAGCCGCAAGAAGACGACCATAAGAGAAAGAAAATGATCTTAGAAATCAAATATGAAATCACTGAAAAACTCGAACAAGTTGCAAGTGTTACTGATTTAGCAGGCACATACAATTTGTCTGCATCAACTATTTGCTCTATCCTCAAGAACAAGGACAAGATTAAGGAGATAGATTCTTCGGAGGGAGTGACAAGACTATCTAAACATCATTTGTGAGAAGGCCAGAATGATTTTCGCCGACCTCGTTAAGAAGACGCCAGGATCATCCCTGGCCGAAAAAGTGTTAAGGGAAGCCCCAGATGGTTCGAGTAGTTTAGGAGAAGAACCGGCATCTACAGCGTTGTGAGACATGGCGCAGCAGCCAGCTCCGACACAAAGGCAGCAGAGAACTTCTCAACTTCAAAATGCTCGTAGATTCTGAGGGTTTTCTAACTGTGACGAGACGGGTCTATTCTGGAAAAAGATGCCGAAGCTTACATTTACAACAGCAGAGGAGAATGCATTGCACGGACGCAAGCCAATGAAACACCGTTTCACATTGTTATTGTGTACCAATGCAAGCGGTGATTTGAAAATTAAACCGCTGCTTGTTTACCTTTCAGAAACTCCACGAGCCTTCAATAAGTGTGAAATTCAGAAGAGTAGGTTAATTGTGATGTGGAGGTCCGACAACAAGGCATAAGTGACACGTGATCTTTCATGTGATTGGATCAATGAAGTGTTTGGTCCTTCGGTGAAAAAATATTTGCTGGAGATGAATCTGCCACTCCATGTCTTGCTTCTTATGGACAACGCTCCAGTCCATTCTCCAGGCGTGCAAGACCACATCCTTGAAATTCATCAATCCAATTTCTGTCTCCCAGCCTAAGGACCAGCAGATTATTTCTAACTTTAAAAAGCTCTACACGAAAGCACTGTCCGAGCATTGCTTTGAGTTGACTAAAGCTACCAATCTCACTCTCAGAGAGTTTAGGAAATATAACTTCAACATCGCTGACTGTGTGAAGATCATCGAAAAGGCGTGGGAGGGGGTTATCAAGAGAACTCTCACTCCTGCTTGGAAAAAAGCTTTTCCAAGCCGGAGTGCGTTGTCGAAAGTGACTCTGAGGACTGTGGAGCCTATAGTCAACGAGGTTGTGTCTTTGGCCAAGCGCATGGGGCTAGAAATGAATAACAATAATATCGATGAGCTTGTGGAAGATCACGACCAAGAAATTACCACTGAAGAGCTTATGGAGTAGCAGTGTGTTTCACGTCAGGAAGCTGTGGTGAGGAGTTCTTCAGGAGAGGAAGAGGAGGCGGTAACAGCAAAGCAGCAATCTTCTGGCGCAATAAGAGAAATGCTGAAAGCATGAGAGTCTGTTACATCTTACACTGAAAATCATCACCCCAATAAAGCAATGGCTATGCTAGCTACAAATTTATTTACGATAATGCTGTGTCGCATTTTCGCCAAGTGTTGAAGTGTCCACAGAAACAAATGACTATAGATAGCTTTCTAGTAAAAAAAGAATTAGTTACCTATCGTGATTAATAAAGTACATAATACAGTATGTATAATTTTCTTAGGATAAATGCATGAATAAGATAAAACTTCTAGTACTTTTTCTGCATCGAAGGCATTATCGTATTTTACATTCATTTATATGGGAAAAATTGTTTTGCTCAACGAGTGTTTCGCACTGCGTGTAAGATTCTAGTACGAATTATGCTCGCTATGCGAGGTTCCACTGCATTGAGAAAATTTAGAGAACTGCCCTTTGAGTCTGACTGCAGAACGATTCTACTGCCACCAACGCACATTTGGCATAAGAACCAAGCACATAAAGACAAATTAAGGCTATTGCGGAGCCGTTTACAAACTCGATCCCTTTGGGAGTGGAAGAGGAAAGGAAATGACTAGTAGTGGTACAAGGTACCCTCCGCCATGCACCGTAGTGTAGCTTGGGTAATATGTATTTAGACATAAATATAGATGTTCTACAAACGAACAGTGGGGCATGCAGTGAAATTCAGGCACAACAGAAAAAACTATCAGAGCTGCAAAAGTTGTACAAAAAATGTCAGCCTCTAAGAGTTTGCATGGGTATGATTTTTTGAAGCGATAGCTGAACTTTATGGAGACTCTGGACAACCGGATCCATAATCCACGTTTTTGGAGAGTTTATCTGCAGGAGTACATGAGGACAGGCATTTGTACAACTACCTGCAGCTGTTGTTGCATTAGCTACAGCTACAATAGAAATTCTCTTTTAAATTTAAATTATGTTTGAGAACTCCAATTGTTTCCAAACGTTAATGTATCGTTCGGATGCTTGTTTAGGAAAATGGAAACATTATTGCATGAACAAATGGACATTGAAAACAATTTTGTACCTGTACAACAGAGCATATCGTGATATTCAGGATATGAGAACTGAGCAATAAGTGCCTGGTATCTTGACAAAAAGCAATCATGAATGCATAGTCAACAGACTGTGTTGCAAGATGGAAGAATCAAAATCTGTTGATCATTGCTTTGCTTGTCTTCGTGAAATTTGTATTGAATGTTATTATAAAATTATTGTGCTTACAGTAAAATTGTAATACAGTGAAGAAGGCGTTGTTTGGAGATGCAGATTATTAAAAGTGCAATTCCACGGTTTAAGAGTTAACGTCATCTGCATTTTGTGCATAAGGAAACATTAAGCAGTGCGTTTCTTCTTCGGAAATCGTATTTAAATCCCGTTTGTTTGTGAGGAGATCGTGTCATGCCTTGTGCAGGGACAAACGTCTTGCAGCACGTATCTGAATTTGGCAGCTGTAGGATGAAGGATCGTCGACAAATATATTCCAAAACGCTGCTCATAATAATCGGGTTTTTCCAAGGATCATACCCCGGGTTCCATTGGTGTTAGAAGGGTAGGAGTGAGTGTTTTGGATAGCCCTTGAGCTAGGGACCATTTCACTATCCAACAGAAGGACCGTCTTACAGCACAGGGCCAAACTCTGAATATCACACACTTCCTCCAGATTAGGTAAATGAAGCAATCGATTGGTTCTTTTTACATTAAATATAGTCTCCGCTGCGGCTTAAGGGGGCTTATGGCGGCATAGTTTTGTTCGTGGGAGGTTCCTAAGAAAATCAGAAAAACATTGTTTTTGGGTACCAAAACCAAGCCGCATACTCCAAGACCGTTATACACAGTAAATGGCTGAAATTTTTACGAGATATTCGTAAGATCCCAATCTCGAACAGCCATGAGAATGTTCTTGATATATTTATCCGCTTCAGAGTTAAGAGGTTCAAAGTTGCCGTACTTGTGCACGTAAAATACGCATGTAATATCCGCTGTGACGCGAAAACTTAGTTTACAATGTGACATAGCACGGAAAAATAAGTTGTAAAGTGTCTCCGTTATTATCAGAAGGACTCTGGGAACATAATGTTGTTGAAGTACTGAAGCACACGCAGAACTTTTGGGCACTTACAATCCTATCTGAGATATAAAATTAGCTTTGCTTTATTTCATTTTCGTATAAGTGAACTACCAAAATTTTTCTGATGCATGTAGTTCTTTTCATGTGAGTGATATGCCTGACTCTATCAGGTGAAAGAAGGGAACCAGAAAAATTCTCTTGTTGGAGCGCTAAAAATGCGAATGTGTTCCTGTTTATTAAAAGATTCTGACTGAAAAAGAGGGGGGGGGGGAGGTACTAGATGTCTTATTCTACCTTACTCAGCACGTTTAAAATTTTTTCCAAAAAAATTGGCATGCGAACACATTCGCGCAATTTTATGCTGAGAGAGGAGACAGTGGAAAAGTGATAAACACTGGAAAATAGAAGGCAGTGGCTGTGATATATAAAGAGAGAAAGAGGCAATGGCAGTGTGAGAGAAAGAGGGACACAGTGGCAGTGGAACGTAGTTGACCGAACAGTGCTGCGGAAAGAGTGACAGAGACATTGCCCGTGGAAGAGGAATAAAGAGAAGGAGAAAGTGGAGGGGGGTGAGGGTCAGTGATAATGAGAGAGAGGGTATATTTCAATGACAACGAGGAAGAGAGAGATAGCGACATTGAGAAGCGGGAGTAGCAGTGGGAAGGAATGAATGAGTTAGCAGCAGCAAGAAAGAACAAAAGGGAGACAGTAACAGAGACAGGACATAGTGTTAATTGTCCAGAACAAATGAGACTGTGCCTGTGAGGCAGGGGACAATGACAGTGAGACACAAGGAGATAGTGACAGTTGGGTTGAATGAGTGAGTGAAAATGGACTATACTTCATTAGTGTGGCCATATTGTCCATAGTTGCATTACAATTTTTGAGGGTATTTTTGTCCTGTCGTTGCAACTGCAAAAATGCGTTATTTTTTTTCACCAGACGCGTTTCGCTTTAATGAGGTAAAGCATCATAAGAAATGCATAGTGCAGCAGAACAACTAAAAATTAGACCACAATTATCAGTGTCTAACGCAGAAAAACAATGATGTGTCAGCAGAAAGCATTTCCAGATGTAAGCGAGAAATCAAGCGAAAACCAGGTGTAATTACAAATCAACATATTCTTAACGAACTGTTTACCGATCTTAAAACAAATAAAAATGTAACTTAATTACAGACCACTGATGATGCTTTACCTCACTAAAGTGAAACGCGTCTGGTGAAAACAATCAGGCATTATTGTAGTTGCAACGACAGAACAAAAATTCCGTCAAGAAAATGGACTAATGAGAGCGGATGGGAGTGAGCGACTTAAAGCCGTAGACTAGTGAGTGAGAGTTACAGTTAGGTGAGCTTGAGAGAGTGAGAAGCAGCTTACTTGTTAAGAAGAGCACAACTACCTTCACATCCCAGAATTTTTGGGAAAAATTTTAAAGGTGCTGAGGAAAGACTCTATTAATAACCAGGAGCATATTCGGCTATTTTGTGCTCTGATAGGAGCATTTTTCCGTCGCTCGGTAATCTGGTTTACCATTCAGCAAGATTACTGTCGAGCTGGTTGGGACTCTACGACTGTCATCATAATATGGTGTCACTGGGTTGAGGAAGGTCATACACAACAGTATGTAGGACGCCGAGGCCCGACGCGAGTAGCGCCAGAGAGGTCACGCACCTCCTTACAGCCACCTCACGTACCTTCTGTGGGCAAATGGGCTTGTGTGCAGCCAGACCAGTGTCCAGACAGACTATGCTATGACATCTGGAACACCACGGACTGTCAGTACGGCGACCATTGTTGGGGTTCCATGGACGTGGTAGCAGCAGAGGTCTACAACACAGGAGTGACTCCAAGCCGCCGTCCGCGGTGGCCGAGCGGTTCTAGGCGCTTCAGTCCAGAACCGCGCGACTGCTACGCTCGCAGGTTCGAATCCTGCCTTGAGCATGGATGTGTGTGATGTTCTTAGGTTAGTTAGGTTTAAGTAGTTCTAAGTTTTAGGGGACTGATGACCTCAGATGTTAAGTACCATAGTGCTCAGAGCCATTTGAACCATTTGACTCCAATCCGTCTTTTCAGACGACTCTTAGTTCCGCGTACAGCATCACCATGCACGTATCTGTATGTGGAGCTCTGAGGGGAGGAACATTACAGTATTCGATTCGTCATCACCATATGGGCCCAACAAGTGATGTGATGGTATGGGGTACCATTGGGTACACAACACAATCACCTCTGGTTCGCATAGCCGGCGTTATATTGGGTTGGTGCACAAGTTGGTAGCGTTTTTCCATAAGTCTAATAAACACAACACAAACACATATCACAGACGTAAGTCATCAGTAATGTATTCTCCTTCACCGTGATAACTTTTCGATTCCGGGACTGTAGCAATAAGGTGGTTCTGAGACGAAGAACTCGTCGAACCATGTTCGGAGCGCATTTTGATCCCGAAAGGAAGTTCCTTGAAGGTTGTTCGATAGGGAGCCGAAAAGATGAAAATCTGAGGTCGCAAGATAAGGTGAATAAGGTGTATGTTGAATGACTTCCCTATCCAAGTGCTGTATAGTGTCTTTTTTCAGTCTAGCAGAAAGTGGGCAGACGTTTTCGTGGAGTAGCATCACTTCACGCAGTCTTCCTGGTCGTTCCTGGACTGCGTTTGAAGACGTCTCAGTTCTTGACTGCAAACGCCAGCGATGATGGTTACACCTCGGGGAAGCAATTCGTAGTACATCACACCGTCACTGTTCCACCGGATGTATAACGTTATCTTTTGTAGACGCTCTCAGGTATTTGTATGGGAACTTGCTGCTTTGTTTGGGCTCAACCATCCCTTTGTTTTCCTTATGTTGGCATACAGACAACATTTTTCGTCACCAAATATCTTCCTGAACGTTGAGAGTCATTAATGTCAAAACGGTCCTCCTTAAAACGAGAACATTATTTTCTTTCCGTGCTCTGTCCAGTAACATTATCCCCAGACATGGCGCAAATATTTCTGACTGCCTCCGCTGGTGTCACCGCTCTCTTGAACTCAAACAGAAGAATATGTCATAAATGTTCCGATTTCTCAACCTGGCACTCCATTTTCTAGGGTCCACAGCTCCGCTCACTACCTCCAGATGACAAAATGACAATGCGTAAACTCGAATAGCAACAGTGAACTACATAAAAGTGACAATCGATAAATAAATCCATAGCAATCGGAATGCCAGCAAGCAAAATAATTTATGCAACAACCAAATATTTATGACGTATTATTGTAGACTGCTGTTCCTTGTCTTCGGGGTCTCACTGTCGCTACATTTCAATAAACAACTCTATTCACGCGTTGCCGAAATATTGGCAACCACCAAGCAAGCACCTTCCACTATTGTTGAAGAACTCTGGCATGAAGCTGTATGACAATGGAATGACGCACCCGTATGTGCGTCCTAGCTCAGTTCGGTTCGATACCCCGATACCCAGCCGGTTAGAAGCATTTGCCGGCATTATGCACTAAATTTCGCGTCCTCTATCTCAAATCACCCACAAATTCGATCATGTTTTGTTCAAACAGTACTGTACACGCACAGTATATAAAATTTTTTTGCTATCCTTCCTAATGATGCAGTTTTAAAGGCCAGCACTGTACAAGTACCAGCTGACGTAAGTATCTATTCCCTTATTCTTCTAATATTATTGTTCGAGTTGTCTTTTTAATTGTTACACTACTGAAAAAAAGTATCAGAAATAAATAATTAACACATTATTTATTACTATCCAAGAAAATGTGTTTTCTAAGGCCTATTTTAGCTTTTCAGACAGTGGGCTGTAATTGTGAAGAATGGATGAACAAATAAATATGCTGCTGACTTGATATGTTGTAAGTATGGTTGAAATTGATTATGTTGTTTTTGGAATTTGGTCCTACGTTCAGTCCGCGAACACGAGAATACAAATATCTACGACAGGGTATTGAAAACTAATGCCTCCGAATTTTTAATGGGAAAACTCTCAATCCCTTTTAAACAAAACGTTATTAACATTCTGAATGTTTATTCTTCATGTCTGCATATTTATTTCTCAACGTAGTCACCCTGGAAATGAACGTCTCTCCCAACGAGATACCAGGTTGTTGATACCGTCACTCGGTAATGTTTGACTTTGTTGGAGGAGCCACAACCTCGCCTCTGTGTGCACTGCTTCATCGCTATAAAAGTGAAGTCCTCGAAAGTGTTCTTTATGCTCTGGAAACAGAGGAAAATCGGATGGGGCCTAATCAGGACTGTATGGAGGATGATCAATGGCAGCAAACGCAAGGCGAAGGATTGGTGCACATGTCGCAGCGCTCGTATGTAGTTTGGCATTGTCATGCTGAAGGAGTGGTAGCTCCATGTGTGGGCGAATTCGATCACAGCACGCTGCTTCTCGCGCACCAACGTAGCTATGTTACACGCGGCCATGTTACACGCTACAGCTCGGGGACCTTTAGTGGCGCGGAGTTGCAAATACGAGACATGAAGAATAAAGATGTAGACTTAAAAACGTTTGTTTTATTTAAAAAGCTTTAAGAGCTGTCACATAAAAAATTCGGAGTCATTACTTTTCAGCGCGCCATCGTAGTTCTCATAAAACTCCATAACACGAATCTTTAAAATCAGTACGACGGTATGTCCACAGCAAATATACTTTCTTAGCTTAATTTGTTCAACGCTACGCGACACTTTGCATAACACATACCATTATGTTCTGAGTTACTAGCAGCACATGTCTTTAGTTTTACTTCAAACGATATCATGTTGTCTGCGGAACAAATTGGTAAGTCATTAACATCTTTTTGATAGTTTCATTGTTAAGCAATTTATGCACTATTACTATTGCGGCCGTTTAGCAATTTTCAAGTGGACTGCAGTAAATATTTTGTGGTTGAGGAATTGACAAAATTTTAAAAATATCTAGAATGCATTTGTCATCATCACATCCACAGGCTAGCTAAGTATTTCATGTTACTACTATTGTCATCACTTGCATAAATAATAGTAAGACACTTTACATGTTTAATGATTGACTACAGCATGTGGTAGTCGACTTTATGAACCAATAGTTTAGAAGTCAAAGCTGACGATGAGGTGTTTCAAAACGTTTTATATGTTTGTGAACTATAGCCATGAAACATTATTCAGTAACTTCGTCCGAGAAGTGACTGTTGTTCATTCATAGTCAATAAAAGTATTTACCTGTGGTCTGTATATCTACAGCACTAAACTTCACTCCCCCACTGCTACAGATCTGTAATACAGATATCGTATCGAAACTGGGGGGAAAACAACGCCGTAATTCCCTCGTCTCGACTTACCGTGTCGGTGTAGACGTTGAGGAAGAGGCAGTCTTCTGAAGTCGGGAGGGGCCCCAGTAGCAGGCCGAACGAGTCCTGCACGCAGTTGTTGCCCTCCCGCTCCGGGCGTCGAACCCCGGACCACGGTTCCACAGGCTGCGGTGCCTACAGTACAAAGTTGCAGATGTATCCTCCAAATTCTCTGTAATGACAAATCTAACAGCAAGGCATCAAGGGCTCACCCTAGTCAGAGTTAAGCACATGTTCAGTTACTAACAACAATAACGATCTCTTTGAAAATTGAACGGTAAGTTACCACAAAATTGAAGAAATATTTTTAAAACTTGAAAAATATCATCAGGTTAATGCATTACAATCATGTATTCAATAATGCATATCTCCTCCTGAAAACTATTTACTATTTAGGACAGAGTGAGAATGCAAAAGATGAAATATAAATTTAGTATTCCAGGCTGCCTAGAAAAAAGAAATAAACAGCTGGTGCACAGGGACTAAAACCAATGAGTGAGACATAACAAATAAAGTAAAGTGAGATGGTCAAAGATATAGCTGACCCAGCCTGCAGGAAGATTATACGTTATTTGGTTGCTAGAAGTAAAAAAGAAAATGCGCTAACCTACAAGGTACAAATGAAAATCTCTGCGGGGAGGGGAAAAAAGGGCAGACGGAAGTATGTCAAGGGTCTGTACGGTGCAGAAAGATTTGTTCCATAGCGCAACAATGGCCGAAAAGTTGGTTTATGTGGAAAAAGAATGATATTCTAGTGAAGTAATCAGGTTACAACAGAGCACTGAACGAGTTGGACTCAAATAAATCAGCAGGAGTCGAAGTAACTTACAACAATGAATCGTATAGCAGCTGGAAGGTTGTACATTAACCTTTATGAAAACTGCAACACTAACCAGGACCCATACGACTGAAACGAACTTTATGCAATAGAACAGCAACATGACGATACACGAATAGTTAGAATTACAGAACTGTACATGATGTCTGACTTATGAAAATTCAGTGTGAGTAAGGAGCACCACTTACTGCTATGGGAGACTCTAAACATCGTGGAATAGACTAAAAGAGTGCACAGATAGGTACTTGTGATTTTTTACTTCACGCCGTTTGCCTGAGAGTCCACAAGGCAAAGCAATGGTTGCTGTAAGACCATGAGAATTAGTTGGCGACCAAGAATTTGTAATACATGTTTAATGGATAACATGTAAAGCGAACGTACAAGTTGTGTAAGGTCCGTTAAGGCCGTGGCAGGCAGTATGAAGCTAATGCCATGCTATAGTCAACTCTGTTTTTGTCACGGTCTAGCAGATCATTTCCTGGAGACTGATAGTTAAAATTCGTTTGTTTTCATGTACCTTTCACAAACGTTCAGTTTGCTCTCCACAATGTGCTGGGTATGCAAACGATAGTGAAACTCATCCCGAAGTTATTGGCAGGGGAGCCGCATAGACTGATTCTTTCACAAAGAAAGATCAGGTACGAGACTGCTGCAATCGTCTGTTTAGCAAAGAAACAACAGTTTGTAAGGATCAGTAGCCCCCTTAACGACTGATTCGTCGTGTAGGAAGCTCACTGTTACCAGGCGCTCTGACAAGGAGACACCATTATGGTGATGTCTGTCCTGTTAAATAATAAATTTTCGGCATGTACTCGCCGTTCTGGAAAAAGGTCAGATCTAGGTACGGGATTTCAGTAATCGTCAACAAAGAACAAGCCGTAAGAAAACGCTTTTTCTCGGGAGACAGCGTAACTTTGAACTGGTGCTCGACTACGGTATGTCGTTGCTGTGGTCCCCGCATTGGTCCGCTGTGGCGGTACACTTTTCTTTTCAAATGGCACGTAGCCTCATCACTGAACACTAAACGCGAAACGAATTTGTTATTTTCCATCACTACACGATGCTGTTTATCACCAGCACGAAGAGCTTGTAGCAACTGAACCCTACAGGATCGGAAACACGTACATTATTGCAAAACGTCCCAGACGGACACACGAGCAAGGACCAACTCTCAACTGGCGCGACGAGCCCAATTCTGCGGACCACGAACAAAACTCTGTTTAATGCGCTCTGGGTCTGGAAATAGCAGAGGGAGGCGGTAGTGGGTTTCTTCTTACGTAACAGTCAGTGTCTTGAAACCGATGTTGCCATCGTAGAATGTAATTCTGCACTCTCGACGAAAATTACGCCGCATATTTATGACTTAACTGTATCTGTTGAAACGGGGAACGTATCATCTTTTGTTACAGTTTTGTCAACTCGACTCGACGCACGTTAGAACATGGACCAGAAACTTACAATTGACGCCAAGCTATATATTTAGTTGCATACGTAAGTCAAATATCATCCCAAGTTTCTGTCAGCTGGAACTAGGATCACAACTGATCGTGGTGACAGATCCCGATATATAAAGCCAATGTGTTCCTTGGTTAACTGGCGAAGGCACTGTTCGAGCTTACATCCTAAACCAAGGTATGCATTAGTGTTGAGGGCATGCAGAAAAGCTATGCCTCCGAATTTTTATGTGAAAACTCTTGAAGTTTTTTTTTTAATGCGACAAACGTTATTAACATTCTGCATCTTTCTTCTGTATGTCTATATATTTATTTTTCAACATAGTCATCCTGGCGACGAACACATTTCTCTCAATCAGAGACCAGTTTGTTGATACTGTCACCTTAGAATGTGTGATTTTGTTGGTGGAGCCACAACCTCACCTCCGTTTGCACCGCTTCATCACTATTAGAATGAAGTACTAGAAGGTGTTTAAGTTTTGGAAACAGATGCTCTCTTGTTTTCTGGGTCAAAATGGTGTACGCATCTCTCATCACATGTCACAATGTTGTTATGGAGCCCATAAACCTTACACTGGAAACTCTGTTTCATGTCAGGAGCGAGCATTCGAGGCACCCACAACGCACACAATTTTGGTACTGCAGTTCTGCAGTGATGGCCTGTATACGCACTCCTGATGTACCACACGTACGAGGGCAAGTCAATTATTATCCGCAAAGTAGTTATAAAATTTTATTGTAGTCAAATAGGAAACTTACAAGAACATCATTTTTCGACATAGTCTCTTTTCGTTTCAACGCACTTGGTCCATCGTTGTGCAAGCTTCCTGATGCCCTCATAAAAGAAGGTTCTCGGTTGACCTGCGAGCCAGGAATGCACCGCTTCTTTTGTTGCTTCGTCCGAGGCAAATCGACGGCCCCTTAATGGCTGTTTGAGTGGACCAAACAAGAGATAGTCAGAAGGGGCAAGGTCGGGGCTATATGGAGGATGATCTAGTACTTCAAATTTGAGTTTCTGGAGCGTTTTAGCAGTGTGGGCAGCAGTATGCGGACGGGCATTGTGGTTCAACAACACAACTCCTTTTGACAGCAATCCTCGGCGTTAGCTTCGAATTGCAGGCTTTATCCTGGCAGTAAGCAACTCACTGTAACGTATACTGTTTATTGTTGTGCCCCTTTCCCCATAATGTTCCAGTAATAGACCTTGTGCGTCCCAAAAAACCATAAGCATTAGTTTTCCTGCGGACGGTTGGGTCTTGAACTTTTTCTTGCACGGCGAATTTCGATGTTTCCATCCCATACTTTGCCGTTCACTCTACGGCTCGTAGTGATGTATAAATGTTTCGTCACCAGTAATGATCCTGTCTAAGAAGTTGTCCCCTTCGTTACCATAGCGATCCAAATGTTTTTTTTAAAGATATCCAAGCGCGTTTGATTACGCAACTGTGCGAGTTGTTTTGGGACTCATCTTGCAAAAACTTGATGAAAACCAAGTCTGCTGTGGATGATTTCGTAGGCAGAACCGTGACTAATTTGGAGACGATGTGCCACTTCGTCAATAGTTAATCGTCGTCTAAGAGAATCATTTCATTTGAACGCTCAATGGTTTCTTCATTTGTGGCGGTAAAACGGTCGTCCGGCTCTTTCATCGTGCGTAACACTTGTGTGACCATTTCGGAATTTTTCAATCCATTCGTGGGCACTCCGTTGTGGCAAAACGCTGTTCCCGTACTGTACCGAAACTCTTCGATGAATTTCGGCACTGATACGCCTTCCGACCACAAAAAGCGGATCACTGAACGTTGGTCTTCATTGGTGCAAATAGACAGCGGAGCAGCCATGATTAACAGAATGGCAGCGATAACGAAATTAACCTATCAGCCTGAAAATTTCAAAGATATAACAACAAATAAACAAAGCCTGCGTCATCGGCGTAAAACGACAGTACTACCAAAATAAACAAAAATATAACTAAATTGCGGATAATAATTGACTTATCCTCGTACCTGAGAGCTGTGTCTGTGTTAGTCGACGATTTTTCTCTGACGAGTTCATCAACCCGTTGACGATGAGTCTCATTAGTTGCCGTACGCGGTCGTCCAATGCCAGCTCTGTCACACATGTTCAGGTTAGCACAACCGTTTCCTTCATTATGAGCACAGACAACCCAACGTTGAGCATTACTGATGTCGACACAATCATCACCGTCACAGCTTGCATTTCTTCAAAGGATTTCAATTGGAGGCAGAAACCCGATTATAGTACGCTGTTTCTCACGCACCGACATAGTTAACGTTATGCCACTACAATTCGGAGCCCTCTAGCGGCACAGATATGCAGCGTCATCGCACAAACAGTGCGTCGTATTATCAGCAAATGGAACATAATATGCAGTCCTCTGAGAGGTACTGTGTAATCGCTACATCTCGCTCCTCTTAGTTCTGGAATCTTTGAGTAAGTTTGAAAAATTGTTTGTCCCTCCAATGAATATGTCGACCGTAGCGTTCAATACTTCCAAAATGTACGTCATTTGTCGATACGAAACACAGCACGGACAGTCTGTTTACGAGACATATGAGCAGTGATAAAAATTTATGTCATAACATACCGAACCTGAGTCTAGAGAATGGGCCTTATAAGAAGTACATTATCCGACCTAGATTTTGATTCAATGCGTGGACTCAAGTGCGTTAGGTCTTACCTAAGGAAAATTTCAATCTTTTAGAGCGCAATAGATTGTTCGTGACCGTTAGCGAGAGCAGATCTCCCACCAATTCAGTCTTCAGCTTCTAAGTAAGGACATCAGTAAACAGAGTACATTTACGTAAGTTATTCACAGCTTGTTTTAGAAAGTTTTCCAGTGGTTGCAGAACACATTGTCTCGAGTTTTTGGACTGGTCTTGTTGTCACAAAGTTTTTCAGGGTGTTTTTGGAGAATTCTTTTTAAGTTATAAATTATAGTTTTAACTGGTCTTACGACGAGGCATCACCATCAAAGATGTAGGAGTGGAATAGGTTTGTTTTCCCTAGCAATTATCCCATCTAGTATATGGTCCACTTTGCCAATATTTGAAAAATTTTATTTATTTTTCAATTTCGTGCCCACATGTCCTTCCACGAGCCACAGTCGTCAAGGAACCTAAGGGAGGAAAGTATTTTGCGCCTTCTACCTGCAATCACATAACTATGTTCTGTGTGTTGTGTATCGTATTCTCTAAAGTGGAAAAGATCGGACCACCCCAGTATTTGCCTAATCGAACGTGAAAACCTCCTAAATACTACAATCAGGCTAGAAGCGCACAATCGTTAATCTGTCCAGGTCTGATTCACCTCCCTGTCTCGCATGATAATGCGCTCCGCGTTACACATTATTATGTAATTCACAATAGTGACAGGCTTCGGCTTACTACCATCATCAACATGTTAACATAAAACGGAAAACACTAATGAAACAATAAATGGTTCAGCTGGCTGAAGACCAAGTCTACAGAAAAAATCTAACAGAACCCAATATGGATGACTTGGCTGATGGCCGCAACACACATTTGAAGAGTATTCAAATACGAGGATCAACTTTAAATTATTTATACACGCAGGTGCATGAACAAGTGCTATTGATGGCCTGAGGGCATCCTACCCTTATGAAAACACAAGTTATAGCCGGTAGGAGGTGCAAGTGATGAGCTACGAATCCAGCGACAAACATTCAACAGGTTAAAATAAAATATTCATAATCATAAATTACACCGGTCTCACATGGTTGAAGTATGTATACAACAGTTAAGCAAAATGTATAAGTAGTACATCTATAAGCATTCCTTAGCGCTAGGTTTGGATCTAGAGATTTTGGCTTTGGGACCCAGTGAGGCCATTTTTTCAAAATTTATGGGTTGCCTAGATATGGAGGCAATAACTGGTTAACCATGCCCTCCTTATCAATGACGTCATCATCACTTCACGACAGCCCACATCTGTCTCCGCCTCCCCTCCCTCCTTCCCTCCCCTCTCCAGCTAATCACAGCCTACAATTTAAGGAACCATTAAAATGAAATGGCCAACCCATGGCGCAAATAACCCAGCCTTCTTTCAGGCAAGCAAAGCCTAGTATTTTAGGGGGCATTAAAACGAAGCAGCCAATCTATCCAATATGACAGAACTAGCCGAGTTGTGTTAGTGGGAAAACATCCATGATAGTGAAACTAGCCCAGTTGTGGTTTGTAACCCCTCCCATTTTCTTTAAGCAGTGTCTAGTATTTTAGCCATCATTAAAATGAAACAGGCAATTGCAATGTAGCTCCAGAGCACCTGTTTTGGGTGTGTTCAAAAATGTTTGACCGACTAGTTATCAAACAATTACGTTTGAAGTATTTCCACATCTAAAATACGTCGTCAAAACAAACACAAACACACACACACTCCCCCCACACACATACACACAGAAAAATATTTAATCCCTGCCTGAATTATGTAAAGTGATGCCAGGTTAAAAGACTGTCAAATGTGTTTTCATTCCTTTCAGCTAAAAGTTATTTATGGACTGTCTTCCTAATCACACACATACATTTTAATGGAATCTATATAGTATTCACTGTGGAATATTACAACGAATGTAAAACATACTCTTGAGAGGGGTCAGTGACTGACGAAATCACACTACGTAATTCTTGTAGTATCTTGCCTTTCAGTATATATTCCTCATTATTATTGTTATTAACATTATTCATTATCTTGAAATGATTACCTCCAGGATTTAATATCATTGTGCGTTCGTCATGTGAGCGTATACAACAGACTGTATGTGTGGATAATTTAATAACAGTTCCAATACTAAAAGAAACTAGTTTTAAACCTCTTATTCCGAGGTCTTCATTATGACACCAGTGCTGAGTTGGAAGCCCTGAGCCATATTTTCTGTGGTATAACAGGCAGCTGCTGACTAACTTCAAATGCTGCACGCTGCCCAAGCCGTACCTCAGACAGATAATAATAACAATATAGGTAGACTGTATGTACTAATACATAACACTATACGCCAAACATGGACCTGTGCACTCTTATGCATACCAATAAAACATTTACTCATTTATATAAGATGATGAGAGTAAAGAAAACATAGCACTTCTGATTTAAAAAGGAAAGTTTTGAAATTTAATTCTGGTATACCGGTCAAACGAATTCGACAGCACGCCAGAATGCATGGTCCTTAGATAGCAGCTGCTAAGCTGCACTCCTAAAGTCCTTTTTACACGATGAACGAAATTGTTCAAGAAAGACTGTAGGCTACTGAAGCGCTCCAAGCATACTAGACATGAACCATAAACTAGTCGCAGCGTGTTTAAATGATAAACGTAAACACAGCATACCGCTACAAGCCTAACAGTGCCAAAGTCGTGATTTCACATTAGCGTATCATTAATTATTTATGAATTTACAAAGATTTAAAAATTTCCGTGAAAATATTTACGAAAAGTGTGCTATGTTTACTTGCTCGGAAGTTTCCTTGTGTTAAACGAAACGACTATGAACAGAAACAAAACTCAGTAGCCTATACGGTAAGTGCACCAGAAACCAATAAGCAGACTCAGCACTCAACTGAGACGTGACCAGGAGACAGCTACTAGCTCGCGCCTGCGCAAAGCCCACTAATACCTAATTTAAAACTGGCCCTATTCCTTTACCCGTAAAATTATCGCGCATCGCTACTTAACGCGATCATAAAAGTGAGCCTGTTCACACGATAGACGACCGCCACTCACGCAGCTGGTTGTCAACCGATTAAAAGTTCGTTCATCGTTTATAACTGGCATAATATTTGCGAGCGCTGCTGTCGCCGCCTCAGCGCTAGGGGCAGGCCACGCCCCACCCGCCAGCCTATCAACGTCCGCGGCTGCGCTGTGAAGATGCAGCGCAAGGGCCCGGACCTCAGTCGGGTTCCGACTGCACTGTCGTATTGTTCATTGTATTTAGTGTTGCTTGGCTCTTGTTACTGCTGCGTCTAGGCTCTTGATCCAGTTCACTACACAGACTTGTCATTCTGTCGTGCTGTCTTTGCTGTTCATCCATCACTGTTGTTATCTTTTAGAGGTTTTTGGGATTCCAGCTGCCAGAAATGGCGATAAGGAAAAAGGTTAACAGTATCTCATGGATGTGAAAATCGTGCAACTCGTGGAACAGCAACAAGAACAGCTGCTCCTGCAGTGGTTCAACAGGTACCAAGGTGCCGAAATTCTCGTAAATCCTTTTCCCGACGGCAACGTCGTTATTCATCACTTTCGGATGTGTTAATGGCCTCAGAACAGATAGTCACACCGCGCTGCCGTAAGCAGTGGGATCGTCCACTTTGTCTTGTCTGTTTCACGTCCCACAAACGTGCAGAATGTCTAAATCATTGGTCTTACTGTATCCGTTGTCGAAAGGTTGGGCATCAGAAAACTGTCTGCCATCAAGCATAGGGACAGTCGAACCCCACTCCACAGTTACATCAAGGTAAGAGTGCATGAAATCCAGGCCGTTGTTCTCCAGGGAAATGCCCCTATCATGTTCACAGTTGCACATCAGGATGTTCGTTTCCAAGTAGAACAAGAGAAACTGTTTCCCTGGTGAACTTAGCAACATATGCTCGTCTGTGTTACCCAGCTTTGGGTCCACCCTCCCATAAGTTGGTTCCATATGGTGACAGCTCAATTCCCATTGAGGTCTTGCACAAGTACGGCAGTATACAAGAAGATTACATGACCGATAGCGCTGTTTGTTGTGAATGATTATTTGGCTCGCAAATTTTTGGTCTGGATGCTTTCTTGCTGTTTGGGTTCTCCAACATGGATGAAGTTTATGCCGTCTCAGACACATTTCCCTTCCGCAAACCTGATGATCTTTGTGCCTCTTTCATATCTCTGTTCGAACTTCGTCTGGGTTGCGCCACCAGTGTCGAGGTGCATATTTCTCTACATCCGTATGGAGTACCTCAGGCACATTCACTTCTGGTCACCCTGTGGGTGATTGTTAAGCTCGAACTCAATCGGCTTCATGAAGATGTGGGTAACTGAACCTGTCAAAACTAGTGCTTGGGTCACACCCCTGGTGGTGGTTAAGAAAGCAAATGGCTCCCTCCGGCTCTATGGAAATTTTGGGTCAACAATCAATGCCCAGGCATATGTGGAAACATACTCAATACCACTTCTGGAGGACCTCCTCACAATGCTTGTTGGTGGTGAGTATTTTTCTGACATCGACCTTCCCAATGCTTATTTACAAATCCCATTGGATGAGGAAGCACAATGCATTATGGTCATCAGTACAGCCTTTGCCTAGTACAAATACAAACGTTTGCCCTTTGGGATCTTTTCCACTCTGGCAGTCTTCCAGAGACACCTGGAACAGTTAAGCATGTACATTCCAGATTATACCAATTGCTTGGATAACTTATTAGTTACAGGTGCAATGTGCCAAGACTATCTGACAACTCTGCGCCCTTTTTACTGTGATACACAAATATCGGTTTTTTCAGGAGCAAGTGGAATTTATCAGACACTTGCTCAACAAAAGATGGGATTCACCCATCGACAACAACGCTGTAGCTACCACATCCCAAAAACCTCGTGAGTTGTAGGCTTTTTTGGGTAAAATGGTTTGTTATTCCAAGTCACTCCCACAAGCAGCACACACACATTATGCACGTCATTTCTTGCAGAAGAAGGGCGTTCAGTTCCAGTAGTCGGCTGCCTGTGAACATGGTTTCACCCAGTTGAAGCACATGTTATGGTCAGCCTCCTGCAGTATGCCCTTTTCTCCATGACATCCCCCTACGGAATTAAACACCTGTTTACCCCTCCTTTCCGCCCATCCTCGAATGGCGAAGGGGAACAGATGGTGCATACGTTTCAAAAACAAATGTTGTTTATTAAAAATAATAAACACTACCAAACTGAAAAATCATATTGCAACACTTTTTACAATGATCACATTACTGCTCTGAATTTGTATAGACGTCAGATTGTACTAATACTCACATTGTCTAATATTATTAGTAACGCACGCATATCAGTTGCTTCTAATAAGAAATTCATCAATGGAGTAGAAGGAGTTGCCCACTAATAAATTCTTTAGGTTCCTTTTAAACTGAGATTTGTGGTTGTTAAACTTTTTATGGCTACTGGCAAGTTATTGTTATATCCCCCTATGCTTGACAACATTTGCATACTGTAAAATGAAAATAATAGGAAAACATTTAAAACACGATGTAAAATACTGATCTTAAAAGGAAGCACTTCCCTGCCACTAAACCTTGAAGAACTTACACTGGAGAAGTCATCTATTGAAGGAGAGAAATGTTGGGGACTGAGTATGGTAGGAGGGTGGGGCTATAAGGATTGAGCACTGGTGGGTTGTATTAATGAAGAAGAAATGGATGTTGGAAAACAAGAATTGAGGAGTCTTTGGGGTGTTGGTAAAGGGTATACTTTACACTTCATTCCTGTATTGTTATTTCATCTTATTCGCCTCATATGTTAGGGGGCGGGGGGGGGGGTGGAGTGTAAGTGATACATAAATTCTGGACTCCTGCCAAGAGCTTTTAAAAATATAACAAAGATGAAAACAAATACTAATAAAGCTGAAAAGTGTACAAATGGTTTTAAAATCCACAAAAAGGATTAATTTTGTTGGTGTTTACATAAAAATGTCAAGATTGTAATCTTTTTTAAATTAAAATCAAAAGACTAAAAGAAAAAGAAAACAAAATAGATGTATACATTTAAAAACACAATGCAGAAATGTGGCATTCCCCTAAGAAACTGTACTACACTTTCAATTAAAATATGGACTTGCACTGGGAGAAAAGGATCTGAGGAGAGAAAAATGTGTTCTACATGGTTGAGAGTTGTGGATTAATAAATATAGGGGCTGTTACGTAGAAAAATATGGAGCAGAATGTAAGTGTTCAGGTGGATAGCAGGAAGACAGAAGATGAGGAGGAGTTTGGTATGGTTAGGGCAGTAGAATAAAGATGGATGGGAAGGGTGGAGATGGAAAGACAGACAGGAGCCCTGATGTCGAGTGGGTTGGTATGATGAAGAGTTATAGTTGGCAGTATGGATATATATTGTTCCTTATTGTCTGGGACATATAGCTGGTTAAAGTTGCATTGGGATAGGAGATGGAGTGTAAGTGTAGGTGTATTGACAGCATGGATGTGTTTGTATTGTTGCAGCAGCATACCGAGATTGATGATGAGAGGGGAAACAACAGGGTTACAAAATCGAATTTGCAGAGCTGTCCGATATGAGTAAGGAGATGATGAGATGATAGAAGATCCACACTAGGGAGGTAAACAGATGTGGAAACTGAAGTAGAGTGCATGAAATTCGGGATCTGGAAGGACTTACAGACCTTCGATGGGGCGAATACCCATGCAAAATTTGCATAGGAGAGGATGGGTTGTATCAAGGTTTTGTAGGTGTGGAGGATAGTGGAATGGTGGAATCCCCAAGTTCTGCCAATTACTAGTTCTAGTCTATTGCGAGCTTTCTGTTGGATGGTTAATAGGTGAGATTTCTATGTTAGTTGCTGTTTGAGGATTATTCCAAGGTATTTTAGTATGTTAGTTAACTGTGTGGGATAGCCATAAATGGTAAGGTAAAACTCATGGAGACAGAAGACGTCGGTAGTTCATCCTATAATATTGCCTCGGTTTTGCAGGGATTGATCTTGAGGAGTCGCTGGTTGCACCAGCAACTGAACTGTTTGAGGAGGGTTTGGAGGTATTGTTGCTATTTCTAGAGTGTAGGGTAGAAAGCCAAGAAACCAGCGTTATCAACATACTGAAGTAGGTGGACTGGCGAAGATGGTTTGGGTATTTCAGCAGTGCATACTTTACTGTTCACAGTCATGTTTTCAGAACAAACTTCACGAATATGTGTGTATGTCGAAAATAACATAGCGATACTTGACGTAAACATTGCACTGTATTTCATTGCTGATGAATTTTTGCATACATTTTAGACTTCAAAGGAACATTATGACTATTGACAAGCGTAAGAAATGTGGAAAATAATTGATTCAAGGCTCTGTTGTGTCTTAAACCCACTGTGGTAATGTAATCGAACGTTGGATGTTTACAAGTGGAGCCAATCAATAGAAGCATAAAGTAACAGTTGATTTCATATCGCGTTTTAGTAGCTTTTGGAATAGTATTTAAAGTAAAGCTCAACTTCGTGAAATATGTTTTGCCAATTTGTTAATTAACTTGCGTGAGTGAAAGTTAGCTTTCAGCTATTTATGGAGAGTACGTTTTATACACATTCTCGTATTCCATAGCGAATACTACATAGTTTCCAGTGATATTTGCGGATGTGACTGGCGAAACAATCCATAAACAATTTCTAGTAGTTAGGAATGAAAACACAATTCACAATATTTTTCTAACCTACCTTTACCTTACACAATTCTGGCGCAGATTACACGTATTTTTTTTTTTTTTAATGTGTGTGTGTGTGTGTGTGGTTTGATGTTGTATTTTAGATGTGGAAATACTGCAAATGTCATTTTTTACAAATAATTCAGGTTGCACGGATATTTTTGATCACTGCTAAGATGGATGATACACAGTAAGTGGATCATTCATTTTAATGATGGCTTACTGGAGAAGAGGGGTAGGGCTACAAACCACAATTGGACTAGTTCCACCGCCTTGAATTTTTCCTCATTAGGACAAATGGGCTGGTTCCGCCATATCGGATTTTGCTTGGCTGTATTTAATGACCTCTAAAATACAAGGCTGTGATTGGCTGGAGAGGGGAAGGTTTCAAATTTTTCAATAGCAGGTGTCCCAGCGACAGCTGTAATTATAGACAGATAAATTGCCACATGTCGCATATTATTTGATTTATTTGACTAGGTTCGCTCAACGTGAGTTTCTTCAGACATTTATTGCCTTGGTGGCAACACGTTAGTGCACCATTTGGTACCATATTCAACACTAAGTCCAAAAACGTATAGTATGGAAGAAAAATCAGCTTACGTGGTTGCACAACTGGTTGTGTGTGCCAATGAATTATTCGTACTGTTTGCTACCGTCACGTTTAGCATTTGGGGGAAATGAGTTATCTGTTGTGCATTCTACGTCACTGCTGCCTACTAAAGACTCCGTGGTTCTGGTTCTCGCAGACTCATCAAATGTAATGTTACGTTGTCCTAGTATGAAGCCAACAGAATGTCTTCCGCAAACATTCAAATGGTCCGAATAATGTGCGGAAATGGAGATTTCGCTATGTGAAGCTGCTACTCTGTAACCACTGAAGGAAAGATTCTACTGTCAGAATTTTTGTACTGCTGCACTCACAAAATTGTTGTAATGGCTGCCATGTCCACTTTCACCTTCGGTATAAGTACAATTAGAAGCTACTCGCGCATTGCTGCTATCTGCATGCCCGGTCCACCCAATGGACTAGTCGGCTTGGAACACGGAAAGCAGTTCTGCATGTCGTTTTCATCAAAAGTAGAGTGTCTTAGCATATGCTATGAACATCATTCTGTCAGCAGAAGTATCGTGCCATCGTAAATAGTGGACTCTGTTCTTATGAACACATTAGCACTCGCTAGAGCGTGGAAGGGAGACACTAGAAGAAAAATTCACCAATAATTCCTACAAACAGTGATCGGCTGTCGTCAAATCTGACTTCTGACCATTCAGTTTTTTAAAGCAAATCAGTCAATGGACAAATCTTAACGGAGTTCCACTTAAAGCAAGTCGCCTTTCCAAAAACTAAAATGAAAACAGATCAAATTTACACACGCAGAATTCTGCTGCATGACTCTCTCGACAACTGAACTTAATTATTGCACGGATTACCTATAACACGAAACTAAACGACTAACCATATTCCTATGCATACAGTTTTATCCTATATGCACTCAAGAGCAGCACGTGTTACTCACCACTCTGTAACCGAAAAACCTTCTAAAACATCTCTGGCGCAACCTCACTTAGTAGGAGTAGCACGTTTCGGCCCATCAGGTGGATGCTGAAAGTGCTAGCACCTGTTACACGCCCCCCATTTCGAACAAGAGTCTGATGGAAAATTCGACACATCAGGCGTTGGCCTGACTGACCGAAGCCAAAAGAAACTTTTAAAAAGAGGACCACGAACTGTCATCTCTCGTCCGGTCTCGTCACAACCTAGCTTTGAAAGCTAAAAATTCGGACGTTCCCACACTTCTACATCGAGAACCGCGACAGTTATACTGATTCTACAATCGCAGATACACTCTGCATTAACCGTACATCGCAGAACTAATCGTGATTAGGTTATGGGTAAGGATAACAAAGGATGCTGATACGAAATTTAAAAAATCAATAAGTTTGTTCCTCACGCAATCATTCTGCAGGCTTGGTTATACGATAAGCAAACAGCAGAAAACCAATCTGCTCTATCATGTGAAGCCAAGTCAATCGTTACAAATAATATTTTCATGAAATGTGGCTGAGACAAATACCCTTCAAGAGGAGCATATTACTGAAATCGTCTGAATAGATTATGGGAGGCCGTCGAGACGAAACTTCACAAGATACGGTCTAAGGGGATAGTTTTTCTAAATGACAACAGCCCAGTTCATTCTTCTCTGGACACAGTTCCACATGTTCTCTGGGCTCTCAAATTTTACCTCCGCCGTCCCCTTTATTCTCCTGACATGGCATACCCAGTGACGTCTTGCTCTTTATTCTGGCTGGCCGGCAATTCCAGGATGATGACGAGGTCATTTTCAAGGTAAAACTTTTTCTGAACTAGGGCCGGTTTAAGGTGACGTAGGACCCCTATCTACATCTACATCATACTCCGCAAGCCGCCTAATGGTGTGTGGCGGAGTGTACTTTCGGTACCACCAGCTAACTCCAGCCCTGTCCCACTCAATAATATTGCATATGATTGTCAGTAAGCCTCTGTATTGGCTCTAATTTCCTCCTCGTGGTCAATAAGCGAGATGGATGTGGGGGGAAGTAATATGTGGCCCGACTCCTCCTAAAAAGTGCTGTCTCGAAATTTCAATAGTAAATCTCTCCGTGACGCACAGCCCCTCTCTTCTAACGTCTGCCAGTGGAGTTTGTTTAGCACCTCCGTAACGCTCTGTCGCCAGCTAAACAATCCCGTGACGAAACGCGCCGCTCTTCGTTGGATCTTCTGTATCTGCTCTTTCAGTCCTACCTGATAAGGATCCCGCAAAGATGAACAATAATCACAATCGGGCGAACAAGTGCCTTATAAGCCACTTCTTTTGTGGATGAGTTACATTTCCTTAAGATTCTTCCGATGGATCTCAGTCTGTTGTCTGCTCTTCCTACTATCTGTTTTATGTGATCGTTCCACTTAAGGTCGCTCTGGATAGTTACGCCTAGATATTTTACGGTAGACGCTGTCTTCAGCTGTTTGTCGTCAATAGTTTAGCTGTATAGTAGTGGATTTCTTTTCCTATGTATGCGCAATATGTTACATTTATTTACGTTCAGGGTCAACAGCCAGAGCCTGCATCATTCATCAATTCTCTGCAGGTTGTTCTGCAAATTCTTACTATCTTCTGGTGTTGCTACTTTAGTATAGAAAATCGCATATCTGCGAATAGCCTCAAAGAGCATCCGACGCTTTCTGCTAGACCATATATATATATATATATATATATATATATATATATATATATATATATATATATATATATACTGTATATATGGTGTAAATAGCAACGGTCCTGTCACACTTCCCTGTGGTACTCCGGATATTACCTTTACATCTGTCGATTTTGCCAGCTTTCTCAAAAATATTTGAAAAGGTTGTGTTCAAGCGTCTCCTTAAGCATTTGACTGCCAATAATATATTGTCCAAGTCACAGTTTGGATTTCTTAAGGGTTCTGATATAGAGAAAGCTATCTACACTTGCAGTGAGAATGTACTTAATTCATTAGATAATAAATTAGAGGCTACTGGCATTTTCCATGACCAGTCAAAAGCCTTTTACTGTGTGAACCACAGCATTCTCTTAAGTAAATTAGAATATTGTGCTGTCACTGGCAATGCTGTGAAATGGTTTGAGTCTTGTCTATCTAACATAAACAAAGGGTGTCGTTGCGAAATACCTGTGCAGTAATCAGTCAGTCTTCATCTGACTGGGAATTAATTACATGTGGTGTTCCTTAGGGTTCCATCTTGGGTCCATTGCTTTTTCTTGTGTACATTAATGACCTCTCATCTGTTACATTGCCAGATACTAACTTCGTTTTGTTTGCAGATGATACAAACAGTGCAGTAAGTAGCAAGTCAAGTACAGATTTAGAAATAGCTGCTAATCAAATTTTCACTGATATTAACAAGTGGTTTAAAGCTAATTCACTGTCATTAAACTTTGAGAAGACCCACTATATGCACTTCAGAACCTGTAAGAGATTTCCTTCCAGCATGTGTATAACATATAAAGACATGTAGATCGAAGAGATTGACAGCATTAAATTTCTGGGATTACAACTTGATAATAAATTCAGTTGGGAGGGGCACACCACAGAATTCCTTAAGCGCCTAAACAAGTCTGTATTTGCCCTGAGAATGATGTCAGATGTAGGAGATAGAAATATAAAAAAAACTTGCATACTTTGCTTACTTTCATTCTATTATGTCATATGGGATCATATTCTGGGGCAACTCATCAAACCAAGCAAAAGTTTTTAGGGTGCAAAAGCGTGTGATAAGAATCATTTGTAGTGTAAATTCAGGAACATCATGTATAAACCTGTTCAAGGAACTTCGTATTCTAGCCACTACTTCTCAGTATATTTATTCCTTAATGAAATTTGTTGCAAGTAATACATCTCTATTTCCAACCAATAGCTCAATACATAGTATCAATTATAGGAATAAGAACAATCTACATAAACAACTAAAATCACTTACCTTGGTCCTAAAAGGGTTCCAATATTCAGGAACACATATTTTCAATAAATTGCCAGCAACCACTAAAAACTTGGTTTCAGATAAAGCCCGGTTTAAACAGAGTTTGAAAGACTTTTCGATAGGCAACTCCTTCTATTCCATACATGAATATCTTAACAGAGACTGTTAAGCCAGCTTCAGTAAAAATATCTGTTGGATTTCAGTTTTGACAGCACTTGGTGACAACAGTGAAGATTAAGTATTTTGTGCATGATAAATTTATCAATAGTGCATAACAGTGTTTGATTCTGACAGCGTGTTAATTCTGTAAATATTAGCTGTTCCACTGTGCCTCATTGCACTCACCTATTTTGACGATCTCTTGACAAATGATCAGGGTAGTAAGTATTATATTCAAATGTTTTATGTTATTATGTTATACTTTCTTACATGTTCAAAATGGTTCAAATGGCACTGAGCGCTATGGGACTTAACTTCTAAGGTCATCAGTCCCCTAGAACTTAGAACTACTTAAACCTAACCAACCTAAGGACATCACACATATCCATGCCCGAGGCTGGATTCGAACCTGCGACCGTAGCGGTCGCGCGGTTCCAGACTGTAGCGCCTTTAACCGCTTGGCCACCACGGCCGGCTCTTACATGTTCCACACCCACGAGAATCATCTCATTTTTTGGGTCTATGGAACGAAAACTAAATCTAATCTAATCTAGTTACGTTAAGAGCGACTTGTTGAGTCCTTTCTGCAAGAAAGTCTTGAATCCAATCGCAAGTCGGCTCCGAGACTCCGTAAGCTCGTGTTTTTTTCATTAAACGACAAATCGAGACGGTGTCAAATGCCTTACTGAAATCATAGCGACAATGCGGGACGGTGTCAAATGTTTTACTGAAATCAATGAACACACCTGAGCGCCGTTGTCCACTGCGATGTGGATCTCATGGAGGAATAGAGCGAGCTGAGTTTCGAAGGATCTCTGTTTGCGGAATCCATATTGATTTTTATAGAGGAGATGTTCATTTACCATGAACGTTATAATTCTTGAGCATAATACATCTTCCATAATTCTACAACAGATTGACGTCAACGATATAGGTCTATAATTGTGTGGATGTGTCTGACGGCCTTTCTTCAAAACGGGAATGATCTGCGCTTTTTTCCAGTCGTTAGGTACCCTACGTTGCTCAAGCGATCTACGATTGCTTTCAGCAATGCATGCTATTTTTCTAGGAAAGTATTATTTTAGTTCCATATTAAAGCGCAATGAGCTTAATAGCGCATGCATCCAAGTTGCTGAGAAGAACAATACACAGAAGAATTAAAAAGAAAACTGAGAATGTGTTATATGACGATCAGTTTGGCTTTAGGAAAGGTAAAGGCACCAGATGGGCAATTTTGGCGCTGCTGTTGGCAACAGAAGCAAGAATAAAGAAAAATCAAGACACGGTCACAGATTTGTCGACCTGGAAAAACGTTCACAATGTCACATAGTGCAAGATTCTGGGAAATGTAGGGGTAAGTTGTAGTGGAAGACGGGTAACATACAAGATGTACGAGAGGCAAGAGGGAACATTAAGAGAGAAAGACCAATGACGAAGTGCTTGGATTGAAAAGGATGTAAGAGAGAGATGCAGTTTTTAACCTCTACTGTTCACTCTACATATCGAAGAAGTAATGACAGAATATGGACTGAGAGTAAATCGAAGAAAGACGAAGGTAATAAAAAGTGGCAGAAACGAGAACAGCGAGAAATATCAGGATTGGTGATCACGAAGTAGATGAAGTTAAGGAATTTTCCTACCTAGGCAACAAAATAACCAATGACGGACGGTGCAAGGAGGACATAAAAAGCAGACTATCAATGACAAAAAGAGAATTCCTGACCAACAGAATTCTACTGGTATCAAACATAGGCCTTAATTGGAAGAAGAAATTTCTGAGAATGTACGTTTGGAGGACAGCATCGTACGACAGTGAAACATGGACTGTGGGAAAACCGGAACAGAACAGAATCTAAGCATTTGAGATGCTGTGCTACAGAAGAATGTTGAAAATAGATAGATTGAAAATAGGTCGACTGATAAGGTAAGGAACGAGGAGGCTCTCCATAGAATAAGGGAGGAAAGAAATATATGGAAAACAGTGACAAGAAGAAGGGACAGGACAGTAATACATCTATTAAGACGTCACGGAATAATTTTCATAGTACTGTAGGGAGCAATAGAAGGTAAACACTGTAGATGAAGACAGAGTTCGGAACAGATACAGTAAATAATTTAGGACTTAGGTTGCAAGTGTGCTACTCTGAGATGGAGAGGAAGTCGTGGTGGGCCGCGTCAGACCAGTCAGAAGACTGGCGACTCAAAAAGAAGTAAAGATAACGTTAAATAAAATTTTATTTCATTACATCTACACATACACTGTGTGATCAAAAGTATCCGGACACCTGACTGAAAATGACTTACAAAAAAATGGCTCTGAGCACTATGGGACTTAACATCTATGGTCATCAGTCCCCTAGAACTTAGAACTACTTAAACCTAACTAACCTAAGGATATCACACACGTCCAGGCCCGAGGCAGGATTCGAACATCCTGCGACCGTAGCAGTCGCGCGGCTCCGGACTGAGCGCCTAGAACCGCTAGACCACCGCGGCCGGCAAAATGACTTACAAGTTCGTGGCGCCCTCCATCGGTAATAATAGAATTCAATAAGGTGTTGGCCCACCCTTGGCCTTAATGACAGCTTCCACTCTCGCAGTCATATGTTCAATCAGGTGCTGGAAGGTTTCTTGGGGAATGGCAGCACTTTCTTCACGGAGTCTGCACTGAGGAGAGGTATCGATGTCGGTCGATGAGGCCTGGCACGAAGTTGGCGTCCCAAAACATCCCAAAAGTGTTCTATAGGAATCAGGTCAGGACTCTGTGCAGGCCAGTCCATTATAGGGATGTTATTGTCGTGTAACCACTCCGCCACAGGCCGTGCATTATGAAACGGTGCTGGAACGTGTTGAAAGATGCAATCGCCATCACCGAATCGCTCTTCGACAGTGGGAAGTAAGAAGGTGCTTAAAACATCAGTGTAGGTCTGTGCTGTGATAGTGCCACGCAAAACAACAAAGGATGCAAACCTCTCCATGAAAAACAAGTCCACACCATAAAACGACCGCCTCCGAATTTTAATGTTGGCCTGGATAGATGCTGGCTGATGTCGTTCACCGGGCATTCACTATATCCACACCCTGCCATCGGACCAACACATTGTACCGTGATTCGTCACTCCACACAACGTTTTTCCACTGTTCAATCGTCCAATGTTTACCCTCCTTACACCAGCGAGGCGTAGTTTGGCATATACCGGCCTGATGTGTGGCTTATGAGCAGCTGCTGGACCATGAAACCCAAGTTTTATCACCTCCCGCCTAACTGTCATAATACTTGGGGTGGATCCTGATGCAGTTTGGAATTCCTGTGTAAAGGCCTGGATAGATGTGTGCCTATTACACATTACGACTCTCTTCAGCTCTCGGCGATCTCTGTTAGTCAACAGACGAGGTCGTCCTGTATTCTTTTGTGCTGTAAGTGTCCCTTCACGTTTCCACTTCACTATCACATCGGAAACAGTGGACCTAGGGATGTTTAGGAGTGTGGAAATCTCCTTACAGACGTATGACCCAACTGCCACCCAATCACCTGACCACGTTGCAAGTCCATGAGTTTAATGACTACTGAAGTCTCTGATGAGTACCTGGCAGTAGGTGACAGAAGAATGCACCTAATATGAAAAACGTATGTTTTGGGGGTGTCCGGATACTTTTGATCACAGAGTGTATTATAAAAATGGATGTTTGTATGTGCGCGCTTATATATATATATATATATATATATATATATATATATATATATATATATATATATATATATATATATATACACTCCTGGAAATTGAAATAAGAACACCGTGAATTCATTGTCCCAGGAAGGGGAAACTTTATTGACACATTCCTGGGGTCAGATACATCACATGATCACACTGACAGAACCACAGGCACATAGACACAGGCAACAGAGCATGCACAATGTCGGCACTAGTACAGTGTATATCCACCTTTCGCAGCAATGCAGGCTGCTATTCTCCCATGGAGACGATCGTAGAGACGCTGGATGTAGTCCTGTGGAACGGCTTGCCATGCCATTTCCACCTGGCGCCTCAGTTGGACCAGCGTTCGTGCTGGACGTGCAGACCGCGTGAGACGACGCTTCATCCAGTCCCAAACATGCTCAATGGGGGACAGATCCGGAGATCTTGCTGGCCAGGGTAGTTGACTTACACCTTCTAGAGCACGTTGGGTGGCACGGGATACATGCGGACGTGCATTGTCCTGTTGGAACAGCAAGTTCCCTTGCCGGTCTAGGAATGGTAGAACTATGGGTTCGATGACGGTTTGGATGTACCGTGCACTATTCAGTGTCTCCTCGACGATCACCAGTGGTGTACGGCCAGTGTAGGAGATCGCTCCCCACACCATGATGCCGGGTGTTGGCCCTGTGTGCCTCGGTCGTATGCAGTCCTGATTGTGGCGCTCACCTGCACGGCGCCAAACACGCATACGACCATCATTGGCACCAAGGCAGAAGCGACTCTCATCGCTGAAGACGACACGTCTCCATTCGTCCCTCCATTCACGCCTGTCGCGACACCACTGGAGGCGGGCTGCACGATGTTGGGGCGTGAGCGGAAGACGGCCTAACGGTGTGCGGGACCGTAGCCCAGCTTCATGGAGACGGTTGCGAATGGTCCTCGCCGATACCCCAGGAGCAACAGTGTCCCTAATTTGCTGGGAAGTGGCGGTGCGGTCCCCTACGGCACTGCGTAGGATCCTACGGTCTTGGCGTGCATCCGTGCGTCGCTGCGGTCCGGTCCCAGGTCGACGGGCACGTGCACCTTCCGCCGACCACTGGCGACAACATCGATGTACTGTGGAGACCTCACGCCCCACGTGTTGAGCAGTTCGGCGGTACGTCCACCCGGCCTCCCGCATGCCCACTATACGCCCTCGCTCAAGTCCGTGAACTGCACATACGGTTCACGTCCACGCTGTCGCGGCATGCTACCAGTGTTAAAGACTGCGATGGAGCTCCGTATGCCACGGCAAACTGGCTGACACTGACGGCGGCGGTGCACAAATGCTGCGCAGCTAGCGCCATTCGACGGCCAACACCGCGGTTCCTGGTGTGTCCGCTGTGCCGTGCGTGTGATCATTGCTTGTACAGCCCTCTAGCAGTGTCCGGAGCAAGTATGGTGGGTCTGACACACCGGTGTCAATGTGTTCTTTTTTCCATTTCCAGGAGTGTATATATGTGTGTGTGTGTGTGTGTGTGTGTGTGTGTGTGTGTGTGCGTGTTCTCCTAAACCACTCGAC
The DNA here is from genome assembly GCF_021461385.2 of Schistocerca piceifrons. NCBI lineage: Eukaryota > Metazoa > Arthropoda > Insecta > Orthoptera > Acrididae > Schistocerca > Schistocerca piceifrons. Next base: position 436,068,911 of record NC_060139.1, on the reverse strand, counting down.
CGGTTTCAGCCAAACTTGGAACAGCTTACTTGCTGGCAGGCAACAACAGCCTGTTTCTCATACGTTACGAAATATGACGACATAAGCGCTGAGGCGCATGAAAGAATGCCACGTCATGAGTGAAGTTTTTATAGATTTGTTCTTTAGTAATAACACGCTCCTAAATTCGAGTCAATTTAAGGAATTCCCTGACGTTTGGCAGCGCTTTTGACAGCTTTCAACTTCGAAACGCAAACGGCTGTAGGCGAGGAGTATAGCCCTCTACAGAGCTATGAAGAGGCGTTGCCGTAGAGACGTTTATGAAATCGCGTTGTAGACACCTGAAGTATCTGCTTCCAGCGTACAGAAACAGTCCGGGACACTGTAGTTATACACTTGTACGTACGACTGTTTATAATTTCAAAGGTGTTTTCGCGAATAAACAGAAAAGAAGTTTTTTCGATATTACACTATAAATACAGTTAATTTTTTTGTTTTCCTTTATAATAGAAAGTTGGAAAAATGAATACCCGAGCAATGCCGATTTTGTCAGCTAGTTAAACGATGACAGGAGCTATGCACCTTGATTTTTGCACCTATATCTGACCAATACAAGCAACATCACTCAAGACACTAAAACTAACCGTCACAGCGGACTCTTATTAGCTTCATTCACACAGCTAAGAAAAATCAGTGCTAATGGATATATCTCCCCATCAAAAAACCGAAAAATTGATGGTACGTACAAAGGCCCGGCGTGCTTTGACACTGTCCAAGTGAGCAGCGTGCTTTTATTATTGTTTCCACTAAATGATAGAATAAGATCAGCATTATTCCAGGATTTTACTCAGCTCGAATTACGGGCAAGTATTGGGTACTGATAGTTGCCTCACGTTTTTGTGCTGTACGTGTTATAGATTATTACAGGTCATTTTAAAACGTAATGTGCATCTTTCTAAAATCTCGTAACCGTAGGCTTCCGGTTGGACCAAGGTTTCGCGACACAGAGGACCCTTCTGGATAGCCGAGCGTGTAAATGAGCAGCTTCCACGAATCGGGGAGGTGAGAGTGTCTCGGAGTGAATTCGCCTCCAGGGATAACCGTAAGAGATGGTGAGCTGTCCTCCTGGTTATGGTTTTTTGGTGGTTTTCCACAGCCAGTCAGGTAAACACTGGGCTGGTACCTACTTGCCGCCTCAGATACAGGATTCGCAAATATTTCGAAAATGTCCTCACACTTGAACATGAGACTAACTCTAGATGCAGACAGATGGGAAACACAGATTCCTTCTCAGGGGGAGTGATGGCGTCAGAAATGGCACCCGACCTACAAATGTCGCTAACATTTGCCAAAAACCGCATATCAATGCCGAGCCCGTAGGGAAACGGGAGGAAGGCGATGACGAAGAAGAATCCAGGGACGCTGAGGCACCTCTGGTACCGTTACAGTCCTCTGGCAACCTCGATGTCACTGTGTCTTCAGATGTACAACATCTGGCCAGTTCGTCCTCATTAGTGGTTGAATACAAGAAAGTGGTGCGTTCGCGAATCGCTGTGCGGAAGGCGAATGTGGAACTGTTCTGACGGGTGCCCCCTTACGCCATAGCAACAGGCACAAGGTGCTGCCCTGTGCTGAACCAGCAAGGGATGCCTTGCCTGTTGGACGAATCCAAATTAGGGTGGGTTTCATGATCGTTGGGAACTCAATCATTGCCCAAGTGAAGGATCCCCTCAGGAAAATAGCAGACAGATCGGGAAAGAATGCCAATGTGCACTTGATGTGCTTGCCGAGAGATCTCATCCCAAATGTGGAGGTGGCTCTGTCGGTGGCTATTGAAGGCACTGGGTGCAACCGATTGTAAAGAGTAGCTCATGTCGGCACGAATAACACTTGCTGCCTGGATTCTAAGGCCACCCTCGATTCCTCTGGAAGGTCGTCTGAATTGGTGAAGACAGCTAGCCTTGCCCACAGGTTAGAAACTGGCTCTCTATCTGCAGCATTGTACCCAGAAACGATCACGGTCCTGTGTTTGCAGCCGACTTAGAGGCTCAGACGATTCTGCGTCAATCTAGGATGCGAATTCCTCGACCTACGTTACCGATTGAAGAATTGTAGGGTCCCCGTCAATAGGTTACTGTAGTGCTGCACACAAGAAGGTGCTACCGGGGCAATACATTACGTGTGACGCGCACACACGGTTATTTTAGGTTTGAGAACTCCTGCTTAGAGACAGTGATGAGTTGCCTGCCGAAAACGCGGAGGGATCAGTCACATTATTCTTAGAGAAGGACTTTCGTTCTTGCAGGTCGGAAAGGAAGAGTAATATACAATATCAATAAACTGTAGGAGTATCCACGGTAAGACCCCAGAATTATTAGAGATAATAATTCCCTCATAATATTAGTGACAGAAAGCTGTCTGAAACAAGAAGTGAGTAACAACGGAATTCTAAACTGCGATTGGAATGTAAATCGAAAGGACAGGCTAAATGCCAACGCTGGTTGCGTATTTATTGCCGTAAAGACCTCTATAATATCTAGCGAGGTTATCACAGGATCCAAATGTGAAATAATGTAGGTAAAGGAAAGCAATAAAGGTAGGCCAAACATGGTAATCAGATACTTTTATAGACCGCCTGACTTAGCAGCCTTAGTGACAGAGCGCTTCATGAAAAACACGGAGAATACCGAAAGTACGTTTCCCGACCATGGTACTGTAGTAGAGGGAGACTTCAATCTGACAAGCAAAGAAATCAAGCTATTAAAACTGCTGCTTGGGGCAGGGATAGGTGTAATATTGTTCTGAATATCATATCTGAAAATTACTTCGACCAGAAAGAACAGACTGGTTAGTGTACTGCCTTAACCTCCTAGTACGTAATGGACCAGAGCTTTTCGAAATTGTTAGCGTAGAGAAGGGCATTAGTGATCATAAGGCTGTTAAAGTGTCACTGAATATAGGCATTACATGAAATGTTAAGGAAACTAGGAAAATGTTTTTCTTAGCAATAGTAATAGCAAACACATTACAAAGTATTTGAGTGCTCAACAACAAAGATGTGGAGCCAAAGTGAAAAAAATTCAAATGCATTTTTCGATAAGGCGTAGACGAGCAGGTACTGAGCAACATTGTGAGGGACTGTAAAGACCCACCATGGAATAAGAACAGCGATAGAAAGTTGCAACGAAAGTAAAGAGCGCTTCATCACAGATTTAAACGAAATCAGCTGACAAACAAAAGTAGAACAAAGCCAAAACGAACGTAAAGAACACAATGCGAAAAACTTCCAATGAATTTGGAAGTAAAATTTTGTCGACCGATCGGACAAAATCCTAAGAAGTTTTCGTCTTGCGTCAAGTCAGTAAGCGGAACGAACTAATCTGTCAGTGGTCATAATGGAAGGTGACAGAGAGAAGGCCGAATTATTGGATTCAGTATTCCGAATTGTTTCACGGCTGAAGATTGTGATTCGGTTCCTCTTTTCAGTCATCTCACGAACGCCGAAATGGCAGACATCGAGATATGTGACTGTGGAACAGAAAATCAACTAAAATAGCTCGTTGTCACTAGTGTAAAGGCACACATTCCGGATGAAATATCTTTGAGCTTCTACAGATATTATGCAAAAGAACTTGCTCTCCTTGTAGCAATAGTATATCGTAGGTCGCTGGAACAACGAAGGATACCAAGCTATTGGAAAAAAACACATGTCATTTCTGTTTTCATGAAGATCAATCGAACAGATGCACATAATTATAAGCCTATATCGGAAACGTCAGTCTGCTGTAGAATTATGAAACATGCTTCTAGAGAACGCAAATCTCCTCTACAAAAGCCAACATGGATTCCAGAGAGAGAGATCTTTGGAAGCACAGGTCTCTCTCTTCAGTCATAACCTCCAGAGCACCTAGACTCTGACGCACAGGTTCGTGCCGTATTCCTTGACTTCTAGAAGGCATTCGATATAGAGGGTCATTCCAAAAGAAATGCACACTATTTTTGTAAAAATACAGTTTTCATTCTGCATGTGTGAAAGTTTTACAGTGTGTAGATACATCCTTCCTGCTTGTTTTCAAACTTAGTCCAACCTGTTCCCACGAGTGGCGCTGTCACAGCATGTCTTCAAGATGGCTGCTACACTTGACGTTCTTCAGAAGCAACGTGCTGTCATAGAATTCCTGTGCTGTGAAAACGAGACAGTAGGAAACCTCCACAAGAGGTTGAAAAAGGTGTATGGAGATGCTGCTGTCGATCGCAGTACAGTTAGTCGGTGGGCAAGCAGGTTACATGATGAAAGCGGGCACGGCAATATTGAGGATTGTCCTCGCAGTGGCAGGCCTCTCGTACTGCACACACTCTAGACAATGAAACACCCGCCTTACAGTCCTGACCTGACTCCATATGACTATCATCTCTTTGGAAAACTGAAAGATTCTCTTCGTGGAACAAGGTTTGAAGATGACGACTCCCTTGTGCACGCTGCCAAACAGTGGCACCAACAGGTTGGTCCAGAATTTTACCATGTGGGTATACAGGTGCTGGTTCCAAGATGGCGTAAGACAGTTGAGAGGGATGGAAATTAAATGGAGAAATGAAAATATTGTTCCTAAAGGATATGTCTACACTTTGTAAAACTTTCAAACATGTAGAATAAAAGATGGATTAAAAAAACAGTGTACATTTGTTTTGGAGTGACCCTCGTAGTTCTGAATTGTTATTTAGTGCGTTAGTGAACGAAGTACGAACTTTCCGAGTATTGGACGAGATTTGTTCCTTCAGTTCGTTATTCTACATTGGATGAAATCAACAGATCTAAAGGTAATTTTTGGACTGTCCTAAGGGAGTGTTACAGGGCCATAACTATTTACAATATACTGTATACAAATGATCTAGAGCAGTATTTGTCAATCACTGTGTCGCGACACTCTGGTGTGGCACGAATATATGTCATGTGTCGCGAGATTCTTAATGCAGATAAAATACCTAGAATATAAAACAAAATTCACCATATCTTTTCTTGGAACAACCCATCATTTTACGAGATTATACGCACGTAAACATGTATTACGTCATAACAATTATATATTTTTTGCGTTCGACTCTGAAACGAACGATCACTCATTCCATAAATAATCTTCACAAAAGAATCCCATTTTTTGCGGCGTGCGGCATCTGTGACCGTTTGTGGGAGCGGCCGGTGTTATCTTTGTCTCTTCGTCGGCATTTTCAGCTCCGTCAGTAAAAAATGTCGGTGAATACTCAAAGCGGATATCTGGAAATTCTGGATTATTCCTGTTTCAGTTCGCTGTACAGGGTGTTAGGAGCATAAAAGCAAACATTTTTAGTAGTGGCTAGGTCAGTCTGCTGAACAACATTACATCAGTATTTACTTCATTTGCAGACTAATAATAGATGCTATAAGGAGTAGCATGTTTTTAGTTGGTTACCCAAAACGGATTGTCTATAGTGACAGGTGTAGTCCACGTAGTGGTGCAGTCATGTCTGTGTAGAAAACATCCGGCAGTAAATTATATGATGTGTTTGTGGGAAGACTGTTAGGTGTAGAGAAAAAACAACCAACACAGTGAAGTGGGTACATATTAAGGTGGCAACGATCACAATATCTGCACTTACACCCCTAAATGACTGTGCATACAGGGCAGTAAGAAATAGTCTGAAAAGCTTGTAAGGATGTTGCAATATAGGTTTTGGTGAGAAATAACTGTTAATGAAAAAATCGATATGTAGCCCAGTTTCCGAGTCAATTAGCATTGAAGTTAGTCAACCAGGCTGTTGCGTGCCCAAATTCAAGAGGCCTGCCAGGTATAATAAATTGGCAGTTGTTCTCATAGTGTAGATGGCAGCGCACGAGACTGTTCAGCCCTTGGCTCGGGTTAGATCGTTTCTAACATCTCAAATCCAATTTTTGCATCGTTCGGCTTGGGGAAACCATACGATGGACACGTTTGGCGACACCGTATCTGGTGGGCCGCTTGAATTGGCGCGCGCAGCTGCTTGATTGGCTAACTTCAGTACTAATTAATTCGGGAATGGCGCAACGTGTAATTTCTCAGCAAAACCTACCCTTAGCCACCCTTACAAGCTTTTCAGACTGTTTTTGACGGCCCTGTATACGAGGGCCGACATCAACTTCTCAGTCGTTTTACCTTTTGGTAACAAGAATATTTTAACGTCCTTGTTTGGTAATCAGCCGTCGCGTGTCTTTTGTTTCGCTGCTCGGTAAAATTTTGAAATATTTTCCGTAAATTTGTGCGATTGTTAGTTGCTAGCGTGCTCTTTTCATTATGAACAGATTAGTAACAAGAAAAAATAAAGCCTTAGATGTCGATAGCTCTTCTCATCTGAGGAGACTGGAAATGAATATATCAGTATTCTAAGGAGAACAGAAATTGATCCGTCTTCGTCATCTACTAGTCGGAAAAAACATAAATCCAGGCTCAAACGATGTCCAACATAATTGACACTAGAAAGAGGAATAAACACGTACAATTTTTGGATTTACGTGAACAGGTGTGGGTGGTAATCACACACATAGATGTTCGGTGTGTGGCACAGTGTTGTCAAGTGAGTCAGTGGTACGTAACAAGCTGAAATGCATTTGGAACGAAACCACCACAGCGTCTTTCAGAAGCCGCGAGAGTACTTTCAGCGCCTGATAATTCCAATCAAGTATTTTCTGCTGCGATGGAGAAACGTTTAATGCTCTAAGATTTTTCTTTTGGCATCATTTAAAATTTCTGGAACGACGAGCTTATTTTAGCGACACGTAAAGAAACTGTTGCCACTATGTTGAGGTCCGAAGCAGTTGAGCAGATTTCGAAAGTATCTCTGACAAATGATAAAATTCATCGGCACGTTATGGATATGTCAGCTGATATTCAAAATAGTGCTACAGAAAACTTAACAAACACGCAGTTTGCTTTACAGTTATTAGAAAACACTTACAATTACGGGAAAGCTCGATTATTATGTTTTGTGAGATTTCTTTTACGGATCAGAAATTATTGATCGATATCTGTTTTGTCGAGAACTGTGGACAACAACCGCTGGAGCTGAAGTAATTGCCGCTGTTGACAGTTTCTTTCAAGATAATGGACTCGAGTGACGGACTGCATTGCTACATGTACTGATAGCCAAGGGCACCCATGTAAAGAGGGCCTCGCCCCCGCCCACCCCCGTCTCTAGCTCTCAGCGGAACGAAAAAAGATATAATGAAGTCAGGTGCTTTTGTTTCAAGATAATGATTTAAAAGTCGATATAAAGCAGGTTTTTAAGAGGTTTGGAAGTGAAACTTTTTTATGGCTACTTACTAGTCGCCATCTGCCTTCCAAAATATTAAAAATACTCCATACCCACAAGTGTATCACTCCCTACCCCACTACAAACTATCGTTTGGGCTCCCTTTCTGATGACGCTGCTGCAGTGACAGCAAATGTAAAGCGGTTTCTAATTTTCGTGCTCTGAATAAAACCGCGTCAGTAATAACTACTCACTGCTTTTTACATACAGGGGCTTCAGTGGTGCGGACGACGGACGGAAATCGTTTGGATGAAGTCATTCAAACCGTTGTTCCGATGGTCAGTTATGCACAAACTTGTCCTGCAAAATCGCGAGTGTTTGAGAAACTCTGAAAAGAAACGGGTGCAGATCATAAAAGATTGTTATCCCACAGCAAAATCCGTTGGCTTTCCATAGGAAAAATACGTACGAGAATTCTAGAACTTACACACGAACTACTGGCATTTTTCTGAAACTAGTGATAGTAATAAGTTTCATTACTGTGAATGTCTTAAAAAGCCAGTATGGTGTGCTCAGCTGGCGTATCTTCCAGTATTTTCAACAACCTTAATGCTTTGAATTCAAGTATGCGGGGACAGTATGAAAAGATATCATCACGTGTTAAGATCAGCGCATTTTCGAGGAAACTCGTCTATTGGATCTCGGCCGTAGGAGAGAACGATGTAACTGCTTTTCCAACTACCTATCGCATCAGTTGAGCGGAATACAGAAGGAAAAATCAGATAAAGGAACACATAAAAGGGCACCTATCACAGTTGCAAGAAAGGATATCCAAATACTTTCTCTCGGTCTCGGCTACTGGCTGGGAGTGATTGTTTGCACCTGACGACGCTAAAGTATCCAACCCAGAATTAAACAGCTCCGCAGAAGAGAAACTTCTCGAAGTATCATCGAATACAACCCTGAGATCGAAATTTAAAGAAAATGCTCCCGATGTTTTTTGGATCTCATTCAAAAGAGATATCTGGATATCACGAATAAAGCAGTATCTCTTTTACTGCCTTTACCGACGTCCCACTTGTGCGAGTCTGGATTCTTTACACTGAAGAATATAAACTGTGAGCACAGACATCGCCTCCTTGATGTGGACGGCGAGATTAGAGAATGTCTGTCAATAGTCCGTGCCGCATAGACCTATTTTGCAAAAATCACCAGGGACAAGTATCACACCAGTTTTAAGTTTTATTTCTTTTTATATCTGTTATGTTCTTGTTTAAGCCTCGAGCTGGCGCGCCTATGTATAAAATGAGCCAACCACAAATAGCATTGTCTTGTACCGCTCCATCGTTCTTTTACATTTGCAAGCCTGTACCAATTCCTTCATTCTTCCATCAGCTAACACTGTGATAAGTTATGCTGTTATACGTCCAAGTGAGCAACAGTAAAATAAAATAAACAGCGAGCTATGTGAGAAAAAAATTATGATCCGTGCAGGAAAATGACCGAGATTCCGAGCTACAAGCAGTCCCACAATGAGACAGTTGTTTACGAGATAATTAGCAGTCGAATAAGGGGTTGGCTGGGACCTGATGTAACGGGAATGCTTCGAGTTAAGTTTATTTTATTGTTGTTTAATTAAACTAAGATTAAACTGTTATTTTGCTCATACATGTTTACAAAGTACAAAGTACACCGCGTGCCCGGCCGTGTTATAAAATATGGCGCGGTCAATCTAGAGTTAATAGTAATAAGTTTCTTATTTGTTTATATGCTTCTATTCAAATATCTTACGTAATCACTTTGTGAAATTTGTGTCTCTTAGTCGTCCCTAACAAATGGTTGAAATGGCTCTGAGCACTATGGGACTTAACATCCATGGTCATCAGTCCCATAGAGCTTAGAACTACTTAAACCTAACTAACCTAAGGACATCACACAACACCCAGTCATCACGAGGCAGAGAAAATCCCTGACCCCGCCGGGAATCGAACCCGGGCGCGGGAAGCGAGAACGCTACCGCACGACGACGAGCTGCGGACTCGTCCCTAACAAAGTATGTGTTCTTTGTACTTTACGTATGTGCTTTTTTATGTTCCTGCTTAAAAGTAATACTTTCTTTTATTGCTTACCTTGTGTGTATGTTCATATGTTCCTATTCAAAAGTGTCTTAAAATATGTGTCTCATAGTCGTTCAATAATAAAAAATAAATTGTATGTCCTTTATGTGTTTGCGCCTGCCGATGTGGCCGCGCGGTTGTAGGCGCTTCGGTCTGGAACCGCGCGACCGCTGCGGACGCAGGTTCGAATCCTGCCTCGGGCATGGATGCGTGTGATGACCTTAGGTTAGTTAGTTTTAAGTAGTTCTAAGTTATAGGGGACTGATGACCTCAGATGTTACATATGTTAAGTCCCATAGTGCTCAGAGCCATTTGAACCATTTATGTGTTTGCTTTTTTGCATCTAGGAAAAATATCGCATGAAGGGGTATCGCGAAAGTTTAAAACATAACTTTGATTTCCCCCAAAGGAAAAAAGACTGAGAAACGCGGATTTAGAGGATATCAAATACAACTGACATACTGCGCCTAACTTGACGAAAAGACACACACTTCATCCCCGAAAGAAGTGACTTAGAAAACACTTGTTCCGCCGATGTTTGAATACTGTTCATCAGTTTGGGATCCTTAACAAGTAGAATTAATAAAGCATATAGAGAAGATCCAACGGACAGCAGCTTATTTTGTTACAGGATCGTTCAATAAAGCTGTCGTCACACGCGACGAATTAACACTCTAAGAGCTCTGTGACATCACTTCCTGCTATTTTGCATTGAGGAGCCATTTCGTCACTGAAACATGAACTACAAAATAAGCTCTGCAGTGTTTCGGCAACGTGCCACATAAAATACACCAAAAAGAAAAAAAGTATAAAGCCAGACGACATATTGCAGTTGTTATGTCCAGTTCGGTGGATTTTATGTTATACCTTACACTCTAAGAATACTTGCTGTTTCTAACCACCAACACGCTAAATGTCTTGAGAATGAATCGTTATTGATACGATTTGTTGCAATAAAATGACGTGGAACGTCATATTGGTGATTAAAGGTTTTTCGTGTTTAGTTATTTTCGCGTTATAAGCCGCGTGTTATGAAAGTAAGCCTTTTTACGGCAATGGCACATTGAAGATTCATGAAAAACGGTCGTTCTTGTTAGGATTTGTTATAATTAAATGTCAGTAAACAACATTTCGGCGATTAAAGCCTTTAGAAGACCATAAAATAAAAAAAAAAGGTTAGTGACTGCGGAGCTACCACATAGTGTAGTTAGTAGCTGTGCCACGTTATGGAACAGGGTAGACTGCTAGATGGTTCGCGTCCTGCTGTATACAATTTTTTCCCGCCTTTATGTTTTGTAAAAGGTAGTAGGACTTTCTTTCGAAATTAATAGACACAGTTTTACATAATACAGGGTGTACATAAAGTACAGGAACACTTTCAATTATTTATTGCACAAGAACTAAATATTGTACAGATGTCATACATACTGCATTTTGAAGAGAAACTCTGAAAGTTTTTTTTTTCTTTTTTTTTTACAAACATTCGATATGCAAACCATAAGTGACGCGGCAGACGTCAATACAGTAATTGAATTCTTGCCATACCCATCCCAGCATGGCATTGTCGACTGTGGCAGTTGCTTCCCGTATTCTCTCCTGGAGCTCTGCTAGATCACCTGGTAGAGGCGGTGCATACACCAGATCTTTAATGTGTCCTCACAGAAGAAAGTCACATGGAGTGAGATCTGGTGATCGGGGAGGCCACTTCATGAACCAGCGCCATGTTTGCGACTAGCGCTGACTATCGGCAAATTACCAAAGTGTGCTTGTGGCGGTACATATGAAAAAAAAAAAACTAACAGGGTTACCCTTCAAAATGACATATGTATGATATCTATACAATGTTTGGTTCTTGTGCAATAAATAATTCAAAGTGTTCCCGGACATTATGTACACCCTGTAATTGATGTTATGTAAGTATAAGTGTTATCTAAATATAAGTGTCTTATTACTTGTTGACAGATATTTAAATTTTTGTTTATACACACATCCAAAAAAGTTTTGCATCAGCCCAGTTCCCAGAACTCCTGAAGATAGATTTTGACTGTGGATATTGTATCACAGACAGAGTCCCTTTGACAGTTCAGAGATGTCACTAAACCCGCCAAAAGATGTAAGCAACCATGCATGAGCAGCGCCTATTAGGCGGAAGGGGTCCGACAGCCGAACACTTCCACTCATTCCACTAGGAAAAAGGTACACAGCTCGTGTAGCCTGTAGTTCAACCATGCCTAGATGGTCAATGCCGCGATTCAATTGTGTCCGCATTGTTACTTTGTGCCAAGAAGGGCTCTCAACAACTCTCTCGGAGTGAACCGAAGCGATGTTGTTCGGACATGGAGGAGATACAGAGAGACAGTAACTGTCAATGACATGCCTCGCTCAGACTGCCAAAGAGCTACTACTGCAGTGGATGACCGCTACCCACAGACTATGGCTCGGAAGAACCCTGAGAGCAACGCCACCATGTTGAATAATGCTTTTCGTGCAGCCACAGGACGTAGTGTTACGACTCAAACTGTGCGCAATAGGCTGCGTGATGTGCAACTTCACTCCCAACGTCCATAGCGAGGTCCATCTTTGCAACCACGACACCATGCAGGGTGGTACAGATGGACCCAACAACATGCCAAATGGGCCGCTCAGGATTGCCATCATATTCTCTTCACCGATTAGTGTCGCATATGCCTTCAACCAGACAATGGTCGGAGACGTGTTTGGAGGCAACCCAGTCAGGCTGAACACCTTAGACACACTGTCCAGCGAGTGCAGCAAGGTGGAGGTTCCCTGCTGTTTGGGTTGGCATTATGTGGGGTCGACGTACGCCGCTGGGGGTCATGGAAGGCGCCGTAATGGCTGTACGATACATGAATGCCATCCTCCGACCGATAGTGCAACCATATCGGCAGCATATTGGCGAGGCATTCGTTTTCATGGACGACAATTCGCGCCCCCATCGTGCACATCTTGTGAATGACTTCCTTCGGGATAACGACATAGGCTCAACTAGAGTGACCAGGATGTTCTCCAGACGTGAACCCTATGGAACATGCCTTGGATAGATTGAAAAGGGCTGTTTATGGACGACGTGACCCACCAACCACTCTGTGGGATTTATGCCGAACCGCCATTGAGGAGTGGGATAATCTGGACCAACAGTGACGTGAAGAACTTGTGTGATAGTATGCCACGACGAATACAGGCAAGCATCAATGCAAGAGCGCGTGGTACTGGGTACTAAAGGTACCAGTGTGTACAGCAAACTGTATCACCACCTCTGAAGGTCTCGCTGTATGGTGGTACAACACGCAATGTGTAGTTTTCATGAGCAATAAAAAGGGTGGAAATTATGTTTATGTTGATCTATATTCCAATTTTCTGAACAGACTCCAGAACTCTCGGAACAAAGGTGATGCAAAACTTTTTTTGATGTGTGTATATTCCACAACCAGAGAAACATGAGTAGCGTATAAACACGGGGAGAAATGTGCCTTTTAATAAAGCTACTTTAGGAATTTGACCTGTGCCCATTTTTCGTGAATAAACGGTGTGGTTTGCGAGCGAAATAAAGCCAAAGGCTGCCACTGGAAAGCGCTGAGAACGCAAAATCACGTTAAACAGTTCTTCCCATGTGCTGACGGTGCTGTGTCTCACGCCGTTGGATATGCCGTCTGCGAGCACCTCATAAGTGTAAGAGTGCTACAGAGATGTTCTGCTAACTTCAGTGGCAGTCACCACAAAAGAGAGGGCTTGTGTATCACAGAGAAGGCTACTGTTGAAATTCTGTAAGCGTATATTCGAAGAAGCGTTGAGCAACATATTACTTCTTCTCATATATGTCTGTCGAAATGATCATGGTGAAAAAAAAACCAGAGAAATTAGAGTTCATACCGAAATTTATTGATAGTCGTTCTTCTCACATACCATTCATGAATGGAACTGAGAAAGGGGAATATGATACAGGTACATGAGAACATCTCGACACAGCCTGATCTACGTTGTGATTAGTGTTGGATATTGAAAATCTAACGCTGTGTCATTCAGCAGGTGAGAATAAGCACGCTGTCCTTTATGAATGGGTTAAATACCAAGCCATGAATAAAAATATTACGAAACTGCATCATAACGTGATCGGAAAAATAAAGGGTATATCAAAAAGAATCATTCGATTTGGCACGTCTATATTTCGGAAACTAATAAACATATACAATGAACTTTGTTTTATGATGAACGGGACACTCAAAAAGTTGGTTTTTCATACCTTTTCATAGGTGTTAAATAAGCCCCCCTTGAGATGCACGGCGTATGACAATGCACTATTCAGATTGTTCCCACACTGCAGCGGGCATGTCTTGAGTTACAGCTTCCACAGCTGCTGTTATGCGATGTCTCAGTTCATTCATTGTTTTGGTAATGGAGGCACATAAACACTTTTATAAACCGCCACAAGAAATAATCACATACAGTCAGGTCCAGTGACCTTGGAGGCCATTAATATAAGGCTGAATCATTTGGTCCAGTGTAACCGATCCATCGTTCAATAATCCTTTGATTTAAAAATTCCCGCACTTCCAGATGCCAGTGCAGCACGGCCCCGTCCTGTTGGTAAATGAAATCGCTCAAATCAGTCCCCAGCTGTGTGAAAAGAAAGCACATCAAGATAAGTGCTTTCTGTAACAGTGTTCTCGGCAAAGAAAACTGGACCATACACCTTTTCGCATTAAACTGCACAAAACACATCAAATTTTGGAGAGTCCCTCTAAAGTTGTACAATTTCATGTGGTTGTTCCGTACCCCCTATTCTTACATTATGACGGTTCACCTTTACATTTAAATGGAATGTCAACTTGTCACTAAATACTAAGCGTGGAAGAAAACTGTCATCCTCGATCTTGCCAAGAACGAAATTACAGAACTACACACGTTGTTGTTTGTCACCTTCACGAAGAGCTTGCAATAGCTGAATTTTGTATGATTTCATGTGTAAACGTCGACGCAGCAAATGCCAGACGCACATCAAGGCATGGTAAGCTGTCGAGCTGTACGGCGAACGGATTTCTGCGAACTCCTAGTGAAACTATGGCGGATGCGTTCGACGTCTGTGTCAGCCACTCGGTGACGGCCCGGCGATTTGCCTTTTACACAAAAAACCTGTTTCTCGGAATTGTTCATGCCATCGTCGAATGCTCTGTGCTGTATGAGGATTTACACCATGCCTAGTACGACAGTCACGCTGAACAGTTATTACTGACCTAAACTGTGCAAAATGTAGAACAAAAAATTCTTTCTCTTGACCCGAAACTATTTTTACTAGAACTGAAGTGGGCGCACACTGATGTTACCTAGCGGGACCCACGTAAAACTCGAGAGTTTGCGCTTTCCAACAGTACATTGTTCACGCAAATATCTCAAATAGCGTAATAGTTATGATTTTAAAAAATAAGACGATTCTTTTTGATACACCCTATTGTGAGGGCACACAACGGTTGAACCTAAAATTAGTAAATGAAACGAAAACAGGATTGTAAAAACAGTGCTAAGTACCAATTCAAACGAATCAGAGTTCAGGAGTATTCTGGCTGGCCGAGAAATCGTTTAGTGGCGTATGTCGTTTAATGAACGACTTCAAGGCGAGGTTTGTTTACAATGAAAAGCAAATAGTGTTAATAATGCTCTGCCGCTTGTTTGCAACAATACACAGTCGACCATACTGCAGAACATGTAAATAAAACTGTTGTGCCAGTTCCTAACACGTAAAATGTGGTTTAATGAAATACCCTATTGGGCCGAAAATAAGCCGCCACCGCGTGTAAGGCGCATCCCTAAATATCGAGGAAGAAATAAAAAGAAAAGATTTTGCGTGCAAATTAGGCGTACACTGTTTGAAAGGAGAAAAATTACCATAAATTTATTTGTAAGACATACGTATGTGCTGTCAACATCACAATACACTGGGAATATATTTTGTCTTCTTTATTCTCATCGTATCAGTACTGGTATTCACTTCATCACTCTCAATCTTATTTTCTTCATTCTCTTCCCACACTATGTCGTCCTCAGCCATCCAGGGCATTCTACACTCCTGGAAATGGAAAAAAGAACACATTGACACCGGTGTGTCAGACCCACCATACTTGCTCCGGACACTGCGAGAGGGCTGTACAAGCAATGATCACACGCACGGCACAGCGGACACACCAGGAACCGCGGTGTTGGCCGTCGAATGGCGCTAGCTGCGCAGCATTTGTGCACCGCCGCCGTCAGTGTCAGCCAGTTTGCCGTGGCATACGGAGCTCCATCGCAGTCTTTAACACTGGTAGCATGCCGCGACAGCGTGGACGTGAACCGTATGTGCAGTTGACGGACTTTGAGCGAGGGCGTATAGTGGGCATGCGGGAGGCCGAGTGGACGTACTGCCGAATTGCTCAACACGTGGGGCGTGAGGTCTCCACAGTACATCGATGTTGTCGCCAGTGGTCGGCGGAAGGTGCACGTGCCCGTCGACCTGGGACCGGACCGCAGCGACGCACGGATGCACGCCAAGACCGTAGGATCCTACGCAGTGCCGTAGGGGACCGCACCGCCACTTCCCAGCAAATTAGGGACACTGTTGCTCCTGGGGTATCGGCGAGGACCATTCGCAACCGTCTCCATGAAGCTGGGCTACGGTCCCGCACACCGTTAGGCCGTCTTCCGCTCACGCCCCAACATCGTGCAGCCCGCCTCCAGTGGTGTCGCGACAGGCGTGAATGGAGGGACGAATGGAGACGTGTCGTCTTCAGCGATGAGAGTCGCTTCTGCCCTGGTGCCAATGATGGTCGTATGCGTGTTTGGCGCCGTGCAGGTGAGCGCCACAATCAGGACTGCATACGACCGAGGCACACAGGGCCAACACCCGGCATCATGGTGTGGGGAGCGATCTCCTACACTGGCCGTACACCACTGGTGATCGTCGAGGGGACACTGAATAGTGCACGGTACATCCAAACCGTCATCGAACCCATCGTTCTACCATTCCTAGACCGGCAAGGGAACTTGCTGTTCCAACAGGACAATGCACGTCCGCATGTATCCCGTGCCACCCAACGTGCTCTAAAAGGTGTAAGTCAACTACCCCGGCCAGCAAGATCTCCGGATCTGTCCCCCATTGAGCATGTTTGGGACTGGATGAAGCGTCGTCTCACGCGGTCTGCACGTCCAGCACGAACGCTGGTCCAACTGAGGTGCCAGGTGGAAATGGCATGGCAAGCCATTCCACAGGACTACATCCAGCATCTCTACGATCGTCTCCATGGGAGAATAGCAGCCTGCATTGCTGCGAAAGGTGGATATACACTGCACTAGTGCCGACATTGTGCATGCTCTGTTGCCTGTGTCTATGTGCCTGTGGTTCTGTCAGTGTGATCATGTGATGTATCTGACCCCAGGAATGTGTCAATAAAGTTTCCCCTTCCTGGGACAATGAATTCACGGTGTTCTTATTTCAATTTCCAGGAGTGTATATGCAGCAGTTCTTGCGCCCCTCGATGATGGATGGTGAAGGTACTGAGGACCATGGAGCAAGAATCCACTCACACAAATGAGTGACGGGCGTCTTCTTAATCTTACCATACGGTCTAAACACATGGTGTTCTTCCAGAAGCCAGCCTGAATACATTCTTGGGAGGTTGTTCTTCAAACTAAATTACTCGGCGGTTGTTCTTGAGTGGTTTGCTTATGGCCACATCTAGTACCCGTCTTGTGTGCTGCAAGTTTATTTTTTACTTCAGCAGTTGGGTGTCCCTTAAAAGTATTCGAAAAGCATTCAGCACTAGCAAACAGTATTCCAGGTCTGCAATTTCAAACAGGTGACAACCAGTCGACTATCAGTTGCGTAGTCCTCTAGCCCTTTCCTTGGCAGCGTATCATTAAGTCCATAGGAAAGTTTTCTTTGGGCATCGTTTTTCTCTTCAAAGTGACGTAAATTTTCCCCCATTGGCTGTAACAGCTAACATCACAGTTATTCCTTTTTTTCATTCCGGTTCCTTTAGTGAGATAGTTTTTGCCCTTTCATGTCCACTGACGTATTGCTCTTCATGTCAAAAAATACTAGCGTTTCGTCAGCATTGCCAATCTGATGAAAAGGGTATGAGTGACACTTTCGCAACTGGATGACGTGACGCTGGAAGTTGACCAGCTCGTCGATATCTGCTGGCACCCTCTGTAAAACTTCGTCGGAAAGCAAGGTCATTTCTCCGCATAAATCGACGACACCAACTAATAATAATCTCATTGTGGTACGTTTAAGATTTTTGCTATTTCCAGAGTCTTCAGCTGGATAATTTCCCATGAGATAGGCATTCCATCGTCTCAGGAAAGAACCTTAGCTTCAAGTTTCAGATACTTGGCACATTTCGGTCCCCTGAACGATTTTCTCGGTGAAACTGGCTTCTTCCATTTTTCTTCTGGAGCAACCCAACGTCGCACATTAGATTCGTCCAGTCCGTACTTTCTTCTAGCCTCTGTTGGTTGTGATTTTGGCACAATGCGAAACTATAAGTTTGAAGTTTGCATCGTAACTACGCCGAAGTCCTTCGCTTGATGATGCTTTTCGTTCTAAATGGTGTTCATATCGTCATAAACCAGGCCTTCTTACCAGTATCAAACTCAAACTGAATTATAAGCTAAAGAAACAATACTGGCAGCCCTACACAATATTAAGGACAGTAAAACACCAGCAAATGTTTGCATTTTGTAAGAAAATGACTTGTCGCCAGATTCGGCCGCAGACGCTAGTTGTACGGTATTGTTGCACATGAGCTCAGTTTTTGTACAGCAAAACTTTTCGAGGGTGAAATCTGGAGAAAAAGTGTAGCCTATTTTCGATTCAATACGGTAAAATTACGCAAAATGCAAATGCTCGAAAATACAATTTGATGTCAATGATCTTTCATTTTCAATGTTTTAAAAATACTGCACAATCATGCGCACTTATTCTATATAGTGTTATTATTTTCTGCTCCTTTCAGCCAACAGTTAACCCTAACTGGTATCATACGATTTTGTAAAGTAACTGGTATCATAGTGTCTGTCAGACTCTCTAAGTTAACTGTTCATTTATACAATATTGTCTTAACTTATTAGTTCTTTACTGACCTCAGCTAGTTACAGGATACTGACGTCGTCTTTGGAATTCCTGGTGCCCCTAGCTCGATCTGTCGTGTGATGTCCCTTTGGTTTGTGACCACTAAGATCTTTGCTGGAAGTTGTTGATGGGGACGGGGCATGCTGTGGCGTGGCCAGTCGGGGAGTGGTAGCAGAGCGTGGTTCCGATCCACGGACCTCTGGGTTATGGGCCCAGCACGCTTCCACTTACCACTCCCCAACTCGCCACGCCACAACACGCTCCGTCCCCCCAACAAACTCGAGCACAGATCTTAAAAGGCTTCTAACCAGAGGAATACCATACGACAGATCAAGCTAGTGGCGCCAGAAATTCAGAAGACGATGCGAGCAACTCCGCCGCGGCTGAGATATATTTTCAAACTTATGAAAGCGAAATAACATAGAAAAATATTAATAATTAAGAGGAAAATAAGGAAAATACGCAAGTGATGTTCCAACAAAGCGGACTTTCCCATGTTCTCGGAAATTTTGAGATAAAACTTTTAATTATTAACCATATGGTATGCCAATATTTCTTAAACGAGCAAGGTTGAGAAACAGAGACGAAATTGCTGGAAATTTTTTAGAGGCCAGAGCGCAGACATTACAGTTAAGCACCGGGTCCTGTTGTCTGTCATACACACACACTCTTTAACCCACATTTCATCGGTTATCTTGGTGGGTACATCCGAAATTTATATCGATCGCGGAAAGGCAAAAGCATTTAATCCGTACACATAGTATATACAGCCTGGAGAGTAACATTCCTGACAGTTCAAATTCTGTTCAAAATGCTTGACAGTGCCGGTACGGCAAACACACCTCATTTTTTTCCTTTCTGCCATGTGGTCTGGCTTCCCGGATAGAAGAGCTGTCGCTATGAACAAAGTCCTTTTCTTATATTACGGTGAAAAATAATACTTTCGGTTCCACCCATTGGTAAAGGTTTATCTGTGGCTGTGTACAAGTAAGGCTATAAAAGCTTTCAGTTCAAGAATATGTCAGTGTTGGACACTTTGTTTCCAACCAAAGTCACAGACCAGGGATCTGCAACACTATTTAAGGTCAGTCTTGTTCTGACATTATTTGTGGCTGTGCTTTTCTCCATTTGAAGCAGTTTCTCCTACTATACAAGTAGGAATAGCAGCGATCTGACCATTTTCGTTTTGCGCCTTTTGGATACGTACCTTGAAACGTAGGTGGCCGAGGGGCGGCTTGGCGTAGGGGATGGCGAAGTAGGCGAGGCAGCAGGCGAGCCTGACGGGCGCGACGCGGCCCCCGTGCCGCAGCGCCACCACGCCGTCGTCGCCTCCTCCGCCCCCGCTGCCGCCCGCCGCCTCCGGAGCCGCTCTCGCGCTCGCAGCCACCACCAGCAGCAGCAGCAGCCGCCACAACGTTCTCGATCCCATTTTTCACACACACTGGCCGCTCTCGCTATTTTCATGCATCCGCTAGCCGCGCAGGAAGCGTTGTGCTCCGGTGCCTCCGTTTTTTATTGTTCCATCACCGGAACATCACTTGGCTCGTATGTCCTCTATACAGACACCCATTAAACCCAGCTGGCAATGACTAGCTAATGACCAAATACATACTCACTTGGCGACAGAATATCCGGAACGAATCCTCTTCTACTTTTTATATTTTTACGTTTACCCTGCAATGTACCACTTGCTTTCTTCTTAGCTCAATATTCGCTCATCCTGGCGCAAGGAAGATTTTTTTTTTTTTTTTTTTTTTTTTTGCATCCATACGTCCCTGGCGAGCTCCTACGTATATACCAATGGAAAAACAATAAAAAATGAAATTTCCGGAATACCTTTGTCTAGGCAACACAGTTAAGGTTAATGTAAGCGAAACATAAACCATTGCAAACGTGACATACTGGTACATTACTACATTAATAACCAGTGTAACCGCCATAATGTTGAATGTAAGCATGCAAACGTCCATGCACTGTGTTGTACACATGTCGGATGGAGATGCAGTTCCCTCTCTCTTGTATGTGGTCGGTCAATACAGATACGGTTAATGCTGGGTGCGGATGACGCTGGAGTTGTAGTCCGATGATGTCCCACGAGTGCTCTACTGCAGACAGATCTGTTGATCGAGTAGGCCAAGGCAACACGTCGACACTCTGTAAGCATGTTGGATTACAACAGTGGTATGTTGCTGGAAAAGAACCCCTGGAATGCTGTTCATGAATGTCATCACAACAGATCGAATCACCAGACTGACGTACAATTTTGCAGTCAAGGTGCGAGAGAGAACCACGGGAGTGCTCCTGCTGTCATACGAAATCGCACCCCAGACCATAGCTGTAGGTGTAGGTCCAGTGATCTAGCACACAGAGGTTGGTTACAGGCCCTCAACTGCCCTCCTAGTCAGCACACAGCCTTCACTGGCACTGAGGCACAACTAACTTTCACCAAAAAATAGAATTCCACTCTGCCCTCCAATGAGCTCTCGCTTGACGCTGCTGAAGGCTGAAGTCGCAAATGACGATGGTTCGGGGTCAGTGGAATGCACCCTATAGTGCGTCTGGCCCGGAGCTGTCCTTGAAATAACCGATCTGTAACGGTTTGTTGTGTCGCTGTGATGCCAACTGCTGCTCAAATTCCTGCTGCAGGTGCAATACGATGCACCAGGGAGACACTCTGAACACGATCGTAGTGCCGTCTGGAGCCCAGTCTTCCTGCGACGTGATCACCGCTGCTACCAGTCATATAGAGTAGCTACATTCCTGCCAAGTCTTTCCAGTTTCTCGTAGTCCTATTACACAACGTCTTTCAAACTCAGTGAGGTGTTGATAATGGCGTCTTTGTCGCTTCAAAGGTAACTAAAGCTCACAATCGTTGTAACGTTTATTTAAAGCACACCTGATTTCCATCCTCATAATGGCGCTGCTACAGCCAGTCTTATTCGACTGGCACGAAATTTCAATAGACATAGTCTTTCAGAAGTAGAAATACACCTACCAACTTTCGTTTATGTCGCACAACTTCTTATTCATGCGATTTTTTCCCGCCAGTGTAGATTTGCAGTCTCTTTTTATCGCATTCATTTCACATTTATTCTGGAGCACAATGGTTTAGCCGTTTTTAAATGAAGGATATCGGAAGTTCTAAACAGAGTTTTTGATTTTAGACATGAATCTTATGCTGCTTGGCGGGAGGTTCTAGGTGCTTCAGTCCAGAACCGCACTGCTGCTGTGGTCGCAGGTTCGAATCCTGCCTCGGGCATGGATGTGTGTGATGTCCTTAGGTTATTTAGGTTTAAGTAGTTCTAAGTCTAGGGGACTGATGACCTCAGATGTTGAGTCCCATAGCGCTTAGAGCCATTTGAAATATTTTTATGCTGTTCATCGTAACTGAGACACCATTGAACTTACTAAGGTAAAGATAAGGTAAAGTTCCGTGTACTGGCCCTAAACAGTTCAATGGGGCCCGAGCCATCTTCTGCCAACGGCGTCATCCGATATGGTGTAGAGGGGCCAAGCACACCGCTCTCCCGCTCTTTGTCGGATTTTTTTACCTTGGAATCGCTACTAATCGGTCGAGTAGCTCCGTTTCTGCCCTCACAAGTCTGAGTGCACCCAATACCAGCCATCCCACCGACGAAAAATCCCTGGCAATACTGGGAATCGAACCTGGGGTTCCCTACATGCAGTCAGCTACAGAGGCGGACAAAGAACTTACCTATAAAGTGCAAGAATCAGTGTCTCGTGGTGGTAACATTGAATAAAACTCCTCAGTTTTCCAACAGCGTCTACATCTACATCTACGTGATTACTCTGCTATTCACAATAAAGTGCCTGGCAGAGGGTTCAATGAACCACCTTCATGCTGTCAAGTGATTAAAATTACACAATCTTTCGGATAAGCACTCTTTGGCCATTGTCAAGTGGTATGACTGCCAGTGGCCCGTTCACACACTCCTTACATACACTAGCTCCCGAATGTGACTCACTGGCGCTTGTGGCATCATCGTATATGGGCATACATTGTCTCGGCGTTTGATGTGCCCACTTCAGCCACGCGTGATCGCTGTATCCCACGCCTTGCTGAGTTGCAACGACCTCGTCTCTGATTTACATTTCAATAGCTTCTTTACTTACACAATTCCAGAAGCCGTTAGTGCGAGCCACGACGAATTTTTCGTCAAATTTAATCCGGTGTCCATTTTCTAAAGCATACTCAGCTAAAGCAGATTTGTCAGGGTAGCATAGATGATATAGCCTCTCACGCTCCTTGCTGCATTTTTCCACTGAGTGTACAGTTTGTCTGACATAAAACTAACCACACTCGCTGGGTATCTTGCAGACCTCACTCAGGTGTACTGAGACTGCTGCATCTTTAACTGGTCTCGGTTTTTGTATGAGGCCTGAAGATAGATTTGGTCTTTTATCGTTTCAGCTGGCAGCGTAGCTTGCCCGATATGGCTCCACAGATCCGCGGAAAAGCAAGTTTCTTTTCTTGCTCTCCACTGGTGGCTTTATTGTGAGTCTTGCTTGAAAACACGTCCTTTATTTGATGGACGTTACAGCCATTCTTCCTGTGGACCTTTTGTAGTTGGCTCAGCTCATGGGACAGGTTATCAGTGTCTGTATCATTCTTGCACAATGCACCAATGTTCGTAAAACAGTGCGCTTCTGTGCCAGATGATGATGGCTGATGGTGTGCAAGTACATATCCGTGTGGTTGGCTTTTCTAAAGACGCTTTGACGAAGGTATCCATTTCCTTTGCGGCATACCAGGATGCTGCGGGAGGGAAATGCATCGTCTTCTTCTACCTCCATGGTAAACTGGATGTTACTGTTAATGCCGTTGAGGTGGTCCAAGAACTCCTTAAGTTTCTCACTTCCAAGAGGCCGAATACAAACATGTGGCCAAAGTATCAAAAGAAACAGCTAGGCTTAAATGGAGCTCTTCCATAAAATTTATCCATAAAGTCTCACTATCAGAGGCAGAGTGTTGTGGTTGCTTGTAAAACGTTTAGCATCTCTCAGAGCTATTTCAGCGTGTTCCTCACTCATTACTTCTACAACATAAAGGTGATACTGAAGTTTTGGCCATGTAGGAGTCAGCACTGCAGAATCAATAGTTCTGTTCCGTGACCAATGCATGAAGGGTAATAATGTCAGTAACTAATGCTGTGTACACACAATCCTTCATAATTATCCACAAATAGAAGTCTAATGGCATGCCATCAGGGAAGTGTGGGTCCATGCGATGGGACCATCAAGACCCAACCACCTCTCAGGAAATGTGTCATTCAGTACATACTGCATATTCCAAATCTAACATGGGGGTGCATCATCATGCTGGTAGGTCACGGATGGCTGCAGATCTTCAATATGTGGTAGTAGGAGCTGTTTAAGCATGTCCAGGTAAACATTCCTCATCATGGTTTCATCGAGCCAGTCACCCTATCATGTATTACATCACACCAAACATTATATTACAGCTATTACAAATGTATTCATGTGCGTTGTGTGGGTTCCTGGAGCTTCAAATCATAACCACATTTCTTGATCACCATGGCACCCACACACAGCTCATTTTTTGGCCTACATATAAAGCTACAGCAGAAATCATCACAGTGAGATTTCACTGTGTTACTATATCAAATCCCTGTTGTCATAATGTTGTTTGTCATTTTGTGTGAGTGTTTGCTAAGTGAGAGTTTCTGAGAGATATATGTACAAAAGTTATCAGCTGTCAGGAAGAAACACAAAAAGCACAGTTTTCATTCTATAGTTGCCACACTGTTGTGGTAAGGCACACCCCAAGGTCTGCTAAAGTCTCATATTTTGGTCTACCTTCCCCACAGATCATTTGATGGCATGATTATGTGGCCAGATAGAATTATCTTCTATTATTATATTGAATTTTTATGATTTATGTGCCTGTGAACTGTTTCTTATCCCTTTGACTGACACTGAGTGCCACTGTAGTTGATGGGCTTCATATCATCAGTGTAGTTGACTACTGAAATTTTGAAACATATGCGTGTTTACCACTTAACAGTTGCAGTTAATTTGATTGCAGTGTTATTAGTGAGTTCTCAACTCATTTTATCAAAAGGTCTAAACCAAATAGATGATGTTTCAAAATGCAGAAGTCCTACAAATCTTTGTTGTCAGTTTGATCTCAGCAGTTTTAGTGGACTCGCAATACACTTTGTAGTTTTCTTTAAATCCAACTGCTTGTGTTTCATTGTCAATCCTGTATTTCTGCACTTGGATACAAGATTATATTATTGTTACAGTCTGCAGCATATGATGCAATATTGTATATAAATACTTTTAACTGACCCAGTGAGCCCACACAACCCAAAAATTGAGAACACATAGGAAGTATCCAGCACCCATCACTTTTTATTTCTTTATTTAGTGATATCTGTGACAGTCCAGCAACAGAAGTGAGGTCATCAAGTTTTGCACCTAACAGTCAAAGAATTATGACTGCATCTATGTTTTTATTTTTTAATCACAAATATGATACATGTGAAATTTTATATAACAGTTTTCTTTGCCATGATCATAAGACAAACAAATATATTTACCACTGGTAACGTATCATATTTCATCAAGGTGGAGTTATTGTACAATCACTTACTTGTTCACACTGAATGAAGACTTCTGAAGGAATGTTGCAGTGTCCAGTTTGGAAACCAGCATGCTATATATTTTCTCTGAATTAATACAGGCAAGAAAAGAAGAGATACATTGTCATGGGACATCCAAGAGGACCAGTCCATGATTCACATCAAAATATGTCAAGAACTTTACCACTGTAACATTTCACTCCACCACAAGAATAGTCATGACCATGAGATTTCACTCTCAATGACCACCATATAAACTTAACATTATTAAATATCAGTTTGAATCTACATAGGAACAGAGTTATAACAATGTCAGTCAGTTGTTCCATGTCTGGAACTGAAAATTATAACATCCTGCCAAAAAGCTGATGGTTCTTCAATATACAACAGTCCGTTTCCTTGTTGTTTTGCAAATAAGCTTTGATTTTTGTTCTTTGGAACTTCAGGAATGTTGTAGACTGAATTATAGTTTTGATGCTAATTGTTTTTCAATTTGCTCCCAGAAGGCCATACGTTCTTTGAAAGGGCCCTTGTGCACAGTTATGTTCTTGTCAATATCAATGTAGAATAGTTGGTGTTTTGTGAAAGGTGGACATGTTGTGGAAACTGCTGAATGCAGATCTGTTGTTGGTACCCTGGAAACAATACATATGTTAAAGAAAAAGCTGATAATATTCTGTGATTTCTCAAAAAGTACATTCATCTCTTCCTTGCACTACAAAGATTCTATAGGTTTCATTTATATCTTATTCCTTTAACTGTAGTACACAGGGGAATTATGCATTAAATTGTGATGACAATGAAATTTATTTATAGTAACTATATCAAAATATTGTTTTTATCAGTAAAAATGAGCATTAATAGCACTACATCCACACCCACCTTTTGTGAATCTATGGAATTTTGTATCAGTAATCATTTTATTGTGGGTGAAGGAAATACTTCAGTCTCGTTTCTCATAGTTGCGCCATTGATTTAGCAATGCTGAGTGAACAATGACGCAGGTATTTTTGATAGGTAGCATAACTATAGAGAAGTAACTGTTCTAACAAACACACAAACTGTAAATTTCATAGACTCTGAAGAATATTTTTTGCAAATATCAGTGGATTAAAAACCTAACACACACAGGATAAATAATATTATACCATATTCTTCTATTCTGGTGTATAAACAGTGCTCAGACACACAAAACAAGCAATACGATAGTTGCTTTTTAAAGGTTTTCTCAGGGTAGTTTAAGTCTAACATGTGAAGATGCATATTCTCAGCTTTGTATAAAGTATTCTAAATGACAAACCATATGACTTTGAAGCTCGTTCTACAGTAGCAGGATGGAAGAATAACGTTTATCACTTTGTTGATAAGATCATTAGATCACCCAGCAGAGGTTTCAAATATTTGATTGTAATGTCCACCTTGTATATTTAACATAGGCAGCTAGCAATCAAGCAGTAACTATGTGAAATACACTTAGTTACAAGCCATTATCTTTTTACAGGGTGTGAGAAATTTGTCAACACCTAAACAATTGATTTCTAACTACTAATAAATGCTTTCAAAGCCCTCCCAGTGTCATTGTGTTTACACACTGTAATGTTCTCTGCTAGTTGCTTAACTCTCACTTCTCTGTACTTCAGGAACTGTATCAGCCCCTCAGCCCCTTTGGTGGAAGATAAGCATCATCACAGAACTGGTCTGGGAACTGTATGTGTGCTCTAGTTGGTGGTCGACAGTGCTGTGAATGGTGGCTGTTCTTTGAACACATATATAGGTTTGACAAGGTTAATGACAATTGTTATAGGGTTGCAGTTTACCACAATGTCTAAAATCTGTATGCTTCATCATAGGATATGGTATGACAGTTGCAGCAGAGGCTTAACACTGTCTGTTCGAAGCATCATGTGTGTGCAACTTTCCAAGTTGCATTGCATGTAAGTGACTGGTGTACCATGTCTGGAGGCTATGGGGTGGGGGTGGGGGGGTGGGGGGGTTGTGTGTGCGTGTGCAACATGGTCTATTAGCTGTTGAAGAAAGAAATTCTGATAGTTTTGAGTTGGTAACTGTAATGAGCTGGCCTCACAAACTCCCCGGGAAGACATAGTGGTTCACTGTAGACTAATTCCAGAGTCAGGGACTCCTAATCTTGCTTATACATCATTCTTGGTTCCAGGAAAACTATTGGAAAGACGGAAGTCCAGGAAGTACCATGGCACATGAGTGGTGCCTTCAGGGAATGGTGCCACATCTCGTCCATACTGTTACTAGCAGGGTGGTAGCTGTCAGTTTTAAGATGTACATACCTGCAGAATCCAGCCATCTGAGCAAAAAATCCTGATACAAACTGCCTGCATTGATAGTTATGTGGAGCAGACAGTCAAACCTAGCTATCTAAGTTGACATGAAGGTAGAGGCTAAGGTTTCTTCAGTGATGTCATCCACAGGTGTTGCCTCTGGCCAGCACTTAAACAGATTGATCATTGCAAGGAGATATTGCTGGTCATTCAGTGTAGGAAGCAGTCCCACAACATCAAGGAGTACATGATCAAAACAAAAGGTTGCATCTGGAAAGTTACCCACTGGTGCATGCACACGATGGGACACTTTGCAACACTAGCTTCTTGGGAGATGCCACAATAAAGTCTGACATCTTTCCTGGAACATCAATGCGTTGTAGTTGCAATGCAGGCATGAGATCATCAACAAATGTTTGGAGCTCTCATGCATCCTACTGAGCCCATGCCAGTTCTGAAAAATCAGTAGGGCTCACTATGCTACTGACATCCTGGGAGACAGTCAGACACTATGTTATGAATGCTAGAAACGTGCCTCAAGTCCATACTAAAATGGCATATAAACCATAGATGGTTGTACTGGGAGAGCGAACAGTTGATCCTATTCCTCTTGAATACGTAGATCAGTTTTTTGTGATCCATATAGATCATGAATGTTCTTCCTTCTATTTGCGGATGGAAATATTTGACTGCCTTGTATACAGCCAGAAGTTCATGGTCATATGCACTCCACTTACACTGAGACAGAGATAATTTGCTGGAGAAATATGTGAGCGGTTGCCATAAATCTTCTGGGTATCATTGGAGTACAATACTGATAACATTTTGGCTTGTGTCCATGACTGTTGCTAAAAGCATTTCAAGCTTAAGGTGTGCACACAGTGCTGTGTTTGCTATGCCATTTTTTGTTTCCTCAAATGTGGAGCACATTATTTCATTCCAGTGCACTAGATGCTGCTTCAAAACTTGGGGCTGAAAGTGTCATGTCCAGTAGCTCTTTCAGTTCTGCTGCATGAGGTAAGTGTCGGCAGTGCAAGTTTAGGATGTCTAAAAAGCAGCATAACTCTTTGACTGTCATTGGCCATGGTATTTTTAGGACTGCTTTGATCTTTTCCATCAGTGGAAGGGAGACTTCAAATAAAATTCAGTGGCCTAGCAATGTCACTTTAGGCTATCCACACACACACTTGGCCACATTCAACACCATGCCATATTGTTCTAGAAGCTTAAACACTTCTTGCAAATGCTGGTAATGTTGCTCCCTGATGGCAGAAAACTTGAGTATGTTGCTCAATTAGGCGAAGTAAAATAGCAGTCCTTGCAGAACAGAGTCAAAAAACTTCTGCAGGATTGTGCAGCATTTTGTAACTCAAATATCATAAATTTGCTCTTGGAAAGTTTGAATGGACTGCTTATCACACTCTTAGGAATGTCCTCTTCTTCGACAGGCATCTACATATACACTCTGGTGTAGTCCAACACACCAAATCCTGTCCTGCCGTGTAGTGTGCAATTGTAATTGTGTAGCAATGGTACAGGATAATAAACAGGCATTTTTCTGGTGATGAACATGTGATAGTCACACACAGGTGCAAAGCTCATCCTTTCTCTGGGTCAAGGTGCAGGACTGACGACCATGGGCTACTTGCGGGCTGTATCATGCCTTCTTTAAGTGTCACATGGAATTCTGCTGTACTCATGGCCAAATAATGATGTGCCAATGTCCTGGGCCTACAGGATGCTGGTGGAATTTCTGTGGTTTCTATATTGTGTAGCATGTGTGCCACTTGTGTAGGTGTGCCTGATGGTCTTGTTAAGATTGGATATTGTCCCAGCAGTGCACCATACTTCTTCTCATCACACACCTTATTAGCTTGGCACTATCCATGGATGTGTCACAGTGGAAACATGCTGCCTTCAGTTCAGTAATGCTATTAAGCAGTTTGGCTTTGGTTACATCTGCTGAAAGATGGAAATGTGTCAGAAGATCAGCTGCTATTATCGGCTTCCTAACATCAGTGATGGCAAAGTCCTACGTAAACTGACTTTGCAGTCCTGAATTTAGCTCTATCTGCTCCATTACATACAAAGAGATGGATGAGCTTTTTGTAACAGATAAACAGAATGCAGTTGGTGGTCTACAGCAATGGACTGAAGTTCTTGGAAGAATGCTTAATTCTGAGCTGGTGTGTATTAAATACTTCTGGCCATCTCTCCTATCACTAATAAACAGGTGTCATAACTTTGTTGGGCAGTTGACTGCACCTACACCAGTTGCTGGTAGCATTTGGGTATGAACATGGTGCTGTACATTTACACAGATTTTCACTGAACCTATAGTGGTTTCAGCATGTAGGCTGTTTGAAGAATGTAGCATTGGTTGATGATTGGCTTCTGGATCTCCAGCGATTAGCTCCTCTACCAATACAAGCAGAGCCCTGGGAAAATAGTTTGCTGATCTGTGTGCATAGCATGTCTACTTTTGCTGGCAAAGAGTCAAATTCCATGTATGCAACTGTTGGTGCCATGGTCGTATTACTGCCTGGCACTGTCACTGCACTAACATGTGGGGTGGGGTGGCCTCTTGAACCTGTTATGCAAGCATGACCACTGTGTCCAATGGCATTTCCATCTGTGATGCCAAAATTGCTTTGACTTTTAGGTGGTAGTTGGCTGCTCCATAGGGTGCATAGTAGGTTGTAAGGGATGGTAACTGTATCAACCTTGCTCCACAGATGACACAGATATTGTGAAGGCTTATGATCACCAATATCTTCTTGCATCAATACCTGTCTGATTTGATCTTCATATGACACAATAACTCTCCAGATTAGTTTTGATTTAAGCCTTCCATACGAATTTCTGTGCAATGGTGTAGTGATCACGCCTTGTATCTCAGCATCTTAGCAATGGCCAAGTTGGCTCAAGACAAGTGTGAATTTTTTGAGTCAGCTATAATTCCTGCATAGCTAAAATTGGCTTCAACTTGAGAAAATCAAAGGATCAGGTTGTTTGGCCAGAACGGAGGTAAACAGACTGCTAATCTAGATACTGTTTGCACACTTGTATCTTGAATGATATTTAAATTATGTAGTACATGCTCAACCTTCTTCTTCAACCGAGATCGCTTCAGGGTCACCACTTGTCAGGATTGGCATGATTTGGGCTAACTTACCTTTGCTTAGCATAAAAAAAACTGCCTCTGGAAGTTTCAACAGAACAAAATTCTTTTTTGTGATAACAGTGTCTGCTGAACAGACTGGGCAGGTGGTGGTTACTCCCCAAGTCAAGTATGGATCCAAATGCTTAACTTGCCGGTGAAATATTCTGAGCACATTGTAACTAAGGAAGAAGTGAGTCAGAAAAATGGTCACTGACACTGAATCCAGGATTGACAGACGTAATCACAGAACATAAAAATATGGGAAACATACAAACTCATATAAAAATTCACATTCCAGAGAATAAACAATCCAAGAGGACATTAAAACATATTATGAAACACAGCACACCTGGCAGTTGGTCATGGAAGCTGTTTGACAGCTGTGACTCATTTGTCATCACAGGCCACACACACAACACTGCACCACTGAACACAACAACATTGCTGGCTGACATGAACTTCATAGCAAATGTAACAGTGTAAACTGAATAACAGGGGGTATACACTTCAACCTTGTCCCCTTAGCATCTCAACTACCACATCCCTTTGCATGTCCTTTGAGTCATATACCATATTCACTCGAACGTAAGCCGCACTTTTTTCCGGTTTTTGTAATCCAAAAAACCGCCTGCGGCTTAAAATCGAGTGCAAAGTAAGCGGAAGTTCTGAAAAATGTTGGTAGGTGCCGCCACAAACTAACTTCTGTCATCGAATATATGTAGCGCTACACAGGCTTGCTTTGCAGGCGCAAAGATAAATACTGGCGCCAAAACCTCTGCGTCAGTAAATAAATTTAAAAAAAAGGTGGAAGACGAGCTTTTTTCTCTGCCCGAGTTTCAACCACTGCATTTTCATACATTATCCAATGAAGTAAATACAAATTCCGAATTATTCATCTTGGAATGTAGCAGCATTTCATTGTACTTAGAAAATCCGACTGGCAAGACTGTTTGGGGTATATGTCAATGTGGCCAACTCTACATTTTGAATTTTTTCCTACCTGTGAGAAGAGATGGTTGCTAATAGGAACTTTCATGAATTGTGAATCACATGCAGTATTCTCTTCACCATAAGAATAATACGAATATAAACATTTTATCATGTATTCTTTCGTGTTTGCTGCTATCTCATTACATCCTGTCAGCCTAATAAACTACGAAACTAGAGTGAGACGACAGCAAACACTGAAGAATATACGTATCATGTCATGTTTATATTCATATTATTCTTATGCTTAATAGTGATACGGTCAGAAATGAAGCACGTCAATTGACTAGATTTTTAAATCTAAGATGACTCTAATTTCTGTGCAGAATGTAATGTACTAAAGAGGCGTCTGCAAAGATTTTCAAATGGAGAAAAATCGTCGCTAAACTCTCGTTCAGAGCATCTTCTGTCATACGCAATCTATTATTTGGTTCTTGTTGATGATTATCAAAGAAAGCAGCAGTGTAAGTAACAACAAATAGCAGTCTCTTGTCTCTTGCTATTGTTTTGGTAATGAGACAATTCCTCTCTCTTTTCCTTTTTTTTTTTTTTTTTTTTTTTTTTTTCATCGTAAGTGGGGGTAGCGCGAACAAAGGCAAGACATCCGCGAGCGGCGACAGGCTGTAAACACTCATTATCAGAATGCGACAAACAATGCATGACACAGTATAGTAATGCATTTTCAGCTTAGAGTGACATAAACACCTATAACAAAGAGAATGTCATGTATGAGATCAAAGAAAAATAATCAATCAATTCAAACCAGACAAAGCACGTGGAAAAGGAAGGGTACCCGTATAAATATGGACGGAGCACCTGACGCATAGTAATTGCTACCTGGTAAAGCTTAACCGTTAAGCTTACGACTCGAACCAAACTACTGTAGCTGTATTGTCATTCATTCGAGCTAAATTGTGTCTCTTATTAAAATGGACCAACTTTGTTTCGATTTGGAGGTGCGCCCTAAAACTTTTCTCTCCCTTTGAATTTCGAGTCTCAAATTCCAGGTGCGGCTTAGATTCGGGAAATTTTTTTTTCCTTGATTTCGAGTTTCGTTTTTCAGGTGTGGCTTAGATTCGAGTAAATACGGTAAACATAGTTTGGTTTCTGTATAAGTTGCACATTAAATTTTTCTCTCTGTATTTTATCCTTAAAAATTCAGAATTTCTAAGAGTTTATTCAGTCAACATTGTCAAAAGCGTTTTCAAAATCTACAATTTAGAGTTTGTCTTTATTTACTCTACCTTCTAAGATTAGCCACAGGGGCAGTCTGCCTCATGTGTTTTTATATTCCTCTGGAACCTCTTTTTACCAGTTTGATCCCCTGCTGCATTTACTATTTCAGCCCTCAAAGCTACCCATTCACAGTCCATCATCTTCCTTTCTCCAGTTTCAGTCAAACATATCCTAAACTTCCTTTGAAACTCTCAGTAACCTCTGGTTCTTTCAATTTATCCAGGTTCCATCTCCTTAATTTCCTCTCCTTTTATAGTAGTTTCAGTTTTAATATGCAGATTGTAACCAATAAGTTGTGGTCAGAGCCAACACCTCTCCCTTGAAATGTTTGCAGTTTAAAATATGGTCCCAAAAACCTTTGTTTTACAATTATGTAATTTATCTGAAACCTTTCTGTACCTCCAAGTCCATTCCACACAGGCAACATTCTTTCATTATTCTTAAACCAAGTGTTAATTTGTGCTCTATGTAAAATTCAACATGGTAGCTTTCCTTTCCATTCCTTTTACTCAGTCCGTGTTCTCCTGCTGCTTTTGCTTCCCTTCCTTTTTTTGTTATAGACTTCTGGTCCGATATCACAATTTAATTTTCATCTCTCTTAACAATATGAGTAATTTCTTTTATCACATCACACATTCTGTCAAGCTCTTCATCATCTTTGGAGGTAATAAGCATATAAACTTGTTCAACTGTGGGCTGTTGAATTTGTGTCTGACTGGAATATGATATGTATTCACTACACTATTGATTATAGCTTACTTGTATTCCTTTTGTCTCATGTATTATTACAGCTACTCCAGTAGTATTCCTATTTGATTTCATGTTGATAGCCCTATCCGCATCTTACATGAAGTTGTTTTCTTTCTGACACTGTGCATTACTAATTCCCACTGTACTTAACTTCAACATATCTATCACTCATTTTAAGGGATCTAACATTTTATGCTTTGACCTGGAGAATGTCAGCACTGTTCCCTCTTATGACAACACCCTCCTGAATAGTAACTGCCCAGAGATCAAAACTGTTTTACCTTTGGAAAATTTTACCCAAGAGGATGGCATTATCATTAAAGCTATACTGCACAGGTGCATGTCCTTGGGAAAAATAATGGCTGTAGTTTCCCCTCGGATGTTTGAACTACCAATCCCCTTCTTGGCTAAATGCTTGTTTGTGAATTATTTTTGTGAGCTTTGAACAGGAGAGGCTTATTTTCAATTACCTGAGAATTTACTAATTTAATTTTTAAATGTCTTTTTTGGTTGTGTGCTAACTAGGCACAGTCTTTCATTTTGATAGCAGTGTAGGGTAAAGTACTGCCATTTGTATGGACACTTGTATTTCTACAAGCTTCTGCCTGTTTGTTTTGGGTAGAACAGTTGTGTTAGTTAGACCATTAGTGAGGCATTTTCTTCCTTTCCTGCAGCAGAACAAGCAAGTACAACTTCTGTTTGCGAAATATTTTCCAGGCACCGGGAGTAACTTATTTTCAGTTACCTGAAAGGTTACTAGTTTTATTCTTAAATTTATTATGCATTTCTGTGTTAACTGGGCACAGTCTAGCATTTTAATAACTGCATAGTGTAGATTTGTACTGTCTGTGGTATGGACAGGGACTGTGATCACTGTTGACTGCAGACAGAGTTGGTGACACTTTGCTCACAGCTCCAGGCAGTGCTGGTTTCAGTCACACAGCTTGTGGCATCACTGTGATAGGGCCAGATGTGGGGATCCGAGGGACATCCAGCAAATCACACATGTCCCCTGATCAGTCCGCTATTATTGGAGCCTTAGTTACTGCCTGCACTGATGTTGACTCCTCACCAGTGGTCAAGTGAGAGATCATTTCAAGGTGTGGCACGAAGTGAAAGACTTTCCCGAGGGACAATTGAGAAACCTCCCTGGTTCATCTGACTAACAGCTTTATTATGCTATCTGTGGCTGATACAGGTCTTGAACTAGATGCTATCACTTGTCCTGTTTTGGAGGAAGCCTCTCACCCCAAAAAATGTGGGCATCACAGAGGATGGTATTATTGATAGTTGGGCAGCTAGCTGAATTGGTAAAGACTGCCAGTCTTGCTTGTGAGATGAAGGCAGAGCTCATCATCTGTAGCATTATTGATAAAATTGATTGTGGACCTATGGTACAGAGCCAAGTGAAAGGTACGAATCAGAGGCTCACATGGTTCTGCAACCATGTAAGGTGCAGACTCCTCAACTTGCACCCTACGGTGGTGGGTATTGGGTCCCACTTAATAAATCAGGGATCCATTACACACACACAGAAAGTGGCTACATATGTAGCAGGGGATATGTGAAGTGGACTGGGCAGTTTTTTAGGCTAGAGGCTCTTGGGAAAGAAAAAAAGGGCTTCACTCTCAAAGAGTGCAGATCAAACACAGGACAAGGTTTGCTGTAGGGACCAAAGGTATTATAGTAGTAAACGGTCACCGTTGTGTTCTAAAAGGAATAGAGCTCAAGGTGTTAATAGAAAGTACTGAAACACAAATAGTGGCTGTTGTTATTGTGGTCTTCAGTCCAAAGACTGGTTTGATGCAGCTCTCCATGCTACTCTATCCTGTGCAATCTTCTTCATTTCTGAGTAACTACTACAACCTACATCCCACTGAATCTGCTTACTGTATTCATCCCTTGGCCGATCTCTATGATTTTTACCCCCCCCCCCCCCCCACCCCCCATGTTTCCCACCCATTCTAGACTGGTGATCCCTTGATGCCTCAGAATGTGTCCTACCAACCAGTCCCTTCTTTTAATCAGGTTGTACCACAAATTTGTCTTCTCCCCAGCTCTATTCAGTATCTCCTCACTAGTTACATGAACTACCCATCTAACCTTCAGCACTCTTCTGCAGCACAACATTTCAAAAGCTTCTAATCTCTTATGTCTAAAATGTTTATTCTCCATGTTTCACTTCCATGGATGGCTACACTCCATACAAATACTTTCAGAAAAGACTTTCTGACACTTAAATCTATACTTGATGATAACAAATATTTCGTCTTTATAAATGGTTTTCTTACCATTTTCAGTCTACATTTTATAGCTTTCTTACTTTGACCATCATCTTTTATTTTGCTTCCCAAATAGCAAAACTCATTCACTACCATAAGTGTTTCATTTCCTGAATTAATTCCCTCTGCATCACTTGATTTAATTCAACAATATACCATTATCCTCATTTTGCTTTTGTTTATGTTCATCTTATATCCTCCTTTCAAGACAATGCCTATTCCATTCAACCGCTCTCCCAAGTCCTTTGCTGTCTCTGACAGAATTAAAATGTCATTGGCAAACCACAAAGTTTTTATTTCTTCTCCCTGAACTTTAATTCCTACTCCAGGTTTTTCTTTTCTTTCCTTTATGCTTGTTCAATATACAGATTGAATAAAATGGGGGTAGGCTACAAACCTGTCACACTCTCATCTCAACCACTGCTTTCCTTTTGTGGCCCTCAACTCTTACAAATTCCATCTGCTTTCTATAAAAGATGCAAATAACCTTTTGCCCCCTGTATTTTGCCATTGCCATCTTTATAATTTGAAAGAAAGTGCTCCAATCAACATTGTCAAAAGCTTTCTCTAAGTCTGCAAATGCTATAAATGTAGGTTTACCTTTCCTTAACCTATCTTCTATGAAAAGTCATAAGGTCAGTATTGCCTTGCATATTCCTACATTTCTCCAGAATCAAAACTGATCTTCCCCAAGGTCCACTTCTACAAGTTTTTCCATTCCTCTGTAAACTATGACTAATTAAACTGATAGTTCGATAATTTTCACACTTGTTAGCACCTGCTTTCTTTAGAATCATGATTATTAAATTCTGCTTGAAGTCTGAGGTTATTTCGCCTGTCTCATACATCTTGCACACCAGTTGGAAGAGTTTTGTCATGGCTGGCTCTCCCAAGACTATCAGTAACTCTAACATAATGTTGTCTATTCCCAGGTCCTTGTTTTGACTTACGTCTTTCAGTGATCTGTCCAATTCTTCACACAGTATCACATCTCCTTCTCATCTTCCTATACATCCTCTTCCATTTCCATAATATTGCCATCAAGTACATCTCCCTTGTATGGATCCTCTATGTACTCCTTACATCTTTCTGCTTTCCCTTCTTTGCTTAGGACCGGTTTTCTATTTGAGCTCTTGATATTTATACAGGTGCTTCTCTTTTCTCCAAAGGTCTCCTTAATTTTCCCGTACACAGTATCTATCTCACCCCCAGTAATACACACTTCTACAACCATGCAGTTCTTCTCTAGCCATCCCTGTTTAGTCATTTTGTACTTCCTGTCTATCACCATTTTTAGATGTTTGTATTCTTTTTTGCCTGCTTCATTTAATGCTCTTTTATATTTTCTTCTTTCATTGGTTAAATTCAGTATCTCTTACGTTTCCCAAGGATTTATACTTGTCCTTGGCCTTTTACCTGCTTGATCCTCTGCTGCCTTCAGTATTTCATCTCTCTTAGAGCTACCCATTCTTCTTCTACTGTATTCCTTTTCCCTGTTCTTGTTAGTCATTCCCTAAAGCTCCCTCTGAGACCCTCTACAGCCTCTGGTTCTTTCAGTTCATCCAGGTCCCATCACCTTAAATTCCTGCCTTTTTGTAGCGTCTTCAGTTTTAATCTGCATTCATAATCAATAAATTGTGGTCAGCTTCCACATCTGCCCCTGCAAACACCTTACAATTTGAAATCTGGTTCCTAAATCTCTGTCTAACCATTATATAATCAATCTGAAACCTTTCAGTGTCTTCAGGTCTCTTCCACATATACAGACTTCTCTCATGACTTTTAAATCAAGTATTAGCTATAATTAAATTATGCTCTGTGCAAAATTCCACAAGGTAGCTTCTTCTTTCATACCTTTTTTTCCAGTCCATATTAACCTACTACTTTTCCTTCTCTTCCTTTTCCTTCTATCAAATTCTATTCCCCCATGACTATTAAATTTTTGGCTCCCTTAACTATCTAAATAATTTCTTTTATCACTAACACATTTCCTTAATTTCCTCCTCATCTGCAGAGCTACCTGGCATACAAAATTGCACTATTGTGGTGGGTGTGGGCTTGGTGTCTATCTTGGTTACAATGATACATTCACTATGCTTTTCATAGCAGCTTATACACATTCCTATATTTTTAATCATTATTAAACCTACTCATGTGTTACTCCTATTTGATTTTGTATTTACAACCCTGTTATTGTTATATGTACTGAAAGCTGCCTAAAACGGAAGATACATTCAGCTGAAATTTGTAGAAAGGACCTGGTGGTATTCAGAAAGGATAGATTAAATACAGTTGGTGGTGGGGTGTTTGTTGCTGTTGGAAGTAGTCTGTCTTGTAATAAAATTGAAGTAGGCTAGTTAGTTCCTGTGAGTTGTGATGGGTAGAGCTTATACTTGAGAACTAGAATAAATTAATGATTGATTCCTTTTACCAACCTCCTGACTCAGATGATACAGTAGCTGATCAGTTCAAAGAAGACTTAAGTCTCATTTCAAATATGTACCTCACTCATACAATTATACAAGGTGGTGACTTCAATCTTCCTTAATATGTTGATGAAATTACATGTTTAAGGTTGATGGTAGGCATGAAACATCATGCTAAATGCTTTCTCTGAAAATTATTTTCAACAAATACTTCATGAGCCCACTCAAAGTGTAAATAGTTGAGGAAACACACTTGATCTGTTAGCAGTAAATAACCCTGAGCAAATAGGGAGGATTATGATGGATATAGGGATTAGCTATCACAAGGTTGTTGTAGTGAGACTGAATACCATAATACCTAAACCCACAAAAAATAAACGCAAAAAATGTCTTTTTAAAAAAGCAGATAAATGTTTACTTGACATGTTCCTAAGAGACAGCCACCATTCCTTCTGAACTAACTATGAAAGTGTAGATCAGATGTAGCTTAAATTCAAAGAAATGGTATTGACAGCAATGGAGAGATTTATACCAAATACATTACTAATAAGTGGAACTGACCATCATGGAACAGGTCAGAACACTGTCGCACAAACAATGAAAAAAGCTATTCAAAATTAAAATAGTGGTCGGTTGGTTGGTTGATTGGATGGTTGGGGGAAGGGACCAAACAGCAAGGTCATCTGTCCCATAAGATTAGGAGGGGAAGTCAGCTGTGCCTGAAGCAATTAAGGGAAATCTTGGAAACCTAAATCAGGACGACTGGACATAGGTTTGAACCAT
Source organism: Schistocerca piceifrons (assembly GCF_021461385.2). Classification (NCBI taxonomy): domain Eukaryota; kingdom Metazoa; phylum Arthropoda; class Insecta; order Orthoptera; family Acrididae; genus Schistocerca; species Schistocerca piceifrons. Next base: position 436,029,884 of record NC_060139.1, on the reverse strand, counting down.
CATACTCCTGAATGTGAGTCCAATGTACTAACCACTGCACCGCTTTGCTCAGTTCAAAATAGTGTAGATCGGTAAAGTTTTGTAGAACCTCAAAATTTAGTGCAAACTTCAATGAGGGAGGTATCTATTAGCTCACACAATGAAACTCTGTCTCGAAATTTTGCAGAAAATCCAAAGAGGTTCAGCTTTATGTGAAGTAAATCAACAGCAACACAAAATCAATACCTTCACTGTGTGACAGCGAAGATAATGATACTGAGATAGTGCCACTAAAGTGGAGTTACTCGATACAGTTTTCTAAAATTCCTTCACCCACAAATAAGAAGTAAGTATTCCTAAATTCAAATTGACAACTGCTGCCAGCAGGAGTAACTTAAAATAGATATCCTTGGTGTAGCAAAGCAGCTTAAATCACTTAAACAAGGCAAGTCAGATTGTATACCACTTAGATTCCTTTGAGAGTATGCTGAAGTAATAGTTCTCTACTTAAAAACCATATACAACAACTAATCTAATCTAATCTAATTCAACTGAAGATCTGTGCCTAAAATTGCAAAGTTGCACAGGTCACACCAACAGTCAAAAGGAAATATGAGTAATCTGATGAATAAGAATCAGAATCAAACCCATATCACTGATATACATTTGCAGTAGGATATTGGAACATATGCTGTTTTTAAACATTATGAATTACCTCAAGGAAAATGATCTGTTGACACATAGTCAGCACTGATTTGGAAAATACCATTCTTGTGAAACACAATAGCTATTTATTCTCATGAAATAATTAGTGCTTTCAACAGAGGATCTCAAATTGATTCCATATTTCTAGATTTGCAAAAGGCCTTTGACACTGTTCCTCACAAGTGGCTTATATTCAAGTTGTGTGCCTATGGAATATTGTGTTAGTTGTGTGACTGGATTTGTGATTCCATATCAGTAAGATCACAGTCTGTAGTAACTAATAGAAAGCACTGAGCAAAACAGAAGTGATGCTGGGCTATAGGTACTCTAATGTTCTTAATCTACATAAACAACTTATGAGACTTTCTGAGCAGCCATCTTAAATTCTTTGCATGTGATGCTGTCATTTATGACCATTAAAGTCATCAGATGATTGAGACCAATTGGAGAATGATTTTGACAAGATATCTGTATGGTGCAAAAAGTGGCAATTGACTCTAAATAATGAAATGTGTGAGGTCATCCACCTGAGTACTAACAGAAATCCATTAAATTTTGGTTATATGAAAAACTCACAAATCTGAAAGCTGTCAATTCAACTGTACATGCAGAAATTACAGTTACAAATAATTTAAACTGGAATGATCGCATAGTTAATGTTGTGGTGAAAGCAAACCAAAGACTGTGTTTAATTGGCAGAGTGCTTAGGAGATGCAATAGGTCTACTAAAGAAACTGCATACACTACACTTGTCCATCCTCTGCTAGAGTACTGCTGTTCAGCATGGGATCCTTAATAGATTGGACTGATGAAGGACATCAAAAAAGTTCAGAGAAAGACAGCTCCTTTGTATTATTGAAAACTAGGGGAAAGAGTGTCATGGATATGATACACAAGTTAGGGGGGCAATCATCAAAACAAACACATTTTTTGTTGCAGCAAGATCTTTTCTGGAAATTTTAATCTTCAACATTCTCCTCTGAGTGCAAAAATATTTTGTTGACATCCATCTACATAGGGACAAAAGATCATCATGATAAAATAAGAGTAATCAGAGCTTTCACAGAAAGATTTAACTGTCTGTTTTTCTCACAGATTCTTAGAGAGTGGAACAATAGAGAAACAGTATGAAAGTGGTTTGATGATCCCTCTGCCAGGCACTTAATTGTGAATTGCTGTGTAGTCATGTAGATGTAATATTACAAGCCCATGCCGGTCAATCATCCAGACTGTTACGCCACAACTGCTAAGGCTGCTGCCCCTCATCAGGACCCATGTGTTGGTCTGCTGTCTCCACAGATGATCATTCGATGTGATTTCACCTACCATACTGCTATCTCCATAATTGTGTGTAAGCCACCTCAATGTGGCAAGGTGGCAAATTATTGTGCTAAGATAAATATATTCGGACTGTAGAAACTCTGATTATGTTGACTGCTGAATATCAGTAGAAAATAATTGTGGAAGTCCACTCATAATGCAAAGCAAATTGCAGTTATTGACATTTGTTCATTCATGCTGTAAGAGTGCGTTAACACATGGCACTTAAGCTGAAAACTGTTCCACAGTACAAATTTATGAAATCATCCATAATTTAAATATCTAATTACATTATAGTTATCCATAATCACAGATTTAAGATGCTTTCAAGTGACTGTTTGAGTTTCAGTGTGTCTGTTGCTATAATCCATAAGGATTCGTCTTCATAAAGGGATCCATGATCCCACTGATGAATGAATAAACAATGCCAGGGTTCACAGGAAAACTTCTGTACAGTTTGGAATGTAGGAGACGAGATACTGGCAGAAGTAAAGCTGTGAGGTCGGGGCGTGAGTCGTGCCTGGGTAGCTCAGTTGGTAGAGCACTTGCTTGCGAAAGGCAAAGGTCCCGAGTTCGAGTCTCGGTCCGGCACACAGTTTTAATCTGCCACGAAGTTTCAAACAATGCCAGTACTTATCATATTGTTGCTTAAGTATCCTCACATAGTCCTTTCAGTTTCAACTCTGATCACACCAGTCCAGGATACAATGTTCATAACCATTGAGCTGAATGTAAATCATCACATTCTGGACATTTTTATCACAGCTCTATATTAATATTCTATTTTGTTTCATTTTAATTTTAAGTATTATTTTTAAAATGTATAAATGTAGTAATTCATAGATGAACTCATAAATGTTTTGCTAGGTTTTACATATATCTTAGTTTTCAATCATTCACAGTGACATTGTATTTCTGTCAAAAATGGCAAAGTACATGGAAGAGCAGCTGAATTGAATGGATAGTCTTGAAAAGAGGTTGTAAGATATACATTAACAAAAGTAAAAGGAGGGTAATGGAATGTGACTGAATTAAATCACGTGATGTTAAGGGAATTCAATTAGATTTTTTTAAATTTTTTTTTAAGCAAAATAACTGACAGATGTTTAAGTAAAGGGGATATAAAATGTAGAGTGCTAACAGCAAGAAAAGTATTTCTGAAAAAGATGTGTAATTTCTACAGTGTACTTCAGATAAGAATAGACCAGAAGCTTTTGACTGGTGGTGCTACAGGATTATGCTGATGGTTAGTCAGATGGATTGGATAACTAATGAAGAAATACTGATATGAATCAGGGATAAAAGAAATTTATATCATAACTTGACTACAAGATTGCATTCATTTATGGGACACTTTATGAGACATCGAGGAATCATCACTTTGGTAATGGAGAGTGTGTGTGTGTGTGTGTGTGTGACACACAAACAAACACAAACATACACACAAAATTCTAGCTTTCGCAACCAATGGTTGCCTCGTCAGGAAAGAGGGAAGGAGAAGGAAAGACAAAAGGATATGGGTTTTAAGGGAGAGGGTAAGGAGTCATTCCAATCCCGGGAGCGGAAAGACTTACCTTAGGGGGAAAAAAGGACAGGTATACACTCGCACACACACACATATCCATCCACACATACACAGACACAAGCAGACATTTGTAAAGGCAAAGAGTTTGGGCAGAGATGTCAGTCGGGGCGGATGTACAGAGGCAAAGATGAAGTTGAAAGACAGGTGAGGTATGAGCGGCGGCAAATTGAAATTAGAAATTAGCGGAGATTGAGGCCTGGCGGATAGCGAGAAGAAAGGATATGCTGAAGGGCAAGTTCCCATCTCCGGAGTTCTGACAGGTTGGTGTTAGTGGGAAGTATCCAGATAACCCGGACAGTGTAACACTGTGCCAAGATGTGCTGGCCGTGCACCAAGGCATGTTTAGCCACAGGCCTGCCAACCCGAAGTTTGGTACAGATTTATTGATGACATTTTCGTGATCTGGACTCACAGTGAAGAAGACCTCCAGAATTTCCTCTCCAACCTTAACTCCTTTGGTTCCATCAGATTCACCTGGTCCTACTCCAAATCCCATGCCACTTTCCTTGACGTTGACCTCCACCTGTCCAATGGCCAGCTTCACACGTCCGTCCACATTAAACCCACCAACAAGCAACAGTACCTCCATTATGACAGCTGCCACCCATTCCACATCAAACGGTCCCTTCCCTACAGCCTAGGTCTTCGTGGCAAACGAATCTGCTCCAGTCCGGAATCCTTGAACCATTACACCAACAACCTGAAAACAGCTTTTGCATCCCGCAACTACCCTCCCGACCTGGTACAGAAGCAAATAACCAGAGCCACATCCTCATCTCCTCAAACCCGGAACCTTCCACAGAAGAACCCCAAAAGTGCCCCACTTGTGACAGGATACTTTCCGGGACTGGATCAGATTCTGAATGTGGCTCTCCAGCAGGAATACGACTTCCTCAAATCCTGCCCTGAAATGAGATCCATCCTTCATGAAATCCTCCCCACTCCACCAAGAGTGTCTTTCCGCCGTCCACCTAACCTTCGCAACCTCTTAGTTCATCCCTATGAAATCCCCAAACCACCTTCCCTACCCTCTGGCTCCTACCCCTGTAACCGCCCCCGGTGTAAAACCTGTCCCATGCACCCTCCCACCACCACCTATTCCAGTCCTGTAACCCGGAAGGTGTACACGATCAAAGGCAGAGCCACGTGTGAAAGCACCCACGTGATTTACCAACTGACCTGCCTACACTGTGAAGCGTTCTATGTGGGAATGACCAGCAACAAACTGTCCATTCGCATGAATGGACACAGGCAGACAGTGTTTGTTGGTAATGAGGATCACCCTGTGGCTAAACATGCCTTGGTGCACGGCCAGCACATCTTGGCACAGTGTTACACTGTCCGGGTTATCTGGATACTTCCCACTAACACCAACCTGTCAGAACTCCAGAGATGGGAACTTGCCCTTCAGCATATCCTTTCTTCTCACTATCCGCCAGGCCTCAATCTCCGCTAATTTCTAATTTCAATTTGCCGCCGCTCATACCTCACCTGTCTTTCAACTTCATCTTTGCCTCTGTACATCCGCCCCGACTGACATCTCTGCCCAAACTCTTTGCCTTTACAAATGTCTGCTTGTGTCTGTGTATGTGTGGATGGATATGTGTGTGTGTGCGAGTGTATACCTGTCCTTTTTTCCCCCTAAGGTAAGTCTTTCCGCTCCCGGGATTGGAATGACTCCTTACCCTCTCCCTTAAAACCCATATCCTTTTGTCTTTCCTTCTCCTTCCCTCTTTCCTGACGAGGCAACCATTGGTTGCGAAAGCTAGAATTTTGTGTGTATGTTTGTGTTTGTTTGTGTGTCTATCGACCTGCCAGCGCTTTTGTTTGGTAAGTTTCATCATCTTTCTTTTTAGATATATTTTTCCCACGTGGAATGTTTCCCTCTATTTTTTTTATATATATATATATATATATATATATATATATATATATATATATATATATCTCTGTGTGTGTGTGTGTGTGTGTGTGTGTGTGTTACAGCATACAGCTTCAGATCAATGTAGCTTGGTAGCTCTGTACAGATGAAAAAGCTTATGAAGGATAGCCTAGCATGAAAAGCTGCATAAAAGCAGTCTCCAGACTAGAAACCACAGTAACACAACAGCAGATTCCCAGGTAAGTATGGCACCCAAGCCTTCATAGCTAAAACATTCTTTACGAGTCCATAAACACATTTAATGCACGTTAGATCCACAATTTGTTGCTAAATGACATTTTCAAGCAAATATGCCAACTCATAGACAAACTTTTTACATCTATCTGAATCCATTTCATGTCTCAGTAATGGGCACTTGTTCATGTTCTACTATATAGCAGTTGATAGAATTCATAAAAGTCATGCAGAACCCTGGGTCAGGGGAGACTTAGCAAATGGGATGAGAAAGAAAGACTGATTGTTGGGGACTGCACCAGATGAGATTTGAAAACCTGAGAGCTTAAGGAAGGCAGAGTAATGTAAAGTGAGAGATTACTGCTAAAATGTTGTGCATGGTTAACAAGAGTGAAAAGCTAAGTGCATTGTATGTAACAGAGGTAGGAAGGGACAGAGAAAAATAAACAGGTCAGATAATGAAAGATGTAGAAAACTAAAATGGAGTGAAGAAAGGAGTAGTTAATGTGAAGAAACGCTGAGACAAGAGAAATTAATCTTTACTTTTTGCATCAAATGTGGTGAATAAATATTAAAATAACCAAAATTTCTATTTTATGCTTGTTAAGAATGTGCTTAATCTGTGAAAATGCATCAGAGTCAAAATATCTGAATGCCTGAAAGTTTTTTACATCTGCTGTTCACCATCCCATAGGGAATGGCACAATAACACTGAACAAGATAGCACAGTGTTTAAGGCACTGGATTTGTATTTTGGAAGAGCAGGAATCAAATTCCTCTTTGCACAGTCAGATTAATTTTTTCCAAACATTTCTCCAAAATACTTAAGATGGGTACCAGTATCACTAATTTGAAATGGAAACAGGAGAGTTTGTTTCACTCTCCTTGTTCAGTCAAACCTTGTGTTTTATTCTTAATGACCTTTTCATTGAAAGGGCATTAAACCCTAATTCTTTTAATCCCACTGCACATACTGATGGAACACTCAATATAATTATGCACACATCTGGTGAGGTCTTAGGATGTTGTGAAAGGGTATATCTGCTGGTGCCAGACTACATGACAGGGCACCCATGGCAGATTTAATGGCTGCCTTTATTGGCTGCCACAGGTAGCTGCAATCTTACTGTCATCCAGCCAATGTTTACAGCAAGTTCTGCAGTCTATCTACTTGTATTAACAATGACCCTTCACTACATGGTTCTCTCCTGGTCTGTAATTTGGGGTTGTTGTTATCTACCAATAATGTTTGTCTAGTGCACAGATTTGTCTACCTGCATAATGCACGACTGTATTTGATAATGATTTAAGTAATCATTGTGTTTTTAGTGAATGAAAGCATGACATATGGGAGAACTGAGTGTGTGGCTGGTATATAAGCATTTCTCAGCCACGCTTGTAAACAGTGTTCTCGAGAACTGACACGCAGCATATTCTACAAAGATTCATACTACTGTATTGACTATGAGATATCCATCTCCAGACGTCTTTTGTTTCATGTATTTCCATAACATCAGGAATTATTACTTTCTGGGATTTAATTGCAAATAAGTTCTACTTAATAAAATCTGTGCTATTGAAAAATCAGACTTACAATGGTAATTGTGGTGTCACCGCCAGACACCACACTTGCTAGGTGGTAGCTTAAATCGGCCACGGTCCATTTAGTACATGTCGGACCCGCGTGTCGCCACTGTGTGATCGCAGACCGAGCGCCACCACAAGGCAGGTCTCGAGTATGGGATAGCTCTCGCCCCAGTTGTACGACGACTTTGCTAGCGACTACACTGACGAAGCCTTCTCTCATTTGCCGAGAGACAGTTAGAATAGCCTTCAGCTAAGTCCATGGCTACGACCTAGCAAGGCGCCATTAGCCTTACATAGTTTGATAGCTATCGTATGAAATGTCTCATCAAGAATGCTGTATTCACATCAAAGAATAAAAGATAAGTATTCGAGGAGCTGCATACTTTTCTTATTAGAATTCACTACTTATCCTGTTCCAGAATTCACGCCCGTCTGCGTTAGATAGCGTGCCTTTTGGCCTCCTTTATCTACAAGGTGTTGGCACATTTACCAACACATCAGTAATCTTCTTTGCATTTGTCATGATAACATTCTGTTTAGCAGTACTTACCCAGTCTTAGCAAAATTTGTCCATAACTGTGTCATTTTTATTTGCATTTTCTCATCCTCTGAGCCTGGAGCCACTTCAAGATCATATATACCTGGATTGAATAAATATGCCAACTCATCTGCGTGGCCTGCACCTGTGGATCGAAATTCATGTGATTATATATTATACATCAGTAAAGAACAAAAATAGTAACAAGTTGTGTACACAGTTTTCAACTTCTAACAAACCAAGTGTAATTTTCTCTTTTCCACATTGATTCTATTGATGCTGGTCTCACTATTAATGAATCATACAATACCACAGGATTTACCCTGTTGGGTGATTTTGAAAATAATGAGTATTTTGTGTATACAAAATACGTGCACTCTAAAATCAAGTCATGCAGGTATTTTCATATTTAAATGAAACAAAATCAAATTATTGTTTACAATAATGAATGAGTCTCCATTTTTCTGATGTATAAAAGTAGTATCACAGTATTGATCAATGTAACTTCTTTGGAAATTATCCATGGTGCGTTACTGTCTTTGGTCATCAGTTGATGTCATGCAGGACAGTCTGTGTTAAGTGATTCATTTGGTAACAGCTCTGCTCAGTGAAGTCACGTTTCATATTTTTAAAGTAATGGTGTATGTACATTGTCTATATTGTCTATTGGTACTGTGAAAGATATGAACTAATTTGAAGATCTGTGTGCATGAAGGAATTACTATGAAATAAGAAGTGCAACATGGATTACATTTGTAACTAAGAAAATGGTAAAATAAATCACCAATAGGAAACAAATATTAATCAGTCACTTACAAAACAAAACCTGGACCAGTCTATATTGCAAAGTTTTGATAAATGAATTTTAGCCCCTAGACACTGAGACCAACAATAAATATAAGCAGAGATCAATGTTTTATGTAACTACCAATCAATGGACTATTTTTATTCTGCAAGATAGTGCTAATTCAGTAAAATGTTTGTTATGTTTTTTTTTCAGTTATTGTCGGTATCATCATTGTGAAAGTTAATTAGAAACTCTTATAACCATATACCAGTATTCTAAATGAATATTGAGAAGCTACATTTCCCACAGTAGGGAACTTAGATGGCAACATTTTTAGCAGGGACATATCTCTGCAGATACAACGTTTCCTGCCAATACTAAGAACAAACCAAATTTCTGATTTGCATGTAATTCCAATTTGTTGCTCAAACATCATTCATGGTAATTCATTCCTAATAATGGTGCTTGAAAACAGCTTGAAAATCATTCAGACATTGTATTACAGTATATTTCACTATTGTATGGCTAGATAGGAAAATTGTTTAGGAGTATGAACCTTGTTTACAGTTGCTAGTCAAGCTTGATTTGAGCAAACCAATTCAAATGTTGATACATGCTACATTTTATCAGCATGTATTATTCTTGTGTTGATATGCAATAATTCCAATACCACCCCTAAAAAGAGTAAGTTTGCTTTCATAATCTTGAAGGTCATGTGCTGACAGAATACTATCACATGTTAACAGGAACTGCACATGTTACTCATGCAAAATGGCTTTGGTTGATGGCATTATCTGCCATAAACTTGTTCTACTAGACATCTGTATGTGGTTCTTGCACCAAAATGTGGATGTGAATATTTTCTTAACTGACTGTCTTTGCTAATGAAACATTGCTAGACAATGAAGCAGCCACGTTTGAGAAAGTAACCTATACTACCCAACACCTATGGCTTCCAAATGTTATTTATTATGATTTAACACAGAGTCCTCTTTGGAACGATGGCACCTAGAACCACTTGTTCTGTAAATTATGCTTACAAAAATAACATACCATATGTAATAGTATTTCTGTTCAAAAGTGCCACAGGATAAGTGCAAGGCTTTTGTGTATGTAGAAAATGTGAAATAAAATTAAAAACTATGAGTCCAGTAACAACAGGGAGAAAAAAAAAAAGAAAAAAAAAAAAACCACATGCATGTTACAAGTGCAGCCACAGACCTGGCAACTGCAAAAGTGCAATCACACACATATTATCTTTGAAGTGTCCAACAAAAGATGGCCACCTTGTTATTGCACATTAACCTAAATAAAATGAACACTTACTCATCAACCCAAAATCATAAGACAACAACTGTCAGATTAAAAAAATGTATCACATGATTTTTGCTCCATAAAAAATGATGTAGAACTATCTGCATCCCACACACGCTGTGGTGTCAGTCATAATAAACATTGGGACAGCTTTACACCAGCAGAGACCTCACTGGACAGCAATTTCTGACCAACAGTGCCCTCTCCCTCCCTTCAAATACCCCACTAGCTACAACAGCAGTGAACAATAAACAAAAAGTCCTATTTTAACTTAGTTTAAGACATTTTATCTTTAAGTAACAATTTTCTATATGTATAAATGCCTGAAAATGAGCAGAACTTGCTCAGAATGCATTGCAGTATGTTAAATTAAACAGAAAAAACAAATAAAAGTGACTGGTAGCAGCAAATAAAAATAAATAATTATTCCACACAGTTACAGTTCCCAAATGTAACCAGTATGCCTCAAGTAAATGTGATCTCTGTTGCAATGTGATACGTTTTTGCTGATAGCATTGACTGTGCCAAAAGGGCTCTCAATAATGAGTGCATCTGTATGTACAATAGTCAGTCAGTTCCATGGCATGAATGTGTTCACAGTGTAAAGAGAAATGAAAACTGTATTTAACTTTTTATTAATAATTAGTCTTAGAATGGTAGCAGAATGTTGTTGTTAAGTAAAATGGAAGAGTGTTATTTCGAAAAGTAATGACTAGTTGTGAACTAAACAGAAGACTGTTATTCGAAGTGCGCACTTTTTGAAATTGGATATGGCTGACATCAAGACACCAATGTTTGATGGAGAGCTGGAAATGCAAATGGAAATGTATCTGAAAATGAAGAAATGCTATACAGTGACTCCAAGAACAAAAAGATACTTGGGAAGAAGAAAATCTGACTACAGTGAACTACATATAAGGAGCAATTTTGAACAAGCAATTGGAATTCATGAGTGAAAGGGAAACCACATTTGAGATAATGAAAGGTTAAATGAGTTATACTCCAATGAACTGACAGCACTGTAGCCTATATGCAGAAATGAAGTGGACAAACTGAGGTTAAAGGACTATAGTGAGATGGCAACAGTCTTCAGCACTTTTGAAAGTGAACAAATTAAAATTAGTAGGCATGAAAGTGATGGGAAAGGTGAAGCTAAATTACATGTTGAAAACCTTGCCGGAATCTTTGAGCTATATTGGAAACTTGATCAACATTTTGAAATAAGCTCAGATACTCAAGTACATTAAAAGTAAAATTGAAATGATAGGTTTAAAAGACAAAGATGGAAGTAAAGGTACAAGATCAAAAGCATTTCATGCTGAAAAGAAAATTAGAACTTGCTACCAGGAACAGTTATGTTATAGGTGAAGCAAACCAGTACATTTCAAGAGGAACTGTCACCAGTGAGGAACAAGCAGAGATTCAGGGACACATTGTGGGCATCTTTGTGGAGGCAGTCATGGCAGTTGACGACATTGACCAAGAGCATAGAGGAGTGAGGATAACAAAAAGAGGTCACATGGCTGAAGTAAACAACATGGTTCGAGAAGTGGTGTCATCCAGAGCACCTACTATATAAACAAAACAGAAACAGGATGAGCAGATTTGTAATGGAGACAAAACCTACAATGGCCTCTAATAATATTGAGTGAGGTAACAATGCACAAATTAACTGGAAAATTCAGGAAGGAATGTAACAACATTTGAGAAAAATAGTTGCTACTCACCATATAGCAGAGCAACTGAGTTACAGATAGGCACAACAAAAAGACTCATGATTAAAGCTTTTGGCCATTAAGGCCTTCGTCAACAATAGACATACTTACACCCACACACACACACTCAAGCAAACACAACTCACACAAACAACTGCAGTCTCAGGGAACTGAAACCAGTGTGGTTGCCTAAGACTGCAGTCATGTGTGTGAGTTGCGTTTTGCATTGGTGTGTGTGTGTGTGTGTGTGTGTGTGTGTGTGTGTGTGTGTGTGTGTGTGTGTGTGTGTGTGTGTGTGTGTCTTGTTGATGAAGGCCTTAATGACTGACAGCTTCAATTCTGAGAGTCTTTCTGTTGCGCCTATCTGCGACTCAGCATCTCCGCTATATGGTGAGTAGCAACTTTCCTTCTCAAATATTGTTACAAATTAACTGGTTATTAGATAGTCATTGCACAGATCATGTTGCTAATAATAACAATTATTTTTCTGACTGCCTATCTTTATAAGACCCTGTGAAGGTAAAAGTTGTGGATGGTATAGCTTTGCAAGCTAAAAAAATAGGGCATATAATTAATTATTTTTCCAGTTTATAATGACATGATTTCAAATTAAATGAAAAATGTATTGTACATGAAAGACATGGACTGAAATTTGTTTAGCTAGTCTAAGGTAACCAAAAGAGCATAGAACTATATCTGTCGGCAATATCTCAAAAGTTTTTAATAAAGACAATAACTTACTTGCAGTTTCTTTGTAAGAAGATAGGCTGTACAAAATGACATGTAGAAGTTATAAGAAAGAGATTAATGTAAATAGTGTGAGTACTAGGGTTAGTTTGTCAGTAAAGGAGAAAAGGTATCATATACTTGTAAATGTAAATTTTAACAGTCTGAATATGTAGTGTAAATATCAGTTAACAGATGAGTTCCAGCAAATTGAGACTCAGAGTTTATGAAGTGTAAAGTTAGTACCAAAAACAAAATGTACATTTTGTTTTTTGAAAACAATAGAATTAAAATAAAATGAACATTAGAAATTATTTATACTGATTTGAATGGGTTTCTCTCAAGTCATGATTTGCGTGGGGAAAGATACTTTTTCACTTTTATTGATGATTATAGTGAAGCAGCTACAATGTACATTATTAAATCTAAAAGTCAAGTTTATGATTTATTTGTAGAGTATATTAATGAAGTTGAAAACCTGACTGCTAAACCTTCTGAGAAATTATGACATGACACTGGGAAGAAATATTTAAATTCAGATATTTGTCAGTTTATAAGAAAGAGAGGAATCATTTTAAATGTGTACCTGCCCCACATACATGAATTAAAGGCTGGAACAGGTCAAATATGGAGATGTCAAGATGCTTATTAGCTGAAACAGGAGCATATAGGAGATTCTGGGCTGAAGTAGTTTGTGCAACTGAATACAGTACCTCAAAAAGATAACTTTAGCTAATACTACTGAAAGAAAAACTTCTTATTATATACCATTTGGAAGGAAAACTAATGTTAAACATTTAGAGCTGTATGGAAGTAGAATTTTTTATGAGTACCAGAATAATTTAGAAAGCCAAAGTAGTGTCATAAAGCAGACTGGAGAATTTTAGTGGGCTGCAGTGAAGCTGGATACAGAGTATTGATTAACAAGAAAGTTATCGTGGTGAGGCATGTTGATACTGTGGAAGATGTCAGATGTATTGATCTAAAGGACTGGAGCAAATGGGAGGAAAGGTTACCAAAGAGGGTCCAAACAACCAGAGACAAGAACAAGAATGTGAGTTGGGAAGGTCATTTAGAGAACATAGAATGCCTGATAGATTTAATGATTGAGTCATAAGTAACATTATTTATGCAAACATTTATAGTGCTAATAGTCCAGAAAATTTTGAGGAGGCAATGAATAGTAATGAGTTAAAAGTTTGGAAGCAAACAATGTGTAAGGAAACTGAATGCTTAAATATAAATAAAACTTGGGAACTAGTAATGAAACCAGAGTAAGTAAAATTTCTCGATTTAAAATGGGTTTTTACAACAAAATCAAGTAACTCTTGTAAAGCAAGATTAGTTGTAAGAAGCTTCTAATAAAAATAAATTACAGATGATATGTTTTCAGCAATTGCTATGATACTGGCATTGAAATTTTGTTGTCATACTCTTGTCAAAAGGGTTTAATTGTACAACAAATTAATGTACAGAATAGATTTTGTCATGGAAAAGTTTTCTCAGAGATTAATGTAAAGCAACCCCCAAGGTATGAGTAGAAACAAGCAAAGTTATTTAAGGCATTATACTGTTTGTGAGAAAGTCCTAGAGCATGGTATGACTGTTTGGATGAATTTTAAAAAATTCTGTGTTTTCAAAGAAGTAAATACGATTATTGACTTAATGTACTGAAGATTGCGAATGATGTGATCACCATAATTACATCATTAGTGGTAAAAGTAAAGGAAAAAATGCAATAAATCAAGAATATGGTATCCAAGCAATTTCAAAAGAAAGTGAAGAATTATCTTGGAATAATTATGACTAAAATTATATGAAAGATTCAATGACTCTTAGTCAGGAAAGCTATACTGAATCTCTAGCTATGAACTATCAGAATGAACATCAAAGTTGTACAGTACATCAATGGAAGGTAATCTGAAATTAGAACCAGCACAAGATGCAAGTCATAATATTGAATACAGGAACCTGATGAGTGCTCTAGCTCAGGAACATGGTGAGACATAAGTTACAGTGTAACCTATTTGAGTATATTTCACAATTATTACAATGATATTTATTTGTCTTATGTTTTGGGGACTAAAATATTTGTTTCAAACAAAAGATTTGATGTTAACATATGGAAGGACTGAAAATATTGATCTCTTAGATTGTTTTGTAGGTGCAGACTGGAAAGGTGATTGTGTAGATTGTAAGTCTACAACAAGCTATGTAATTAGATTATTTGAAGAAACAAGGAACGGTTATGAAATTTTCTACTTTTTCTGTGTAGCATTGTCAGAAGCTTTCTCCAATATTGATTTCATTATGGATATTTTGAATATTTTTGAGGAAGTCTGTTATAGTATACAAAGACAACTCAGGGGCAGTCAGTGTTGAAAATTTCAAGAAATTTTGAATTTAATTCAACTGCAATATAAATGTAAGGACATGTGTTGGAATGTGGTACATTTATATCAATAGTATCAACAGTTTGAGAGGGCTTTCAACAGTCAGTGTTTAAGTCTGTACAATAGTCAGTCAGTTCCAATCTGTCAATTTGCTCACAGTGTAAAGAGCAGTGTGAACCAAATTTAACTTGTTATTAACGAACATTCTTAACAATCTTGCATTCTGAATTCTCACCCATTCCTCCTGTAACTGTAAACACAAGTGCAATAATTGCAAAGTACACACACAGTGCTAAACTTTGTTCATTCAGACCACCTCCCCTCAAATACACTCCTGGAAATGGAAAAAAGAACACATTGACACCGGTGTGTCAGACCCACCATACTTGCTCCGGACACTGCGAGAGGGCTGTACAAGCAATGATCACACACACGGATCAGCGGACACACCAGGAACCGCGGTGTTGGCCGTCGAATGGCGCTAGCTGCGCAGCATTTGTGCACCGCCGCCGTCAGTGTCAGCCAGTTTGCCGTGGCATACGGAGCTCCGTCGCAGTCTTTAACACTGGCAGCATGCCGCGACAGCGTGGACGTGAACCGTATGTGCAGTTGACGGACTTTGAGCGAGGGCGTATAGTGGGCATGCGGGAGGCCGGGTGGACGTACCGCCGAATTGCTCAACACGTGGGGCGTGAGGTCTCCACAGTACATCGATGTTGTCGCCAGTGGTCGGCGGAAGGTGCACGTGCCCGTCGACCTGGGACCGGACCGCAGCGACGCACGGATGCACGCCAAGACCGTAGGATCCTACGCAGTGCCGTAGGGGACCGCACCGCCAGTTCCCAGCAAATTAGGGACACTGTTGCTCCTGGGTTATCGGCGAGGACCATTCGCAACCGTCTCCATGAAGCTGGGCTACGGTCCCGCACACCGTTAGGCCGTCTTCCGCTCACGCCCCAACATCGTGCAGCCCGCCTCCAGTGGTGTCGCGACAGGCGTGAATGGAGGGACGAATGGAGACGTGTCGTCTTCAGCGATGAGAGTCGCTTCTGCCTTGGTGCCAATGATGGTCGTATGCGTGTTTGGCGCCGTGCAGGTGAGTGCCACAATCAGGACTGCATACGACCGAGGCACACAGGGCCAACACCCGGCATCATGGTGTGGGGAGCGATCTCCTACACTGGCCGTACACCACTGGTGATCGTCGAGGGGACACTGAATAGTGCACGGTACATCCAAACCGTCATCGAACCCATCGTTCTACCATTCCTAGACCGGCAAGGGAACTTGCTGTTCCAACAGGACAATGCACGTCCGCATGTATCCCGTGCCACCCAACGTGCTCTAGAAGGTGTAAGTCAACTACCCTGGCCAGCAAGATCTCCGGATCTGTCCCCCATTGAGCATGTTTGGGACTGGATGAAGCGTTGTCTCACGCGGTCTGCACGTCCAGCACGAACGCTGGTCCAACTGAGGCGCCAGGTGAAAATGGCATGGCAAGCCGTTCCACAGGACTACATCCAGCATCTCTACGATCGTCTCCATGGGAGAATAGCAGCCTGCATTGCTGCGAAAGGTGGATATACACTGTACTAGTGCCGACATTGTGCATGCTCTGTTGCCTGTGTCTATGTGCCTGTGGTTCTGTCAGTGTGATCATGTGATGTATCTGACCCCAGGAATGTGTCAATAAAGTTTCCCCTTCCTGGGACAATGAATTCACGGTGTTCTTATTTCAATTTCCAGGAGTGTATGTGAATAGCACAATTCAGACAAAGGCAGTCTTCCAAAATTTGGAAGTGACAGTCATATTCAGAGAACTAATTGTAAACTGTCTATGGATTTGCAATAAAACTGCACCATCTGAGTTTGATACTGGTGCTTCAGTCACATTAATTAATCAGAATACCTACAAACAATTGGGACAACATATGGTACAGAAAACACATATACACTTCATGACCTACAATGGGAGAAATATCACTGTTCTTAGAATGTGCATGTTCAGGCAAAATATAAAAGTACAGCTACATTAATGACATTCATGGTAGTGCAGTCATGTTTGGATCCCAATATTTTTGGCATGGATACATTTGATTTGTATATTCAAGATAATGTGCTTGCTACCACTATACAAGTTTCCCAGGCCAGTATTCAACAGCTGTGTGCAAAACTTGGACATTTGTTTGATGGCACACTGGAACGTGCAAAGAATTTTCAAGCACACACTACAAACAAGGAAAATGCTCAACCAAAGTTCTACCATGCAGTCCAGAACCTCACACTGTTTGTGATGAAGTCACTTTTGAATTCAAATGACTGGATCATATTGCTCCCCTGAAACCCATTTCTGCAAGCCAATGGCCACCTCCTCCAGTTATGACTACAAAATTGAACATGAGGATCTGACTTTGTACGGATCTTAAAGTAACAATTAATGCTGAGGCATTTATTGAGTCTTTCCTGCTATCACACCACTGAGGATCTTGTGGATCACCTAACAAAAGGATGATTCTTTTCCAGAATTGATTTAGCAGATGCTTACCTTCAACTTCTGATGGTCAATAAGCACATTGGCTTGTGTCAGTACCAGTACCTTCCCTTCAGAAGTGCATCTGCTCCTGCATTGTTTCAGTGATTTCTTGAACAAGTGACACTGAAAGTTCCATTCTACACACATTATTTTGATGACATTATAGCATCCAGACAAACACTTGAACACCATCTCAAAAGTGCTGTATGCTTTTTATTTCTTTTGGTAAAGCATTGAACATTATTTTGTGTAGATATATCACACTATTTTGGTACAGGGATTTTGAATGTATGTTGCTATGGAAATCATGCCTGTTTCTGGTTTGATAGTTGTGTGCTTCACTGTTTAGAGAAGAGAATTCTTTATTTGACTTCAGGAAACACACTGATTCATAGATGAATACACTAGGGAGGGTCTAAATTTTCAACTCCTTAAAAATTCCTCTACATGGATCTCTGTAGGCAACACCCTTCAGAATATGAACAGCTCTCTTTTGGAGCTTAAACAACTTTTTGTGAAACCTTTATTCCCCCAAAATATAATACCATATCTTAGATTACTATGTATGTAAGAGTAGTAGGAACATAGTATTGTTTCAAAATTGAAGTTTTCTTTAAGTTTTCTTAATATATAACAGTATTTACTAAGTCTTTTTTCAATAGTTCAACATGTTTTTCCCATATTGAGCTATTGTCCAGCCATACACCTAAAAATTTTGTAAATGAAGTTTGTTATATTAGACTTTTCCCAATCTCTACTCTTATGTTATTTTTTACTTTGTTCCTTATATGCCTAGAATTCATCCAAATGGTTTTTTGTCATTTATAATTAAGAATTGTCCTTGAACTATTTAGCTGCTTCATTAGCTGTTGAAGTTATTTTTTCTTGTAGATCAGCTTCACTAATCCCTTGATAAAAAGGCTTGTATCATTTGCAAAAAGTACTGATTCTGCTCTTGTTAGATGTTTAGGAAAATCATTAATAAAAGCTAAGAAGAGCAGAGGGCTTAGAACAGAACCCTGGGGTACACCAGAGTTGACTTTCTGATATGCTGAGTAATATTTTGTGCTATTATGTATTATTTCAACACTTTGATATCCGTTGCACACGTATGATCGAAACCAGCTCTATGTTTTTCCACAGACTCCATAGCAATACAATTTCTGTAGCAAACTATCATGAATGATGAGGTCAAATGCCTTGGATGGATCTAAAAATATTCCACAGTTTAAGTTCTCATTATCCATTGCAGCTAAAACCTGTTCCAAGAAGTGGTGTACAGCTGTTTCTGTAGACCTGTTTTTCCTGAACTCATTCTGTGCATTGGTTAGAATTTTGCATTTGTTTAAGAAACTCAACAGTCTCTCATACATAATCCTCTCAATTACTTTAGCAGAGAAATAAGTAATGTGATGAGACTTATTGAGGGAGATGAAAACCTGATTATTATGAGGGACTAGAACGTGAGTGTGGG
The DNA here is from genome assembly GCF_021461385.2 of Schistocerca piceifrons. Classification (NCBI taxonomy): domain Eukaryota; kingdom Metazoa; phylum Arthropoda; class Insecta; order Orthoptera; family Acrididae; genus Schistocerca; species Schistocerca piceifrons. The sequence goes on along the minus strand of NC_060139.1, from coordinate 436,011,112 downwards.
TGAAGAACCAGACATTGGGATTGTGGGCAACTACAGACTTATAAGAAGAGTTAAAAAGGAGCCCAACTAATTGAATTCTGCTCCTGGCACCAATTAGTTGTTGCAAATACTTTTTTACAATATCATAAGTAAAGAAGATACACCTCAAAGGCCCCAGGAGACTTAAGAAGGCAATAGGTTGATTACATTTTAGTGAAATCACACTTTCAAACCAAGTAAGAGGCTACAGAAGCTATCCACCTGTAGAGACAGACAGTGACTGCAACCTGTTCCTAATGAAAAGTTAATTTGGATTTAAATATCTGAACAAAAAGATAGTAAAACAGAAATGGGAAATAGAAAAACTGAAAACTGCAGGACTGGCAAGACATTATACACAAGAATCATACAACCTAGCTAAAAATTTTCAACATGGTGGAGTAAAAGAACTCTGAGAACAAATTAAACCTGGTATGTATAAAGAAGCAGAAAATATAGTTGAGAAAGCCAAACCTAAAAACAAGAGGAAATGGATTATAGCAAATGTTATCCAGTTTCCCACAAACAGAAGACTAAGTTTCCCAAAAACAGAAGACTGTGCAAAAATGCAACTGATGAACAAGGAAAAGCTGAATACAAAAGACTAAGGATTTTAGTCAATAGAGAGTCCAAAAGAACAGATATCATCTTCATATAGTTCAGGCTAACCGGCCACTGACCTTCCTCTGTGCGGATGCACATGGATTGCCTGAATGCTTATGGGACTCAGTAAGATTGTCTGCTACAAGTAATGAGTGTAATGGGCAGGGGCACTATGAATGTAGTGTGTGGACATTAAGTTGGGAATGTGGGTCTCATGGGGAGTGTGCAAGAGATAAATCCCTGCAGTCACACTATCCTCAGTGCCCTCAGTGGCTCAGATGGATAGAGCATTTGCCATGGGCACACATTTTCAACTGTCCCTGTTGAAGTATATTAACGCCTGCTGCCAGCTTAGGGTTTTGATTTCATTATCATTTCATTCTAGAGAGCTGCACAATCACTGATGGTATCTGTTCCTTCAGACATGTCCGAAAGAACAAATACCATCTTCATATAGTTAAGGCTAACCGGCCACTGGCCTTCTTCTGTGCAGATGCACATGCATTGCCTGAACTCTTACGGGACTTGTTAAGATTGTCTGCTGTGAGTAATGAGTGTAAAGGTCAGGGGCACTACGAATGTAGTGTGTGGACATTAAGTTGGGAATGTGGGTCTCATGGGGAGCGTGCAAGGGATAAATCCCTGCAGTCACACTATCCTCAGTGCCCTCGGTGGCTCAGATCTATAGAGCATTTGCCATGTAAGCAGGGGAGCCCAGGTTCAAGTCCCGGTCAGGGCATACATTTTCAACTGTCCCCGTTGAAGTATATCAATGCCTGTCGGCAGCTGAAGGTCTTGATTTAATTATCATTTCACTACTGAATGAGATGCATGCACCCTTGGCATAGCTTTAGTCAATCTTCAGGTGTTGTGGATTGGAGTCAGGTGGTCATCGATCAAGTTCATGACATGATGTGTCACTGGCACCAACAGAGCCACAGAGTGAAAGTGGGTGTCTCTAATTCTGTTATTCATGAGAGTGTCTGTACAGAAAAAAGTCTGCCTTTAGTTACTTATGATAAATTAACAATGTAATTGAATCTCAATCTCATGCAATACAAAAATTAAATACCACAGTTTAAAAGGCAAGTAGTGAGTCCTCCTTTAGGTACTTACCTGGCATATGTGAAGCACCTGAAAACACTTTTCCCATATTAATACCACCACTATATGAAAATATGTAACGATATGTTGGTAATGATGAATTCACTGCGTTGAATAGCGCAGCTTTATGTACACCTAAACCAAAGTATGCATCTGTTTGGAACTGAAAGAGATCAGAAAAAGACTGAAGTAATATGAACAGTCAATATATTTCACTGATTATGAACAAGAAACATTGTATCACTGATTTAGTGTCCAATGATATTTAAGCTAATGGTTAATTCATAACATGTACTTTAATAACATTGTGATATGAATAGAATAATTATATTAATACATGCATTTTGTATTTGAGTTCATTTCCTTTTAGTTCACATTCTACAACAGCATGTCAGCTTGTGGCAGAGAGGAGATTGGCATAAATATGTATTAAGTGGTTGGTAGCAAAAACCTCACTAAAAAAAAAGGGTTATAGGTGCCACCATGTTGTGTCCAACATTATATACATGATTACACAACCTCAATTCATACTGAATAAACCTCTAAAAAGATGGTAATTTGGCAAAAACCCCACAAGTCTGGTCTGTTCCAGCAAGAACACCACTAATCAGTGGTGATTCGGGCAGCTTCTGTGAGGACACTCTGCTCAACTCCCAATAAACCACAGACATGCTACATTTTCTTTACAACTATCCTTGTTCTTCTAGGTTAGACTCCTGTTCTCTATGTTTTTATATTAATGTGGACACAAATGGTGCAGAATGGTTGTGAAAGAGACTAAAAAAGATGCATAAGGAGAATAATATTTGTGATGCCAAAGTGTGTGCTGAAGAGCACATTAATCACTTGCTTACTTGACTGGAGAGGACTGCAGGTTCATAGTGTTATATATTTACTGTATTGTCATTAGTCACTGATATTCCATGCATTATCATACAACCATTTTTAAAAATATAAAACAAGTACATTTGATACAGCTCAGACATCAGTTTTACCTCTATTTGTCTTTGTATTTCTTTTAAATTTAAGTGAACAAATGCCAGAAAATGTTCATTATTTATTTATACTATAAAGGTAATTTTGCAAAACAAAATGTGCATTTGATGTTTAAAAGCTTCCTATTTTTCTTTATTTGACAACCGTATTGGTTTTATTTCACAGTTAACCAGGACAATAACCAAAAAATCAGTATTGCATTGTTAAAACCAGTATGAATGGCCACCTTAATTACCATCATTATTATGGTTACTATGTATTATTTCTTTTCTTGTCATACATCTATCATACTTAAGAAAAATACAGTCCATAATCAGTTATCTTTAAAAGATAATCAATTTCTTTCTGTCAGTTTTTCGCTAGCTATTTGAGACTGTGCTGTTTCGAGAATGTGGGGGAAGAAGCCCAATGCAAAACCATTGAAGAAATTAATAAAATATGACAAAAATTCCCAAGAAAGTTGTCTCAGTGGTTTAACAGGCATGCATGGTGTCCCAAACTTATGACCACAGATGGATGATGAAGACAATATGAAAACGTGGGTTGCAACATTCACCTTCAAAAGTGCAGGTAACAGTAGAAGATATTCTTGTTTGCAAAAACTTCTCATCCTGTCTGGTAAGTCTCCCCTGACCTGGGGTTCTGGGTGACATTTCCAAACTATATCCCTTTTGCTAAACCTCTCCAGTCCTTTTCCTTCACCCCTCTTCCTTCCCCTTCAACCCTTCTGCCAGAAGATGTAGCCACTGGCTCCAAAAGCTTTTAAATTTGTGTGTGTGTTCTTCTGCCACCACTTGGTAAGTAGATTTTTTTGTCTATCCATTTACATTATATTATCAATAACGGAATATGAAATAACTGAATATTTTTGTTGCTATATAAGAACATTTAAGTAATACATAATCTGCATATTGATGTAAAATCTCTCTCTCTCTCTCTCTCTCTCTCTCTCTCTCTCTCTCTCTGCCTCTCCTCCTCTCTCTCTGTCTCTCTCTAATCCTTATATACTATATAAGTGTATTTAAGTAATACATACATCTGCATATTGGTCTAACATTTCTTCTGAAACAGGTTTGTCACTGAAATAGAATTTTTTTATTTGATCTTTCAATGAATCATGGCTCACATGATTTACAGAGAAATTCCTCATGATTTCCATAGTTGCTTCAAAATGTTTTGTGAGGATTGAAGTATCCTGAATTGCTTCTGTAACATACATGGAAAACTGAAGAATTACTTGTAGTTCACACACACACACACACACACACACACACACACACACACACAGTTCACACACACACACACACACACACACACACACACACACACACACACACCTGTACACTAAATACAACAATCAAAAAAAGTTTGGCATCACCCCGGTTCCCAGAACTCCTGAAGACAGACATTGACTGTGGACATTGTATCACAGACACAGTACCTTTGACTGTTCAGAGATGTCACTAAATCCACCCAAAGATGTAAGCAACCATGTACGAGCAGTGAATATTAGACAGAGGGGATCCAACAGCCAATCACTTCCAATCATTCCACCAGAAAGTAGATACATGGCTCGTGATGTCTATAGTTCAACCATGCCTAGATGTTCAGTACCACAGTTGAAACATGTCGGCATTATTACTTTGTGCCAGGAAGGGCTCTCAACAAGGGAAGTGTCCAGGCATCTCGTAGGTAACCAAAGTGATGTCGTTCAGACTTGGAGGAGATACAGCGAGACAGCAACTGTCCATGGCATGCCTCACTCAGGCTGCCCAAGTGCTACTACTGCAATGGATGACCACTACCTACAGATTATGGCTCAGAGGAGCCCTGACAGCAATGCCACCATGTTGAATAATGCTTTTTGTGCAGCCACAGGACATCGTGTTATGATCAAACTGTGTGCAATAGGCTGCATGATGCACAACTTTATCCCAATGTCCATTGTGAGGTCCATCTTTGCAACCACAACACCATGCAGCACAGTACAGATGGGCCCAGCAACATGCAAAATGGACCGCTCAGGATTGGCATCACTTTCTCTTCATCGATGAGTGTCGAATAAGCCTTCAACCAGACAATCATCGGAGACGTGTTTGGAGGCAACCTGGTCAGACTGAACACCTTAGACACACAGTCCAGCAAGTGCATCAAGGTGGAGGTTCCCTGCTGTTTTGAGGTGACATTATGTGAGGCCGATGTATGCCACCAGTGGTCATGGAAGGCATCGTAACAGCTGTACAATACGTGAATGCCATCCTCCGACTGATGGTGCAGCCATATCGACAGAATATTGGCGAGACATTCATCTTCATGGATGGCAATTTGCGCCCCCATCATGCACATCTTGTGAAAGACTTCCTTCAGGGTAACAACATCACTTGATTAGAGTGGCCAGCATGTTCTCCAGACGTGAACCCTATGGAACATGCCTGGGATAGATTGAAAAGGGCTGTTTATGGATGACACGACCCACCAACCACTCTGAGGAATCTATGCCAAATCACCATTGGAGAGTGGGACAATCTGGACCTGTGGATGAACTTGTGGATAGTATGCCACAATGATTACAGGCATGCATCAATGCAGGAGGATGCGCTACTGGGTATTAGAGGTACTGGTGTGTACAGCAAGCTGGACCACCACCTCTGAAGGTCTTGCTGTATGGTGGTACAATATGCAATATGTGGTTTCAATGAGCAATATGAAGGGTTGAAATGATGTTTATGTTGATCTCTATTCCATTTTTCTGTACATGTTCCAGAACTCTCAGAACTGAGGTGATGCAAACCTTTTTTGATGTTTGTATATTTCCACTTGTCTATATAATCAGTATTTACAGCATAGTATATCTTCAACACTTGGTCTCATTACAATATAATAATCTTAAAGTACACAAAAAAGTGAAATGTGGATTAACCATACCATGTAAACAGAATAAGTTATCTCTTCAAAATACAAAACTATCTTTGGGTTTTCTAATGTTCAATATGATAATGTATTTGCAGCTAAAAAATGAATGAAAAAGACTAATGAAGAATATCATACAATACAATGCAACAGAAGGACATGAGCCAAAACACGTGTAGGCCTCTTTCAAAAAAACAAAAATCAAGACATCAGTTCATGTAACATAAAAAAGGACCTACATGCAAACAACGTAAGTAACTCTAAAATGGAATGCCCCATTCCATGCAGGAAGAAAGTATATAATAAATCACCTGAGCATATAAAGACAATAAAACAGGTTGCAAAATTTGAAGCATTTGTGCCCCAACCCCCTTAGTAAATGTTTTTACAGTATACACGAACGCTTATCAACACAAAAATGGAATATCACACAACAAATTTTCATCATCACGTCACATAAATTGCAAACAATTTTTAATTTTCAAATTTATACCATTTATACAAAAGCTAAAGTTGTAAACTATGATCATAAAGATGCTGCAAAAATTGTAAACGTCCTTTTGCTTTTGTTAACTAGATTAATTGTAAGGAGAGGGGGAGAGAGAGAGAGAGAGAGAGAGAGAGAGAGAGAAGAAGAAGAAGAAGAAGAAGAAGAAGATGTAAGCTATGGTCAATGTAATGCAGTAAGGATAGGAAACATCCTTTTATTTTTCTGACTATAGTAATTTTTATAGATTCTATTACAAGTATAGTTAACCTAGCACATACATTTTTGTGAGATCTAGTCACAATTTGAACTGAAAAAAACTAAATATCATTGCATGTCTGACTTTGCATACAGTTTTTATTTATGTAAATTTATGTATATTTGCAGCAGTTTACAGTTTATAATTATCACATTAATTCATGTTGTCACATCTTGGCATATTGTAACAACTGACATGCCGAATATCACTTTGTGCCTATGAAGAAAAATGATAAGGAGGATTGATAAAATGATACAATACAATACAATACAACACACACACACACACACACACACACACACACACACACACACACACACACACACACACACACAAAATCAAGACATCAGTTCATGTAACATAAAAAAGGACCTACATGCAAACAACGTAAGTAACTCTAAAATGGAATGCCCCATTCCATGCAGGAAGAAAGTATATAATAAATCACCTGAGCATATAAAGACAATAAAACAGGTTGCAAAATTTGAAGCATTTGTGCCCCAACCCCCTTAGTAAATGTTTTTACAGTATACACGAACGCTTATCAACACATGCATGCATAGACATAGTTGTGACTGTGCCAGACTTTACACAAGTAAACTGCATGCTGAATGTTATGACTTCATATAAACTGCAATCAAAGCCAGTAAGATATGATGTATATAAACCAGTAAATAGCAAGCTGATTGTTATGACTTCAAACTTCAGTTCAAAGCCACTTAGACATGATGAAGCATTAGTCCACTGAACAGTATGTGTTTGATGTAGATTATTTATTTAAAAGAAATGAAACAGTTTCTGGGACACAGCATACATTTAGGTGTAGGTGTGGCAAGACGTCAACATGTAGACTCATTTTCTCTTGGGAAAGTCATTTCAGGTCAACTGCTTGAGCCTAGCCAAAGAGGACTGCTTGAGCCTGGTGAAATAGGACTCTTGGCCATACACAATCATGGCAATTTGTTGCACCCTGCCCTCTAAACCACTTAACTTTAATCCCATTAAAAGGTCTGGGACTATTTGAAACAGTGGGTGAAACTTAGCAATTAAAGTCTCTCCATTTTGGTAGCTTTATAGGATCTAATCATCAATAAGTGTTTTCAGCTGGAAATGGCATGCCTGACCAAATTTGTAGACCCTCTTTCTTCACAAACCGAGGGCAGTAATAAGGCTAAAGGTGTTGTTCCATGGTTTTATCATGATGTGTCTTGAGAGTAACTAATTTCTAATCAAGTGTGTTTATGAACAAAATTTTCAAACTACTGGAATGGGTATTATCAGATGGGATCAGACCTAGAGTGCCCCTGCAGTATTTGGAGTCCTCTCCATGTAAGACATGACTGTACTGATTGTACAAAGTCATAAACACACTGTTGAGATAGTAACAGATGTTTCATCCTATACAAAGGTATAACAAAGACATTCAGGGAACTTAAAAGACAAGCTTGAGGAAGGCAAGATTGTTCTCATGAAACCCTCTTCGATAAATTTAAAGAACTAAAACTTGAGGAAGTCTGTGCTAGAGATCATCTGTCTATATCATATTATCTCACAAAATAATAAAGCAGGGGGTGCTGAGATATATGGGCAAACTACCTTCTGTTGTTTCACACATAAAGGGAATAGCTCAGGAATAACTAATAATAATACAAAGTACCTTCCTCACATGTGTAGTGGCTTGCAGAATATTGCAGGTAGATGTAGAAGCACTTGTGGTCTAGGGCTAGCGTCTTTGATTAGTAATGAAAATGTCTTCGGTCCTGTGCTCAAAACCTGCCATGGCTTAAATTTTGATTAATAATCAGCACTGGTGATGAAGACTGTGAGCATAAAAAGTCACCCTGATTCTGCCTATGGCCTTGTCAGAGATGGCAGAGGAGTGGACAGAGATTCAGGGCATGCTCTTTCCTTGGGGTGGCAAACTGTCCCTACAGGCAGACGTATCAGTGATGATCAATTGCATGAGGATGCAGAAGGAAACAGAAACCACTAAAAAAAACACAACATTTATCCACAGGACATGTAGCTTGTAACTGAAAAAAGTGTCATGATGATCTCTCCATTGGCAAAAGATTCCAGAATATTCCCCCATTCAGATTTCCAGAAGGGGGCTGCCAAAGAGAAGGTGACCATGAGAAAAAGATTGAATAAGCAACAAAAGGATTGTAGAAGTCTGGGCACGGAATGTCAGAAGCTTGAACATGTTAGGGAAACTAGAAAATCTTAAAAGGGAAAAGCAAAGGCTCAATCTAGATATAGTAAGGGTCAATGAAGTGATATGGAAAGAAGACAAGTATTTCTGTTCAGATGAGTATAGGGTAATATCAACAGCAACAGAAAATGGTATAACAGGAGTAGGATTCATTATGAATAGGAACGTAGGGCAGAGAGTGAATTACTGTGAATAGTTCAATGCTAGGGTTTTCTAATCAGAATCGACAGCAAACCAACACTGACAATGATAGTTCAGGTATATATGCTGATTTCGCAAGCTGAAGATGAAGAGATAGAAAAAGTATATGAGGATACTGAAAGGGTAATACAGTAAGTAAAGGGAGATGAAAATATAATTGTCATGGGGGACTGGAATGCGGTCATTGGGAAAGGAATAGAAGAAAATGTTACAGGAGAATATAGGCTTGCTACTAGGAATTAGAGAGGAGAAAGACTAATTGAGTTCTGTAATAAATTTCAGCTAGTAATAGTAAATTATCTATTCTAGAATCACAAGAGGAGGAGGTATACTTGGAATAGGCCAAGTGATATGGGAAGACTTCAGGTATATCACATCATGGTTAGACAGAGATTCTGAAACCAGATACTGGATTGTAAGGCACACCAAGGAGCAGATATAGATACAGATCACAATATAGTAGTGATGAAGAGCAGGCTGAAGTTTAAGACATTAATCAGGAAGAATCAATATGCAAAGAAATGGGATACAGAAGTACTAAGGAATGACAAGATATGTTTGAGGATCTCTAAGGCTGTAGATACAGCAATAAGGAATAGCTCAGTAGGCAGTACATTTGAAGACAAATGGACATCTCTAAAAAGGACCATCACAGAAGTTGGAAAGAAAAATACAGGTACAAAGAAGGTAACTGCAAAGAAACCATGGTTTACGAAGAAAAAGAAGGAAGTGCAAAAATGTTCAGAGAAAGTCAGGATTACAGAAATACAAGTAACTGAGGAATGAAATAAATAGGAAGTGCAGGGAAGCTAATATGAAATGGCTGCATGAAAAATGTGAAGAAATCAAAAAAAGAAATTATTTTCATAAGGATTGACTCAGCATGTAGGAAAGTGAAAATAACCTTCAGTGAAATTAAAAGCAAGGGTGGTAACATTAAGAGTGCAAAGGGAATGCCACCATTGAATGCAGAGGAAAGAGCAGGCAGATGGTAAAAGTTCATTGAAGGTCTGTATGAGGGGGAAGATTTGTCTGATGTGATAGAAGAAAAAACAGCAGTTGATTTAGAAGAGATAGGGAGTCTAGTATTAGAATCAGAACTTAAGAGAGCATTGGAAGACTTAAGATCAAATAAGACAGAAGGGATGGACAACATTCCATCAGAATTTCTAAAATCACTGCAGGAAGAGGCAACAAAATGACTATTCATTTGGTGTGCAGAATGTATGAGTCTGGTGACATACCTTCTGACTTTCGGAAAAATATCATCCACATAATTCTGAAGACTGCAAGGCCAACAAGTGAGAGAATTATCACACAGTCAGCTTAACAGCTCATACATCCAAGTTTCTGACAAGAATAATATACAGAAGGATGGAAAAGAAAATTGAGGATATTTTAAATGACAGTCAGTTTGGCTTTAGGAAAGGTAAAGGCACCAGAGAGGCAATTCTGATGTTGCGGTTGATAATGGAAGCAAGACTAAAGAAAAATCAAGACATGTTCCTAGGATTTGTCAACCTGGAAAAATCATTTAACAGTGTAAAATAGTGTAAGATGTCTAAAATTCTGAGAAAAATAGGGGTAGCCTATAGGGAGAGAATGGTAATATACAATATGTACAAGAGCCAAAAGGGAATAAAAAGAGTGGATGACCAAGAATGAAGTGCTAGGATTACAGAGGGTGTAAGACGAGGATGTAGTCTGTTCAGTCTGTACATTGAGGAAGCAATGATGGAAATAAAAGAAAGTTTCAGTAGTGGAATAAAAATTCAAGGTGAATGTTTACCAATGATACAATTCGCTGATGACATTGCTATCCTGAGTGAAAGTGAAGAAGAATTACATGATCTGCTGAATGGAATGAACAGTCTGAGTACAGAATATGGATTGAGAGTAAATTGAAGGAAGACGAAAGTAATGAGAAGTATCAGAAATGAGAACAGCAAGAAGCTTAACATCAGTGTCGATGTTCACAAAGTAGATAGAGTTAAGGAATTCTGCTACGTAGGTAGCAAAATAACCAATAATGGACAGAGCAAGGAGGACATCAAAAGCAGACTAGAACAGGCAAGAAGGGCATTCCTGGCCAGGGGAAGTCTACTAGCATCAAACATAGGCATATAGTAACTATTCTCAAAAGAACAGATACCATTGATGACCGTGCACCTTCTCTAGAATAAATGATAATTAATTGAAACCCTCAGCTGCCGACAGGTATTGTTGACATACCTCAATGGGGACAGCTGAAATGTGTGCCCTGACTGGAACTTGAACCTGGGATATCCTGCTTACATGGCAGATGCTCTATCCATCTGAGCCACCGAGGACACAGATGAATAGTGCAACTGCAGGGCCTTATCCCTTCCACACTCCCCGTGAGACCCACATTCCAAGCTGTCCACAATCTACATATGAAATGTTCCTACAATATTTGCCCATCCACTCATTACTCACACCCACTAAAGTGATGATTCCCATAAGAGTTAGGGTAATCTGTGTGCATTCGCACAGATGGAGGTCAATGGCTGGGTAGCCTTTAACTACATATGAAGATAGTAACTGTTCTCGAAAGAACAGATACCATTGATGACCATGCAGCTTCTCTAAAATAAATGATAATTAATTGAAACTCTCAGCTGCTGACAGGTGTTGTTGACATGGGAAAATATGTATAGGAACATTACGTATGTAGATTGTGGACAGCTGGGAATGTGGGTCTCGCGGGGAGCGTGCAAGGGGTACGTCCCTGAAGTCGCGCTATTCGTCTGTATCCTCAGTGGCTCAGATGGCTAGAGCATCTGCCATGTAAGCAGTAGATCCCAGGATCGAGTCTTGGTTGAGGCACACATTTTCAACTGTCCCCATCGAGGTATGTCAACAACACCTGTCGGCAACTGAGGGTTTCAGTTAATTATCATTCAAACATAGGCCTTAATTTGAGGAAGAAATTTCTGAGAATGTACATTTGGAGCACTGCATTGTATGGCAGTGAAACAAGGACTGTGGGAAAACTGGAACAGAAGAGCATCAAAGCATTTAAGACGTAGTGTTACAGACGAATATTGAAAACTAGGTGGACTGATAAGATAATGAATGATAAGGTCCTGAGCAAAATCAGGGAAGAACAGAAAATGTGGAAAACAGTGAGAAGAAGAAGAGTCAGGCTGATAGGACATCTGTTAAGACATCAAGGAATGACTTCCATGATGCTAGAGGGAGCTGTAGACGGCAGAAACTGTAGAGGAGGACAAAGACTAGAATATATCCAGCAAATAATTGAGGACTTAGTCTGCAAGTGCTACTCTGAGATGAAGAGGTTGGCACAGGAGAGGAATTCATGATGGACCACATCAAATAAAAAAAATAAAAAAAATGTAGGTGTTTCTACTTTTAGATCCTACTAGTGTTAGTGTGGAACATCTTAAATCTAATGTCAAATGGGGTCGCCAGTAACATCAGTACAGGATTACACTTTTCTGTAGCAAAACAAAGTGCATACATCTTCTGGCACAGAACTCTAGTAAAAGCAGAATTTGTTATTTCAAAAATGAACAAATTAAATTTCTGGAAATCAAGACTAGTGTAAGGCATTCTTGGAAGCTTGACATTCAAGATCTGATGCAGCAATTTGGTGCTGCTGATGTCATTGCCTTCAGAATACTCTCTGCTCTCACAGGCAAGAAGACATAGGTACTTGCTTATTTTTCTTTTGCCTTTATATTACACTCTATGCTGTCATATTGAGGGGTAATTCCATATTTAAAAGTCTTCTAATATTCCTACCTGAAATGATGACGGAATTTCATACATAGTTCCTAAGTTGTAGACACTGTTAAAAGCTAAAAGTAACATCTGATGACCAGAAAGGAAGATGGTAGGAGTGTAATTGTTCTCTATATACAGAGTACTCCACCTAACTCAGACATCTGCAAGAACTATGTTAATTTTGATGTGACAAGAAAATTGTTTAGACAAAGGTTGCTTATTTTTGGAAGCCCTATCTGCTTATGCTACTAAAAATCAATTACAATATGTTTAAAAAGCCTCTCACTATTATTTTTAATGTTCCTATTGTACCTTCTTTTTGTGAAGTCCAGGACTAGACTAGGATGTAAATAAACTAATGTCCAAAAAAGAACCAATGAAGAAAACAATGTCTTACCAAGGAATTCTGAATCAGTCTGAATGTTTGCTAATAAGTAAGATGATAAAGACAGTAAGCTGCAAGAATAACGCAAGGGTGAAGTGGATGTAATGGTCTAACAGTGGTGAACTGTCTGATGGGAATTGTTGAGTGAAAAGTCTAGTAATGAAAACATTACTGTGAGGCAGTTTAGTGGTGGGTGGTAACGCAACCACAAGAGTCAAATACATGTAGTCTTTTGTGATAAGGCAATGAACTTTTAAGGTGGAGAAGTATGGCTTCATCAATAACTGTTTCATTAGCATAAAAGCAGAAACAGAAGTGGTTTCCCTGTTATGTACAAGTTTGGAGAAATATCATACTGACAGATTGCAGCTCTCATCATTTATCATACTACCAAGGAAAGTAACAAATGCAAAAAAAACAAAATACATAAACTTTATATTTCTGCCAGTATTTTTTAGAAGAAGTTCAATATTCCAATATAATTTGAACAAATTGTGGTTTTGTTTCCTGATATGCACAGTTAATTCTGTCCAGTGGAGTAAATTTATATTATAATTCAATGTTCCCTGAAGCCTGTCTGCTGACGTTAATTACCAAGCATGGTAACCACACAAAACCATACAAATTTTCACTTTGAGTATCTGTTTGGTTACAAACATCATGGACCCATAAGATGCTGTAGGTACTGACAAAGCTGTCACTCTTCCAAAACTGTCATTTGCTTTTCCCTATGAATGCTGTTGATCTTTCCTGCGAAAGAACTTCAGTTATCCATAGGAAAGATATCAAGGCCTCAAGCAATGTACACAATGTCACAAAAACAAAGCAAACTATAAAAATATAGATTAGTCATAAAGAATATTCATTACTATAGCATGAGTGAGTAAGGTGAAAATTGGCTAACATCATATGTTAACAGATGAAACCACCATCTTCCATTCCTGTACATGCACAGTCTTCAGCACACTTAGGATTTTGCAGCTCTATACTTGGCACAATCAATTGATCATTGAAGACATTGATGCACCCACAACAAGGTTGGGCCATGCTGGCACACAATGTGTACCCATCATGAGTAATCAATTTAGACAATAAATTCATTGATGTAAACAGATTTTGGTCAAGAGTTTGTGATTAGATCTTACTAATATTAATTATGTGCCCAGTGTCAAAGACAAAATTTAATCTATGAGAGCAGAAGTACCAGAATTTGATATAAATGATGCCTAATAAAATAAAACCAGCTAGATTATATAAGACAGAAACCAGCTGTGAAGACTTATTTAAAAAAAACAGAAAGTTGTGGAACAGGAGACTGCCATTGTGTACAAGATTTAAAGAAGTTCAAGCTTACATCAAGCATCAGACTCATCTAGGTAGTGGAACATATTTTTGATTGCAGTAACTCATGGGTTTCAATTAAAGCTATGAATTAAAAGAACAGTAAAACAGGCAAAAGGAAAAGTTGGTTCACAAATCAAATAAATCCATCAAGAGATGAAGAGTCTGATAGTGAATGAGCTTTTGAAATCACAGTCAAAACACGAATAGTAGCACTCACAAAAGACCAAAGACCAAAACTATCTCAAACTTTGTACAACTAGGTTTCAAAAAGGTCGATGAAAACAATAAAGCTGCCGTTTCCAGTATCAGTGAAGTACAATGGAGAAGCAGTCATATTAATTTCACCAACTGGTGTAAAAATATTGCAGTGTTATGTAAAAAATTTGATACTCAAGAGGACATCATTTAGCAGTGTTTATTGATGACTGTAAGCAGTGGCTTCCAGAAAATTGCTTAGAATCATAAAATATCCTATTAGTTAAACAGCATTTTGTGGTAGATGCTCAAGGAGCAAGTTAGAACATTGGAAGGATTTAATATGTTTGATGTGTACACAAAAAACTTATGAACAAGTACTGGCCCAAATACTAACAAAGTAAGTAAAGAATGGAATTTACAGATACCTCCAAATACAAGAGGAACTCTAGGAATTTCATGAGCCCATGTTCCAAAAAATTATGTTGAACAGAGGAGTTTCTTGGACAGCGAATAGGGTGGAAAAATATGGGGTGTAATTCAAACAGAAAGTGCATCAGAAGATGTCATCAGTGGATCCAATTCAGACCAAGTCCTGAGTATTATCAATGAAGTAGACATTTAATATAGAAAAGAGGATGCCATGCAGTTTTCAAAATCAATAGAATTATAGTGTGGAAGCAACAAACATCAATCATTGTCATAGAGTCAGGGGTGAAGAATAAGCACAGGTGGATAGCATCAGAATATAGGAATTCTGACCATTTCCAGAATGAGATTTTCACTCTGCAGCAGAGTGTGCGGTGATACGAAACTTCCTGGCAGATTAAAACTGTGTGCCCGACCGAGACTCGAACTCAGGACCTTTGCCTTTCGCGGGCAAGTGCTCTACCACTTGAGCTACCGAAGCATGACTCACGCCCGGTCCTCACAGCTTTACTTCTGCCAGTATCTCGTCTCCTACATTCCAAACTTTACAGAAGCTCTTCTGCAAACCTTGCAGAACTAGCACTCCTGAAAGAAAGGATACTGCGGAGACATGGCTTAGCCACAGCCTGGGGGATGTTTCCAGAATGAGATTTTCACTCTGCAGTGGAGTGTGCGCTGATATGAAACTTCCTGGCAGATTAAAACTGTGTGCCCGACCGAGACTCGAACTCAGGACCTTTGCCTTTTGCGGGCAAGTCCTCTACCACCTTTCTTTCAGGAATGCTAGTTCTGCAAGGTTCGCAGAAGAGCTTCTGTAAAGTTTGGAAGGTAGGAGACGAGATACTGGCAGAAGTAAAGCTTTGAGGACTGGGCATGAGTCGTGCTTCGGTAGCTCAGGTGGTAGAGCACTTGTCCGCGAAAGGCAAAGGTCCCAAGTTCGAGTCTCGGTCGGGCACACAGTTTTAATCTGCCTTCTACCAGCTGTCAGTTGATGAACTCTTCCATGAGTGGCTGCAATTGCTTTGGTATATGATATGGCGTTGTATAAATCGGAGCATTATTCCCTGTTTGTATGCAATGTTGGTGACAAGGGTAGTGGGTAATGAACCCTGCATGTTAAACATATCCTTAAATTGTAACAGTAGTGCTTCCAAATCTCTCACATCACTGCACTGCAGGTGACCCACTTTGTCTTGTAAGGCAGAATCACTGATGGTATGCTTGTGGCTGTGGACAGTAAATGACCTATCTATATCCTCTTCACCCAAAACATCCAATTTGGTGATCATTAAGCCCTTCAGTGGGACTTGCATTGTCCATACCAAAATTGTTTAGACCATCAGGAGCCATATGTTAACCATTCAAGCAACGTTTCTGCGTACAGAACAGTGCATTGTATCCAAAAGTCATTATCTTCAAATGCCTCAATGACACACAAAATCTCCTGTGATAAGTCTGCAGCTACCTTCACAATTGGTGTGCCTTGTGACATTGCTGTACTTGAGGTGTTATCACCCACCAGAAACAAATTACATCTAAGCTATACTGCATATTGAAAATGATCAATTTTAGCTTGATATTTAGCAAGGGAATGAAGCCCAGGAATTACAAAATACCCTTCATCAACCAGTGGCAACACATCCATGTGCTTGGAAAAAGTCCTAGCCCCAATGATAAACTTGAGTAGTGTTGTCCCCAATGAACTTATATCATTATTGTCAGCTCCACATAACCTGTAATGCACAGACCCTAGTCTCATTGTACCCAAGAGATATAGCATGAGAACCAATAAATGTTACCCTGTATCTACTAAAAATTTATTCTTATTGACACCAATGAAATTCCTCAAGCATCATTTCATTTCTGTATTCATCACGCAGTACTACACTTTATGGGGAATATTTTCCAATCATTGATACATTCCCATTTAAGCTTAAGAAATTCTTTTGTTGTTACTGATTTTCCTGTTTCCTACTCCTTCACTCCTGTGTTTTGTGACCCATTTGTCCACACTTGTAGTGTTCCAGACAATCACAGTGGTGTTGGATACGGCCCTCATGGCCACACCTGTGACATTTTATTACTGAAGCAAATACTTGACCATCATCATGCCCCCTAGTCACCATAACTATCTCTTCCAACTGTGTGGCTATCTGATAGCTGTGGCCATATCAGATGGATTCTTTATCCTAGCTTCTAATGACATTTCAGTGGGAATGTGGCACAAAAATGTATCAAAAGCCCTATTCTTGGCTTTTTTCCATAGCACTACACTGATTCCTTGTTCTGTGTTAGCTCATATGTTTGGACACTGATCTTTCAGATCCTCTCCGAAAAAGATTCAATGGACTCATTATGCTTCTGTGTCAATATGTTCAACTTCTCCCTGAAGAAGCAAGTATTGTTTTGCTTAAAATACCACTGTCTTAACCTCTCAGCTAGCTATCTGAATGTTTGCACATCCTGCAAGGTTTCCTGGTTGGCAAAGTATGCCATAGTCTCTCCAAGCAGTCTAGCAGTCTTAGATTGGTCACACAAGTACAAATTTTGTCAGATCACACACACAATATGGCTACAGTTAAGATGTGTCTGAGAAATGCTGATATGTTCTCTGCTGCCTTGACAGAATCAAGTTTGCAGGATCAGCAGATGGAGTGAGTAGACTCAATATTATCTTAACTTCACCACCTGTTCTAGTGGTGCATGTTTCTACCAGCATCTTGCATATTCTACTACTGCCCAAATAATGAAGAATATAAAGTACAAAAGAGACAAAACACACAATGAGTTACTCTAGATCTTATGGCCATATCATAGCCCACCAACATTTACTACAGTTTCATGCCAAATGACCCCACTATCAACAAGTGTAAAGTATAGCTTGCACAGCCTTCATGTATGGCAACCTGTGTCCAGAAAGATTGCAAGATGTACACCTGACAAGTGTTAAATATGACCTGTGACAGTTACCCTTAAAAGCAGGCAAGTCAACAGTTTCACACATTTTTACAAGTGTTACACTCAGAAATATGTGTCCCTATGATCCACCACAGCCAATGAATTAAAAAGTGAAAACGGCCAGTTGCAAGGTAAATAAAATGCTTCTCATTTCTGCCCTTCAATGTGTGAAACTTTGACTGCAAGTTGAATGAAGCTGATGTGGTTATGATGGCGAAATCAGAAACTAGAGCCGGTTGTAGCTAGGTCATTGTGAGCCCTACTTCTGAGTACCAGTTGTAGCAGCCACCCCTTGGGTCAGGATTTTTAGTGAGCATGGAAGCTGAGCAGATGACACTATAGTGTTAAAGGTGAAGGACACTGAGCTTGAGAGTTGGTGTGGATGGCTGTCATAAGCCTTAAGGATTCAGTGACACTGTGTTGTCTGTAATCATATTTATTACTTGTAATTTATGGCTCAAATTGTTTTCTCTGGCATGGTGATAAGTGTGCTGATTCAAACCCTCACACATGACAAGGAATGTGGACACAGAGCTTTATTGGCTGTGGCCATCATGTGGGTCAGGACCCAGCGGCAGAGTTGTGCATGTGGCCAGGTCAGGAGTCTGCAGGTGCAAGCCTAGTGCAGCTCACCAGCAGCTAGTAAGGCTCACCCCATCAGTCTCAAAGATGGAGATATGCTTAAGAAGGTACCAACAGCATATCATGGATGGCAGGGATTGTGAGGGTGGAAGCCTGGAACCCAAATCAGCAACACAGTGTACCACTGGCACTACACACAGCAATCCAGACGGTACTCAGGTGTGTCACCCAATAGGTTGTAGGCAGTAATTTGCAGTCACTTTGTATGAAACTTCACCAGAGGAAGGCCCAGGCTCATCCACATATTTTCAAACATGGCAGTGGCCCAACAGCAATGGCAACTTGCTGTGACTAAGTCACTTTAAATGGGTTTGTGAGAGTACACTCATTTTATGTTCACCCCATATTCAGATTTTTACATTTATTTATGTATTGTGAATATTGTTTCTTTACTTGCAATGTTTTACAATAGCTGTCTTAAAACCTTCCATTAAAAATTCTGCAATGCTCTTAGTAAAGAAATAATGTTCATGACAGTTAAATGAATCTACACATCTGAAGATGGTATGCCAGGCATCTTGAAATATCATCAAGGGAAAACAAATGCCTACAGAACTAATAGGTTGCAGCAAGTTCATTGTAAATTAACTTCAGTTTTTACAGCTGCAGTGTTCTAATAAATCCACAATGGACAATAATTATTTATCAATATTGATATGAGAAAGACTCGAAAAACAAAATGTGGCAATGAGATTGACAGTTCCAGTCAAGATGCTATTAGGAGTAACTTTGTGTTCTTGGCCACAGGCAGGTCATTCAAGTATTTTTCAAATCCAGTGGCAGCAAAATTGCACTGCACATGCACAAAGTAAGCAAACCCTTCACTGGCTTACGTCAAGAGCTACAAACTCTAGGTATCATGGGTAGAGTACAACGCAAGTGCCTTTCTCTCTCTCTCACAGATTTCCTCCAATGGCCAGATTGAAACCAATCACAGGCCAAATCTGGCGCACAGGACACCAGCTGTGCATCCATGGCAAAGAGAATTATTTACATAATTTTCAAAATCTTCATAAATCATTTCTATGAGACGTAAATTGGATGGACCAAGAATTTATAATGGAGTAGTAGTAATAACAGTAACCTGGAAGGCATGAATACTAAACTTTGAGTTGGATCCATTAAATAAAATACCATAAAACCATCTAGTGAAAAGTGTAATGGTTTTGTGGGGCAACTGATGAATCAGAAGATAAGTTTGATAAGTGATTGTCAATTCAATTATAAATTGCATTTATTATCAGCAAATGTTTTATTGCAATCACATTTGAAGTGTAAATCAGAAAACTTGAAGTCAATTTTTTTTAAATTTTGGGAATATGTCATTATATCTGGAATTTTCAGTTCCAACATTTCAACTTTCTTGGTCTCCAGAAACTTGAGATCCTTAATTCAACCTCTTTCTGAAGCCTCCTTCTAGAAACTGCCTTCACAGTGTGTTTCCAGTTAAAAGGAAAAGGCTTCAGCAAAAGGCCAAAACATAGGAATAAATAAATAAATAATAAATAAATGGTCTATTTGTCCATGATAACTTAACAGCCATGGGCATAGGCAGTTTACAAACACAAGAACATTAAAAAAGCTTAGAAATAAAGGTAAATTATACACAATATTTACACACAATAACATTAGAAATCCCTAATAGAGTACAAACATCTATCAATTAACAGTTGCTTTAATTTTGTCTTAAATATGTTTCCTTTTAACAATTTTATATTATTTGGCAATCTGTTGTAAAAATGTCTTCCAGCAGAAAATGGACTATGATCTGCAGCTCTTTTATTACTAAATTTTATGTGGTAGTCCTCTCTTTTTCTTGTATTATAATTATGGATTTCACTATTGATTACACTATGCTCCATATCTTATTTTACAAAGAGTATAGATCTGAGAACATACAAAGAATACACTGTTAGTATGTTATACCTAATGAAATATTCTCTACAGGACTGACACTTACTATTATTAGATATTAATCCTAATTGCTCTTTTCTGTGCTCTAAAAGCCCTATCCTTATATACCATTGGTGCCCCACTCCAAATCTCAATGCCATATTGCAGGTGGGAGTGTGTAATTCCAAAATAGATTTGTCTTAAAACAGGTTGCACTATTATGATAGAAAGGTGTTTCAGCAGTTAGGTGTTACAGGAGATTTTTTTACACATGTAGCTCATGTGCTCCTTCCATGTAAGATGTTCATCTACTATAAAACCCAGGAATTTATGTTCATCAATTGTTTCAACTGATACCTCTGGTTCTATATCGACTTGTCTTGATTTATAATTTAGTAGAAACTCCATCAGAATTTTCTTGTCCTTATTTAGTGCCAATTTGTTTTTAGTGAGATATGATGTGAAGAGGCTTATGTTCTCTGCATTATTTTGCACAGCTAACAGTTTTGTAGAGCACCAATGTATGACAGAGATATCATCAGCATAATTTACTAGGTTTGAATTTTGTGGAATTATTATATCATTGATGTACACAATAAACAAAACAGGCCCAATAATGCTTCCCTGAGGGACTCCACAGTTAAGAATTCTATAAGATGATTTTACTGTTTGTGTATGTCTCCCAGTTGTAAAATACAGCTTTACACCTTGTCTCCTGTCAGCAAGGTAGGATCTTAACAGATCTAATGCTACTACTCTGACACCATAAGTTTCTAATTTATGTAGAAGAACAGAATGATTTACAGGGTCAAAAGCCTTGGATTGGTCTAAAAAGGTGCCAATAACTTTGTTTCCTTCAACAAGTTTATTCAATACCACTTGCAAAAATGTAGCTACAGTTGTTATTGTAGACCAGCCCTTCCTGAAACCATGCTAATAGTTTTTTAAATATATTGTACTTGCAGAAAAATGATTCAAGTTGATCAAGAAGTAGCCTTTCCAACAGCTTACTAAGTACTGATGTCAATGAAATAGGCCTATAATTTTGCATACCAGTAGTTTTCCCCTTTTTATGCAGCGGTCTTATTTCAGTGACTTTTAACAGGTCAGGAAAAGACCCCTGACTGAAAGAGCTGTTTATTAAATGTTGCAGTGGCTTTATTAATTCACTACTACATTCTTTCAGAAGTTTCACTGAGATGTCATCCCAGCCACTGGATGTATTTGCTTATAAGTTGGAAATGGTTTTCAGGATTTCCAATTCTGTAACACACCTCAGGAAGAATGAATTACTGCCATTACTGGGATTTAGCACCTGTGGTGGGTCAATCACATCCTCCGTAATCATCTTACTAAACTGGTCTATGAATCTCTCACATACTTTCTTTGGGTCACTCAGCAATTTTTCTTTGTGACTTATTATTATGTTACTGCACCCAAAGGTTTTGGAAGGAATGACATAGTACCAAAACCAAACCACTTTTAACTTAATTTACAGTGACTGTAAAAAACTATATTCTTAACATAAAGCATTTATTTGACTACCTAATTTTTCAATGGAGTCATCATCTTGGACAGTTTCCAGTCTCTGTCCAGGTCATCTTCTTTCTTGCCACCATCTCTCCATTTTCACCTTGGTCCAATCTTCTCCTTTCTTCTGGATGCATTCCTCCACTCCTTTCAGCCATCTGTCTCTCGGTCTTCCTCTTTGTATCTTTCCTTCCAGTTTCATCTCATGTATCCTCCTGGGTATCCTCTTCTCCTCCATTCACTTAACATGCCCATACCATCTCAGCATTGATTTCTCTATCTCCTCCTGTAATGGTTCCACCTTCATTAACCCTCTATTCCTCTCATTTCTTGACCTGTCTGTCTTTGTCACCCCATTACTGTTCCTCAAGAATTTCATCTCACTAGCTTGTACTTTTCTTTTCTCTCTTCCTTTCATAACTGAGGTTTCAGATACACATGTCAGGATCGGGAATACTATGACCAGTATATAACCTTTTTACTGACTTGGGGTACATCTTTGCTCCATATCAGGCTTCTGACACTCTTCTGAAATGCTTCTGCTTTTCTGCCCTGCTCATTTATTTCTCTGTCGTTTTTTTTCATCTTCCTGTATCAGGCTTGATAGGTACTTGAAACTCTCCACTCTCCTCAATAGTTCCCCACCAATTGTTATTTCAGTTGTTCCTCTCTCCTTTGTTCTTGTTGTGATAATCATCTCACTCTTGCTTATACTAAATTTCATCCCATATTCTTGTACTGTTCATTCCCATACATCCAACTGTTCTTGTAATTCCTCCCCCTTATTCTCTCAAATCATCAGATCATCTGCAAACACCATAGCTTTCATATTTCCTTCGCCAATTACTTGTGCTACTGTACTCATTATATCATCCATCACTACAATGAAGAGTAATGGTGAAAGTACACTTCCCTGCCTCATGCCATTCTTCTGTTCAGTCCAAGCTGATCTCTCTCCTCTGACTTACACACAGCTCACACTTCCTTGGTATATTTCCCTTATCCTCCAAATAATCTGTTTTGCTACTCCTCTGTTCTCCAGGGCTTTCCACACTTTGCTTCTACATTCAGTATCATATATTTTTTCAATGTCCAGGAAGGTCATTAGTAGATCTATTCCATATTCGTAATGCTGTTCCTGCAGTTGTCTTACAGCAAAAATTAGATCCACTGTGGACCTTCCTGTTCTGAAGTCATGTTGCTCCTCTCTTATCTTTCCTTCTAATTTGCCTGAATTTGTGCTTCCAAAATTTTTTCAAAAATCTTTGTGCAATGACTCATCAATGTTATCCCTCAATAGTTCTTTCACTCTTTTCTATTTCCCTTCTTAAAGATTGGGACAATTATTCCCTTCTTCCAGTCTTTTGGGATCACCTTCTGTCTCCAAACAATTTTCATCACTCAATATAGCCATTGTGTCTCCTGCTGCTCTCACTATCTCTACACTTAGCTCATCCAGACCTGGTGACTTCCCTCCCTCCATCTTGCCCAGTGCCTCTTCCACTTCTCCCCATGTACGGTCTTTTTCTGTTTGCTGTTCCTCCTCTTTTTTCTCATCAGCTTGTTCCTCCTCATCCAGGTCTCCATTCTGGCTCAGGAGTTCTTCAAAATACTTCTTCCACATAGTCTTGAGTTCCTCCTTATTCTCTACATCTTGGCCACTTTTGTTCACCATTCAGCATAATCTGTCATACCGTTCTTCCTCTTACTTTTAATCATCCCATATAACACCTATTTTGAACCTTCACTATCCTCCTCCATCATTCTGGTCCACTGTTCCATCCACTTTCTTCTCTCCTCTGCCACCACTCTTTTTGCTTCTTTCTCTCTTGCTTGATACTCATCTCTTGTCTCCACTTTTCTCTTCTGGAACCATATCCTAAAGGCTCTATTCTTCTTCTGTACCATATCCATTGTTTTATCATTCCACCAGGGTGTTTCTTTCCACCTCCTTTTGTTGCTTGTTCCCTACATATTGCTTCCACCGGACTTCTGAACGTTCCCTTGAATCTACCCAATTCCTCTTCTAACATTTCTGGTTCATCCTTTATGATGCTTTCCTTTACTACTTGTAGGTACTGTAGCCTGTTTTCTTCCTCCTTCAACTTTCATACCCTTATACATCTTTCCTGGTTTTCTGTCCCTTTATTATCCTTGGGCGTCTCAGGTTCATTACCAGCAAATGGTCGTGACTATCCACGACTTCTGATGGTATTACACTAATGTCAATGATGTCCCTATTCATCTCACTATCTTACAGGAAGTAGTCAACTATTGACTTTCTCTTTAAGTCTTGACTGTACCATGTAATCTTACTGCTCTCTCTTTTCCTGAACCAAGAGTTCCCAACCAGCAAGCCATTCCTTTGACAGAACTCCAATAGTCTTTCGCCTTCCTCATTTCAGCAGCCCCAACTCTCCGGTCTAAACACGCCTTCACAGCCTTGTCTTTCTCTTCTAATGTGTGCATTTAAATCCCCACTACTATACATTCTTCCTTCTCATCTGCTTCTGCATTTCCTCTTCAAACTCTTGTTTCTCCTCAGAAGTGCAACCCACCTGCAGCACATACATTTGTATTGCCTCTATGACTGTCCCCTTTAGTGATATCTTGATCTTCATCATCCTATCACTTATTCTCTTCATTTCCTCTTTTAATCCATTTCTTACTACTATTCCCACTCCATTTCTCCTTCCTTCCTATTTTCCATTCCAGTACAGTCGGTGGCCTTTCCTCAGTTCTCTCCTTCCTTGTCCTTTCCATCTCATTCCAGCTAACCCCAATATGTCTAACTTCTTTCTTTCCATCATGTCTACCATCCCCTCCACCTTTCCAGTCAATGTTTGTATATTTAGTGTTTCAAATGTTAGTTCATGTTTATAGCCGATTTGTCATTGATTAAATCCATCCTTTCTGAGGCTCATTCTATTTTTGAAAGCAGAAATCATAATCCACTACTGGCTTGCTGGGCCTATCGTAGCTTCACCAGAGCCCCATTAGCCATCACTTTTCAGGGTTCCTGTAGGACCTTCACAGCTACCGTAGCGGTCCCGGGGCACACACAGTCCCCACTGTACATCACTCCTACACTCCCTCAACTTGGACCATGGGTTGGACTTGTGGGAGACTTGGAGTATCCATGTGTAAAAAGTTCATGACATTTTAGTGGTACTAATTAAGAAGCTAAACACGATGTTCTGACAGTCTTTTTTGTCTTCCTTGGCAAATGCAACTGATATAAAATTCTTGGATTCCATTTGAATAAGTTTCTCACAAAGTGATAACATTTTGAAGATTCAACTGGTGAACTGTTGAGACAGCATCTGTCTTATCTTTATATCAAAAGGAGCAGTTCTCTTTCCTCCAGGGACTCTCTTTGAGGATTGGCGGAGCAGGGAGGGGTGATTGTGCTCAAGTGTATGTGTTGTCAAGACAACCTCTAAATATAGCTTAGAAAAGATTGATTTTGAACAGACTATAGTCCTACGCAGGACCAATAGATTCTGTGACAGCATGACAAATGAGACCTGCAAAATGTGTACCATTGGTTGCCTCATAAACAGATACAAAGCTATGAACTGAGCTTCATTTGAGACTCACAATTGCTCACAATATAATGTGAGTGTACACAGCTGAGAGAAGGCAAACAGAATGAAAGGTGAAGCCCAATGCCCAATGGACCTTGAAGGAACTTGAATACCAACCAGGGTCTCTGAGAGGTTTTCCTTTGTTGTAAGGTAAATGCCGAAACTTCAAATCTGCTCCCACATATTCCCAATTGGGGTTCCCCTAGCCCTAATACCAGGAACACATGACACATACAGTCTCAATAACCATGTACCGAAATTGTTTATAGTAAATATTTCAGTTCCTATCACCCCCCCCCCCCCCAAAGAGGTATTTCCTCTCCACCTATTCCCCTCACCCCCCCCTCCCCTCCTGTGTCCCTTCCCTCCTAACCTACCTGGTGGCACTGGTTGATCCAAAGTACTTCTTGGTACCCTCTACATGAAGGTAACATAGTTAATATCCCAACACATTACCTGAAGACAATGAGATTAATAATCATGACTTTTTGAACAAACTTACCCACATGGAACTACAAGAACCTCACATCAGTTCAGATCACCAGGAAAGATAATGAGATCATGTTGAGTATCTCTATGGGGCAGAGGCAGGCTGATGTATTAAGCTCTGACAGAAGCTATGGACAAGAAATGTTAAGCTTCTTAGCTCTTTGGCCTTTCTGCAGCAGTTTCAAGATCAGGCTGTCTTATCTAAGTTTTCTGACTGTGGCATCAAGTAAACATGGTCAAAACAAAGTGGATTTTATGCTACCCAAGTACAGCCATTGTGAGTGCACATATTAAGCAAACAGGTGGTTGTTCAGTATTTTGTGTATGCTGTTCTTGTGTTACTTGCCCCTCACTAAGCTATTTTCAACATGTACAATGGGTTGGAAGATGACATTTCTTATGCTTACAGTGAGTTTCATAACAGGACAGTATGACACAGCTAAACAAGTACAGCAGACTGAGAGGGATGTGAATGTGGAGCATAAATCTTTGTCTACAGGACTATAATAAATCTTGAAGAAAAGGAAATAGACACAGGAACAAAATCAGTGTTGATGAAAGGTCTTATTCTGCCAGCCCTTGAAAAGCATTCTGAAATACAAGATTATTAATGGCATGGTACAGCCTCTTCACAGTCTATCAATAATTCAAGAACAGTCTTAATCACATTTATTATTGTTATAATACCACCATTCAGTCTCAACCCAATGTAGGGGTCATCTTCTGGGTGTTTACACCATTGGTCGACTGCTGGTGGAGTCACTCCTGTCTACATAACAGCAGGAAACATGATATAGTTTCCTGCTGTTATGTAGACAGTAGTGACTCCACCAGCAGTCGACCAATGGTGTAAATGCCCAGAAGATGACCCCTACGTCAGGTTGACACTGGTTGGCGGTATTGTAACAATAATAAATGCGATTAAGACTGTTCTTGATTTATTGATTAATCATACTAATCGCTGCTTCTCTCCACAATCATGTTGTCCAAAAATCTTCACAGTCTGCCCATGGAAGCAGCAGAACAATTAAGATGTGAACCCTGCAAGACCATAAACATTTCAGAAGTGCTGATAATAATCATAATTGAATCAAAACACAATGTGCTTTGCATGTTCCATGGTGATAAAGACATTATTTTGCTGCCAGTTGATGAAGGCAATGTGACTGTCTGCAATGTACTTCCAAGTTCCAATGGAAACTTCATCAATTTGCTGGAGGATTAAGCATACAAGAAACTCAGGAATGTGGAACACTGGTCCTGATGACAAATACCATTGCTCTTTTGAAGAACTTATTTTGCCCCAGGAATGGATAATACATCTCAAAGTACCAAACACCCTTGTTTCTATAGCCGTCTGAAAGTTGACTAGGACACAATGCTTCCTGGGGTAAATAGTAAATGCTGTAAGCTTGTTGAATCAAATGGTCAAATATCTGTCATAACTACTGAGACAAAGTTTATCATGTGAAGAAATCATACACATTCATGAGATAGCTTAATATTGCATGATTCAGCAAGAGTTTCCTGTCAGGGAGCTTTAATGTGGCATAGTTATTCACTTGAGTCTCTCTGAAAGGTTCACAGCAGTTTGACCCATAAATGATGAGACTTTTCCAACATGGTCTCACCACCACCCACTCACAGCATTTGAGTAGTGGTACAAGAAACTGAGGTGATATGGTTATGGGTTCTGGTACAGAAGTTGTTAATGTATGCATCAAACATTTTGATGGAATTGTTATTGAAACTATGCACTTCAGACCCAAATACACTCCTGGAAATGGAAAAAAGAACACATTGACACCGGTGTGTCAGACCCACAATACTTACTCCGGACACTGTGAGAGGACTGTACAAGCAATGATCACACGCACGGCACAGCGGACACACCAGGAACCGCGGTGTTGGCCGTCGAATGCCGCTAGCTGCGCAGCATTTGTGCACCACCGCCGTCAGTGTCAGCCAGTTTGCCTTGGCATACGGAGCTCCATCGCAGTCTTTAACACGGGTAGCATGCCGCGACAGCGTGGACGTGAACCGTATGTGCAGTTGACGGACTTTGAGCGAGGGCGTATAGTGGGCATGCAGGAGGCCGGGTGGACGTACCGCCGAATTGCTCAACACGTGGGGCGTGAGGTCTCCACAGTACATCGATGTTGTCGCCAGTGGTCGGCGGAAGGTGCACGTGCCCGTCGACCTGGGACCGGACCGCAGCGACGCACGGATGCACGCCAAGACCGTAGGATCCTACGCAGTGCCGTAGGGGACCGCACCGCCACTTCCCAGCAAATTAGGGACACTGTTGCTCCTGGGGTATCGGCGAGGACCATTCGCAACCGTCTCCATGAAGCTGGGCTACGGTCCCGCACACCGTTAGGCCGTCTTCCGCTCACGCCCCAACATCGTGCAGCCCGCCTCCAGTGGTGTCGCGACAGGCGTGAATGTAGGGACGAATGGAGACGTGTCGTCTTCAGCGATGAGAGTCGCTTCTGCCTTGGTGCCAATGATGGTCGTATGCGTGTTTGGCGCCGTGCAGGTGAGCGCCACAATCAGGACTGCATACGACCGAGGCACACAGGGCCAACACCCGGCATCATGGTGTGGGGAGCGATCTCCTACACTGGCCGTACACCACTGGTGATCGTCGAGGGGACACTGAATAGTGCACGGTACATCCAAACCGTCATCGAACCCATCGTTCTACCATTCCTAGACCGGCAATGGAACTTGCTGTTCCAACAGGACAATGCACGTCCGCATGTATCCCGTGCCACCCAACGTGCTCTAGAAGGTGTAAGTCAACTACCCTGGCCAGCAAGATCTCCGGATCTGTCCCCCATTGAGCATGTTTGGGACTGGATGAAGCGTCGTCTCACGCGGTCTGCACGTCCAGCACGAACGCTGGTCCAACTGAGGTGCCAGGTGGAAATGGCATGGCAAGCCGTTCCACAGGACTACATCCAGCATCTCTACGATCGTCTCCATGGGAGAATAGCAGCCTGCATTGCTGCGAAAGGTGGATATACACTGTACTAGTGCCGACATTGTGCATGCTCTGTTGCCTGTGTCTATGTGCCTGTGGTTCTGTCAGTGTGATCATGTGATGTATCTGACCCTAGGAATGTGTCAATAAAGTTTCCCCTTCCTGGGACAATGAATTCACGGTGTTCTTATTTCAATTTCCAGGAGTGTATTTCTACAGACATGTTGATTACACCATCTGTGGCCACATGGCAATGAGGTCATGGTTAAATTTGTTGGACTTATCAGTATCATCTATTAAATATGGAATTCACTATGGAAGTAAAGTAAGATATTAAGTCACACTGTGTAAGGAAAACAACTTGTGCATATCAGTATTTATGTGCATACTGAAGAGAGTCTATTAATGTGACCTCTACTTTATGTCATATCCCATGACTTCTGAAAGGCATTCAGTACCATTCTGCACTACTGCCCAGTGAATATGAAAGCACCCCGAAAATAAGACCAGCTTTGTGATTGGATTGAAGAGTTCTTAACAAACAGAACACAGTATGTCATTCTCAATAGAGAGATACAAACATAGCATCATGCATACCCAAAAGGTGTGTTATAGGAGCATTACTCTTCACTATATATGACAACTGAATAATGCCACTGTTGTGCATAAATAGACAGGATGGCCTATTATTGTATGACTGCACAGTTGCTGAAGAATCATTTGAAGCAGTTACATCCATTAAATAACTGAGAGCATGCTTACAGAATGATTTAAAGTGGAACAATTATATAAAAGTAGTTGTCAGAAAGGTAGGTGCCTGAATAAGATTCATTGGAGGAACCACCAGAAAGGGTAGTCCACCTACAAAGGCAATACCAGTACATTACAATACCCTCCTTTGACCAATACCTGAGTACTGCTCATCGGTTTGGGACCATTCCTAGATAGAATAGATAGGAGGGAGTAGAGAAGTTACAAAGACAAGCAACATATTTTGTCACAAGTTCATTTAATAAGCACAGGAGTGTTGTGGAGAGGCTCATTCAGCTCTAGCAACTGACACTACATGAGATACGTTGTGCATCACAGTATGGGTTTTGTTAAAATTTGAGAGATTTATGTTCATGTGTAGGCCTACCAACAATTACTTTTGCTGCACAAATGAAACAGAGGATGTGGGGGGTGCGGGGGGGGGGGGGGGGGGGGGTAGGGTGTGAGGAGAGAGGGAAGTGACGTTATCCCCTGCCGCACACCTTAAGCCTTAAGTTGGCTTGCAGAGTACAGATATAGAAATAAATTGAGATGTACAGAAATTAGTCATTTTGGGAATTCAGTGATTCCATAGCACTACAGTTCCATTGTAAATCTCTACAATCTCTGCAATCAGATGCCTTGGTAAGGCCACAGAAGATAACAGTCGAGTACTTTTTCTTTTTAAGCTCTATCAGTCTTCATCAGAGAGTTAATTGTGGCTATCTCTGTGAAGACTCTGATTCTGAAAAAGTCTTCAGTTTGCTCACCACATTCAGATAAAAAACATAAAGGGGTTGAATATTATAAATACCGGGTGATCAAAAAGTCAGTATAAATTTGAAAACTTAATAAACCATGGAATAATGTAGATAAAGAGGTAAAAACTGACAGGAACATCAGTGACTGCGCATGACAATTGTGTATAAGAGGAGCTATAATGAGAGAGAGAATCAGATGTGCCAGCAGTCACAGCATGTTGATGTTACCTGAAAAGGCACTTTTAGTGAAGCTGTATTATCAGAATGGGGAATGTGCTAGTTCAGCGTTACAATCCTATCGCCATAGGAAGGGGATTCGAATGGGTAAATGTCCGTTGACAAATGCAGCTGTGGTGAGAATGATTTCGAAGTTTGAAGCCATGGGTTGTTTAGATGATAGACCCCATACTGGCCAACTGAGCACAAGTCATAATGCTGCTGAGACAGTTCAGGAAGAAATGGAGACTGTAGCGAGTTCATCTATGCACGGGGAAGTCAGTGCTCATGCAGTCGCACATCGCACCATCATTCCATACACTACTGTTTGGTTGGCACTTAGGCATACCCTCCAATGCTGTCCATACAAAATCCATTGGCATCATGAACTGTTACCTGGCAATTTAGTGAAGCGGAGGGCATTTGCGGTGTGGGTGTTTCGAAAGATGGCGGAAGATGACGATTGGTTAAGTAACGTGTTGTGGACCGACAAAGCTCATTTCACGCTCCGAGGGTCTGTCAACACCCACAACTGCAGAATTTGGGCTACCGAAAATACTAGAACTATCGTGGAAACTCCACTGCACAACAAGAAAGTCACGGTATGGGTTGAATTTACCACATCTACCGTTATCGGGCCTTTTTTCTTCAGGGAAATGCATGATTCTGGTTTTGTTATTGCTACCGTGATGGGTGAGAGGTACGCCGATATGTTACAGAATCGCATCATCCCCAGCCTGGCTAATAAACACCTGCTGGAATGTACGATTTTTATGCAGGATGGCGCTCCAACCCATATTGCTAGACATGTGAAAGATCTCTTGCACGTGTCATTTGGTGATGATCATGTGCTCAGCCGCCACTTTCATCATGCTTGGCCTCCCAGGTCCCCAGACCTCAGTCCATGTGGTTATTGGCTTTGGGGTTACCTGAAGACGCAAGTGTATCGTGATCGACTGACATCTCTAGGGATGCTGAAAGACAACATCCGACGCCAATGCTTCACCATAACTCCGGACATGCTTTACAGTGCTGTTCACAACATTATTCCTTGACTAAAGCTATTGTTGAGGAATGATGGTGGACATATTGAGCATTTCCTTGAAAAACATCATCTTTGCTTTATCTCACCTTGTTATGCTAATTATTGCTATTCTGATCAGATGAAGTGCCATCTGTCGGACATTTTTTGAACTTTTGTATTTTTTTTGTTCTAATAAAACCCCATGTCATTCCAAGCATGTGTGTCAATTTGTATCTCTCTATCTACATTATTCCGTGATTTATTCACTTTTCAAATTTATACTGACTTTTTGATCACCCAGTAATTAAATGGACATGATCACAGGCCCTCCATTACAGATTCACATCTTTAAGTGCAGCACAATCAGCTGCGTCTAACTGTTGTTTATCCACAGTCATTGAAAATTTCATTGTATATACTTAAATTTTAAGGTAATAACTGTGGCAGGGAAAATTATAGGAAGTATATTTAATCTGTAGTAAAAATAATTTTTTTTGCAAATTCAAGGATACATCAAAATCATAGGTGCAATATATTTTGAAATATCTCAGGAAAGCCTGTATGGTGTGTTGTGACTGACTATAGAGTAGGGAGATATTTATAGTCACAAACCTTAGAATAAAGTAAACTACAACAGAAATTTCTCTTTACCTCTCATAAATATGTAGCCCTCCTTTGATGTAGAACCAATAAGAAGTGGTATTTCTTGCTTAGAGTTTTGAGATAGAATTAGAGGATGTTTTGGAAGAAAGCAGCTATTACTTGCATATTTCTCAACTGTTGGTGGGAAAACTACTTCAAATTTATATTTCATGTCCTGGAAACAAACACAAGGTGTTACTTGATCAAATAGCCATAGCAGATTCTAGTGATAATGTTACAGAAAGAAACAGTACACAGTCTTTAATATTACCCATATTCCACCTGATTAATTATGTGTAGTTCTTGAAATAGAAATGCTCTGTTATTAATACATCCATTCATTCACTGTGTCTTGCAAATCCCATTATGAGAAAAATTCGGAAAAGTGAAATCAGTTGAGATACACACCAATCAAGAGTAGTAACCAACAGAAACTTATTCCAAAGACTGTATTAACAATTAACTATCCTTAAATGACAACATTATGAACTGTATATGAATGAACATAATGTGGTGATGCACAAATCCATTTTTGAATGCTTCACCCATCTGCTGTGACAAATGGGAGGGGATTGGGGACGCAAGCACCAAGCAGACAAACCATCAACCATCATCGCATACTGCACTCAGTGTGGAGCAGTAGTATATCTCAGGCTCACCTGTTTTCCAAGCATGGGGTTTTTCCCAAAAAGCCATGTGGCAGCAGGCATTCTTATTGATGGCACTTCCTGCAGGGATGCCTAGGAACACAGACAATGGGGCATGCTCTTCCAAGTTTTGTTAGTGATTGTAAAAATATGTATGTTCCTGTGATATCACACATTTTATGGCTTGTTGAGTGATTAGTTTAGGTTCAAACCAGAAGATGACAAGTGGGTAAGTCAGACTGGTAATGAATAAATACATAGCATGGCACAGCATTCACCTATGGAGAGCTGGTGGTAGGTAAACAAAGGGCTTGAGGTGTTTTTATGCATGCAAAAAAATATTCACCAGTGACTGAAGACTACAGACACGGAACATCTGGCTATCAGAGTCCCTTCAACTGAACTGATGGTGCAAATTGCATTCTAGACCTTGTATCAATTGGCAAAGAGGTGACACAGTAACATACATGTGCACCCGCTGTACTTAGTAGTCTCCTCTATGAATGCACTGCATAATGATTATATTAAAAAATTATGGACTAGGAGTTCCATGTCAGTGTTGATTTCAGAACTAATGAAATTTTCAAGCTATGTATCACTCCCTAAATGAGGCCAAACATTTGCTTATTCAAAATTAGGGGCAGATTATTATTGCTGGTGTTGAACTGAACAGTGTAACTTGTCAATGAGATTCTTTCTTTTAACTGAATAAATATTTATTTTTGTGATAAGTAGTAAGTTTTTACATGTGAAAGAGGTCGTGGGCCATTCAGTTCTACCCATTCCTATGTAACATTTATTTGGAGCAGATTAGTTGGTGCAATGTCTCTGCAATATCCTTTCTTCCAGGTGTGCTAGTTCTGCAGGTTCGCAGGAGAGCTTCTGTGAAGTTTGGAAGGTAGGAGACAAGGTACTGGAGGAATTAGAGCTGTGAGGACGGGGTGTGAGTCATGCTTGGGTACCTCAGTTGGTAGAGCACTTGCCCCACGAAAGGCAAAGGTCCCGAGTTTGAGTCTCGGTCTGGCACACAGTTTTAATCTGCCAGGAAGTTTCATATCAGTGCACACTCCACTGTAGAGTGAAAATTTCATTCTAAAATGCTTGATTCTGGCCACGTGAACCTCTGCAAATAATTCACATGAAAGACACCTACAGGGAGAAAGTGTGCATGTGGGTTGCGATGTCAAGCCATGGAATCATTGGTCTGCTACAGTAACTGGTGAATGCAATTTACACATGCTGCAAAGCCAGTTCTTTCCTCAACTCATGGCCTCATGTCATCCATTGCAGACACAATGGTTCATGCAGGATGGAGCACACCCCCATTCTGCCGATGTTGTGCTTGATTTCCTACAGGAAAGACTTGGCCTTAGGGTATTATCAAACACATTTCCAGAATGTTATGCAGGAGGAGGAATGTGGCCACCCCACAGCCCAGACATTAACCTATGTGGCTTCTTCCTTTAAGGGTTCCTTAAAGAGAAAGTGTGCCACAGAAAACCCAAAAATGCAGTGAAACTTATGGCCATCATTGTGGAGTTATGCCATGCCATTACAGAAGATTTATGTCGGAGAGTCATCACAAATGCATGTGTGCGACTTGAAGAAATTGTAAACCAAAATGGTAGTCATATTGAATATGTGATTCATTAGGTTGTATTTCCAAGCTGTATTCTTTACTCCTAGATCAATAAATTACAAATATTGTCAACAACGAATGTGTTATTCATGAAACAAATCAGATGGCTTATCATGTGCCAACCTGTATAATTCCATACAGTATTTTATAAGGACTGTTTCAGAATGTTGTTACTCCAAGGGCTGAGCATTGTGGAACCTTAAATGTCATATTAAATTCAGTTTCAAACACTACTTTGAGTTTGATTGTTTCTCATGCACAACTTTAGTCAAGTATATCCAAGGGCTATAAAAAATTCATCCATATGGGCTGCATACAGCATAATTTTTCTGCAAATGGCCAACCACCAAATAATTCTGCAAACCATCAAGGTAACCAAATGAACTGCCTATTGATAGTATATCAATGGAAGTGAGTGAAGTAATAAAGTGCTTAACATGAAACAGACTTATCATATATGCTAATCTAATCAGTCCTTGATTAATGGTAACTGCTCAATAATAAATGGGTTTTAAGGGTGTCAGTAGGTACCTGAAATATGAATATGTTAATTTTCTGAGTTACAGTGTAGTGCAAAGAAAAATATAATATCTTCAATGAATTCTGACAAAGCAGATAACCCGTAAAGTAGCATTTTTAGAGTTCAAAGAATGTTTTAAAATAGTACCACACTGATGTCTGCTATCTAAATGATGCAATATCTAGACAGAATACCAATTAGACTGAAGTCTTCTTGCTGGGAAAAATGCAACATATTATCCTGGACCAAGAAATAATTCTGAGTGTTTCACATGGATGTCTGTTTGAGCCACCATAGTTCATATTAAATATTATGAACTAACTTATTTTGTATGAGTAGTGTGATGAGTTTCATGTTTATGTATGTTTGCAACTGTGGCAGTGGTTATTTTAAAGTTTTGATGATTGCAGGATGTTGTTCTTGCACATATTTTAAGAATGTAGGAGCATACATTTGTAAATACCTAAAAGCCAAAATCTGCTGATTGTTGAGTAAATAACAGTGATTTTCTAACAGCAAGGTAGAAAATGGAATTGTCCTTCAATAAGTTTTTAGCTTTCAAGGCCAAAAATGGAAAAATTTACTAACTGAAATGTACTTATCAACCAAGAAGTACATAATTAATCTATAAATAAAACTTTTACTAATGTTAAATCAGGTATTGTTGAACAATAAACATTAACATCCAGTTGCACCTTCTTGCAGAGTGTGTGTTGCTTAGTTAATTAGGTGTTTATTCATCCTCAGGCTGTTTATTTATTTATTATTTGTCCATGGACTCTAGCTGATATTTTTCAGCTGAGACTATTGGGTACGTCATAGAATTTTGTAGGTAGACAGATGTAACATTTGTGTTCTAATGGTATTTACAATGTTATATTACATCAAAGCTCAAATACAATGTATATACAAAAAATGTGCAATAAACAAAACAGGATTATACTTTACAGGCACATAAAAGCTTAATGCATATTTTCTGTTACAATACAGAAGCAGTATTTAGTTTCAGTTGTAATACTCACTCATACTATATTCACACTTGTCTATGAGATACACTTTTAAACTTTTTTTTAAGTAAATTCCTTTTTAGTAGCTTGTTGAGGGACCACTTCATCTGAAGCACTCATTGTCAGTTAGTGATTTTGCTGTCTTGTATAATCATTTTCCTTTCTTCTTGTTGAATGGTGATGTATAGCTTTATTTAAGAGGTGTTTTTACATTTGCTCTTTAACTAATATTTCCTGTCTGTGAAACGAGGAGGAGCAATATGGCTCCAAACAGGTAGCCAATATAGGGGAGTTCTTTTAAGACAGACTCTAACTACTCTTATGGTCTCATTCAGTTTGGTCTCAATCTTCTTCATGTGGTGGCTGTTTAACCAGACTGGAGTGCAGTGTTCAGCAACCAAGTGCACAACATTATGGCTGCATACTGCATATTTTGCTGCAGTGTTTTCTAAATGTTTTTTTAAAGGTAATGTTCAGTTCACTGTTATCCCCAAATATTTTGGGAAAGGATTATAGTGAACTAAGTACCTGTTGAAGTATGTATAATAAAATTTTAGCCAGTCCCCATCTTCGACTGTACAGTGACCTGGCTGATGCTGCTCTGCGGGGGCTAAAGTCTTATCTCCCCCACAAACATTAGCAGAAGTATTTTTGACAAACAGTTTCAAAATTGATGACATGTGGAGAGAGCATTGGAAAGTCCTGAAACTGTGTCAATCTCAATCCATTATCGACCTCGCTTCACCACTACCCCGAATGGAACTGCCTTGCCAGGTGTGGAAAACCATCAATAGAATAAGAACATCACATGGCGTTTGTCATGACTCATTCTATAAATGGGGAATAAAAAAGTCACCAACCTTCATCAGACTGTTCACCACATTGTCACTGAATGCTCAATGTAATCTCTCCCCTACTTGCTACTTCCATCTATTGTCTGATTTAAAGCTTTTTATGAAGATTTGAGAGGAGCAAATATTACAATAAACATTCAAGTTTACTTAGATTGTCATGTTGAGATGGCTCCAGTTCTTCTTGTCTAGGAGTCTGATTCTTGAACCTGAAACTCTGACATTATAAGTGCTCGCGAATGGATTGAACTAAATAAATTTGAAGATTGTTGTGCAGAATTTTTGTTTTTATGTAATATATTTTCTCACATTTTAGTATATCATACAGTCTTTTGATTTTTCACATTAACAAAGCCGAAATTACATTGTTCACACAAAAATAAAAAAATACGTCCCATCACATCAGAGGCATGCTTACAACTCTCGACTCCGCAGAAATAACAATATTCCAAAGGGTTTACAATTTTTCTTAACAAATGAATTTCTACTAGTTTGTGTTACATTGCTAATCTTGATTATTATTTCATAAATGAATCCAGAAATAAACATAGTAAACAGTGCAGGATACCATTATTAATAAGAGAAATTTTATGTCTGCAAATATTTGTAATTTCAAATGTTTCTAAAAAAAAGTAATTTTAACTGTGCAGTCAGACCTAGTACTCATCAATTATAACATTGAGATGAAAATATTTTATAAAACAATTCCTTTTCATAAATTTCAGCTTAATATATCACATCCAACGAAAGTTTTCAGAAAAACAACTGAGATAATAGTGATGTCAATATAATAGAGGGAAACATTCCACGTGGGAAAAATTATATATAAAAACAAAGATGAGGTGACTTACCGAACGAAAGCACTGGCAGGTCGATAGACACACAAGCAAACACAAACATACACACAAAATTCTAGCTTTCGCAACCAACGGTTGCCTCATCAGGAAAGAGGGAAGGAGAGGGAAAGATGAAAGGATGTGGGTTTTAAGGGAGAGGGTAAGGAGTCATTCCAATCCCGGGAGCGGAAAGACTTACCTTAGTGGGGAAAAAGGACAGGTATACACTCGCACACACACACATATCCATCCACACATACAGACACAAGCAGACATATTTAAAGACAAAGAGTTTGGGCAGAGATGTCAGTCGAGGCGGAACTGTAGAGGCAAAGAAGTTGCTGAAAGACAGGTGAGGTATGAGTGGCAGCAACTTGAAATTAGCGGAGATTGAGGCCTGGCGGATAACGAGAAGAGAGGATATACTGAAGGGCAAGTTCCCATCTCCGGAGTTCGGATAGGTTGGTGTTGGTGGGAAGTATCCAGATAACCCGGACGGTGTAACACTGTGCCAAGATGTGCTGGCTGTGCACCAAGGCATGTTTAGCCACAGGGTGATCCTCATTACCAACAAACACTGTCTGCCTGTGTCCATTCATGCGAATGGACAGTTTGTTGCTGGTCATTCCCACATAGAATGCATCACAGTGTAGGCAGGTCAGTTGGTAAATCATGTAAGTGCTTTCACACGTGGCTCTGCCTTTGATCGTGTACACCTTCCGGGTTACAGGACTGGAGTAGGTGGTGGTGGGAGGGTGCATGGGACAGGTTTTGCACCGGGGGCGGTTACAAGGATAGGAGCCAGAGGGTAGGGAAGGTGGTTTGGGGATTTCATAGGGATGAACTAACAGGTTACGAAGGTTAGGTGGATGGCAGAAAGACACTCTTGGCGGAGTGGGGAGGATTTCATGAAGGATGGATCTCATTTCGGGGCAGGATTTGAGGAAGTCGTATCCCTGCTGGAGAGCCACATTCAGAGTCTGGTCCAGTCCCGGAAAGTATCCTGTCACAAGTGGGGCACTTTTGTGGTTCTTCTGTGGGGGATTCTGGGTTTGAGGGGATGAGGAAGTGGCTCTGGTTATTTGCTTCTGTACCAGGTCGGGAGGGTAGTTGCGGGATGCAAAAGCTGTTGTCAGGTTGTGGGTGTAATGATTCAGGGATTCCGGACTGGAGCAGATTCATTTGCCACGAAGACCTAGGCTGTAGGGAAGGGACCGTTTGATGTGGAATGGGTGGCAGCTGTCATAATGGAGGTACTGTTGCTTGTTGGTGGGTTTGATGTGGACGGACGTGTGAAGTTGGCCATTGGACAGGTGGAGGTCAACGTCAAGGAAAGTGGCATGGGATTTGGAGTAGGACCAGGTGAATCTGATGGAACCAAAGGAGTTGAGGTTGGAGAGGAAATTCTGGAGTTCTTCTTCACTGTGAGTCCAGATCATGAAGATGTCATCAATAAATCTGTACCAAACTTTGGGTTGGCAGACCTGGGTAACCAAGAAGGCTTCCTCTAAGCGACCCATGAATAGGTTGGCGTACGAGGGGGCCATCCTGGTACCCATGGCTGTTCCCTTTAATTGTTGGTATGTCTGGCTTTCAAAAGTGAAGAAGTTGTGGGTAAGGATGAAGCTGGCTAAGGTAATGAGGAAAGAGGTTTTAGGTAGGGTGGCAGGTGATCGGCGTGAAAGGAAATGCTCCATCGCAGCAAGGCCCTGGACGTGCGGAATATTTGTGTATAAGGAAGTGGCATCAATGGTTACATGGATGGTTTCCGGGGGTAACAGATTGGGTAAGGATTCAAGGAAGTGGTTGGTGTCTTTGATGAAGGATGGGAGACTGCATGTAATGGGTTGAAGGTGTTGATCTACGTAGGCAGAGATATGTTCTGTGGGGGCTTGGTAACCAGCTACAATGGAGCGGCCGGGATGATTGGGTTTGTGGATTTTAGGAAGAAGGTAGAAGGTAGGGGTGCGAGGTGTCGGTGGGGTCAGGAGGTTGATGGAGTCAGGTGAAAGGTTTTGCAGGGGGCCTAAGGTTCTGAGGATTCCTTGAAGCTCCGCCTAGACATCGGGAATGGGGTTACCTTGGCAAACTTTGTATGTGGCATTGTCTGAAAACTGACGCAGTCCCTCAGCCACATACTCCTGACGATCAAGTACCACGGTCGTGGAACCCTTGTCCGCCGGAAGAATGACGATGGATCGGTCAGCCTTCAGATCACGGATAGCCTGGGCTTCAGCAGTGGTGATGTTGGGTGTAGGATTAATGTTTTTTAAGAAGGATTGAGATGCAAGGCTGGAAGTCAGAAATTCCTGGAAGGTTTGGAGAGGGTGATTTTGAGGAAGAGGAGGTGGGTCCCGCTGTGACGGAGGACGGAACTGTTCCAGACAGGGTTCAATTTGGATGGTGTCTTGGGGAGTTGGATCATTAGGAGTAGGATTAGGATCATTTTTCTTCGTGGCAAAGTGATATTTCCAGCAGAGAGTACGAGTGTAGGACAGTAAATCTTTGACGAGGGCTGTTTGGTTGAATCTGGGAGTGGGGCTGAAGGTGAGGCCTTTGGATAGGACAGAGGTTTCGGATTGGGAGAGAGGTTTGGAGGAAAGGTTAACTACTGAATTAGGGTGTTGTGGTTCCAGATTGTGTTGATTGGAATTTTGAGGTTTTGGAGGGAGTGGAGCTGGAAGTGGGAGATTGAGTAGATGGGAGAGACTGAGTTTGTGTGCAATGAGAGGAGGTTGAGGTTTGCTGGAAAGGTTGTGAAGGGCAAGTGAGTTGCCTTTCCAGAGGTGGGAAACCAAGAGATTGGATAGTTTTTTGAGGTGGAGGGTGGCATGCTGTTCTAATTTACGGTTGGCCTGTAGGAGGATGCTCTGAACAGCCGGTGTGGATGTGGGAGAGGAAAGATTAAGGACTTTTATTAAGGATAGGAAAGTGTAACATAAGGTGAAATGAAAATGAAAATAAAAATATATGGGGAGAGATAAAGGTGAACTGGAAAGTAACTGGAGATCTGGAATGAAAAAAGGCGAAAGGGTGTTGGTTACAGCTGGGCTATGTTGGACTTGGGTTGGTAGACAACGATGTGCATATAGGTTAGGTAGTTGTGTTGCCGCCAAAACACGTTAAAGGACGGAGAAATTCGGGAAAATTTCGAAAAAACTGCGTGTAGTATATTAAAAGGAGTGGTTTTGTGGTGGCAGATTATGAAAATGAGGCTAACAATAGTCAGACGAAGAAATAATGACGTTAAAACCTGTGGGAAGCGGCTAAAAATTGTAAGTGATGTGGGAAAAACGGAAATGGAAATAAAGCGAAAGTTATTAGAACTGGCCGAAATGGTTGTTTAAAAGGTGAAAGGAACTGTTTGTGAACTAGAAACGGTGGATATTATAGCGGCGGTAGTGCTGAAAGCGGCAAAAAAAATTTTTTTTTTTGGTTATGGTTTGGAAGTGGGTTACGTATTATTGAGTATATAAAGGTGGGATAAAATAGTATAGCAGATTACGGTAAAAAGGAGAAGGTGAATACAAAGTGAAACTACTGGCAAAAACAGAAAGAGGAAAATAAGACGACAGAAAAGATTTCGAAATGCAACAGTGACAATAACAAACGTAATTGTTGGATTTAAATTAATGATGTCAATATAATAGAGGGAAACATTCCATGTGGGAAAAATCATATATAAAAACAAAGATGAGGTGACTTACCGAACGAAAGCGCTGGCAGGTCGATAGACACACAAGCAAACACAAACATACACACAAAATTCTAGCTTTCGCAACCAACGGTTGCCTCATCAGGAAAGAGGGAAGGAGAGGGAAAGATGAAAGGATGTGGGTTTTAAGGGAGAGGGTAAGGAGTCATTCCAATCCCGGGAGCGGAAAGACTTACCTTAGTGGGGAAAAAAGGACAGGTATACACTCGCACACACACACATATCCATCCACACATACAGACACAAGCAGACATATTTAAAGACAAAGAGTTTGGGCAGAGATGTCAGTCGAGGCGGAACTGTAGAGGCAAAGAAGTTGTTGAAAGACAGGTGAGGTATGAGTGGCAGCAACTTGAAATTAGCGGAGAAGAGAGGATATACTGAAGGGCAAGTTCCCATCTCCGGAGTTCGGATAGGTTGGTGTTGGTGGGAAGTATCCAGATAACCCGGACGGTGTAACACTGTGCCAAGATGTGCTGGCCGTGCACCAAGGCATGTTTAGCCACAGGGTGATCCTCATTACCAACAAACACTGTCTGCCTGTGTCCATTCATGCGAATGGACAGTTTGTTGCTGGTCATTCCCACATAGAATGCATCACAGTGTAGGCAGGTCAGTTGGTAAATCACGTGGGTGCTTTCACACGTGGCTCTGCCTTTGATCGTGTACGCCTTCCGGGTTACAGGACTGGAGTAGGTGGTGGTGGGAGGGTGCATGGGACAGGTTTTGCACCGGGGGCGGTTACAAGGATAGGAGCCAGAGAGTAGGGAAGGTGGTTTGGGGATTTCATAGATAATAGTGACCTATTCAAAATTTGAAAATAATAGTGGTATCACCAACTGCTGTTGAGGAAAAGTAATGTTAGAGGAGGATATCCTGTTACACTACTTACAGCATAACCTGCAGAAAAATATGGTTCCTTCAAAACTTTAAATTCGTTAATGGACTGAATTAATGGTCTCAACTTTAAAATTTTGTCAGATAATTATGATGTACGAATCCATATAAGCCATATGCTAAATAAATAAAGAAATACTCACTCTCACTGTGTGATAGTACATTGTCAGAAAATTATGGTGTACAAAAGCTAGTCCACAGGACTGCCTGGGTGGTATTTTTGCTGTATACCTCACTGCTCTTTTCTGAATTTTAATTTTTTTTTTAGGTAGCCAGCTTGTGCACTTGTTTTTATGTGATCAAAAGCAATGTTATTACGTTTAGTTGCTCTAGTGATTTTATTTATTTCTATTTTTAGGTTGTAACTATGGAGTAAGTCCAACAGTGTCTTAGTGTCGTCTGTTCTTTTCCTCATGTCTGTGTTCAAATGCCCCTATAACTATTAAATAAACACATTTTTTAAACTCTTACATTGGACTTTCTAGCTGTTCAAAGAATGTTCTCATGTCACCATTTGGTGATCAGTACAGGCCTAATACACAGTGCATCTTCTATGGAATTTTTATTCCCACCACTGCAGTTTCGAAGCTCTGTTCTGCAGCATATTTTGTGATATTTTGGATGCTTTAATTAATCTGTAGCTAGAGAAAATGACAATCCAGCTGTAATGTTCTGCAAAAGCTGGTTACATGAGTGTGAATCTCCACTTAATTTTCTTTTAGCCTATGCTGTGTTTCTGCTAGAATGTTTGACTTATAGCCCTGCAACATCACTCCTCATCCATCTGCTTTACAGTTTATGTGCTAAACATCCTGATGAAGTATTTTACCTGTTTTCCCTAAATTTAATGATTCCCCTTCTTGTGATGCACTAAGTCATTTACTAGCTCCTCATGTTGTTGTTGC
Organism: Schistocerca piceifrons; assembly: GCF_021461385.2. Classification (NCBI taxonomy): domain Eukaryota; kingdom Metazoa; phylum Arthropoda; class Insecta; order Orthoptera; family Acrididae; genus Schistocerca; species Schistocerca piceifrons. Next base: position 435,967,706 of record NC_060139.1, on the reverse strand, counting down.
ACTATACTGAATTTTTATTTCTTTGACCCTAAAACTGAACCATCTCTTTAAATTGTGTTTTAATTCCCAACAATATTTATACACTAGTAACTGAAATTAGTATTTTCACTCACACTTTTTAATGAGCTCTATATCGGCTTACGCATTGTCATAAAAGGTCCTCAGTGTGTGTGTGTGTGTGTGTGTGTGTGTGTGTGTGTGTGTGTGTGTGTGTGTGTGTTGGGGCTTATGGGCGCTCAACGTCGAGGTCATCAGCGCCCTCACTTAATGTGACAGGCCTCCTAGGTCTCGGGCACCTACCCTGACTGGATGGTTCTAGTGCTGCTGTTTTAGGTCTCCCAGGCCTCAGGCATATCCACAGTGTGGTTTCTGTTGCTGTCAGCTCCTGTGTTCAGTGGCTGCCCTTGTTCGCCTGCTGCTGTAACTGACGATCCTTCAGTGTTTATTTTTGGCATCAGTGAATATGCCATTTGCTGTTCTGTGCAGGATAGGGGGAGATGTAGTATGGGCATAGGGGGGGGGGGGATACAATCCAATTTCTTGCATTTTGAAGCCTTTTTCAGTAGCTTGAGGTAAGGTCTTGGGTTCTGTACACAAGGTGCAGAATGATTGCACAATTTTTTGACTTATAAGAAATTTTTCCTTTTCATTTAAGTGCATGCCATGTCTGTATAATGTTCTCTTGCCATACCATCTATTGCAAGGAAGTATGCGTTGAGAATGACCTGGTAGATTCTAGTATATAAATTATAGTGTTAGTTCTTTACTTCTTCATTTAAACATGAAAAATAAGCAAGATCATATCTTTTAGTGCTACCCATAACAAGTATTAGATATTTATGTAAACCATACAGTGTCTCTTGCAAGAAATGAGGGTCTTTATTGAGTTTGTTTCAGTAGCTATCATTTGATCCTGATATTAGAAAATGCACTGAGTATCTACCAACCTGCCAACTGTCCAAAACATGAGACAGTTTCTGGTGATTGGTGTGAGTATGTTCAACAAACTACCTGTTGAATTGCAGAACCTGCCACTGGACAACTTCAAGAAACAAATTGCTGAAGGCCTAAAACAATGCCCACTATACTCGGTCCAAGAATTCTTTGATTGTGAAGAAAGTGAATGGACAAGTGAACATGACATAGTCTATATACATCACCTGTATAAAGTTTGGATGTTATTCTGTGATTCACTATATTGTAAATCACTTGATTGTAACTTTGACGCAGTCTGTCCAGCCATGGCTGGTCAATGAGGAAGACCTGGTAATAAATGGGATCATTCCTGCGGCAGTTTGTTACTACTTTGCCCATTGTGACTCCTAGTTTCACATAACTTGTCATCTTAACATTTTGCTCATACTGTAAAATTTCAGCAAATTCTCTTTCATGGCTCTCAGCATTGTATTATTATGTCACAACTATTTTTCTTTAAGGCTATTTTTGCACTTTCATTTGATTACTCAAGATTTAGGCCTACTGCCCTCTCACTGTCCTTGTATATTCACCATGTTTAACCTTCCTCACTTCTGTTCACATTCCTGTTTTCTTCTTTTTGGGCATTTGCTGGAATTTCTGTTTTCTGGTTTGTTCTGCTCTGTATTTTTCGCTGTCTGTCATTTCTTCTGTGGAAATATTCAGTTTCTTGAAGTCTTGATGGTTTCCTTTACTCAGTTGGTTTTCACTGTACCAGTTGTCACTATGTTAAAAATCAATTTGGTCAGTATATTTTCGTTCATTTTATGCATGTATCCATAGAACTTTGCCCTTCTTTTCCTGATGTTGTTTATAATTGTGCCTGTCCATTCATACAGTTTTTTTTGTCAGTCTCTTTATCCAAATCCCCTCTCTCTGAAACGGCCTGTAGATCTTTCTCAGAAATTCCCTCTCTTGTTCTTTCATCTCCTTGACTTTTGTTCTTTCCTTGATTACTGTTGTTTCTGAGGCATCCAAGGACTCTGGTAAGACTACTGTACTTAAGTGTCTTAATCTGGGATTTATATAAATACTTCTTTTGTTGTAATGGTCCCATATAAGTCTGCATGCTTTTTTTAGTTCTGTGATCCTTTCTTCATTGGGTGTCAAGTTCAGTCCTGTTTTCTATATATGTAGATGTATGGTAGATTCTAGTATATAATTTATAATGTTAGTTCTTTACTTCTTCATTTAAACATGAAAAATAAACAAGGAATTTGAAAATTTCTACTTGTGTTATCTTTCCATATTTCATTAACACTGGGTGTGAGTTGTGGATTTTGAGTCCATATACTGGATTCTTTCATGGGAGATTTGTAGTCCTGTTTTGGATGAGATTTCATGTAGTGTTTCTAGAGATTTTTTGCCTCTTGTTCTGTTATTTGTTGTGATGGCTATATCATCAGCAAAGGTCAGACATTTTATGTTGATGGTTCTATCATTATGTCTCCCCATCTTTACTCCGTAGATCCCTTTGTCCAATGTCTTGATTATTTTCCCCAAAATGGAGAAAAATTGAATGGCTGACAGGCCATCACCCTGTCTCAATCCATCTTGATTTCCAATAGTACCGAGATCTCTTCCATAAACTTCACTTTGGAGGTTGTATTTCTTAATGTTTCCTTGATTAACTTTTTGGTATTGTTGTCCACCTTCATTCTTTCAGTGTATTGAAGAGTGGTTATCTATCTACTGAGTTGCAAGCCTGCTTGAAGTCGATGAATGTTACTGTGGTGTTCCTGGACTTTATTGTTGTTAATATTGTTTTCAGGCATCAGATCTGTTCGCTGCATGAGCTTCCCTTTCTTAACCCTGTAAAGGGACACCATCCTCTAGTATTACCCTTCCCCAACAGAAGTAATCAGTACCAAAAACATATTTTTGAATTTTGAATATGTTAATGTTGTCTCAAACAATGGAAAAGCCAGGATGAAATGTAACAGTATTATGAAAAGGAAAGTTGCTACTCACCATATAGTGCAAATGCTGAGTAGCTGATAGGCATAACAGAAAGACTTTTTGTTGTGCCTATCTGTGGCTCACCATCTCCGCTATATGAGTAGCAACTTTCCTTCTCATAATATTGTTAATATTGTCTCAGATATTTTCCTAAAAGAATTTCATATGATTTTGTACATGGTGTATTATATTTCAGGCTAAAATCTATAAAAATAAATTACTTTATTTTTGTTGTAACAATCAATATGTACTGGCTCTGTATGTACAGTTAAAATAATTTTTTTTAGAAACTGTTTGAAATTACGGAATATTTGGGACACTTAAAATTTCTATAATTATTTACACAATTTGGCACTATGTATTATGTTAATTTCAGGATTCATTGGTAAAATGATAACATAAGTTATTGTAAACCCTTTGGAATATTGTTAGTACCGCAGAGGGAAGTAGTAGTGGGCATGCCTCTGATGTGATTGGACATTGTAATAAAATGTGGCAAAAATGTTTTGTGGTGAAGTTTGAGGTGTGTATCATTGTTTAACACAAGAAAAACAATGTTCAATATACCATGTCTTATTATGGACATTCTCCATCAAAAACATAACACGTAATGTGTAATCCAGGGTGCTGCTTCTTGATGCTGCCGTAGGTTCATTTTGATGCTACTGCATTGGCACATGGTATTTATGCAATGGATTTAATAAGTTTGAGTGTTCCTGTTCACTATACATTATATTTCATGCAGTAGATGTTCAGCAGCAAACTTAAAAAGTCTGACTACATGCTGTTGATACACAATTCAGTCTAAGACTGACTTACGGTGGCATTCAAATCACCTCTATTTATATGATTTTAAACATTTAATGTCACTGTTACACACTGAATTTTGCATATTAACAATTAAAGTTTTTACATACTAACAATTAAAGTTTTTACATACATCTTCCCAAATTACATAGAAAATTACATGGAATTACAATGAATAATTTCATACAAAGACAGGAAAGAATCTGTTTCTATCAAGACTATAAATTACATGTTTTATCATTGCAACAATATATTTCATTAATTTGCATATATTATTTTACTGACTTAAAGGAAATCACCCTATCATTTACAGGTGAACAGAGTGATTAGTTTTATTCAATGAAAGGCCTAGGTTCAATTAATTAAATTTTGTACAAGGAAAATTTTACATTTCTATGTAGTTGTAATTGCAGTTCTCTAACACCAATCAGACCATAAGCATGTTTGATTCTGACTGAAAAATCATCCTGTCATATTTCTGTTAGGAGACTAAACAATTTCTGATTTAAAAAAGATACAAATAGCTGTCTCTCAATGACATGAAATATTGGAACTTTAATCATTAATTACTCCAAAATCACAACAGCAATTTTATTCATACCAAGTGCCTGTAATTTGTATTGTGAGTAAATTATGATGTTATGTAAGTTTTTAATCCAATATGTTTCCTTCAGTCTATATACTGGTGAGACACAATGTAAACAATGTCAAAGCAACAGTTTAAATTAGTTAGTAAATTGCTGCATGAAGAATCTTTGGTGTATCACATCCCGATAACCGGAAACATGTTTCCTTGAATTCTATATACTGGCAAGACACAATGTAGACAATGTCAAAGCGACAGCTTAAATTGGTGTAAATTACTAGTATTACATATATGCCCTCTTTTGTAGAGTGAAGATGAGACTGTAATAGGATACAGGACCCGAAAAGGGGTTGTGGTGTTACAACATGCCTTTATTTTTGGGAAGAGCAATGTAATTTTCGGCTTTGTTGACATGTAGATTGGAAAGACAGTTTGATATAGAAATATGTGAGAAAATAAAATTTTCGAGTAAAACGAAAATATACAGCGCAGGCTCACTTCAAATTTATTAGGTCAATTGGAACCATGAGAACATATAATGTCAAAAATTCGTCTTAAAGAATCAGCCCCTAGACCTGAAGAACTGGAACCAAATATGAGAAAAGAAGATATGTAAAAAGTTTATTGTAAATCTTACTCCTCTCAAAGCTTATTAAATGAGTTAACCATAAAGACAGTGATAATTAACAAATGATGTGATGGAGGGTTAGATTACAACCCTCCTTGGAATCCTCCTATTTGTGGATCTACCTGTCCCTCTAGCCAATTTAACACAACTTTGGATAGAATTTTGTGTCACAAGCAGTAGTGAAAGTCCTCTGCAGTTATAATGGTCTGTTTCATATCCTTTCCCATAGAGCATCTATATTGTGGCTGACTTCCATTCTTCTGGTACCTTTTCTGTTTCCCAGATGTTTTTGATTACTTGCCACACTTGCAAGATGAGGCCCTGCACTTGGGACCAGCAATGGTGGAGTTGACTTCTGCATTTAAACATCAATTATTCTTCAGCATTGTATCACATTTGTCTTTTAAGCTATGCATCGCATCAAGTAACAGAAAAAAATTCTTTTGTGTTGAATTTTAGACTTAATTCATCTTTACAACAATTTTGACACAATCAGTACCAGCACAACTGTAACGGTGTTCCACTTTGCATTTTCAGGGTGTGTATGACCCAAGACAACCGGGAGATCCAGGAAAAACCCGGGAATTTTTTAGAATTCTGGGAATTTTACATTGTTTTAGTTTTCAGTTAAATTTTTGTAATTTTGACTGGTAAGAACTGATACTCTAATAAAGGATATTACTGTACCCTGCTACTGCAGAATAATACTGCAGAAATAAAACATGAATGAGAGAAAAAATGAAAATAAGACTTAAATTGAAAAGGAAATGCACCTTATACAACAACGAAAGACAGTGCTCATACAAGCGTCTGCCAACAGCAAAATGTGCCAAAGGCTTTAGGAAGACTGTCCAATAATCTATAACAATAAATTGCCTGTGATGAGCATGACATCACAAATGTTTATGTTGAATTTGTTTTAGCAATTACGAATAGCACATGTGCAGTTGAGTCGCATATGAGTCGTACCTCCTCCTGCTTCTGGCTACAGAAATGTGGCTTTTGGCTGTGTAAGCAATCACAGCAAGCAGCTAGATGCTACCAGGGAAAATTTTATTGGTGTACCCAAGCTGCCAGATTCACGCATGCGCAACAGGCCTGGATCTAGGAGGAAGGGAGCGGGGGCAAACTGAGGTATCTGACCTGGGTGGCAATTTGAGGGGGGGGGGGGGGGGATGCCAAATTCATATTCTTGAGGAAGAAAACCTTGTTTCACAAAGCACTTAGTATCCAGTGCACATTGGCCAATAGATTAATTTATATGATCTTGAAACACATCCTTATTGGTTTTTGAAAATTTTGGACACATACTAAGTTGATTTCTGAATGAATCATAAGTTGATTTTTGAATGCATGCATAATGTACATGATGTCTCTGTCAGGGGAATCCTCATTGCATCTAGAAATAAACTTTCCTGCAGGTGAAATGGGACAGGGCTATAAGAGCTGAGCGGAGTAAAGCAGAATGGATGAATGCCAATTGCTGTCTAATGATGTGATTGACTTGGTTTATGAATGATCAGCATTGTTTCAATTATTAATGAAATGCATAGGGCACGGCCGACTTCCTTCCCCATCCTTCCCTAGTCCGATGAGACCGATGACCTTGCAGTTTGGTCTCTTCCCCAAAACAATCCAATCCAATCCAGAGTGGATATAAACAACTAACAGGAATAACAGGTAAGAAATATTACAAATGGCTCTGAGCACTATGGGACTTAACTGCTGTGGTCATCAGTCCCCTAGAGCTTAGAACTACTTAAACCTAGCTAACCTAAGGACATCACACACATCCATGCCCGAGGCAGGATTTGAACCTGCGACCTTAGCGGTTGCGCGGTTCCAGACTGTAGCACCTAGAACCGCTCAGCCACTCCGGCCGGCAGGTTAGTTTAAATGGCTGTTCAACAAACGTACCACAAGATACTAAATGGTTATGTACAGCTTCCAGAAAATGAATATTATCTTCTTGGTGTATCCAAGAAAATGAAATTTTTGCAGAAAATTTTTGGCCAGATTGCTACACTAGTAGGGGCAAGTTGTACAGTCCCTAGGTAACAGCTGCTTAAATTCTGTTCTGAAAGTAGCATGGAAAATGCACTGTATGAACGTGTAACAATACCTAACGAGAGAATAATCGCATGATAACAAAACTGATGATTCTGACAGTGTTTGTGAAGCTAAGCAGTGAATAAATTTTGACAATGGCAGGAACAGTTACAGAATTAGTGATGACAAGATTGTTTGTTAGAAGGGGTAAGGAGAAGAAATGAGGACATCACACAAATTATGGAAGAATATGACGATTTCAAATTTATACAAAAATTTCGTACTACTACTTTTTGATCTCATGCTTGAGAAACTGGAGTGTATGAATGAAATGTGGAACTATTTCCTAACTTAAAGCTTTTTTCTTGTAGTATGCCTAATAGGCATTCCATATTGGTACTTCATGAATTGTAGTCTGTTGTTTTATGAAAATGACCATTTGTGCCAAAACAGTCTCATTTATTTGGTGTCTGTTACAATTGCTGCAATATTAGAAATGCCTATTTTGTTTTATCTAGCAGACAGCGACAAAGTAGATGTAAGCTGATTGAGAAACTACACCAGTCTTGGGTAGATTTGTATTAATAGCTTTTTTAGTATTAGACAACAACATTTCAATTTTTCATGTAGCAAAACGTTTGACGAACTTTGATAAGGTAGTAGATTCTTTCACAGAAAGGAAAGCACACCATGTAAAGCTGTAGCAAGATTAGAAAGAAGAAAATGCTAGGAGCTAAGGATTGAAGAAATGTATACTGTCTTGCTTGTCTCTTGTCTTTACTGGTTTTATGTAGCCTCAGATAAATAATCTCATCCAGTATTAATTGTGAGGTCTTGTTTTTAAACTGTCCAACTGGGAGCAGGAGAGGTACCACAGGGCATTTTAATTTCCACTGTCCTGAATATACGAATAACTTGTCTCTCATTTCCTTGAACACATATGTTTTTTGTATTAGACTTTTCAGAAAGATGTGCACTACAAAATGAACATATTTTTCAAAATTTGATTTTTTTAAAACTCAAACGCTCTTGGGAGGGGGCTGGGAGGGGCATGGAATTGCCCCCTCCAGGGAGGGAGGGAGGGACAGAGAGGGGCGGGAGAGGTGCGGAATTTCCCTGGTTTGGAAATATCGTAGATTTGGGGCGGATCCCCAGAGCAGTCTGAGTTATAGTGGGAAAGTGTGTAGTCTCCATGTACCCATGTTTACATTTAGTAATTTTACTGTTTCCTCTTTGTGTACTGCTCTCACGTCAAGATAAGTCCCTGCAGTTGCACTATCCTCTGTGTCCTTGGTGGCTCAGACAGATAGAACGTCTGCCATGTAAGCAGGAGATCCTGGGTTCGAGCCCTGGTAGGGGCACACATTTTCAACTGTCTCTGTTGACATATCAATGCCTTCATGTGACTAGGGGTATACAAATGGCTCTGAGCACTATGGGACTCAACTGCTGTGGTCATAAGTTCCCTAGAACTTAGAACTACTTAAACCTAACTAACCTAAAGACATCACACACATCCATGCCCAAGGCAGGATTCGAACCTGCGACCGTAGCGGTCGTGTGGTTCCAGACTGTAGGGCCTTTAACCGCTCGGCCACTCTGGCTGGCTAAGGGTATACATTTCATTGTAATTTCATATAAATTTTGTTTTCTAGAAGCAGCACAGAACCATATAAAATATCTGCTGGCAGTCAAGCAACAATGAATCAGCTTGTGTGTTGTTAGTTGCAGCTTTCTGGGCTTTGTAAAGGAAAACAGTGTGCAGAGTTTCATGTACGTAAGTGTAATCTAAGTGATGTCAGTTTGCACATATATTCTTTGACTATTGTTGAAATGAAGAAGCAGAAGCTTTGCCTGATTCTTCTGTAATTTATGTACATGCCTCTTACTTTAGCACCTATGTAATGATGTAAAGTAATGGTGGAAATGTAACAAGATAGTCTTCAGTCAAACAACTTCATAAGATAAAATTCTGAATTTCATACTTCTTTAGCCATCTTTCTTCTGCAAACTGTATGTGGGCAATGCTTCCATTAATAAGTAATAATTATTCTGGAATCTTCTTGTTGTCTCCATTGCTAAAAATAGTACCAAGCTTATGTTTTCTGTCTCTGGTCCAAATACATATCTTCCCCCTCTGTAATTAGCATTGTTAGTTCATACATCTCTGTTGCTTACTAAATGAATGTACTCAGTGTGCCATGAGAGGGATTTTTCTAACGTAAAAAACCACATGTGTGTGCTAAACACACTTTTACACTTGACTGGTGGCTTGCTCTGTGTAGTGTACACCCAGCCTACTCAGGAGGGACCTATGGTTTTATACTGAATAGTGTAGTAATAAAACTCCAAGAGGAACACAGAATTGATGAGCCATCTCATGTAATCTCTTGACCTATCACCAGATCAGAGAGTTCTGGAAATGATAAACCAATGTGCAAGCTATGCATTCACATTACATGCAATATTACTGGCCTTACGTATTTCATCCAGGCAAAAACAGTGTGTGGAGTGATCTCTGAATTTATGAGAGAAAAGTTATTGGTGCCAACATGATGGTTACATTATTATTTTGGAAGAAAATTGCAAAGTGAAGAAGTGATCTAAGGCAGTACAACAAAAACCAGTTTGTGCCAGAGAGGAACATAACACTACAGAAAAAAAATATTTACAATAAGTTACCAAAAGAAAGTAAAGTAAAAAATGATCTTAAAAAATTTAAAGCAATATTAAAAGAATGTGTATTAATGCATTGCTTCTATAGTCTAGAAGAGTTCCTCAAAAATCTTTGAGAGACTAAGAAAATTAATGTTATGTGTTTAAGCCACATACTTTATTATTTACAAAAATATTGCTTAAATATGACTACCTACTTGTAACATGTAAAGACTGTAATCATTAATACTGTATACGTTTGCTCATATTTTCAATTGTAATTTTCTAACTAAAGTCAGAGATGAAAAAAATGTATTCATTAACAAATGTAAACATAAAGATAAATTTACATCGACATGTCTGATGTCTGATGTGCTATGCTGTACATGTAAGACTTACAGGACCAAATAAATATGAATACAAAGACAAAAAGAAAAAAGTACAACTTACCTCCTTGCTGAATAGCTTCATACTGTTCTCATGGATCTTTTTTTGTGGTACTTTTGAAAGAAATGAGAGTATATCATTGCTGTCTGTTGAATTACATCCCAAAGATGCTGCCAATTTTAATGTATTCTTGCGTGGCTCATTTGTGAATGCCCAAGGACAAAATGCTGCACCACTCTGAATAATTGCCTTATGGAAAAGACCTGTAACCAGGTGAGGATATTATTAATGCCAATTAGTACCTGTCTCATGCACTATGGTGTAGAACAAGTCAGGTCATGAGCTACTAATAACACTTTTCTTAACAGATGCACATTACCCAGTTGAATTTGAATGTGTCAAACAGTGAAAGGTATCTATGTAACCGTAGCAAGTACATCATTCTTTTCCTCTATGAATGGTACAAATTATTTGTAGAACTTTCTGTGTCAGCTATGTGATATCATTGAGCGCGCACACACACACACACACACACACACACACACACACACACACACACACACACACACACACACACACATATATATATATAAAAAATAGAGGGAAACATTCCACGTGGGAAAAATGTATCTAAAAACAAAGAGTCTGTAACTTACCAAATGAAAGCATTGGTACATTGATAGAGACAAAAAACACACACACAAATTTCAAGCTTTCGCAACCCACGGTTGCTTCATCAGGAAAGAGGGAAGGAGAGGGAAAGACAAAAGGATGTGGGTTTTAAGGGAGAGGGTAAGGAGTCATTCCAATTCCGGGGACGGAAAGACTTACCTTGGGGGGAAAAAGGGACAGATATATACTTGCACACACGCACATATCCATCCGCACATGTACAGACACAATCAGACATATATAAAGGCAAAGAGTTTGGGCAGAGATGTCAGTCGAGGCGGAAGTACAGAGGCAAAGATGTTATTGAATGACAGGTGAGGTCTGAGCGGCAGCAACTTGAAATTAGTGGAGGTTGAGGCCTGGTAGGTAACGGGAAGAGAGGACATATTGAAGAGCAAGTTCCCATCTCTGGAGTTCTGATAGGTTGGTGTTAGTGGGAAGTATCCAGATAACCCGGACGATGTAACACTGTGCCAAGATGTGCTGGCCGTGCACCAAGGCAGGTTTAGCCACAGGGTGATCCTCATTACCAACAAACACTGTCTGCCTGTGTCCATTCATGCGAATGGACAGTTTGTTGCTGGTTATTCCCACATAGAAAGCTTCACAGCGTAGGCAGGTCAGTTGGTAAATCATGTGGGTGCTTTCACACGAGGCTCTGCCTTTGATCGTGTACACCTTCTGGGTTACAGGACTGGAGTAGGTGGTTGTTGGAGGGTGCATGGGACAGGTTTTACACCGGGGGTGGTTACAAGGGTAGGAGCCAGAGGGTAGGGAAGGAGGTTTGGGGATTTCATAGGGATGAACCAAGAGGTTACAAAGGTTAGGTGGATGGTGGAAAGACATTCTTGGTGGAGTGGGGAGGATTTCATGAAGGATGGATCTCATTTCAGGGCAGGATTTGAGGAAGTCATATCCCTGCTGGAGAGCCACATTCAGAGTCTGATCCAGTCCCAGAAAGTATCCTGTCACAAGTGGAGCACTTTTGGGGTTCTTCTGTAGGAGGTTCTGGGTTTGGGGTGATGAGGAAGGGGCTCTGGTTATTTGCTTCTGTACCAGGTCGGGAGGGTAGTTGCGGGATGCGAAAGCTGTTTTCAGGTTGTTGGTGTAATGGTTCAGGGATTCAGGACTGGAGGTGTATGTTAAACCATCAGTGTCAAAGGAGTACTATATTACACAGATCAATGCAGCCACTAATACTGAGCACACAACTGACTATGTGCTAATATCTTTGTAATGTCAGTACACACTCTGACTTCAAACAGGTTGACAAAATTACTGTACAATATTTCGAACCATGTAAGATTTCTCAATGAAATGTTAACTGACCTATTTCCACACTTCAAAGCAACACGTAGACAATTCTGTAGATCTCCAGATTTTACCTAGTATTCCCACATAATATATTGTTAGTATCTTTTAAATAAACACTATATATATTCTGCTTTTTTTCCTAGGCAATATTGAATTTTCCTGCTGTAAACAATAGTGACATACTATCCAGCATCAAATTCTGAGACTATGTTTAACTGTTTATATGTAGTAACTGTAGTTTAACAGTTTATATGTAGTTGATCTAAATGATTAATGGAAAATCTCATGTAAGATGTGAAACAAATACTAACAAAGATTTTTGCAAAAACAGACATAATGTCTTATGGGATAACAGCAATCAGTGATTTTATAATGTTACTTTAAATCCGTCTTGATAGCAAACTTTTTTATTATTCATATGACCGGTTTCGGTTCATGTGAAAGTTGCTGAATTGGACGGGTTACTCCTGTAACTTAAATATCAGATCTGAAGATGGTTCTGTATGAACCGAAACCAGTCATATAAATAATAAAAAAGTTTGCAATCAAGACGGATTTAAAGTAACACTAACAAAGAGATAGAGGGGCTGGCCAGTACTTACCTCAGCTCAGTACAGCTGATAGATACACATAAAACAGAACTGAAAATTTACATTCCTAGCTTTCGGAACTTTGTTCCTTCATCAGGGAGGAGAGAGGGGAAAAAAGGGAAGAAGGGAAAGTGGATTCAGTTACTCACAACCCAGGTTATGAAGCAACAGGGAAAGGTAAACAGGGAGGGTAGCAAGGATGGAGGCATGGTTGTCAGAGGGAAGCCAAAGATATTCTACTGTAGGTACTGTGCCAGCTTCAAACCAAAGAGGATGCATACAGAAGTAAAGAGGTATATAGTATAAAGATAAACACAACTATGTAGGATGAAAAGATGCGTGAATGGCTAAAGAGGAAAGGGAAAGAGGAGAAGACTGAAGAGTGAATGGGAGTGAGGTTGTTTAACGTAGGTTCAGTCCAGGGGAATGGCGGGATGAAGGGATGTGTTGGAGTGCAAGTTCCCATCTCCGCAGTTCAGAGGGACTGGTGTTGGGTGGGAGAAGCCAAATGGCACATACGGTGTAGCAGGTTCCTAGGTCCCTAGAATTATGCTGGAGGGCATGCTCCGCTACTAGGTATTGCGCATCTCCTAGGCAGACAGTTCGTCTGTGTCCGTTCCTGCGCTCAGCCAGTTTATTTGTTGTCATGTCAATGTAAAAGGCTGTGCAGTGCAGGCATGTCAGTTGATAAATGACATGTGTAGTTTCACACGTAGCCCTGCCTTGAATTGTGTGTGTTTTACCAGTAGCGGGGCTGGAGTAGGTGGTTGTGGGGGGATGCATGGGGCAGGTTTTGCAGCGGGGTCGGTTACGGGGGTAGGAACCGCTGGGTAGAGAAGGTAGTCTGGGAATATTGTAGGGTTTAACAAGGATGTTACGGAGGTTAGGGGGGGCGACAAAAGGCACCTCTGGGTGGTGTGGGGAGAATTTTGTCAAGGGATGATCTCATTTTAGGGGTTGACTTGAGAAAGTCATATCCCTGATGGAGTAATTTGTTGATCTTTTCGAGGCCAGGATAATATTGGGTGACAAGGGGGATGCTTCTGTGTGGTCTGGGGGTAGGAACATTGTTGTTGGACTGGGAGGAATGTATTGCTCGGGAAATCTGTTTGTGGACAAGGTCTGCAGGATAGTTGCGGGAGAGGAAAGCACTGGTCAGGTTATTGGTGTAATTGTTGAGGGATTCGTCACTGGAGCAGATACGTTTGCCACGAATACCTAGGCTGTAGGGAAGGGAGCGTTTGATGTGGAAAGGATGGCAGCTATCAAAGTGAAGGTACTGTTGTTTGTCTGTGGGTTTGATATGGACAGAGGTGTGGATGTGAGCTTCAACAAGATGAAGGTCAACATCCAGGAAGGTGGCTTGGGTTTTGGAGAAGGACCAGGTGAAATTCAGATTCGAAAAGGAGTTGAGGTTATGGAGGAAATTAAGGAGTGTTTCTTCACCATGAGTCCAGACCACAAAGATGTCATCTATAAACCTATACCAGGCCAGGGGAAGCAGCTGTTGGGTCTTCAGGAAAGCCTCTTCCATGCGGCCCATGAAGAGGTTGGCATAGGAGGGAGCCATCCTGGTTCCCATGGCCGTTCCCCTGATTTGTTTGTAGGTCCGGTCTTCAAAAGTGAAGTAATTATGGGTGAGGATGAAGTTGGTAAGTGTGATGAGGAACGAGGTTTTTGGAAGATCTTCGGGTGGGCGTTGGGAGAGGTAGTGCTCAAGGGCAGAGAGACCATGGGTATGTGGGATGTTTGTGTAAAGGGATGTAGCATCTATGGTGACAAGAAAGGTTTCAGGTGGGAGAGGAGTGGGAATGGATTTGAGGCATTCTAGGAAGTGGTTTGTGTCTTTGATGTAGGATGGGAGTCTGCGGGTGATAGGTTGTAGGTGCTGGTCTACCAGAGCTGAGATACGTTCGGTTGGGGATTTGAAGCCTGCTACAATGGGACGGCCAAGATGGTTCTCTTTGTGGATTTTGGGTAATAGGTAGAAGGTTGGGGTATGTGGCTCAGGTGGAGTGAGTAAGTCTATGGAAGCCGTTGTGAGGCCTTGTGAGGGACCTTGGATTTTTAGGATTTTTTTGCAGCTCAGTCTGGATGGAGGGAATGGGATCCTGGGTAACAGCTTTGTAGGTTGAGGTGTCAGAGAGTTGACGCAGTCCTTCTGCCACATACTCCACATGGTCAAGTACGACAGTTGTGGAGCCTTTATCCGCCGGGAGGATGACAATAGAGCGGTCTATTTTCAGCTCCTTAATGGCACGGGATTCAGCTGGGGTGATGTTGGGGGTTGTCGGGATGTTCTTCAAGAAGGACTGGGAGGCAACACTGGATGTGAGGAATTCCTGAAATGTCTGCAAGGGATGGTTTTGGGGGACGGGAGGAGGATCCCTTTGAGAAGGCAGTTGGAACTGTTCTAGACAGGGTTCAACACTGGGTCTAGTATTTGGGGGCTGTGTTTGGGTAGTGAAGTGATATTTCAAGTTGAGGTTCCGGGTGAATGAGAGGAGACCTTTAACCAGGGCAGTGTGGTTGAATTTAGGTGTGGGGCTAAAGGTTAAGCCTTTTGATAGAACAGATGTCTCTGGAGGAGAGAAGGATCTGGATGAGAGGTTTAGGACTGAATTGGGACTGGTGATATGTGGCATTTGACTGTGGTTATAGTTGAGATTTGGTCTGTGTGGGGTGTGTGCTGGGATGGGGAGATTGAGTAGGGTGGCTAGGCTAGGTTTGTTGGCTATGAGGGGGGTTTGTTGAAGGTTCTGTTGTGGTTGGTGTTTGTGAGGGATAGGGAGAGGGACCCCACTTCTTAGGTGTTGCACTAGCACTGTGGATAGTTTTTTCAGGTGGTGTGTGGCATGGAACTCAAGTTTGCAGTTGGCTTCTAGGATGATGTCCCTCAGTGTGTTCTCCAAGCAAGGATTTGAGAGGTGGAGGGCTTTGAAGAGAGATAGGAGCTGTTGGGAGTGGTGGTTACATGAAGTAGTGTAGAGATTCAGGACAAGTTGGGTAAGGGCTAAGGATTGAAGGTTCTGGAAGTCCAGGAGAGACTGGTGGAAGGAGGAATTGCACCCGGAGATGGGAACTTTTAAGGTAAGCCCTTTAGGGGTAATTCCAAAGGTTAAGCAGGACTGGAGGAAAAGTATGTGGGATTGCAGTTTGGCTACGGTGAATGCATGTTTCCGGAATGAATGTAAATAATGTGGTATAGGATTAGGGTACATAGTGGGTAACTGGTGGGTAGGGAAATTAAATAACTAAAGTTGAAATAGTAATCATAAGAAGGAGTAAAACACGGAGGGAAGGACGAGAAGGAAAGAAATTGTGTTGGTAATGTTCAATACCAAAGGAAGACCACTAAATAAGAAAAATACGGAAAAAGTTGACCAGACCAAGCAAGTATGTCCAGATCAGGGGAAAAGAACACACGTTGCTCAAAAACAGAGATAGCGAGTGGCGAAAAAAGATCGCGCGTGCCGCAAAAGCGATCGCGCGTGCCGCAAGAGCGAACGCGCGGGCCGCAAAAAAGAACGCGCGTGCCGCAAAAAAGATCGCGGGTGGCGTAGAAATGTCCCAAAAAAATTTTCTTGTGGCAGAGAAACATAGCCAATGGCACAAAATTATCGCCAGCAACAAGAAATCGACGGAAATGGATGATACTGGTAGGTGTGGAAGAGATTGTTGGCAGTGATTATTGGCTGGGAAACAGCGAATAACGAACGTTAAAACTATGGAATGTTGAATAAATAAATCAATAAATAAAAAAGAGAAGAGGACTATAAACGGAACAAGATAATAGGAGGAAGATGAAACTAGCACAGTTGGTGACGAAAATATTTATTTATGTATATATAAAACTCTGAAGAAGAGAAAGTGTTAAGATGATAGACGTAAGTGATAGCTAACAAAAGGGACAAAACAATGAAGGATGTGGAGCATATAGGTGATCTAAATGATTAATGTACAATCAAATATAAGATGTGAAACAAATACTAACAAAGAGATAGAGGGGCTGGCCAGTACTTACCTCAGCTCAGTACAGCCGATAGATACACATAAAACAGAACTGAAAATTTACATTCCTAGCTTTCGGAACTTTGTTACTTCATCAGGGAGGAGAGAGGGGAAAAAAGGGAAGAAGGGAAAGTGGATTCAGTTACTCACAACCCAGGTTATGAAGCAACAGGGAAAGGTAAACAGGGAGGGTAGCAAGGATGGAGGCATGGTTGTCAGAGGGAAGCCAAAGATATTCTACTGTAGGTACTGTGCCAGCTTCAAACCAAAGAGGATACATACAGAAGTAAAGAGGTATATAGTATAAAGATAAACACAACTACGTAGGATGAAAAGATGCCTGAATGGCTAAAGAGGAAAGGGAAAGAGGAGAAGACTGAAGAGTGAATGGGAGTGAGGTTGTTTAACGTAAGTTCAGTCCAGGGGTATGGCGGGATGAAAGGATGGGTTGGAGTGCAAGTTCCCATCTCCGCAGTTCAGAGGGACTGGTGTTGGGTGGGAGAAGCCAAATGGCACATACGGTGTAGCAGGTTCCTAGGTCCCTAGAATTATGCTGGAGGGCATGCTCCGCTACTGGGTATTGCGCACCTCCTAGGCGGACAGTTCGTCTGTGTCCGTTCATGCGCTCAGCCAGTTTATTTGTTGTCATGCCGATGTAAAAGGCTGTGCAGTGCAGGCATGTCAGTTGATAAATGACATGTGTAGTTTCACACTTAGACCTGCCTTGAATTGTGTGTGTTTTACCAGTAGCGGGGCTGGAGTAGGTGGTTGTGGGGGGATGCATGGGGCAGGTTTTGCAGCGGGGTCGGTTACAGGGGTAGGAACCGCTGGGTAGAGAAGGTAGTCTGGGAATATTGTAGGGTTTACTAGGATGATACGGAGGTTAGGGGGGCGACGAAAGGCAACTCTGGTTGGTGTGGGGAGAATTTTGTCAAGGGGTGATCTCATTTCAGGGGTTGACTTGAGAAAGTCATATCCCTGATGGATTAATTTGTTGATGTTTTCGAGGCCAGGATAATATTGGGTGACAAGGGGGATGCTTCTGTGTGGTCCGGGGGCTAGGAACATTGTTGTTGGACGGGGAGGAATGTATTGCTCAGGAAATCTGTTTGTGGACAAGGTCTGCAGGATAGTTGCGGGAGAGGAAAGCACTGGTCAGGTTATTGGTGTACTTGTTGAGGGATTCGTCACTGGAGCAGAAACGTTTGCCACGAATACCTAGGCTGTAGGGAAGGGAGCGTTTGATGTGGAAAGGATGGCAGCTATCAAAGTGAAGGTACTGTTGTTTGTTTGTGGGTTTGATATGGACAGAGGTGTGGATGTGAGCTTCAACAAGATGAAGGTCAACATCCAGGAAGGTGGCTTGGGTTTTGGAGAAGGACCAGGTGAAATTCAGATTCGAAAAGGAGTAAAACATACACAATTCAAGGCAGGGCTACGTGTGAAACTACACATGTCATTTATCAACTGACATGCCTGCACTGCACAGCCTTTTACATCTGCATGACAACAACTAAACTGGCTGAGCGCAGGAACGGACACAGACGAACTGTCCGCCTAGGAGATGTGCAATACCCAGAAGCGGAGCATGCCCTCCAGCATAATTCTAGGGACCTAGGAACCTGCTACACCGTATGTGCCATTTGGCTTCTCTCACCCAACACCAGTCCCTCTGAACTGCGGAGATGGGAACTTGCACTCCAACACATCCCTTCATCCCGCCATTCCCCTGGACTGAACCTACGTTAAACAACCTCACTCCCATTCACTCTTCAGTCTTCTCCTCTTTCCCTTTCCTCTTTAGCCATTCACGCATCTTTTCATCCTACATAGTTGTGTTTATCTTTATACTATATACCTCTTTACTTCTGTATGCATCCTCTTTGGTTTGAAGCTGGCACAGTACCTTCAGTAGAATATCTTTGGCTTCCCTCTGACAACCATGCCTACATCCTTGCTACCCTCCCTGTTTACCTTTCCCTGTTGCTTCATAACCTGGGTTGTGAGTAACTGAATCCACTTTCCCTTCTTCCCTTTTTTCCCCTCTCTCCTCCCTGATGAAGGAACAAAGTTCTGAAAGCTAGGAATGTAAATTTTATGTGTATCTATCGGCTGTACTGAGCTGAGGTAAGGTAGGTACTGGCCAGCCCCTCTATCTTTTTGTTAGTATTTGTTTCACATCTTATATGAGATTTTCCATTAATCATTTAGATCACCTATATGGTCCACATCCTTCATTGTTTTGTCCCTTTTGTTAGCTATCACTTACGTCTATCATCTTAACACTTTCTCTTCTTCAGTGTTTTATATATACATAAATAAATATTTTCGTCACCAACTGTGCTAGTTTCATCTTCCTCCTATTATCTTGTTCCGTTTATAGTCCTCTTCTCTTTTTTATTTATTGATTTATTTATTCAACATTCCATAGTTTTAACGTTCGTTATTCGCTGTTTCCCAGCCAATAATCACTGCCAACAATCTCTTCCACACCGACCAGTATCATCCATTTCCGTCGATTTCTTGTTGCTGGCGATAATTTTGTGCCATTGGCTATCTTTCTCTGCCACAAGAAAATTTTTTTGGGACATTTCTGCGCCACCCGCGATCGCTTTTGTGGCACGCGCGATCTTTTTTCGCCACTCGCTATCTCTGTTTTTGAGCAACGTGTGTTCTTTTCCCCTGATCTGGACATACTTGCTTGGTCTGGTCAACTTTTTCCGTATTTTTCTTATTTAGTGGTCTTCCTTTGGTATTGAACATTACCAACACAATTTCTTTCCTTCTCGTCCTTCCCTCCGTGTTTTACTCCTTCTTATGATTACTATTTCAACTTTAGTTATTTAATTTCCCTACCCACCAGTTACCCACTATGTACCCTAATCCTATACCACATTATTTACATTCATTCCGGAAACATGCATTCACCGTAGCCAAACTGCAATCCCACATACTTTTCCTCCAGTCCTGCTTAACCTTTGGAATTACCCCTAAAGGGCTTACCTTAAAAGTTCCCATCTCCGGGTGCAATTCCTCCTTCCACCAGTCTCTCCTGGACTTCCAGAACCTTCAATCCTTAGCCCTTACCCAACTTGTCCTGAATCTCTACACTACTTCATGTAACCACCACTCCCAACAGCTCCTATCTCTCTTCAAAGCCCTCCACCTCTCAAATCCTTGCTTGGAGAACACACTGAGGGACATCATCCTAGAAGCCAACTGCAAACTTGAGTTCCATGCCACACACCACCTGAAAAAACTATCCACAGTGCTAGTGCAACACCTAAGAAGTGGGGTCCCTCTCCCTATCCCTCACAAACACCAACCACAACAGAACCTTCAACAAACCCCCCTCATAGCCAACAAACCTAGCCTAGCCACCCTACTCAATCTCCCCATCCCAGCACACACCCCACACAGACCAAATCTCAACTATAACCACAGTCAAATGCCACATATCACCAGTCCCAATTCAGTCCTAAACCTCTCATCCAGATCCTTCTCTCCTCCAGAGACATCTGTTCTATCAAAAGGCTTAACCTTTAGCCCCACACCTAAATTCAACCACACTGCCCTGGTTAAAGGTCTCCTCTCATTCACCCGGAACCTCAACTGGAAATATCACTTCACTACCCAAACACAGCCCCCAAATACTAGACCCAGTGTTGAACCCTGTCTAGAACAGTTCCAACTGCCTTCTCAAAGGGATCCTCCTCCCGTCCCCCAAAACCATCCCTTGCAGACATTTCAGGAATTCCTCACATCCAGTGTTGCCTCCCAGTCCTTCTTGAAGAACATCCCGACAACCCCCAACATCACCCCAGCTGAATCCCGTGCCATTAAGGAGCTGAAAATAGACCGCTCTATTGTCATCCTCCCGGCGGATAAAGGCTCCACAACTGTCGTACTTGACCGTGTGGAGTATGTGGCAGAAGGACTGCGTCAACTCTCTGACACCTCAACCTACAAAGCTGTTACCCAGGATCCCATTCCCTCCATCCAGACTGAGCTGCAAAAAATCCTAAAAATCCAAGGTCCCTCACAAGGCCTCACAACGGCTTCCATAGACTTACTCACTCCACCTGAGCCACGTACCCCTACCTTCTACCTATTACCCAAAATCCACATAGAGAACCATCCTGGCCGTCCCATTGTAGCAGGCTTCAAATCCCCAACCGAACGTATCTCAGCTCTGGTAGACCAGCACCTACAACCTATCACCCGCAGACTCCCATCCTACATCAAAGACACAAACCACTTCCTAGAATGCCTCAAATCCATTCTCACTCCTCTCCCACCTGAAACCTTTCTTGTCACCATAGATGCTACATCCCTTTACACAAACATCCCACATACCCATGGTCTCTCTGCCCTTGAGCACTACCTCTCCCAACGCCCACCCGAAGATCTTCCAAAAACCTCGTTCCTCATCACACTTACCAACTTCATCCTCACCCATAATTACTTCACTTTTGAAAACCAGACCTACAAACAAATCAGGGGAACGGCCATGGGAACCAGGATGGCTCCCTCCTATGCCAACCTCTTCATGGGCCGCATGGAGGAGGCTTTCCTGAAGACCCAACAGCTGCTCCCCTGGCCTGGTATAGGTTTATAGATGACATCTTTGTGGTCTGGACTCATGGTGAAGAAACACTCCTTAATTTCCTCCATAACCTCAACTCCTTTTCGAATCTGAATTTCACCTGGTCCTTCTCCAAAACCCAAGCCACCTTCCTGGATGTTGACCTTCATCTTGTTGAAGCTCACATCCACACCTCTGTCCATATCAAACCCACAGACAAACAACAGTACCTTCACTTTGATAGCTGCCATCCTTTCCACATCAAACGCTCCCTTCCCTACAGCCTAGGTATTCGTGGCAAACATATCTGCTCCAGTGACGAATCCCTCAACAATTACACCAATAACCTGACCAGTGCTTTCCTCTCCCGCAACTATCCTTCAGACCTTGTCCACAAACAGATTTCCCGAGCAATACATTCCTCCCCGTCCAACAACAATGTTCCTACCCCCAGACCACACAGAAGCATCCTCCTTGTCACCCAATATTATCCTGGCCTCGAAAAGATCAACAAATTACTCCATCAGGGATATGACTTTCTCAAGTCAACCCCTAAAATGAGATCATCCCTTGACAAAATTCTCCCCACACCACCCAGAGGTGCCTTTCGTCGCCCCCCCTAACCTCCGTAACATCCTTGTTAAACCCTACAATATTCCCAGACTACCTTCTCTACCCAGCGGTTCCTACCCCTGTAACCGACCCCGCTGCAAAACCTGCCCCATGCATCCCCCCACAACCACCTACTCCAGCCCCGCTACTGGTAAAACACACACAATTCAAGGCAGGGCTACGTGTGAAACTACACATGTCATTTATCAACTGACATGCCTGCACTGCACAGCCTTTTACATTGACATGACAACAAATAAACTGGCTGAGCGCAGGAACGGACACAGACGAACTGTCTGCCTAGGAGATGCGCAATACCCAGTAGCAGAGCATGCCCTCCAGCATAATTCTAGGGACCTAGGAACCTGCTACACCGTATGTGCCATTTGGCTTCTCCCACCCAACACCAGTCCCTCTGAACTGCGGAGATGGGAACTTGCACTCCAACACATCCCTTCATCCCGCCATTCCCCTGGACTGAACCTACGTTAAACAACCTCACTCCCATTCACTCTTCAGTCTTCTCCTCTTTCCCTTTCCTCTTTAGCCATTCACGCATCTTTTCATCCTACATAGTTGTGTTTATCTTTATACTATATACCTCTTTACTTCTGTATGCATCCTCTTTGGTTTGAAGCTGGCACAGTACCTACAGTAGAATATCTTTGGCTTCCCTCTGACAACCATGCCTCCATCCTTGCTACCCTCCCTGTTTACCTTTCCCTGTTGCTTCATAACCTGGGTTGTGAGTAACTGAATCCACTTTCCCTTCTTCCCTTTTTTCCCCTCTCTCCTCCCTGATGAAGGAACAAAGTTCCGAAAGCTAGGAATGTAAATTTTCAGTTCTGTTTTATGTGTATCTATCGGCTGTACTGAGCTGAGGTAAGTACTGGCCAGCCCCTCTATCTCTTTGTTAGTATTTGTTTATATGTAGTAAAACATTACAAAATGCCTTATCATCTATTACACAAATGGGCAGTAGGCTATTTGACCTATGTTAGGGAATATAAGTTAGTTATTTTCATTCCTATCATGCTAGCTGGTTAATACCTGAAGTATATGAGAATTTGATAAGGCAATGAAACCTACCTTTAGCCATTGGTGACAGCATGAGATAGTGCACAGATGCACCACCTGCACTTTCTCCGAAAATTGTAATGTTGTTTGGGTCTCCACCAAATGATGCAATATTTCTCTTGACCCACTGCAGAGCCATCACTTGGTCCTTAAGGCCCATATTTCCAGGTAAAACTGAATCACCTGTGCTTAGAAAACCTATAGAATGGAAGAGAGATACAAATGTCTGCTTACTGATAAAATATAAAGAATTTTATCTTAGTATGTTAAAATATGCTAAATGTATTGTGAACATTGTAATGCACTGTAAGAATTATACTTTTGTGTTCTTGCACAATAATAAATAAGATTAGGTAATAAGTAGAACAACACTACTAGTGATAGGAGAACACTACTAGCTATAAACATTTTTTGCCTTATTTGGACATATTTGGTAAAGCGGTATTGTCTTCAGTGAGAGTTTCCTTTTACTTTTAAAATGAAATATACACACATCAAAAAAAGTTTTGTACCATCTCAGTTCCAAAAGTTCTGGAACCTGTACAGAAAAATGGACTAGATATCAACATAAACATCATTTCTGCCCTTTTTATTGCTCATGAAAACCACACATTGCATGTTGTACCACCATACAGTGAGACCTTCAGAGGTGTTAGTGCAGATTTCTGTACACACCAGTACCTCTAATATACCCAGTAGCACGTCCTCTTGCACTGATTCATAGCTGTTTTCATCATGACATACTACCCACAAGTTCATCAAGGCACTGTCAGTGCAGAGTGTCCCACTCCTCAATGGTGATTCAGCATAGATACCTCAGAGTGGTTGGTGGGTCATGTCGTCCATAAACAGCCCTTTTCAATCTACCCCAGGCATGTTCAATAGGGTCCATGTCTGGAGAACATACTGGCCACGCTAATCAAGCAATGTCCTTATCCTGAAGGAAGTCATCCACAAGATGTGCATGATGGTGGTGCAAATTGTCATCCATGAAGACACATGCCTCACCAATATGCTGCCGATATGGTTGCACTATCGGTCATAGGATAGCATTCACATATTGTACAGCTGTTATGGTGCCTTCTGTGACCACCAGTGGTGTATGTCAGCCCCACATACTGCCACCCCAAAACAGTAGGGAATCTCCACCTTGCTGCACTTGCTGGACAGCGTGTCTACAGCATTCAGCCTGACTGGGTTGCCTCCAAACATGTCTCCAATGATTGTCTTGTTGAAGGCATATGCAACACTCATCAGTGAAGAGAAAATGATGATGCCAATCCTGAGCGGTCCATTTGGCATGTTGTTGGGCCCATCTGTACCCCACTGCATGGTGTCATGGTCCCAAAGATGGACCTCGCCATGGACGTCGGGGGTGAAGTTGTGCATCATGCAGCCTATTGCACACAGTTTGAATAGTAACATGACGTCCTGTGGCTGCACAAAAAGCATTATTCAACAGGGTAGCATTACTGTCAGGGTTCCTCCGAGCCATAATCTGTGTGTAGCGGTCATCCACTGCAGTAGTAGCCCTTGAGGGGCCTGAGCAAGGCATGTCATCGACAGTTCCTGTCTCTCTGTATCTTCTCCATGTCTGAACAACATTGCTTTGGTTCACTCCATGTTGCTTGGACCCTTCCCTTGTTGAGAGCCCTTTCTGGCACAATGTAACAATTCGGACACAATCAAACTGTTGGATTGGCGTCTAGGCATGGTTGAACTACAGACAACACGAGCCATGTACCTCCTTCCTGGTGGAATCACTGGAACTGATCGGCTGTCAGACCCCCTCTGTCTAATAGGCACTGCTCATGCATGTTTGTTTACATCTTTGGGTGGGCTCAGTGACTTCTCTGAACAGTCAAAGGCAATGTGCCTGTGATACAATATCCGCAGTCACTATCTATCTTCAAGAGTTGTGGGAACCGGGGTGATGCAAAACATTTTTTCATGTGTGTAGATTGTTAATATTTACGATTAAAAACCAATATTCATAGCCTGTACATTCTTCTGTCTAATGTGTGTATTCCATTGAACATCTAATAACTTTGTGATATTTAATTAAAAAATTTAACTTGTTAACAGTAAAGAAGGGAATATGTTTTAGTACTAAAATTTGTTGCAGTCTAAAGAAAGATCTCTTTTTCTCTATAGATGACTGAAACAGTAATGCTAAACTATATGAGACAGATTTTACAAGACTACATAAAAAACCATTATGACTTCCGAAAATGTACACTTTTTTGTGTTTGCACTAAGCATTGCTGTATATGATTGGAAGGGAGAATAATAGTGTACATATGTTTGTTTGTATTTTGCATACTGGAGTGAGGGGGTGAGTGCTCAAGAGAGTATATAAAAAATCTATTTCCTGTCAGAAGTATATGTTTTTTGTCTTAAATTTTCAAAAGGTAGCTTATTTTTTATTATTTTGGCAAATGACTTATATCTATGGATGCATTGCTGTTCTGTAGTCTGTATGCACTGCACGTTAGTCAGGATTTAAAAAAAGAATCTGTCTTCTCATCTTTTAGCAATCATTTGTACATTGCCAGTTTTCATGAAATTTTATGTAATTTTTAGCTTTAGATTCTACTGAATAATTAAAAGTGTCCATCTTTTCTGATTGTTATCATCATCTGGCTGATATGCAATAGATGTATTCAGTGTAAAAAGAAAAGTTTCGTGCTCACAAATTTATTGTTCAATGCAACACAGGAATCTGAAATTTTTTCTAAGTGGAAAAAAGTAAGGTTAATGAATGTCATGGTTGATAGAATGGGGCACAAATATGACCTGAACAAGGATGTTTATTAATTTTGCAGTTTTACCAGTCATTTCCATCTGTTGCTCAAAGTTCAAAAGCACATCAACAGATTCTTTGACTTCCTTATTACTTTGGACAAGGTTGGTGTTTTTTTTTTTTGTTTTAATGTTAGCACAACTGATGATTTTCATACATGCCTTACTCATAGAGTTGATCTATTGAGATCCTACAAATGTTGGAATTTATCTGCATTGGAAGCACACAGTACAATTTCATGAAAAAAAGTAGTAGTTCAAGTTTAATTAAACTATGTTCTTACTTCTTTCTCTCAGTTTATGGATCTGAAAATTTCTTCTACAGCTGCAAAAACAGTTTTGGCAATGACAATCCTCTTTGCTTGATTCCTTTGTCAATTTTGAATTTCTCACTATCTTGATGAAGTTTGATTTACACTGAAACTGTTATGACATATTCTTCTGTACCAGTATACTAACACAGATTTAAGCAGTATCTTTTCCCCAAAGGCCATTAGTACAGACTTTGGTGAAATGAGGTCAAAGCTTTCTCAAAATCTTTGAGTTCCAGACAAAGTGGTATGTAGTTTTTAGATCAAAGAGAAGGATATGTACATAGTTTAGAGGTGGATGAAATGAGGCTGGAAGAATTGCTACTAATTCTTAGGTATTGCTGTGGATAATGAGTCAAAATATGAAAAACATATCAATTCTGTCTACAAAAAACTCAGTTCCATCATATTCGTAATGAAGCAGCTATCACAGTATGCAGACAAGCAGATTCTCAGTGCACTATACTATAGCCTCTTTGAACCATACCTGCAGTATGAAGTGACAGTGTGGGGAAACTCAAACACTCAAGAAACAAAAGAAGCAATCAGCATCATTTTGAGTAAAAAGTCTTCTGATACGTACAGAAACTTCTTCAAAAATACAGGTATCTTAACTTTTACATCTTTGCAAATATATAAAGCAATAACATACATCTCAAAAGATAGTGTAGAATGGATTACAGATATTAGTGTAAACACCCACAACACTCAGAGGAAGAATGACATGAAGCACACATCCTGTCTGCAAATGCTTGAAAACGGAACTCATTACTCAGATATCAAATTGCTAAAACTGCATCCTAAAATCCTGCATGACAGTGCACATGACATAAACTTTCCAGAGAACCTGAAAGACTATATGGTGGAAAACAAATTTTACAGTAATGCAGAGTATTTACCACATTAAATTTGTGTATAATTGATGATGTCACAATGTAAGACAAATGGTTCAAAAGTAGATGACAATGAATATTTTCTCCTTTTAGTCTTTCTGTACACCATGCAATCCTGCAGGATCAAATAAAATTCAGAATTTAAATTTAGGTTTTCCTTGTTAGGACACTGCACTTGCATTTGAGAGAGGGACAATTCAAATATCCATCTGGCCATACACTTACATCTCCTATGGTTTCAGTAAATCACTGCAGACAAACAACTTCAGACAAAGAGCAGATGACTGATTTCCTTCCCTCCACCCCCTTTCCCTAGCCCCCACCTGTTCATCTTGTGCTCTGTCTCTAAGGACTTTATCATCAACAGAACATTAAGCTCTAATTTTCTTTCCTTCTTTCACTCCTCTGTATGAAATCATTTGTTAATATCAACATGAAATACAAATTGTTTAACATTGTGAAGCATGGTAAGAAATATAACAGAAAATGTATGAGGCACTATAATACCATAAAACTTTTGATTGGTAGGTTTCATTATGCATGTTTTAACAGTTAAGTAATCAGTATAATTGAGTTAGGGCAGGTACTCTGTAGAGGTAAAAGAATTATTTATGATATATACTTGTTGCATTAAGTTATATGAATGTGGAAATATACTTCTGTGGGATCTTTAATTCTGTCAGAAGGGTTTCTGGACTATAAGAGGTGATGACATGTAACTTGAGCAAATACTAATTATACTTGGAGAATTGGAAATTCGTGATAAGGTCTTATGGGACCAAACCACTGAGGTCATCAGTCCCTAAGCCAACACACTACTTAAACTAACTTACGCTATAGACAACTCATGCCCGAGGGAAGACTCGAACCTCCAAGATGGGGAGCCGCACGGACCGTGACAAGACACCTCAGACAGTACGGCTACCCCGCATGGCACTAATTATACTGTGTAGTATTATATGTTTAGTGATGCATCACAGTTCATTGTTTCAGCATGTCTGGGAGGCTGGGCAGTAGCAGCTGAAGAACAAATGGGATCCTACCTTTTTCTTTTTTTTTCTCTATTTTTTTATTGAAAATGGCTGTCTAATGGAGACAAAGAATATGTAATCCAAGGAAGCTTCCTGGCAGGACTGGGACTCAAACCTGTGACCTTTGTCTTTCATGGGCACTGAGCTATACAAGCATGACTTATGACCTGCCCTAATAGCTGCCCTTCTGCCAGTATCTCATCCACTTATCTTTCTAATTTTGGAAGGTAGGAGATGAGGTACTGGTTGAAGCTGTAAGGACAGGCTTAGACAACTCATCAGTAGAACACTTGACTGTGAAAGACAATAGTCCCAGTTTTGAGTCTCAGTCCAGCAAACAATTTTAATCACTCAGGAAGTTTTAATTAATGCACACTCTGCTGCAGAGTGAACATGAAGCTCAAGGAGCTTGGTGATCAAATGATGCAAGATTGTGTTTCTTAGTGCAATAAAATTATTATTTCAGGAGTCAGTGTTCAAGTAGTTCCTAAATATTTGGTGAAGAAATCCATTGATAAACTGTGGGGAAAAATAAAAGAAAGAAAAAGAATGAAGAAGAAATTGGTTGAAGAAGATTGAATTCACATGATCAATATTCCAAATAGAGAACAACAATGTCACAACTTTTTAAAAAAGTGTGGTATATACTTACCAAAGGCACCAAGTCTGTAGTTAATGGTGACAACCAGAACATTACACTCAATGAGAAGATCTGGTCCATATAAACTGTCAGATCCATCACCTGCTGTGAAGCCACCACCGTGTATCCAGAACATAACAGGCAATAGATCAAACCTTGTCCCTTCGGGTAACTGAAATACAGTCTACCATCACTTTCTGTCTTGGTTAGCTTAAAGTAAAGGCACATATTTATGTAAAACAGGAAATTCCTGGGTGAAAACAAATAATAGGAGAAGTAAAGGAAATAACTTGCCATATGGCTGAGGCGTTGAGCTATGTATGAGCACATAATATGTTGTTGAATCAGACTGATGTACCAGGACAATACAGCCACTGTCACTGTGTGTGTGTGTGTGTGTGTGTGTGTGTGTGTGTGTGTGTGTGTGTGTGTGTGTGTGTGTGTGTGTGTGTCTGCACTGTATTAGTTATCTCTGAAGGAGGACATTGTCCAAAACCTTAAAATTTTAAATCTTGTTTACAGTACAAAGAACCAGTGCCAGGTCCCAAAGGTAGATAATAGTGGCAAATTCAAGAACTGCCACAGACTATCTTGGATTCACTTGTCACAGCTCACTTATGTGTACTCTCTATGCTATCTGATGGACTTATTTATGATGACCTTGTAATAGCTGTGCATTTTCTGGACAATGATTTGGCCTTTATTATTCCCTGCCATCACTATTTGGCCTGTAAACGGGCTTGCCTATTTCGCTAATGTGTTGCTGTTTCCATTCTCTGTTTGACTGCATATTGGACTTATCATGAAGAAACCAATGGTGTATTCATGCACCAAGAGAGTGTTTCATATTTTAGTGCTTCTCAGTAAGACAAACTTACTGTCTTCACCAGCACTGAAATTTGAATTATTCAGTAAATCTGCAGTGTACTTTAATGACCATGAGGTATCCACCACTGACTCTTTGTTTATGTTTAGTTTAAGAGGAGTCATGATATATATGTGATTTACTTGTAATTAATTAGTTTTCAATAAAACCTACATTGTTGAAGCAGCAGGCCTACAGTAGAGGGTACTGATTTATAAATTAGGCTTTAAACAGCCGAAATTGATACATCAACTTTTGATAGAGATATTGGTCAGTAAACACATTTCTTGTAGTATTAATAGTCATGTTGGATCACTTTGATCATTAAATCTGTTAACTGAAAATCAGTTGTCATATTATAGATTGAAATTAAGATCCTATCTGGATATGTGTCCATGTCACACTGCCAATAGTGAGAAATACTTTACCAAGCATGTTACATGAGCACTCATAACAAACTTCTCAATAGATTCACCCTTCCAATATGCTACAGATAACAAGTGGGTTTAGCATCTTAGAAAAAAAAGAAAATGACTGGACTATGTTATTTAGTTCACTTTCTGAAACAATTTTTTTTCTTATTTTACTTTTGTGGTGCATTGCTTGCTGGAATGAATGTTCAAAATAAGTGAAATCTTTCTAACAATAACGATATTAGAGCCAGAGCATAAGTTTAAATTGGGCAAAGGTGGTAAAGGAAATTATCTGTGTCCTCCCCAAAAGGACTATCTTGGCACAACTTTAGCAATTTGGGGAAACCACTGAAAAACTAAATCTGTATGATTAGACCCAGTCCTACCAAACCCAAGTCCAGTGCTGTAACCATTGTGCCAGTATGATCACTCATTTCAACAAAGACCTGTAAGACAAAATCTGTTTCGTTTCATGCTCCATATATGAGTATAACAGGAATTAACCAGGATACACTAATGACTACAAAAATTACAAGATCAAGAAGGATACATGGGACTGAAGTGAACTTTGTACCACAGATAAGATACATTTCACTATACAGTCATTATAATTACAGAACTGTATGTGATGTCTGACAATGAACCTTTGATATGATATGAAGTCCCATGTTCTGCAGTCAGGAACTGTATGGGTCATGACATGCAATCAGAAAAGGCTTGGAAGTGTTGGTGGAGAACCTCCTTACATGCATCTTGTATGGGAAGCCCCAAAGTATCAACAATGATTTATGGAGGATGGTGATGAAAAAGTCTGTCATCCAACCCCATTCCAAACATATTCAATATTCAACATGTCAAGAAACTTGAAAACAGGAAAAAGTGGCATCCACCATACTTTAATAAATGCTTTTACATTCCTCACCACAAGTGGTCTGGTATTGTCTTGCCAAAGTATGGAAGGAAGCAGGATTAGGGTTTAATATTCCACCAATGACAAGGTCACTAGAGTGAGTATACAAGATCAGGTAGGAAGAATAGGATAGGAAACCAGCCATGTCCTTTCAAAGAAACCACCTCAGCTGTTGCCTTAAGTGGTTTAGGTAAACTGCAGAAAACCTAAATCTAGATGACCAAATGGAACTTTTCACCATTGTTCAGTGCCTTACCATTTTGCCACCTCACTTTGTGCTAAAATACCTTGGTGGAAGAGTTACTAACACGCTGTGCTAAATGATCATTGCACCTCAAGAATGAAAACTTCACAATTTATAAATAGTTTTCTATGTATCATTAATGAAACGTTTCTACCTGGAAACTGGAGTGATAAAGTGACAAATAAATTAAAGTCAATCATCTGGAATATAGATTTTCCAATGTTAGGAAGAGGCAGTTGCAATGAGAACTAAAATATAATAGAAATACTGATTCATTGAAGATGCTAGATGCTATAAAAGAATAGATAAGAGAATTGCCAAAATTATTGGCAAATAACAGGATAATACCAGAGTGCTTCAATGAATTCTTCATAAATGTAGCAAAATATGATCTCAAAGTAACAGAGTAACACAAAAAGTAAATCCCTTTCACCTAGACAAAAACTGTGAACACCTTAAAAACTTTTTAAAGTTAATGTAAAGCACATAGAAAATGCAAACTTAGCATTAAAAATAAAAACTCTATGAGTTGAGATGGAATATTCACTTAAGTTATTAAGGCAGTACATAACTTAATCGAAAACCAACTAGCTCAAGTGATAAATCAGTGTTCTGAAGAGGGCTACTACTCAGAGGTACTGAAATATGCCAAAGTTAAAGCATTTCTCAAAAACAGGTCAAGAGAGATCATGGGAAATTATTGTCATATTTCAGTTCTCTGAGTCATACATAATATATGTGAAAATTTGCTGTTTCCAAAATCCAAAACTTCTTTTCAAAATATTTCATTATCCTAAAAAATTTGTTTGTTTGTCAAGAATTGAAAGGCACCATAGACACAGTAAGCAGCTTTGTTGAGAAAAAAGCAGAATTGAGAAAATAAGCACATCATTAGGCAAGAGATGTAAGGTGGCAGGAATCTTCTATGACCACACAAAGGCGTTTCATTCTGTACACAGCACCTTGCTTATTTACAAACTTGACAATTAGGAGTAGTGCCCTACAATGACTTAAATTGTATTTATCAAACAGAAAGCAAAGGATTAGCATTACTGGTACTTTAAATGAGGCAAATTCTTATTTTGACTCAGAACAAACAAATTCCATTCAAACAGACCTTGATGCCCCGACAGTACCATCCTACCACCATGTCTTCCTCAACCCATAGGCATCACTGGATGCAGATGTGGAGAATATGAAGGTGGTCAGCAGACTGCTCTCTCAGCTGTTGTCAGTTTTCATGGCTAGAGTTGCTACTTCTGAATTAAGCAGCTCCTGAATTTGCTTCACAAGGGCTGAGTGCACCCTGCTTTCCAACACCACTTGGCAGACCTGATTGCCCAACCAGCCAAGAGCTATTCAAACCTGACACACTAAACTTTGGTGACCTGATGGGAACCAGAGTTACCACTGTACCCAGGCAACTAGGTATTATTCTGACTGGAAAATAATATCTTACAGTATCCAACAAGGCTCCATACTAGGTGCTGTTCTGTTGCAGTTCTCTTTTAATAATTTCCCATTAAATATCAGCTTCTCATCAGTTCTCTCTGTAGATGATACTTCTGTGTTAGTTGAAAATCAGGACACAGAAGAAATTCCCAAATCTTTGATTAGTATTCTCAGTACAGTAGAAACTTGGCTTCAGCTAAATGGATTGGATCCAAGCATATCTAAAACTCACATGATGCAATTCAAACATGTGAGCAGATTTTGATTATTCACAACTGATGTATAGAGGAAATCAACTCAATCAAACTGTTAGGATTAAATTTAGATAAAAATTTGAGCTGATGTGCACACATTGAATACCTAGCTAACAAACTGAACAGCTTTGCATTTGGAATGCAAATACAATGGTCAAAACTTTAGTAATGAATGTTGTGGTCTAGAAATATGTTATAAGATCAATTCATTGGTATGTTTGTAATGTAATACAGGTGAAACAGTCCATGTTTCTACCATGAGGGGGCAGTATGTGGCAACAAAATCACATGTGAACATTGCAATATTTGTGCTGTGTATCATTATGGGACTTGTGTTGCTACAGGGTGGCTCATACAACAGTAATGTATGGTCAGGTATTCAATATAGTCATTCTAATGGATCCGGCAATGAAAGAGTTGGATGTCACAACAAATGTTGTAGCAAGTCAAAGTGATGTCTCTAGAATCTGGAACAATTTTCTAGTGACAGGATCAGTTTATGATCATCACAGAAGCAGCAACAGAAGTACAACAAAAGGTATGCAGGAGCAATACCTCTATATAAGAGCATTAGAAACCCTTAACACAATGCTACACATTTGCAGCAACAGTTACAAGCAGCTACAGGAGTGGAGGTGTAAACACAAACAATAAGAAATAGTCTCCATAAGCAGGGATTACGTAGTAGAACAACTTTCAAGGCTCCTCCTCTAAATCAAGTTTGGAGAGGGACTTGTGTCACATGGGCATGGAATCACTCTTTGTGAACCAGGCAGCAGTACATAATGCTCTTTTTTCATGAGATCCACCTCAGTCTCAACCCTGACAATACTGATATTCATTTGTGGAGGCAATGAGGGCAACATTTACACCCTAAGTATATAACAGACTACCACCCTTATCCAGGCAGTTCAGTCATGTTTTGGGGTGGAGTCATATATGCATGTGGTGCCTATACATGGGAGGATGACTGGAGTGAAGTACCATGATGACATCTTTGCACACATTGTAGCTCTATTTGGTAAACATACTGGAATGGGATTCACTCTGATGGATAACACTGCATGACACCTTCATCACAATCATGTGAACAACTTCCTAGTGGACCATAGTATCAGTCGGATGGAATGGCCTCCATACCTCCATATTCTCCATGTCTCAGCTGCATTTAGAATGCATGGGCCATGCTAATATGAATGGTTTTGAAATCACCCTGCCCCTCTACAGACCTGTGAAGAAATGGGAAAGGAAGGAATATTGGGTTTAATGTCCCACCAACATTGAGGTCATTAGAGATGGTGGAGAAATGGAACAGTATCCCACAGGCTTTGGTAAGGGGTATGCTCCATCTCATTCAAAAGTGTCCAATTACAAGCAGGGCCAGTTCATAAAAAACTGTGTTGTGCAAGATGACAGGGAGAAGAAACTGTAATGTTTGCAGTGGAATCTTTTGTAAGGTTTTGTTTGTGTTATTTTGTTTTTTATCAAGTGGAACTGAATTTTTTTTTTAATTTTTATTTTCTTATGACTATTCCTGGCAGAACAAAATAGTTTTGTTTCCTATTATGTCCAGTACTGACAATAAATCACTGTGCAACATTTATTTTGACCACTGTATTATCAACTGGAAATGACATAGACACAAAAAGTAGCATATACATGGCACTTTTAATCCATTATTAGGTATGGTATTGTTTTTTGGGGAAACTTGGCTAACGCAGTATAGATATTAAAGATACAGGAAAAAATTATTCAAAATACGCGCACTGTAAATCATAAAGAATCATGTCACCCATCATTTAGGAAACATAAAATATTAACTCTCCCATCCCTATATACTGGGCGTTAGGGGTATAAGTGCAGATGTTATTATAAGTGAGTGAGTCTACTGAAGAATGATACATCATTATTTACTTCATTTGCAGACTATTGATTATAGCTATTAAGAGTAGTGTGTTTTTAAGATTGGTTAGTACCTACAAAACATGTGGCAAGAACAGGCCATTAATGGCTATTTTCACCTGTTCAGCAGGGCAGGTGTTGAAGTGTGGATGCATAGATACAAGATGGTTAGACTATACCAACAGGTGTAGTCTACTTAGTGGTGCAGTTATGGCTGTGTAGAAAACATGAGGTAGTAAATTATTTGAAGCATCTGCAGGAAGGCTGTTAATTTTAATGAGTGTATGGCATTGGTGGCCGGGAGACCCCTCGCGGGGCGGTTCGGCCACCGCACCACAAGTTCTTTAACGCCACTATGGTGACTTGCGAGTGAATGACGATGAAATGATGATGAAAGACACACAACACCCAGTCATCTCGAGGCAGAGAAAATCCCTGACACCACCAGGAATCGAACCCGGGACCCCATGCGTGGGAAGCAAGAACGCTACTGCAAGACCACGAGCCGCAGATAGGAAGGCTGTTAGACACAGAGAAAAAACAACAACACACTGAAGTAGGTACATATTAAAGTATCAGTGACCACAATATCTGCGTTTATGCCCACAACACTTGTATCTATAAGATTATCATCATTTTATACAGCAATCAGGAATTATTTGAGGCAAAACATTTTGTTGACATATGTTGTAACATGGCAGAATGGGAGCAGACATTCCGAATACATCGATACCCAATCAACACAAGATCAAAATACCCAGATTTTAAATCATATCCATTCATTACTGATACATTATACTCTCATATTTCAATACTTTTACTTCTGTATTAATATTTACACTGATATTAATTGTTATGTAACTAATTTCTGGAATTTACCTTGTTTAATTTCGAATAAAATGTGTTAATGTGGAGAAAATTCCATACAAATGGATATGCATATAATATTTGTGGGTGGTTGAATGAAATTATACCACTTTATTTCCACAAATGTGAAACAGCAAAAGATACATTTTAAACTCGGTGAAATACGAAAAACAGACTCACGAGACAAAGAACTTCACAACAAAAATAAAAAATAAAAAAAACACACCTTCCTTTCTCTAAGATGTAAAGCACACAATCAGTTTTTTGTAGCTTGGTCATCATAGAACCCCCACCACCCTCCAGTGCAGAGCAACATTGGTAGCTGATGTGGAGACAGTGATACACTTTGGTTAGCTCGTATACCATGATCTGACATGCAGATGAAGGCTGTCAAGTGGTGCATAGATGGACTTATCCTTTGGTGGAGGTACCCTTATTACCATAGGTACTCAGTCAGGTAGGGCAGTGCCTGCAGGACCCAGCCTTAGCAGTGCATGACATGTGGTCTGCATCATCTCAAAGCAATGATGGTGATAACTTGTCCACTGTCTATGTGGGAGAAGAATCATGTTGAAACAGATCAGGTATTGTGTTAATTGGTGATAGTAGGTCCTCTTGTAGAACAACAAGTCCTCTGTCATCCTCTGGATCCTGAAGTATCTAAGCCACTTCCAATCTTTGGATGGAAACCATGAAGGACAAGTCATTCAGTAAGAATTTAGAATGTATGTTTGCCACACTGCAGAACTCAAAGTTATCCAGAGTAAGGCAGTTGTAGGGCTGCAGGTCTAGTGTCTTCATGAAGCATGGCAAGTCCACAATTTTGTACACCTTATGTACAAACACTCAAAGCATGTCATGAGTCTAAAGAGGGATGTACATACAGAGGCAATATGTTGTTTCACCTGTGTTACCAATGCTGGAGTGGAGTTGGGGGTGGAGTTGGAGTGATGAAATCCAGGGAGAAACTAGCATTTGCCACACAACATTTCTCCCAATGATGACTGCAAATCCTCTTTGTAAGCTGTTTGAACTCAAAACAACACCAGTGGCAGCAATTCCGTCCACTGCATGGAATGCACATGAGAGCAGCCTTAAGAGGACAGTGGCAACATTCAACAAAAATGGTTCAAATGGCTCTGAGCACTATGAGACTTAACTGCTGAGGTCATCAGTCCCCTAGAACTTAGAACTACTTAAACCAAACTAACCTAAGAACATCACACACATCCATGCCCGAGGCAGGATTCGAACCCGCGACCGTAGCGGTCGCACGGTGGCAGACTGTAGTGCCTAGAACTGCTTGGCCACCTCGGCCAGCCATTCGACAAAGTCGGTACTTTGGGAGTGGTATGCCATAGTTCAAAACCATTGCATGCCACACAATTTGAATAGCTCAACAAACAGGTATGACTCAAAATTTTGACTTTGGCCCATGGTTATAGATGCAGAAATGTGAAAACATGTGGTCAACATCTATAGGAACTACAGAGCAGTTGTTTTGGCTCACATATTGTTATGTCCTTCTTGCATGCTGTGTGGTTCTTTAGTGGATACAGGAAGAGGAGCAGATACAGTTTGCAAACAGAGAATATCAAATAGTAAAAGTAATACTTAACTTTCTAGATATTCTGGCAGTCAGTTGCTAACGATAGATTTGAATATAGAAATATATACAGATACAAAGATTTATAAATATGTGAGACTTTGAGACAATTTATATTCAGAATATGGTTAGACCTGTCCACTACAAAAGTCTGTAAATATTATTCAACAGGCAAACACACAAAGTGGGGCCAGTGCATGAATGTTTGAGCTTAAGGACACCTGCCCCTGGAGCCCCAAAGAGGGGATGCTTGCATCTCATTGGCAGCAGCATAATCATTCATGGCAGTTCCTCATGTTATGGTGGTGGCTGTAGGAAATGTGGCAGCATAACTGGCAGTGCACGAAATGTGGCTGACCAGATGGTGGGCAATACTGCAGTATCTACCAGCAGAATAGCTTCCATCCAGCAGGTCACTCTGTCTATGGCTACTATGTAACAGAAACTGTATGAGTGTGACAGTGGGCCCAGTAGATCTAAGTGTACATGCTTTAATCTTCCTTTAGGTATCACATGTTTATCATAGTGCAGGAAAGATTGGCGACTGACCTTGCTGCATTGGCAGCTGATGCATGTAAATGTCCAGTTTGTGCTATTAGCTTTCACAATGGGCGAAACGAGCCACTCTGTGACCAACTTGGTGGTCATTCAGAGAGCACATTGTTATAAGTTTATGTAAGTTATCAAAAATTATTTTGAGGGAATTCTGAGAGATCAAAAGACACACTCTGTGTTGTGAAGTATCACACCATACATGAATGTTGATGTCAGGAATCAGTAGTCAATTCACAGTCATCCCAGTGATGCTGTCATTCAAGAGTGCTGTTATCTGTTGGTCAGTCAGTTCTGTTTCTGCCATTGCGCCAAAGTCTAAGATGGCACTCATTATGTTAAAGCAAGACAGAAAATTTGTAACTACATTATTGGCGCCATTAACATGGCAAATATGTCACATGAATTGCCTCATGCAGTCTACATGATGGAAATGGCAAGGAGTGCAGTCCTTACTGGGGATGTGTGCTGTGTGTTTCACAGGATGTCATCCAAATACAGAAAGCAGAAAGATAGTTTACTGAGGTTCCTATCAATGAAATACTGCCACATTTGTGTGGCATTTTTCAGCCTAAATGGTGAGCCCAACATTAGTAGACCTTGCTGAGGTACTACACTTCATCTAACTGCAATCCAAATGTTTGCTATTATGACGCTAAGAAATCTTGGTGCTGAAATACAGCATGCAGATTACTTAAAGGAGGGGCACAACTTCATTATCAAAGACCTGTGTTTTGTAGTGGTTGCCATTGAGATTGCTCTTAATACATTGTTGTTTAGTCATATGTCATATCCACTGATGCCCCAAATCACCACTCTTGTCATTTATCCACTGTGCTGCTGAACAGTGCAGGCTGCCATATCATGGGCAGTAGGGTATCATCTGACATGTATGGAGCTATCACTGTAGAAAAGGTTGAAAACACTAGATGTTACCAGTCAGTAAACCAATAATGGTACTCATATCTCATTGCATTCTGAGGCTTTGGAGGTTGCTGAACAATGCAAATTGAAGCAATAACATGTGTGCCAACAATCCAGCCCATATCAGACACTATCAAGCCACTGATGCTGAGAAGCTAACAGGCCCTGCAGTGTTTCAATGTCAAGTACTGTAATGGTCAAGTGAAGAAAATGGCACACTTCCATGCTGTGATCACATTGCATGAGCCAGTATCCACTCAGAGCTTTTATGATTCTTTTACATTCACTGATTTTGCATATGGACCTCTGTGAAAATAGAATGCCAAATATGAACTGAAATGTCATAGTAAGACAAACCTTCTATCAGAGACTAGTCATTTCTCCCTGTTCAGACTTGCACACAAACTGTTATTGCCTCTTCTGATATTAATGAGATATGCTGGCTGCCACTTTCATTTTTTCAGTTTGTCTTAGCACTGGCGTCTAATTGATCTATGTGGAATGACAACCTTCCAGGTCATACAAGAAGTGGTGCTGTTGGGCCTAAGAACATATACCATCTCTCTGCAATTATTGTCACGTCTTTCTAGAGCTTTTTTTTTCTTCAATATATCCTTCCAGTTTGCAGACATTCAGCTCATTCTCCCTGGATGTTGCAATTATCACAAATATTATTGTGTATGGTACAATTAAAAAAATACCTTCTTCATAGCATTGCAAGAGTATGGTACAGAAGTTGATAGATATGAGTGCTATTTACAAAAAAAACAATTTGAGGAGCTTCAGTTTAATATAAAAGGAAAAGCACTTATTTTTAAACGTGACATGTATTGCTTTATTTTTTAATTTCTGGTAGAATTAATAAAAATTATGTCTGTTGAGTAGTGCCTACCACCTGTAGAAAGATTAAATAAATAT
This sequence comes from Schistocerca piceifrons, assembly GCF_021461385.2. Taxonomy (NCBI): domain Eukaryota; kingdom Metazoa; phylum Arthropoda; class Insecta; order Orthoptera; family Acrididae; genus Schistocerca; species Schistocerca piceifrons. The sequence goes on along the minus strand of NC_060139.1, from coordinate 435,928,215 downwards.
TTAAGAGCAATTCCGTCTCTGTCCCATTGTGCACTAAGAGTATGATGCAGACCCATTTGAATAAGTCTGTATTATTAACTGCACATTCCATATATTTATTCAGATGGTAGTATTAAAAATCACAAATGGATGAACTATTGTTTACACAAAGTTCAGGAAATAACACCTGAAATTGTTCTGATAACCCTGTTATGGCATAATAATTTGTTCATGAATTTACAGAAGTACCCAGAATTTGTCACCACAGGGTATAACACAAAGACAATAAGAAAAGTCAGCTTGTTTGTAATGTCTTCTTGTTAGTGAGAGCAGAGTTTCTTCTGAGGGCAATGACAATGGTACCACTTAGTTACTGCATGAGATATTGAATGTAAACTTCCAAGAAGTCCTTCGGTACATCTTCATTTCAAGAAAATTAATATGATGGTAAAGTATTGCTTATACAACATTCCTGGCTGTTATGGGACACGCTTTTCTAACATTATTTTTTTTATAGATATAGCTTATACCATGTATACTATTGATTCTTGTATAGGTGAACATTATATCAGCTGTTTGACTGAAATAATTTAATATAATTCTGAATACAATGTATTATATTTAAGGCTAAAATGTACAAAAGGAAATTAATTTGTTAGTACTCTGTACATACAGTTAAGATTGCTTTTCTTTTGTAAATGTTTGAAATTACAAAATGTCTGGCATGCTTAAAATTCATATTATTGGTTGCACAATCAAATGCTAATTATTAAATTTATTTCTGGATTCAATTGCAAAATAATGTTGTCTTGGTGATGGTTCTACTTTTGTCAGGAAAGTTTCTGAACTCTTTTGCCTTGTAAGCTCTTTGGAGTATTGTGGGTACTGCAGAACATAAGGAGAAGTGGGCATGGCTCTGATGAAATTGGACATGTTTGTATGATTGATGCTAACAATGTAATTTGTGGTGTTATAGAAGTGGAAATTGTAAAGACGGCATGATACTGAAAAAAGTGCCAAAAAATAAAATTCAAGATAAAATAGGCAAATCTTCACACATTATCCAGGTCAACAGGAACCTACAGAATCAAAATATCAGCCTCAGGAATGTACCCCCAGATGTGAGAACTGCAGCCAACAACAAAAGAAAATGAAGATAAATAAAAAGTTTTTCTTTTTTATATCTTACACCTCTCAAAGCTTTCAAAACTTTTGAAGAACAGGAAAAACTAATGTTGATGTATAAAAGGGTAAGATTATATGTGTGGGCATCAGCTGTGATCAGTTGACTGATAATGAAGTTTTGTCAGTTGCAGAAGAAGAAAAGATTAAAAAATAGATTTGTATCATTTGAAGTTTATATATTAATGAAGTCCCAATCACATAATGAAAGAAGAGCTGAGAGCTGCCCAACAAAGTCGTGTCAACAATGACGAGATACTATCAACAATGATGGACCGGGTGAATTCAAAGAAGACTTTACAACTATGATGAGAGACATCAATAAGAGAAAAGATAAGTACAAACTATTTGTGTGTGTGTGTGTGTGTGTGTGTGTGTGTGTGTGTGTGTGTGTGTGTGTGAGAGAGAGAGAGAGAGAGAGAGAGAGAGAGAGAGAGAGAGAGAGAGAGAGAGAGAGAGATTGCTAGGAAAATGAATAGAGACGAGGATAGTAGTGACGAAGTGAAAGCTGTAGGAGTGAGCCAGAATATGTTTGAACCAAGTGAAAGTGTAGTCAGCAAAGAAACAGTGAAAGCCAGTATTTCTCAGTTGATTTTGGCAAAATTAGGGCAAGTGAAAACAGAACAGTCTGAAAACAATAGTAAAATGGACAGAGCATGGTAACAAATAGACCATCTTAGTAATCAGATTTCTTAGCTAAAAAATGTGTTGTCAGATGGATTAAAAAGTGTGAATAAAAAAGTTGATGTCTTAGAAAGTAAATTTATTTTTTATTCAAACAATGGAATTGTGTGGTCCAACATTCCAATCAAAAGTTTTCCATCGGACAATTTGCATCCAGTGGATTTTCTGCACCACTGTAGAGATAGTTTTGTGTAAGGCATGAATGACTATAAAAAAATAAAATTTGTTAAAAGATGTCTTGAAGATGAAGCTCTGTCTTGGGTAAATCTAAATTTAAGTCTGTGGGAAACATATCAAAGTTTCAAAAAAAGTTTTTTAAATAAATTTTGGTCAGAAGCTGAACAACAGAGAATTAAATGTGAATTTCTCAATGGTCCAAGTTAAAGGAATAGGGACAGTACAGTGAAAGAGTTTTGTAAGAATCAACTTAAGAAATTAACACACCTTCACAAACCATTTGATGAAATGACATTGATTGATGCACTCAAAAGGAGATTACCAGAGAGATTGCAGTGGGATTTAGTACATGGACCTGACGATTGCCTTGAACAATTTTTACAATATGTTGACAGGCTGGGTAGGGCAGTAGAAAGAAGCATATGCTACAAACATTGAAATGATAGCAAATCAAAATGGTAATAACTATAGAAACAGAGATAGTGGTAAATTCTGTCAGAGTCAGAATGGTAATAGAGACAGAAATTTAGAACATCAGCAGGAATAACCATGGGCAATTTAATAGGAGAAACAATCATAGAGGAAACTATTCAGAAAATGTCAGTCCACCTCAATGAAGATCCACAGTATTTGGACGAGGAAACACAACAACCACAGGACCCCCAATCTACACTTACAATTAGGCAATAAAAACAGTTACAATAATCTAGCACAGGTACCTGAAGTTGAACAGAAGGAACATTAAATTCCTCATTTATGTTTTGATCAAAAGTTTTCAAATACTATGTATAATTATAGTGATGTAGATACTAATCACAAACCAGAATGTGAGAGAAATGAAAATTTTGATGTAATGTACACTAATGATTTCTTCTCTTGGTCAGAGGACAGTGTTATTAATATGTGTAAAACAGGTGATGATGGTATTGGATCTGTAGATGTGAATGAGAGCTGTGAAATAACTGAGGTTGGTAAGTCTGAGATTGGTAGCTAATTGCAAAGGAATGTAGGTGAGGTTGGTGACTTTAATGAAGATGAGACTTGTGTTGTTAATAATGATACTAATTATGTAATTTTGGAAGAATATGATGATGATGATGATGATGATGATGATAATGATGATGATGAGTGTCAGGTATTTTTGGAGTTTAAGAATAATGAAGTTTCAGATTTATTTGTGAATACAAGTAAGGCAAGTCATGTTTGTGATAATGTAGGTGAGGGTCAAGGAATACTAGCCCAGTCAAAGCAGTTTTTCATTAATGTCATGCAGAGTAATGATCCAAAAACCAAGGTGAGTTATCTGTAAGTGTAGAAAATAAAGGTGAAAACCTTTTGAAGCTTTTTGGGACAAAAGTGATGACAACTTAGATAAATGTGCATTCTGGAGTACAATAGTTGTCGTTAGTCAAAATTTGTATCCAAATTGGTGGAATGAAGTGAAAGAAGATCTAGGTAGGAAATGTAATTTTGACAGTAATGTATTTTGTATTCCTTAACAAGTGATGTTAGTTGTGCTATGGAACCCATTCAGTGTGTTCCATCTTTACTCAACAACATGAGTAACCAAAGTAATGCTATGATACCAGTAAAGTTGGTAAAACCCTGCAAAAACAGTGTGGATGTAGCATTTGATGAAATTGAAAGTGATCTCTCCCCCGCATGGGGCCTCCTGGCCAACAATGTCATACGATCATCTCATCTCTCTCTCTTACATGAAGTGTCTAATAACAGAGATGATGATTCAGAATTTGGATGTCCTTACATTAAGAATAAGATTGATTGGTGGGAAGGAAACTGTTTGATTGATACAGGTAGGCCAATTTGTGAGATATCTGAACAATTTAGAGACAAAATTAAATACAGAAAGAAGTTTGTGGAAACGCTTGTTGTAGGTGTAAAGATAAGAAGAGCTACAGATCAGCAAACCAAATTGGTAAAATCTCAGGTACTATAACCATTTAATATAGAAGGCAAAACCTTTGAACATGGATGCTTAGTGATCCCTAGTCTGAAAGAAAATATAATTCTTGGTATGGATTGGATAGTGAAAGTTGAGGCTTGTTTTGGATGGAATGCTAAGGAATTGTTTATTTTGGAACCTAAAAGTAATACTTACATCAAAACTAATTTCTGTGTTATAAACTGTGGGGAAAGTTGTAACTATTTGCAAAACATTGTGAACCAAGGTGAGTACCAGGGGATGACAATATAGATTTTGATGAGACTGAGGACCGGATTTTGAAAATGTAATAGATTCTAAAGTAAAGGAAGATACGACTCTTAATGAGGAACAGTTTATGAATTTGTTACTGGAATTTTGAAATGCGTTAATTGAAAAACCAGGGAAAGTGAATGGCTATCAGTGCATGCTTTACCTTAAAGATCATCAAACTTTCTTTCTCAAGCCATGTAATATACCATTTTCAAAAAGGAAAGATGTAGAGAAAGAAATTCAGAAAATGGAAACATGGATAATTGAGTGCTTACAATAATCCTCTAGTTGTGGTAAGTAACAGAAATGGTGGAGTAAGAATTGTTTTGCACTCTAGACAGCTTAATAAATTTCTTATCAGAGAGAATGACCATCCTGAGAACATGAATGACATATTACACAAATTTGATTATGTAAAATACAGGAGTAGTTTGGACTTGACTTCTGGATTTCACCAGATCCCACTTGAAATTAATTCTAGAAAGTCTACAGCATTTTGTGTGGAGGTAACTGTTTTCAATATTGTGTGGTGCTATTTGGGCTAAATTTATCTGTAGCTGAATTCATAAGAGCTCTGGATTCCATCTTGAGAAGTGAAGTGAGTTCAAAATTAATTATGTATGTTTGTGACATTATGGTCACTGAAAAAACTTAGGAACAACATTTGGATCTGTTAAAAGATGTGTTTTCAAAATTAGAATCAGGAGACATCGCTTTGAAAATAGGCAATGGTAAATTTAATGTGAAAGAAGTTAAATTTTTAGGACATGTTATATCTGAAAAAGGAGTTACATGAGATAAAGAGAAGCTTGATGCTATTGCTAACTTTCCTGCTCCTCACAACAAAAAACAGCTTACATAATTTTTTGGGTTAAATAGATTTTATAGATAATTTCGTAGCAGCCATTGAATGCTCCATGGTTGTGTGAACTTTTGAAGAAGAATACCATTTGGGATTGGAATCAGGAGTGTGAGGCAGCTTTCGATGGGATCAAACGACAGTTGTGTCAAAGACTAATGTTGTTCACACCAGATTTGTCTCTTCCTTTTTGTATTATAACAGACAGTAGTGATGTTGGATTGGGTGCTCATTTATTTCAGGAGGTTGAAGTTTATGGTGTTATAGAACATAGATCTCTTGCATTTGCTAGTAGAGTATTGCAGAAACATGAAAAGACATACACTGTAACTGAGAAAAAGCTTCTGACTGTACATTGGGCATTCAACAAATTTAAAAATTACTTACTAGGTCACAAAGTCATCATCTATACTGATCATAAAGCATTGTTTTATCTTCAGGAGTGTAAAGTGTACCATAACAGAATTACTCATTGGCATTGTTTTTGCAGCAATTCAATTATCAAATCAGATACATTAAGGGCACAGACAATGTAGTTGCTGATGTTTTGTCTAGGCTACCATCAGGAACTGATTTACCAACCAAATTTGGAGAAGGAGAGAAAGAGTTTTAAATTAGGTACTTAAAAGAGGTGTGGAAGATGAAAAAGAGATCTTGAAAATTTGCGAAGACATCTGAAGGTATCAAAACCATGATCAAAATTGGAAAGTGGTTAAGAGCATGTTGGGTAAGAAAGGGGGAGAAAACACAGAACAGTATTATAAGGTACACAAGGGTATTTTATTCAGGAGACATAAGACTGGCTCAGAGGATTGGAAACTATGGGTTGGAACAGTGTATTGATAGTTTAATTACTTACATGCATGATAGTTCTGTCATTTTGGATCACACAAAAGATTCAGGAAAACATCTATTTTTATAACACAGGAAGGAGACTCAAGAAGAAGATTGCTAGCTGTGACAGATGTCAAAGAGTGAAGGTAAGTAGCCAAACAAGTAGAGGCCAAATGCAAAACATATTACCTAATAGTAACTTAGATCTCATGTCTGTGGATGTTTATGGACCCTTACTCAACTCTAAGAATGGATTTTGTTATGTCTTTATGGTGGTTGATATATTTCCGAAGTTCATAAAGCTGTTTCCTCTCAAGAAGCCTACCAGTAAGGAAATCACCTCTATGAAACTTCCTGACAGATTAAAACTGTGTGCCCGACCGAGACTCGAACTCGGGACCTTTGCCTTTCGCGGGCAAGTGCTCTACCATCTGAGCTACCGAAGCACGACTCACGCCCGGTACTCACAGCCCCACTTCTGCCAGTATCTCGCCTCCTACCTTCCAAACTTTACAGAAGCTCTCCTGCGAACCTTGCAGAACTAGCACTCCTGAAAGAAAGGATATAGCAGAGACATAGCTTAGCCACAGCCTGGGGGATGTTTCCAGAATGAGATTTTCACTCTGCAGCGGAGTGTGCGCTGATATGAAACTTCCTGACAGATTAAAACTGTGTGCCCGACCGAGACTCGAACTCGGGACCTTTGCCTTTCGCGGGCAAGTGCTCTACCATCTGAGCTACCGAAGCACGACTCACGCCCGGTACTCACAGCCTTACTTCTGCCAGTATCTCGCCTCCTACCTTCCAAACCTTACAGAAGCTCTCCTGCGAACCTTGCAGAACTAGCACTCCTGAAAGAAAGGATATAGCGGAGACATGGCTTAGCCACAGCCTGGGGGATGTTTCCAGAATGAGATTTTCACTCTGCAGCGGAGTGTGCGCTGATATGAAACTTCCTGACAGATTAAAACTGTGTGCCCGACCGAGACTCGAACTCGGGACCTTTGCCTTTCGCGGGCAAGTGCTCTACCATCTGAGCTACCGAAGCACGACTCACGCCCGGTACTCACAGCCCCACTTCTGCCAGTATCTCGCCTCCTACCTTCCAAACTTTACAGAAGCTCTCCTGCGAACCTTGCAGAACTAGCACTCCTGAAAGAAAGGATATAGCGGAGACATGGCTTAGCCACAGCCTGGGGGATGTTTCCAGAATGAGATTTTCATTCTGCAGCGGAGTGTGCGCTGATATGAAACTTCCTGACAGATTAAAACTGTGTGCCCGACCGAGACTCGAACTCGGGACCTTTGCCTTTCGCGGGCAAGTGCTCTACCATCTGAGCTACCGAAGCACGACTCATGCCCGGTACTCACAGCCTTACTTCTGCCAGTATCTCGCCTCCTACCTTCCAAACCTTACAGAAGCTCTCCTGCGAACCTTGCAGAACTAGCACTCCTGAAAGGTTCGCAGGAGAGCTTCTGTAAGGTTTGGAAGGTAGGAGGCGAGATACTGGCAGAAGTAAGGCTGTGAGTACCGGGCGTGAGTCGTGCTTCGATAGCACAGATGGTAGAGCACTTGCCCGCGAAAGGCAAAGGTCCCGAGTTCGAGTCTCGGTCGGGCACACAGTTTTAATCTGTCAGGAAGTTTCATATCAGCGCACACTCCGCTGCAGAGTGAAAATCTCATTCTGGAAACATCCCCCAGGCTGTGGCTAAGCCATGTCTCCGCTATATCCTTTCTTTCAGGAGTGCTAGTTCTGCAAGGTTCGCAGGAGAGCTTCTGTAAAGTTTGGAAGGTAGGAGGCGAGATACTGGCAGAAGTGGGGCTGTGAGTACCGGGCGTGAGTCGTGCTTCGGTAGCTCAGATGGTAGAGCACTTGCCCGCGAAAGGCAAAGGTCCCGAGTTCGAGTCTCGGTCGGGCACACAGTTTTAATCTGTCAGGAAGTTTCATATCAGCGCACACTCCGCTGCAGAGTGAAAATCTCATTCTGGAAACATCCCCCAGGCTGTGGCTAAGCCATGTCTCCGCTATATCCTTTCTTTCAGGAGTGCTAGTTCTGCAAGGTTCGCAGGAGAGCTTCTGTAAGGTTTGGAAGGTAGGAGGCGAGATACTGGCAGAAGTAAGGCTGTGAGTACCGGGCGTGAGTCGTGCTTCGGTAGCTCAGATGGTAGAGCACTTGCCCGCGAAAGGCAAAGGTCCCGAGTTCGAGTCTCGGTCGGGCACACAGTTTTAATCTGTCAGGAAGTTTCATATCAGCACACACTCCGCTGCAGAGTGAAAATCTCATTCTGGAAACATCCCCCAGGCTGTGGCTAAGCCATGTCTCCGCTATATCCTTTCTTTCAGGAGTGCTAGTTCTGCAAGGTTCGCAGGAGAGCTTCTGTAAAGTTTGGAAGGTAGGAGGCGAGATACTGGCAGAAGTGGGGCTGTGAGTACCGGGCGTGAGTCGTGCTTCGGTAGCTCAGATGGTAGAGCACTTGCCCGCGAAAGGCAAAGGTCCCGAGTTCGAGTCTCGGTCGGGCACACAGTTTTAATCTGTCAGGAAGTTTCATATCAGCGCACACTCCGCTGCAGAGTGAAAATCTCAAATCACCTCTATGTTTGAAAGCACGTATTTTCATCATGTGGGTATTCCTAAAACAATTTTATCTGATAATGGTTCACAGTTTACATCACAAGCTTGGAAAGATTTTGTTGATCACACAAAAATAAGGCATATTCTGACCTCGGTGTACCCTCTTTCAAGTAACCCTGCAGAAAGATATATGAGAGATTGGAAGACTGTTTAGAACACATTGTAGTAAGAATTATACCAGTTGGATTGATTATGTCAGTGATTTTGAGGATATTATGAACAGCTTACAACACTCCTCAACAGGTAGGTTTTTCTCTCTCTGAAATCATGTTTAATTGCAGACAAGCTATCTTTATTTCTGAAAATGTTGAGTTTCCACCATGCAACATTCTGTCAATGCAAGAGAGGGAAGATTATGTTAGGGAGATGATGAAAAAACAGGGGATAAGAGAAAGCAGAGACATGGTGATAAAGGTAGATTTTCCAAGTTTGAAGTAGGAGATCTTGTGTTGGTGAAAATCAAAGAGAAATCTAAAGTGTTGACATCTGAGATAAAGAAATTTTTTGATATTTATTATTGAACTATTCAAAATTCATGAAAATCCACATCCTAATGCATAAAGACTTGTGTATCCTAAATCTAAGAAGTTGTCTGGATTATGCAATATCACTGAACTGAAAGTATATAGGCATGATCCATAAGTATCTAATTTTTTTTTTTTTTTCCATTGTCATGAATTTTGTATGTAAGATGACGCGATTTCTAGAGTTCTGCCTTATCCACTGACTAAGTTTAAATCTATTTTTAGACTCATAAAACTATATAATTGTGTTTTGTTTTTCTGGAATTTAGTATGTAAGATGATGTTGATTTTAAAGTTCTATCTTATCTATTGATTGGGTTAAAAATCTATGATACACTATATAATTATGTTCTGTAATAGACTTGTACTTTAAAATTTTATACATATATGCCACGAGACTAAATGAGATCTTTTTACAATTCTGAAATGGGACAATATTCATAATTTGTATTGCAAAAATTAGGAATAGTATCTGAGCATAACTGTGTGTATCACCTTATTAGTCCATTTTTTTATTTCATTTAACTCTGTTTCTTAATGTTTCATATGTGAACACTTTTCAATTGCACCTGATATAAATTCCATATAATTGACATTGAAAAACGACTAAGGAGAGCATATCTTTTGTGGTGTGAAGAAGGTAGTGAGCAGTATATTTAGGGCATAAAACAATGTTTCCAGATTTGATGTGAATGCCAGACAGGACGTTGCTTATCAGTTGGAGCGTGTGATGAGGATTCTAAGGAGGAAAATTAGTGATGTGGGTGGATACACTCCCCACACTGCTGTATGGCTGTACCCTGCTGGACTGGATGACTTACAAGAGATCGTAGGTGCTGGAGAACATACTCGAGCATCTGTCAATTGCATCTGTGTTGTGACCGATATTTGTGAATTGTTAGCCAAAACTGCTAAAGACAGTGTTATTCTGCATAACTGCATGTTTTTTCAAGTACGGGGATTGAATTTCCAATAATTATGTAACTTTAAATCAGTATGTATTTTTTTATCAATTGTGATGAATCTTCTAGGTTTTCATATACATAGGTTAGTTCGTATGGACAATTAGCAAATAGTGTGGAAGTCATTTACTAGTACAGACAATATAACAAGATGTATATATCTGATTTCATATACTGATTTTAGTTCTAAAGCTTCTGGATTGTGCCATCATTCAAAGCTATTTATGACTATGTTTACCAGAATTTATCCTGAGTATTTCAATACTGTATCTGATTGGAACTTAAGTTATGGACACACTCATGCTTAACTCTGTTTTGAGTATCCTTGGTCATCATAACTGTGTGTGTGTGTGTGTGTGTGTGTGTGTGTGTGTGTGTGTGTGTGTGTGTGTGTGTGTGTGTGTATTAAAGGAGAATGTAAAACCATTGATTGAGGCTAGATGCTTCTTACAATAACTCTTTGTATATAATTGAACTTATTGATATAATTATGAACATTATTCATTTGTTGTGTTGAAAGATTTTTTGCTGGTTTGTATATCAGGTGTGGTTTCTATTCATGGGTTGATCCCCACATCTTAAACTTAGGCTCTAATATTTTTCCATTATTTTGTCCTTTAATGAATCAATATATCTTTAAATATTATGGTTTATATGGCTGATTGATTCCTACTCATGACTGAGTATATTCTTCTGGTCTGTACCCATCATTGTGAGTTTTTTGAGTCGGCTCACTTGTTGTACACTTAGGCTCTGAAATTTTTCTCTTCTCATTTGAAGATTTGATTTTATGGAGGTAAACTTACAAATTGTAATTCCAGTGATTTACATTATTTCTGTATTTATTACTATAGTTTAGTATTGCAGTGTTGTAGTTTCAAATTTGTATTATTTGTCTTGTGATGGTATGTTCCACAGAGCTGAAAATCTGAATGCCATATTCTAACAATACGAGAGAATGAAAGTTGCTACTCTCCATATAGCGGAGATGCTGAGTCGCGATAGACACAACAAAAAGATTCACACAATCATAGCTTTTGGCCATTAATGCCTTTCTCCACACACACACACACACACACACACACACACACACACACACACACACACACACAAAGCGTAACTTGCACACACATCTGCAGTCTCAGAGAGCTGAACCTACACTGTGAGCAGCAGCACCAGTGCATGATGGGAGTGTCGACTGGGTGGCGGTAAGGAGGAGGCTGGGGTGGGGAGGGGGAGGGATAGTATGGTGGGATTGGTGGACAGTGATTGTTACGGTTTAGATGGAGGGTAGGAGAGAAGGTGCAGAGGGGGGAGGGGGTAAGTATCAGAAACAAGAGAAATAAAAATAAAAATAAAAGAAATTAAAAGACTGGGTGTGGCGGTGAAATTATGGCTGTGTAGTGCTGGAATGGGAACATGGAGGGGGCTGGACAGGTGAGGACAGTGACTAACAAAGGTTGAGGCCAGGAGGGTTACGGAAGTGTAGGATGTATTGCAGGGAAAGTTCCCACCTGCACAATTCAGATAAGCTGGTGTTGGTGGGAAGGATCCATATGGCACAGGCTGTGAAGCAGTCATTGAGATGAGGGGTATCATGTTTGGCAGCATGTTCAGCTACAGGGTGGTCCACTTGTTTTTTGGCCACAGTTTGTCAGTGGCCGTTGATGTGGACAGACAGCTTGTTGGTTGTCATACCTACATAGAATGCAGCACAGTGGTTGCAGCTTAGCTTGTACATCACGACTGGTTTCACAGGTAGCCCTGCCTTTGATGTGATAGGTAATGTTAGTGACTGGACTGGAGTAGGTGGTGGTAGGAGGATGTATGGGACAGGTCTTGCATCTAGGACTATTACACGGGTATGAGCCATGAGGTAAGGGATTGGGAGCATGGGTTGTGTAAGGATGGAAGAGTATATTGTGTAGGTTCGGTGGATGGTGGAATACCTTGGTCGGAGGGGTGGGAAGGATAGTGGGTAGGACATTTACCATTTCAGGGCACGATGAGAGGTAATCAAAACTCTGGTGGAGAATGTAATTCAGTTGCTCAGTCCCAGATGGTACTGAGTTACAAGGGGAATGCTCCTCTGTGGCCAGACTGTGGGACTTTGGGAGGTGGTGAGAGACTGGAAAGATATGGCACCGGAGATTTGTTTTTGTACAAGGATGGGAGGATAATTACGGTCAGTGAAGGCTTCAGTGAGAACCTCAGTATATTAAGAGAGGGACTGCTCATCACTGCAGATGTGATGACCATGGATGGCTAGGCTGTACAGAAGGGACTTCTTGGTATGAAATGGGTGGCAGCTGTCGAAGTGGAGGTATTGCTGGTGGTTAGTGGGTTTGATATGGATGGAGGTACTGATGTAGCCATCTCTGAGGTGGAGGTCAACATCTAGAAAGGTGGCTTGTTGGGTTGAGTAGAACCAGGTGAAGCAAATGGGGGAGAAGTTGTTGAGGTTCTGGAGGAATGTGAATAAGGTGTCCTCACCTTCAATCCAGATAGCAAAGATGTCATCAATGAATCTGGACCAGGTGAGGGGTTTAGGATTCTGGGTTTTTAGGAAGGATTCCTCTAGATGGCCCATGAATAGGAATCCAGTCCGGTCACTAACATTATCTATCACATCAAAGGCAGGGCTACTTGTGAAACCAGTCATGTGATCTACAAGCTAAGCTGCAACCACTGTGCTGCATTCTATGTAGGCATGACAACTAACAAGCTGTCAGTCCACATCAACGGCCACTGACAAACTGTGGCCGAAAAACAAGTGGAGCACCCTGTAGCTGAACACATTGCCAAACATTATACCCCTCATCTCAATGACTGCTTCACAGCCTGTACCTTATGGATCCTTCCCACCAACACCAGCTTATCTAAATTGTGCAGGTGGGAACTTTCCCTGCAATACATCCTACACTCCTGTAACACTCCTGGCCTCAACCTTCGTTAGTCAGTGTCCTCACCCATCCAGCCCCCTCCCTGTTCCCATTCCAGCGCTACACAGTCGTAATTTCACCGCCACACCCAGTCTTTTAATTTCTTTTATTTTTATTTCTCTCATTTCTGATACTTACCCCCTCCGCACCTTCTCTCCTACCCTCCATCTAAACTGTAACAATCACTGTCCACCACTCCCACCATACTATCCCTCCCCCTCCCCACCCCACCCTCCTCCTTACCCCCACCCAGTCGCCACTCCCATCATGCACTGGTGCTGCTGCTCGCAGTGTAGTTTCAGCTCTCTGAGACTGCAGATGTGAGTGCAAGTTACGCTTGCGTGAGTGTGTGTGTGTGTGTGTGTGTGTGTGTGTGTGTGTGTGTGTGTGTGTGTGTGTGTGTGTGTGTGTGTGTGTGTGTGTGTGTGTGTGTGTGTGTGCGCGCGTGTGTGTGCATGTGTGTGCGTGTGTGTGCGTGTGTGTGCGTGCGTGTGTGTGCGTGCGTGTGCGTGCGTGTGCGTGCGTGTGTGTGTGTGTGAGTGCGCGCATGTGTGTATGTGTGTCTACTGCTGACAAAGACCTTAATGGCCGAAAGCTATGACTGTGTGAATCCTTTTATCGTGTCTATCACGACTCAGCATCTCCACTATATGGAGAGTAGCAACTTTCATTCTCTCGTATTGTTACATTCCATCCTGGATTCTCCATTTTTTGAATGCCATATTCTGATATATGTATAGATTAAGATTTGCGTAGTAATTTTTTCAATGTTTTCTGTAATAAGTTAAGTATCAGATACTTCTATACATGCATATGCTATTCTGGGCATAATTTTGTACACTGTTTGGCAAACCTCATAGTCTGTCACAAAATATTGTAAACATACTGTTTCCAAATTTTGTGAGGGGGATATTATAATGGGACACTCTTCTTTAACATAACCTTTTTTATGGAAATAATATATACCATGTATACTACCGATTCTTTTATAGGTGAACATTATATCAGCTGTTTAACTGAAAGAATTTCATGTGATTTTGAACACAATGTATTATTTTTCAGGCTATAATGTGTAAAAAGAAATTAATTTGTTAGTACTCTGTACATACAGTTACGATTGTTCTTCTTTTGGAAATGTTTGAAATTAAAAAATGTCTGGCATGCCTAAAATTCATATTATTGGTTGCACAGTTGAATGCTAATTATTAAATTTATTTCTGGATTCATTTGCAAAATAATGTTATGTCTTGGTGATGATTCTACTTTTGCCGGGAAAGTTTATGAATTCTTTTGCTTTGTAAACTCTTTGGAGTGTTGTGAGTACTGCAGAATGTAAGGAACAGTGGGAATGGCCATGATGGAATTGGACATGTTTGTATGATTGACACTAACAATGTAATGTGTGGTATTATAGAAGTGGAAATTGTAAAGATGGTGTGATATTGAAAAATGTGGGAAAAAAAATTCAAGAGTAAAAATGAAAATCCTTAAACATTATTCAAATCATCGGGAACCTACAAAATCAAAATTTCAGCCTCAAGAATGAACCCCTAGATATGACAACTGCAGTCAACAACAAGAGAAAATGAAGATAAGCAAAAAAAATTTCTTTTGTATATCTTACACACCTTTAAGCTTTTGAAACTTTTGAAGGTACAGGAAAAGTTAATGTTGATGTGTGGGAGGGAAAGAGTACATGTCCCAAGAGATAAATGCATCGTGTTTCATTACAACATAGAGTAATCTATGCACTGATGTTACCAGTTATACCAGTGGCTTTATTTGATAAGTGATTCATATTATATTTCAAATGTTTCTCACTGATGCTTGCATGATCTACAGGTAAAGGTTTACATTTACACTTGTATTTTCCAAGCTGCTGTGTACAGAGAAAATATTTCCTACCAGTATTTGTGATTTTCTGAGCTATTCCTTTTGCATACAGAACCACAGAAAAGTTGCTGTCCATTTGCCTCTAAACACTCTGCTTTCTTATTTTAATAATTCCAAAGTGAAAAACATGATAAAGGCAGTTGAACTGTTCATTAGCATTACCCAAAAGCTACACACTATTTTGTATGAGGGAAAACCACAGCCATAACTAGACTTCTTGGCTTATAACCAAATGGCCACTCTTGTAAACAATTTGTTTAACAACTGGTTTTGTAGCCTAGAAACTGCATCATCAGGTTAAATATGGTGAATCATGACAATAAATTTAAATATTGCACCTTTACTGTTATGATTCACCATATTTAATGTGACAATGTGACCTCTAGGCTATGAAACCAAGCATTGAGTAACTTATTTACAAGAGCATTTCAGCAGTTATTATTCAAGATGTTTACCCAAGAGCGTTTTGCAATAACAACACTGCCTGCCTTAAGATCCCCATTTAAGTTTCCCAAGTGTCTCCGTTAGATATAGCTTATACTGACCTATTTCTATTGCTACTTAATTCATACAACACATCCTGTCATGCCTACATGATAAAGTACTCCAAACACTGTTAGAGTATTCTAGAATTCATTGCATTAATGCCTGAATAAATAATGGCTGAATTGAACTGCATCTCCTCATGGTAATCCAGCGACAATTTTTCCCTGCAGACAACAGCAAAGCCAGTGAACAACCAGAATATGCTGCTGAATACATCTGATGAGTCATGTATGTACCATATATTGAAAAGTTTGTGATTCTATTATGCTTTCTTTGGTCACACTCATTATGTTCACACTCATTATGTTCTGTTGAAAATTCACTGTCTGGTACAACATACTCCGTTTTGTTAACCAACAATTTGTTGAGCCTATTCCATATTAGTGAAGACACTACATTTGATCATTTTTTGGTAATCAGCTTACAATATCACACAGTGACAACTGCCTTTCAGGACTCTAGGAAGACAGAATCCACTGCATTTACTATTTGCAAGATATCTTGCAGAGATAAGACAACCAGTGTTTTACACAACTGATTATTTAGCAATATCGGTCTGTAATTGTGTACATTCATTCTTTCACCATTTCATACAGATGAGTTATCTACACCCTTTCTGTCACATGGAACTATTCACAGTTTGTGGAATTCTCAATAAATGTTGTTATTGTGGTCTTCAGTCCAGAGACTGGTTTGATGCAGCCCTCGATGCCATTCTATCCTGTGCAAGCTTCTTCATCTCCAAGTAACTACTGCAACCTATGTCCTTCTGAAGCTGCTTAGTGTATTCATCTCTTGGTCTCTCTCTATGGTTTTCACCCTCCACACTGCCCTCCAATACTAAACTGGAGATCCCTTGATGTCCTACCAACTGATCCCTTCTTCTAGTCAAGTTGTGCCACAAATTCTTCTTCTCCCCAATTCTATTCAGTATCTCCTCATTAGTTACATGGTATACCCATCTAATCTTCAGCATTCTTCTGTAGCACCATATTTCAAAAGCTTCTATTCCCTTCTTGTCTAAACTAGTTACCATCCATGTTCCACTTCCATACATGGCTACACTCCATACAAATGCTTTCAGAAATGATTTTTGCCACTTAAATCTATGCTCGATGTTGACAAACATCTCTTTGTCAGAAACACTTTCCTTGCCATTGCCAGTCTACATTTTATATCCTCTCTACTTCGACCATCATCAGTTATTTAGCTCCCCAAATAGCAAACCTCATCTACTACTTTAAGTGTCTCATTTCCTAACCTAATTCCCTCTGCATCACCTGATTTAATTTGACTACATTCCATTATAGTCATTTTGCTTTTGTTGATGTTCATTTCATATTCGCCTTATAAAATACTGCCCATTCCATTCCACTCAACTGCTCTTCCAAATCCTTTGCTGTCTCTGACAGAATTACAATGTAACTGGCAAACTGCAACATTTTTATTTATTCTCCATGTATTTTAATTCCTACCTCGAATTTTTCTTTTGTTTCCTTTACTGCTTGCTCAATAACCCTGTCTCACTCCCTTCCTGACCACTGCTTCCCTGTCATGCCCCTCGATTCTTATAACTGCCATCTGGTTTCTGTACAAATTGTAAATAGCCTTTTTCTCCCTGTATTTGCTCCCTGCCACCTTCAGAATTTGAAAGAAATGATTCCAGTCAACATTGTCAAAAGCTTTCTCTAAGTCTACAAATGCTAGAAATGTAGGTTTGCCTTTCCTTAATCTATCTTCTAAGGTAAGTTGTAGGTTCAGTATTGCCTCACACGTTCCAACATTTCTACGGAATCCCAAGGTCGGCTACTACCAGTTTTTCCATTCATCTGTAAACAATTCGTGTTAATATTTTGCAGCCACGACTTATTAAACTGATAGTTCAGTAATTTTCACACCTGTCAACACCTGCTTTGGAATTATTATATCCTTCTTGAAGTCTGATAGTATTTTGCCTGTCTCATACATCTTGCTCACCAGGTGGTAGAGTTTTGTCAGGGCTGGCTCTCCCAAGGCTATCAGTAGTTCTAATGGAATGTTGTCTACTCCTAGGGCCTTGTTTCGACTCAGGTCTTTCAGTGCTCTGTCAAACTCTTCATGCAGTATCATATCTCCAATTTCATCTTCATCTACATCCTCTTCCATTTCCTTAATATCGCCCTCAAGTACATCACCCTTGTATAGACCCTCTGTTTACTCCTTCCACCTTTCTGCTTTCCCTTCTTTGCTTGGAATTGATTTTCCATCTGAGCTTTTGATATCCATACAAGAGGTTCTCTTTTCTCCAAAGGTCTCTTTAATTTTTTCTGTAGGCAATATCTGTCTTACCCCTAGTGATATACACCTCTACATCCTTACATTTGACCTCTAGCCATCCCTGCTTAGCCATTTTGATGAGCTATAAAAGGATCAAATTCAGCAGTATATTGAATAGTCCTAATTGTTTTTCAGTATAGCAAGTGCTTATTACTATATCTCTCATTTGCAAAGGTGACAGTTATTGAACACTGATATAACATTATTTTCATGCACTAATACATTTTTAAAAGTGGAATTTCATAGTTTGGCTTTCTGACTGCTGTCTTCAGTTTGAACACCAGACAGATCCGTGATAAATTGTATGGAAGGTTTCAATCCGTTCATTGACTTAACACATGGCCAGTACTTTGTAGAAGTTTGTGGCAGAGCTTTCATGTGAATCTAAAATTAGAAACTGTTTTAGACTACAAACATAGCCCTTCTTATAGATGGCTTCCTGATACATGCAGAGAAACTTCAAACAGACAGGATGTGCTTGTTGCATGTATCAAACCATCCAAAAGTATTCTGAATTTTTCTGATCTGGCATGTCCAAGCTCATATCTGCCTGGCTCAGTTTGGCACATAGTGTGAACATGGCATAGGGCAGGCTCTTCCAATGCTGCCCCAGCATGCAATGATGCTCCTGGACACCTGTCATCATGCTTATAGGCAGACAGAGGAAGGGTAGGCTACCTGCCAGGTGACCTATTGCAAGTGTTTGTGCATGCACGATCCACTTTGCCAAACCTTCCCATGTGCATTTCGCCAGCAGAGTTCAGTCATACACGCCATGACCCAGCTGCAAAACTATCCACACAAGAGCTGTTTTCCACCCCAGCCCATTTGTGCCTTTGGGTGCCCACCTGCCCACAGATGGACACTTGATCTGTAAGAGCCTAGCTTAGGGGATAGTGACTTAAGGATTTGTTTGGTAGAGCTGTTGGTACAGTGTGTTTGGCAATACATCCATATAATACTGCAGATTTTAAAAACAGATAGACACATTACCTTTGGTGTGTAAACATTGAGGTAGAGGCAGTCTTCACTGCCCACATCTTCATTGCTGAGCAAGTCGAGCTGAACACATCTACTTCCAAATTTTAGAGCATCCTTCACGCCTTTCCATGTCTGCACAGGTTTTGGTGGCTGCAATAAAGGAATTGGCTATTATTTAGCTGTGCGAGATGCAAGTAATTTGTAGTACAACTGTTATTTATCATGTATGAAATTTGTTCTTGTTATACACCAACTACCATTTCTGGGACGTGTACAAATCTTTTCAAAAAAATCAGTGTAAATAAGTCAATACTTCTGAGAGATACATCTAAGAGGAGAAACAGATTTGTACAAATGACAGCATTAATATGCAACACCAGGTATGGTAGTGTATATAGGAGAAATTTCTACAGTAGTGAATAGAAACATCCTCATCAGTAGACTTCTAGGAAAGTAAATTCAGAATATATGAATTATTCTAATTGATACAGCATCTTCATCATCTCAATAGGCAAATGTGCTACATCTATATTAGCTCTATAAATGTGTTGTTACATTAGCAACAATATTTTGCTTTAACTAAGGCTTTGAAGTTTCACTTAAAAACTGAAAAGACTATGCCTTGTTTAAATACTTTTTAATATCCCTAACAGAGTAGGTATTAAAGTCCGTGGAGAAGAAATAAAAACTTTGAGGTTCACTGATGACATTGCAATTCTGAATCTGAATCTGAAAGGACTTGGAAGAGCAGTTAAACAGAATGGACTTGGAAGAACGAACGGAATGGACAGTATCTTGAAAGGAGGATATAAGATGAACATCAACAAAAGCAAAACGAGGATAATGGAATGTAATCGAATTAAGTCAGGTGATACTGAGGGAATTAGATTAGGAAATGAGACACCTAAAGTAGTAAAGGAGTTTTGCTATTTGGGGAGCAAAATAACTGATGATGGTCGAAGTAGAGAAGATATAAAATGTAGACTGGCAATGGCAGGGAAAGCGTTTCTGAAGATGGGAAATTTGTTAACATCGAGTATTGATTTAAGTGCCAGGAAGTCGTTTCTGTAAGTACTTGTATGGAGTGTAGCCATGTATGGAAGTGAAACCTGGACGATAAATAGTTTAGACAAGAAGAGAATAGAAGCTTTCGAAATATGGTGCTACAGAAGAATGCTGAAGATTAGATGGGTAGATCACATAACTAATGAGGAGGTAGTGAATAGAATTGGGGAAAAGAGGAATTTGTGGCACAACTTGACAAGAGGAAGGGACCAGTTGGTAGGACATGTTCTGAGGCATCAAGGGATCACAAATTTAGCATTGGAGGGCAGCGTGGAGGGTAAAAATCTTAGAGGGAGACCAAGAGATGAATACACTAAGCAGATTCAGAAGGATGTAGGTTGCAGTAAGTACTGGGAGATGAAGAAGCTTGCCCAGGATGGGGTAGCATGGAGAGCTGCAGGAAACCAGTCTCAGGACTGAAGACCACAACAGCAACTATCTTCATCTATTTAAGAAGCCCAGTATATCATCACTTTAATAACTTGATGAAGATGTCTTGGCTTAGTACTTTTAGAGAACATAACTCAGATAAATAATGGATGAACAATTAAAATAGCTCAGTCTAACTAGGATGATGGTATTTTTGAGCATGTCATTGAGTTAGTGTTCTGCAAGAAAAGTGTCAGGTTTATGACAACATTCGGTTCAGTGTGGTAACAAGGAAATTTAGCTGTCTTCATATGTTGCTCAATAGTACACAGGGTGAATCACCTAAAACTTGCATTGCTAATATTGTCGAAATGGAAAGTGCTATTGAGATGTGCTTTCCACAGAATGGATTTGTAGCCAGGGTTTCATATTGTTAGTCAATTAATAGAGTGTAATAAGATGTAGAAAATGTATTTCTTATGCAAACATACACTTTTTCAATGGGACAGACCTATTGACATTAACAGACTAAAAGTAGGCTAAATTAGAATGTCAATGGTGTTTGGTGCAGGATTCTAGTGTGAGTTGTTAATGAGGTATCATATTTTGAGAAGTTCACACACTGACACTTGTACAGTACCCGGGGTGGTACACACTAAAGAACTATACAAGAGCATACACTAGTTATGTGGATTCTGACCAATAATGAGACAACTGACCACCACAGGTTGGGTTGAAAATGGTGAGCAGCAGTGGCAATACATGTTTCCAGTCTGGTATGGTATAGCTGCTGCAATGGACCAGGCTGCAGTAATACGTCGTTGTATATCATTGATTGTAGTTGGTGTGTGCTTGTAGACAGTGTCTTTCAGCTTTCCCCACAGAAATAAAGTCTACAGGCATCAAGTCCAGGGAAAGGGCTGACCAATGTATAGGTCCTCTGCATTCCATACAATGATTTGGAAACAATTTATGAAGACAGTTTGTAACACTCCATGCACTGTGGGCTGGACAGACATCATGTTGGTACCATAGGTTCCTCATAGTCTGCAGACAAATGTCTTCTAACATTCATGGAAGATGGTCTGTTAGGAGGTTGCGATACTTGTGCTCGTTCAGGGTATCCATGAAAAACAGGCTTGTGAGCTGATGGTTCACTATTTCACACAACATGTTTATACTCCATGGATGCTGATGTCCCACATGACAAATGCAACATAGATTGCCAACAGACCAACAGTGCTTGCGTTGGTGGTTTACCTGGCCATGATTGGTAAATATGACTTCATCACTACCCAAGATACATGATACATCTGGAGTATCCTGTCTTAATGCCTATGTACAGAAGTTAACATAATTCTCATAATCATTTCCATGCAGCTCCTAATGGATAGAGATGGAACCTATGTTGACGGATAATGCTCAGGACACTCGCCTGACTAATGCCACTTCCTCGTGTGATTGCACAGGAGCTAAAGTGCATATCAACTACAACAGCAGCAAGAACATTAATTATATTGTCTGGGTATTACACTACCACTTTTACACAGCTGGTTGAAAAGGCTGATAAATAATTGCTGAGATGGTTTACATTTATTGGGATGTCTTGCCATATAAACTGTACAAGAACAAACTGCATTCTTATTACACTCTCCATACACCATTAGCATATTGGGGACCCATGCACCCTATCCAGCATTGAGCTGTCTTCAGATGCTGCAGAATTGGCTTTCCCCCCCTCTTCTGTTGTCACTAGTTTCCTTCTGTTACGTTGTCTAGGTGTTACACTACCAGTTTCATATAACTGGTTGAAGTGGTTGATAAATAATTGGTGAGATAGTTGATGTCTATTTGGATATTTTGGTGCATACACAAATACACAATAGAACAATGAACTGCATTCATCCTGCACTCTACATACATCGTGAGCATGTTGGCTTTTTCTGCACTAGTAAATACCATCGTTCACTCAAGACCTACTGCTTGGACTGCCACATATTAACTGACTAGCAACTCACAATGCACTTAAAGGTACTCACAAGCAAATTGTAAGCAAACATAACAACACTGTACCTGGTAACTATGCAAGATGAATGGCACAAACAAGTGTCGATGTGGAAACTTTTCAAAATACAATATCTCATAAATAATTCACACTAAAGTCCTGCAAAAAACACCTTTCACATTGTGATTTATCCTGCTTTTAGTTTGTTAATGTCAATAGGCATTGTTCCACTTAAAAAAGTGTACGCTTGCACAAAAAATACACTTCCTAAGTATTATTACAAGCTGTTGATCAGAGCCCCTGACAAACAATCCATTCTGTAAACACTGCATGTCAAGAGTACTTTCCATTTCCACAATATTTGCAGTGCAAGTTTTACATGATAAGCCGAAACATTATGAAACTTGCCAATAGCATGTCACTCCATCTTTAGAACACAGTACAGCAGCGATTCTACACGTCATCGATTCAGACACTACTTGGTAGGTATCCTGAGGTATATGGCCCCAGATGCCTATACAAAAACCATTCAGTTCCTGTAAATTATGGGCCAATAGTTCGTGGGCGCAATGTTGGTAATGATAGTGTTAGAGACATATTCCATGAGGCTCAGACCAGATGAATATGGTGGCCAAGAACACTACTGTGCTCCTCAGACCAGTGTAACACAATTCTGGCCTTCTGAAATGGACAGTTCTCTTGCTGGAAGATGCTGTCACCATCAGAGAAGATGTCAAGCATGAAATGATGTAGCTGGCACGTGTCAAAGCCGAGAAATGTCCTAAAAACGCGGACAACCGGCGCTTCAAGCCTGTGTGTTACAGCTATCCTTTGGAGAATTTAGAAAAAGCAGATCGACATTGGTTGATGTACTCAGAGAGCAAGGATGCTGTCTTCTGCTTTTGTTACAAACTTCTTTCGTCACCCACAAAGAACGACTGGTGGCACCTTCATTCTTATTTCGAAAGTTATGGGACGTCTACCAAGCATTTGAATTCGCACAAAAAGTGGATCGTGTTTTCTAAAGAACTGAAAAATTCACGAACAGTCGACGTCCATTATCAATGCCTATGAATACTGAAAGCGAACGTTGAAAATATCTTTTTCACTGTTTAATAGCGATAATAAGTTTCCTGGGTCATCAATGTCTGCATTTGAGAGGAAGTACAGATACACTCTTTCAGCGTGGCAAAGGAAACTTCTTGAAAATCCTCGAATCACTCGGAAGGTTCGACGTTGTGATGATGTAGAACCTAAAGAGAACAAAGCAAGGAAAGAACAAGGACCATCATTATCTTGGAAAATAATTCATCTTATTGGATCATATACAGGGTGAGTCACCTAACATTACCGCTGGATATATTTCGTAAACCACATCAAATACTGACGAATCGATTCCACAGACCGAATGTGAGGAGAGGGGCTAGTGTAATTGGTTAATACAAACCATAAAAAAATGCACGGAAGTATGTTTTTTAACACAAACCTACGATTTTTTTAAATGGAACCCCGTTAGTTTTGTTAGCATATCTGAACATATAAACAATACGTAATCAGTGCCGTTTGTTGCATTGTAAAATGTTAATTACATCCGGAGATATTGTAACCTAAAGTTGACGCTTGAGTACCACTCTTCCGCTGTTCGATCGTGTGTATCGGAGAGCACCGAATTACGTAGGGATCCAAAGGGAACGGTGATGGACCTTAGGTACAGAAGAGACTGGAACAGCACATTACGTCCACATGCTAACACCTTTTCATTGGTCTTTTTCACTGACGCACACGTACATTACCATGAGGGATGAGGTACACGTACACACGTGGTTTCCGTTTTCAATTACGGAGTGGAATAGTGTGTGTCCCGACATGTCAGGCCAATAGATGTTTAATGTGGTGGCCATCATTTGCTGCACACAATTGCAATATCGGGCGTAATGAATGTCATACACGCTGCAGTGCATCTGGTGTAATGTCGCCGCAGGCTGCCACAATACGTTGTTCCATATCCTCTGGGGTTGTAGGCACATCACGGTACACTTTCTCCTTTAACGTACCCCACAGAAAGAAGTCCAGAGGTGTAAGATCAGGAGAACGGGCTGGCCAATTTATGCGTCCTCCACGTCCTATGAAACGCCCGTCGAACATCCTGTCAAGGGTCAGCCTAGTCTTAATTGCGGAATGTGCAGGTGCACCATCATGCTGATACCACATACGTCGACGCGTTTCCAGTGGGACATTTTCGAGCAACGTTGGCAGATCATTCTGTAGAAACGCGATGTATGTTGCAGCTTTTTGGGTCCCTGCAATGAAATGAGGACCAATGAGGTGGTCGCCAATGATTCCGCACCATACATTTACAGCCCACGGTCGCTGTCGCCCTATCTGTCTGAGCCAGCGAGGATTGTCCACGGACCAGTAATGCATGTTCCGTAGATTCATTGCCCCGTGGTTTGTGAAACCCGCTTCATCGGTAAACAGGTATAACTGCAACGCATTCTCTGTTAATGCCCATTGACAGAATTGCACTCGATGATTAAAGTCTTCACCATGTAATTGCTGATGTAGCGACACATGAAACGGGTGAAAGCGGTGACGATGGAGTATACGCATGACACTACTTTGACTCAGTCCACCGGCTCTCGCAATGTCCCATGTACTCATGTGTGAGTTCATGGCAACAGCAGCCAACACACCAACTGCACCCGCTTCTCCTGTGACGGACCTGTTACGGACCCGTTTGCGTGCTTCGACCATACCTGTTGCATACAGTTGGCGGTAGATGTTTTGCAATGTGCGGCACGTTGGATGCTCTCTGTCCGGGTACCGTTCTGCATACACCCTGCAGGCTTCAGCTGCATTTCGTCGACACTCGCCATAGATGATATCATCTCCGCCTTTTCAGAGTTCGAATACACCATGGTCACAGTTCCTACAACACTACACTATCACAGACGTCTGGTAACACGGTGTACTACAGTTGGTCTGCGTGCGGAGACGAAGCAGAAAAACAATAGCAGCAAGCGCTACATGCGGACACTGCGACAGCTAGACCAAACCACAACAGTGCACTACAGCCACACTCGTAAACACGGTCGTCATCGTAAACATGTTCCTGCAGATGCTGCTCGCCGACCGTGACCCGTGTTTGTTACAACACGCAACTGAACGTCGGAGGTTTCAAGCGTCAACTTTAGGTTACAATATCTCCGGATATAATTAACATTTTACAGTGCAACAAACGGCACTGATTACGTATTTGTTTATATGTTCAGATGTGCTAACAAAACTAACGTGGTTCCATTTAAAAAAACGTAAGTTTGTGTTAAAAAACATACTTCCGTGCATTTTTGTATGGCTTGTATTAAACAGTTACACTAGCCCCTCTCCTCACGTTCGGTCTGTGGAATCGGTTCGTCAGTATTTGATGTGGTTTACGAAATATATCCAGCGGTAACGTTAGGTGACTCACCCTGTATAACAATAACATTTTATTGATAATGAAGTCTGCAAAGTATAACAGTATCATTCTAGATCAAGTTGAGCAGTTGACGTTTGTGGGACGCTTTGTTCAGCAGACACGACTCGAAGTGGTATACGATGTCCGAATTCGCGAGCTTTTCCCGCTTTTTTTTTCCTACGTCCGATTCTTCAAGCGCCAGTTTCGATTCTGCCATGTCTTCCCAAGGTGCTGTTTCAACAATGTAGGGAAAGACAGATTGCTACTTACCGTAAAAAAGTCACGTCAAGTTGCAGACAGGCACAATTAAAAGATGCTTAAGTAAAGCTTTGGGTCACAGAGCCTTCATCAGTAAAAGAGAGATACACACCATTCGCACTCATGAGCAAGCACACTTCACGCACACGCGACCGCCAATTCCAGCATCTCAGGCCAGAACTACAGATACTGTTTCGATGCTCTCGACAGTGAAGAGCTTGTACGCTTTCTTCTCGTCCCCCGTTCGGGGTTGGGTGTGTTGGAGAAGTATCAGCCTAACCTGACGCTGAAGTCACGAAGCTATACTAGGGGGGATAGTCGCATCGATGCACTTACCATCCTGAGGTTTCAAATTGGAGGAGTTCGTGACGCTTGTTCGCCTATAAGAAGAATTAGATGGCATGACCGGTCAGGAAGCCACGGTTCTTGTGAACCAAATAATGAATTATACCTTTCTTACTTCTCTGGTAATCTGGTACAACGTACTGCTTCACATCAGTGTATAATTTATAGTCAGTAGTAAGACCCACCAAAGCGTTGACAAAAATATTTCTGAGGCTGTGGAAATGCTTGAAAGAACTGCAGAATGGAAGAAAAGTTTGTCTTTCTTGACGGATCTCAAAGAACTGGCCACAGAATTAGAGCTAGACGATCTAACATTACCACGGATAAGTGTTTGCCGGCAAGAAGCCAAGAGACTTCGCCTACGAAGGTAGGGATGAGACAACAGAGGAAGCGACGAAACTTTACAAAATTGAATTCTACTACTCACATCAAAAAAAGTTTTGCATCACCTCTGTTCCGAGAGTTCCGGAACCTGTACAGAAAATTGGAATAGAGATCAACATAAACATCATTTCCGTCCTTTTTATTGCTCATGGAAACCACACATTGCGTGTTCTACCACCATACAGCGAGACCTTCAGAGGTGGCGATCCAGACTGCTGTACACACCAGTACCTATAATACCCAGTAGTACGTCCTCTTGCAATGACGCATGCCCGTATTCGTCGTGGCATACTATCCACAACTTCATCAAGGCACTATTGGTCCAGATTGTCCCACTCCTCAACGGCGATTCGGCGTACACCCCTGAGAGTGGTTGGTGGGTCACGTGGACCATAAACAGCCCTATTCAATCGATCCCATGCACGTTCGATATAGTTCATGTCTAGAGAACATCGTGGCCACTCCAGTCGAGCGATGTCGTTATACTGAAGGAAGTCATTCACAAGATGTGCACGATGGGGGCGCGAATTGTCGTTCACGAAGACGGATGCGCCGCCAATATGCCACCGATATGGTTGCACTATCGGTCGGAGGATGGCGTTCACGTATCGTACAGCCGTTACGGCGCCTTCCATGACCTCCAGCGGCGTACGTCGGCCCCACATAATGCCACCCCAAAACAGCAGGGAACATCCACCTTGCTGCACTCGTTGGACAGTGCGTCTAAGGCGTAGATCCCTCAGAGTGGTTGCCTCCAAACTCGTCTCCGATGATTGTCTGGTTGAAGGTATATGCGACACTCATCGGTGAAGAGATCGTGATGCCAACGTTGAGCGGTCCATTCGGCATGTTGTTAGGTCCATCTATACCGTGCTGCATGGTGTAGTGGTTGCAAAGATGGACCTCGCCATGGACGTCGGGAGTGAAGATGCTCATCATGCAGCTTATTGGTCACAATTTGAGTCATTACACGACGTCCTGCGACTGCACGAAAAGCATTATTCAACATGGTGGCGTTGCTGTCAGGGTTCCTCCGAGCCATAATCAGGAGGTAGCGGTCATCCACTGCAGTAGTAGCCTTTGGGCGGCCTGAGCGAGGCATGTCATCGACAGCTCCTGTCTCTCTGTATCCCCTCCATGTCCGAACAACAACGCTTTGGTTCACTCCGAGAAACCTGGACAGTTCCGTTGTTGAGAGTCGTTCTTGGCACGAAGTAACAATGCGGACGCGATCGAACTGAAGTATTGACCGTCTAGGCAGGGTTGAACTACAGACAACAAGAGCCGTGTACCTCCTTCCTGGTGGAATAATTGGAACTGGTCGGCTGTCGGACCCTCTCCGTCTAATAGGCGCTTCTCGTGCATGGTTGTTTACGTCTTTGGGTGGGTTTAGTGAGATCTCTGAACAGTCAAAGGGACTGTGTCTGTGATACAATATCTACAGTCAATGTCTATCTTCAGGAGTACTGAGAACCGGGATGATGCAAAACTGTTTTTGATGTGTGGATTATCTTTTAGACGTAATCATCACATTTTTGGACGAGAGGTTCACTCGGTTGAAGTCTCATTGAGATCATTTTGGTTTTCTTTACAACATCGATAAGCTGAAGAATACGCCTCCTGACAGCCTGGACGAAAAGTATAGAAACCACGCAACGATTTTGCAAGATCACGAGTCGAGCCATGTTGATGGGGTGGAGTTTATAGGAAGACAATTTTTTGTCGCATGTTAACATTGCTCTAAGAATTCTTCTAATACTCCCGGTGACAGTTGCGAGCGGTGAGAGAAGTTTCTCAAAGCTAAAATTTATTTTAAAAAATTTCAGATCAACGATGAGTCAAGCTCGTTTAAGCGATCTTGCAACAATATCTACTGAGCACAAGATTGCAGAAGACTTAAATTACCCGGGTCGAGTGAAAACAGTCTGCGCAAGCGAAAGCCAGGACCGTTCGATTTGTCTAGATTTTCTTCTGTTAAATGGTCAGTTTCTTAATTCTTTACCGCGTTATTTTATATTTTGTTCAATGCAACACAAATTGTTATTGTACACATTACTGTTCAAAGTAAACTAATAAGTAAATTTTAAATTGTAATCATGGAGGGTGTAACGAAAATGTACGGCAAAAATTTCAGGACACATTCCATCCACGTAGACGAGGAACTTATGTTACATGAACATGGGTCTGGAAACGCTTTTTTTTCCATGTTACAACTCATTCTTGCCAACACGTTAATCATGGGAAACACACACGAACAGAACGAACCAGTATACCACATGTAACATCTCACAGATGTTCCATATGCCCACCTTGGACATTGATAGCTGCGTCAATCCAGCTTCGTAGTGAATCTCGGATGCGCTGATGTATCGCTGGTGTATTGCGTATGGTTCGTAGCCTTCTATAATACGGGCATGGAGACTCTGAACACACTCTACTGCGGTGTTTTCAAATGCCCCTACAAGGAAAAGTCCAGTAGGTTTAGTTATGGGGAGCGTGGAGACCTGGCAATTGGTCCATTTCTACCAATCCATCTCTTACAGAATCTGTTGCTTAGAATCCGACGGCCGTTAACACTAAACTGAGGAGGTGCTCCATCGAGCATGAAGTACAGGTTTTGTCGCGCAGCTGAAGGAACATCTGCTAACAGATTAGGTAGAACATTCTCTACGAAATTATGATAACTCTATCCGTTGGGCCTGCATGAAGGAGAGCGAGGCTCTGCCAAACAGTCACCAACAATGCCGGCCCAGACATTGACATTTGTTAATGACTAGCTTCAACAGTTGCTTGAGGATTGATGTGTGCCCATACATGTCGACTGTGAAAATTTACAGTCTGATCTCGTTGGAACGGCGCCTCATTATAACAGCACCGCGCACTAAAATTGTGGCTGACACTTTGTAGAGTAAACCATTGGCACAAGAGTGCCAGTGCAGGAAAATTAGCTGCTGATAGTGCCTGCACATGCTGTAAATGGTGTGGATACAGCTGTTCCTCGTGTAACACAGTCATGTGGTCAACATTTAGTGTTGCAGCTACATGTGTTGTACTGACAATATGGTCGTCACCAACTGCAGGAAGAATTGTCGCCTCCCGTTGAAGTGTCCTCGTCATTCTAGGCCTCCCGCGGTCGCGAGTATCGGGCTTAAATGCCCCATGTTCCCTAGGACGACGATCAATGGCTTCATACGTTTTCCTGTCAGGGCACTTTCGTCCTGAAAATCTCTCTCTCGGTACGAACTTTGAGCGCGAGCGCCATTGCCGTCAGCTAATCCATACATCAAATGGGCATTCGCCATCTCTGTATTTGTGTACACTGCCATTGCATGAGCCAAGTTTGTGATTAACCCTACCTAATAACCCGTGTGTTTGCAACGGTCGTATTGATTGCTTGAACAGAAATGACGTACGTCGGCTGTAAAACAAAATACTGCCAGTGCACAACGTAACCAGATGTCACCAAGAGTGCGTGTTCCCCATAATTCTAACGTTCTGTTCTTGCGTGTTTCCCACGATTAATGAGTTGGATAAACTGAGTTGTAACATGGAAATAAAGCGTTATCAGACCCATGTCCATGTAACATAATTTCTTCGTGTACGTGTGTCCGGCAATTAGTGCCCCATTTTTTGGTTACAACCTGTACTTTGTTTCCCGTGGAATACATTATCAGTACACAACCGTAAAAATGTTCATTTACGGTACCAGTAGATTCACATGGTTTATAAAAATTATTAGATTTGTTTAAATAATATGACTAACTTTTCAAGTCAAGTTTTCACTCATACCAAAAAACGGACAGATTTTAATGTTACACAAACTTGTTTTTACAAAATGGGGACGGCAATTTTTGCAGCTCGCACGGGGCGGCGTTAGGCTTGCGCCAAACCTCGCTCTTACCTGTCTGTATCTTGCCTATTCAAATCTGCTCCTGCCACTGAGGTATGATTGGGAGGAGGAGGAGGAGATTGGTGTTTAACGTACCGTCGACAACGAGGTCATTAGAGACGGAGCACAAGCTCGGATTAGGGAAGGATGGGGAAGGAAGTCGGCCGTGCCCTTTCAAAGGAACCATCCCGGCATTTGCCTGTAGTGATCTAGGGAAATCACGGAAAACCTAAATCAGGATGGCCGGACGCGGGATTGAACCGTCGTCCTCCCGAATGCGAGTCCAGTGTCCTACCACTGCGCCACCTCTCTCGGTACATGATTGGGGAACTCACAAGCAGTAGTCTCTGAGATTTGTGTTAAACAGTCCACTAGTTCGTTATTTGTTGTGGGCGGGCGACAGAACATACGATTACTAATTTTGACCCGTGTTTACACTTATCTTCGCCCACACTATCTCATATTCTAGCTGTGTGTCTGTAAGTACATACGAAGCTCTTCAAGGCAATCACTGTAAACGCCATTGATGTCCGGCCTATCTTTCAGGTATGTTTTCCATCACTGACTGTTACTGTTCGTTTCATCTAGTATTCATTTTCAAGTATTAATGGAAGTTAAGTATTATGGGATCTTTCTCGTACTCATTCAATTATGTTACTACTGAACTGAATCGAAATGTACTCTCCACTACAGCAAATATAGCTACCCTTCTCTTTGCTGTATCATGTATATCGTGTAACTCCTTATCGGTATTACAGAGGAGTCTTTCTAATCTGGTGATTAATACGCACACCACATGTACTTTACTACGGAACTAGCAGCTTCGCCGGCCGTGGTGGCCGAGCGGTTCTAGGCGCTTCAGTCTGGAACCGCGCGACCGCTACGGTCGCAGGTTCGAATCCTGCCTCGGGCATGGATGTGTGTGATGTCTTTAGGTTAGTTAGGTTTAAGTAATTCTAAGTTCTAGGGACTGATGACCTTAGAAGTTGAGTCCCATAGTGCTCAAAGCCATTTGAACCACTTTGAACTAGCAGCTTCCTGAGAGCAGTGTATCCTTGATCCATTAAGGAGAACCCAACAATCCGCCACCCGATAGTACAGGTCAAGAAATGTGCCCCGGGATTATCACAGAATGGGCGAAGCCTTTGGTTTAAACCTTCAACCTGGCTCCAAGCCAGAGATATGCAGTCGGTCCCCGACTGCTTCGAAAGGAAGCTGACGACTGCGTCAGAGCTCGTACGACAGATGTCATTGGTGCCGACATTAACACGAACTACATGCAGTGCTTTCAACGGTGAGCGTTACAGTCACTTCTTTCAATATCTCGGTCGAAACGTGCGCCAGTCATACCAGCCCCATACTGCTCTTCCACCCTCAGGTTCAAATGGTTCAAATGGCTCTGAGCACTATGGGACTCAACTGCTGAGGTCATTAGTCCCCTAGAACTTAGAACTAGTTAAACCTAACTAACCTAAGAACATCACAAACATCCATGCCCGAGGCAGGATTCGAACCTGCGACCGTAGCGGTCTTGCGGTTCCAGACTGCAACGCCTTTAACCGCACGGCCACTTCGGCCGGCCACCCTCAGGTGAATGGCACTTCACTGAAGGGCTCCTATCAACCGTCTAACATTGGGTTCCCAATGATGAGCAATTACTCTTTCTATGCTAGTCGGAACTCTGAAGAAAATCTGCCCTAGTCCCAACTGTCAAAGTGACTCGTGCTGACTAAACCGTCTAATTATCATAAGTCCATATTTCACACTTGTTAAGGCTTTTAGGAACAGTCATACGAACAATACTCACAATTGCGCGTTGTTGCTATCTTCAGGTTGAAGACTGATTTGAGGCAGTTCTCCACCCTACTCTATCCTATGGAAGTGTCTTCATCTCTAAGTAATTACTGCAACCTGCTTGCTGTAATCATCTCTTGATGCCCCTCTATAACCCCCCCCTCCCCCCCCCCCCCCCCACAAACACACACATACACACTTATCTCAAATACTAAACCAATGATTCTCTGACAATTTAGAATGTGTCCCATCAACCGATCCTCTCTTTTAGTCAAGTTACGCTATAAATTTCTTTTCTCCCTAATTCTGTTCAGTACCTCCTCATTAATTACGCGATTACTCATGTAATCTTCAGATTTCTTTTGTAACACTGTAACATAACTTTTGATAAAAGTATATAAACGAGAACTCTTGTGCCAGATTGATAAGTACTTAAGGGACATGTTAATAATCGTAATGTCAAATTATATTACTACTTATGTACTCGTGTGTAAAATAACTGATGTTATATCAGTTAAAATGTTTGCGGAATTATGACAGCTGCATTAAATGGTTAATAAAAAACTATTTCTCTTAAAAGTACTTATAAAAAAAACAAAATCTTCGGAAAATTAACATCTGTAAATCCCTTATAAGATATTAATCTTTGTTCTACGAAGTTCTAATTATTTTATCTATGAAAAAGTGACATTAGATTGATTCCTTCTTCCCTTTCTGGCAGCAGCACAATACGGACGTAAGTATCTCCATTATATCATTTTTGCGAATAATAATTGGACCGTCGTGTTTCAGACTTGGTTTTATTTTGTAAAATGACCAAACTCCCAGTTATTATGTTTCAGTTACATAATACAAGCAATTTCTGGCCGTGTAAATGAAGTCGGAAGCGATTTATTTGGGGACGCAAGAATATAGCGCCATAAGCATTTCAAAAGCTTCCATCCCCTTCTTGTCTGATCTGTTTATCGTCCATGTTACACTTCCATTCAAGGTTACACTCCAGACAAATGCCTTCAGATAAGATTTCTTAACACGTCAATTTAATAATCAAAATATCCACGGGTGTACTGCCGGTCTACAGCGTCTACAGCATCGCCTGATTTAATTCGAATACATTCCATTACTGATATTTTGCTTGTGTTGATGTTCATCTTATTATATTCTCCTTTCAAGACACTGTCCATTCCGCTCAACTGCTCTTTCAAATCCTTTGCGGTTTCTGACGGCATTACAATGCCAGCGGTAAACCTCAAAGTTGTGTTTCTTCTCCCTGAACTTTAATCCTTCTCCAAATTTTTCATTGGTTTCCTTTAATGCTTGCTCAATGTACAACTTGAAAAATATCGGGGATAGGCTACAACCCCGTCTGCTACCTTCAGAATTTCAAAGAGTGTATTCCAATTAAGAGTTTTAAAAGGTTTGTCTAACCTATCTTCTCAGATAATTCGTAGTCAGTACTGCCTCATGTGTTTCCAACTTTTCTCTGGACCTCAAAACGATCTCCCCTAGACCGACTTCTACCAGTTTTTATGTTCTTGCGTACAGAATTCGTGTGAGTATTTTGCAATCAAGACTTATTAAACTGATAGTTCGGTAATATTCACACCTAACAGCAACTGCTTTCTTTGGAAGTGGAACTTTTACGTTCTTTTTATAGGCTGAGAGTATTTCCCCTGTCTCATGTATCTTGCACACCAGATGGAATAGTTTCGCCATGGCTGTCTCTCCCAAGAATATAAGTAATTCTGACGGAATTTCGCCTGCTCTAAAGGCCTTGTTTCAGCTTAGGTCCTTTAAAACTCTGCAAATTCTTCTCGCGATATCACATCTCCCATCTCATCTTCATCTACTCCTTCTTCCCTTTCTATAATATTGCCTTCATGTTCATTTCTCTTGTGTAGCGCCTCTACATATTCATTCCACCTTTCAGCTCTTATTTTTTTGTTTAGCTTCTTGTTTTCTGTTTGAGATCTTGATATTCTCACAGCTACTTCTGTTTTCTCCAAAGGCCATTCTAATTTTCCAATAGGCGGTATCTATCTTTCCCCTAGCTATACATACTTCTGTAGACTTACAGTTGTCCTCTAGCCATTCCTGCTTAGCTATTTTGCAGTTCCTGTCAATTTAATTTTTTACACTTATGGATTCCCCTTTGCCTGATTCTCCTTTCACCGATTAAATTCAATATCTCCTGTGATATCCAAGGATTTCTACTAGGCCTGCTTAGCTATTTGATCCCCTGCTGCCTACACTGTTTCATCTCTCAAAGCTTTCCATTCGTTTTGTACTGCATTCCTCTCACAGCCATTCTTTGCCTAGTGACCCATTTGAAACTCTCAACAAACTTTGGTTGTTTCAATTTATCCAGGAGCGATCACCTCAATTTCCTAAGTTTTTGTAAATTTTTCGTTTTTAATTTCCAGTCCATATCCAATAAATTATGACCAAAGCCCACCT
The DNA here is from genome assembly GCF_021461385.2 of Schistocerca piceifrons. Taxonomy (NCBI): domain Eukaryota; kingdom Metazoa; phylum Arthropoda; class Insecta; order Orthoptera; family Acrididae; genus Schistocerca; species Schistocerca piceifrons. The sequence goes on along the minus strand of NC_060139.1, from coordinate 435,893,464 downwards.
CTGCCCCTATAGATGCCTTACCGTTTAACCCTTTCAGACCCTCTGACTACAATTGTGTTCATTAACGATCACTGTGCTTTACCTGTAATAGAAGTATTTTTTCCCAATGGAAACCTGAGGTACCCATTTGAGAATGTTCAACTTTTTCATCATGGGCGAGTGCTGTCAACTGTTGGGCATCACAATGGAAATATCAGCTTGTCAGTGTAGCAGTGCACAGTAGTTCCTGACCTCCAGGGTACATAGATGTGTTTGGTTCGCTATATTTCATTGTATAATTGAAGATTGTTATTGTTGTTTTGCATGATAATTATTGAACATCATTTTACTATTTATTACAATAGTGAATATTTATAATTAGTTATTTTAGTCCATAAATGAAGCCAAATATACAAAGTATGTTTCGAAAATGGGTACATATTTCTGCATACCTTTCACAGTAGCTCACGTACATTTATATTTTTTACTCGTTATTAGACTAACTTCTGCATTACATTGCGTGAAGCTTCTTAAATGCAGATGCCAGTGATCTAGTGCTCAGCACTGACTTCGTTCATCATATTTGACTGTCACCAGACATGGCTCGCGGTACTCTGACCCATCTGGGCAAAAACCTCTCCATTACTGGTGTCATCTGTTACAACCGCCCCCCCCCCTCCCCCCGCCCCTGCGACACCATTCACACCTCTGCCATGTCTCTAGTGGATGGCACTCAGCAATGCAGCTAAACCGATGAACGTCAATGACACCTACAAGAATGTTTCGCATCCCTTGTCGAATTGCAACAACTTCATTATTTCAACACGAGTCAATACATCTATGTGAATAAAATGACGCTATTTGTTGCGCAGCCCACCAAGTGTCAGAGAAATTCAGTGCCACTCGATTACCAGAGGGGTTTTCAAACTTGACATTAACCGGTGCCCATTCCGGATGACTCTGCAACACCTCCCTTGCTGCTCTTGTGCGCCCGCTATTCTTTAGAACTTATCCGTCTCTTCTGCTAGTCAAACATGATAAGGGTCGCAACTGATGAATAGCACTCAAGAGTCGGTTGAATTAGTCTTTTGTAAACCACTTTTTTCGTGAATGAAATTACATATCCTTAAGATTCTTCAATGAATCTCAGCCAGGCATGTACTTTTCCTTAAATTACTGTCACGTGCTCATTCCACTGCAGGCTGCTCTGGACGGCTACTCCTAGACAATTTTACTGTTGTTACTGTTTTCCAGTGAGTTTCCAACACCATAATCGAACGGTAATTGATCTCTTAGATTATATTTGGATAATATTTTACATTTATTTTTGTTCAGGATCAGCTGCTAGTCCCTAAACTAGTCACTGATTCTCCACAGGTCTTCCTGCACTTCACTGCTGTCTTCTGGCATTACAGCCTTCCTATTGACGATAGCATGTATACGCTCGTCACGTTAATGTGACCACCTCCTATGTTCGACGTCAACGTGCCATAACCACTCACAGACAGCAAGTGGCCGCGATGGCAGTGGAGGGCCTATAAAGCGTGTCGGGGGCGGGGGAGGGGGGGGGGGGGGCGGAAAACAGTGCAGTCGTTGTCGTAATGCGGAAACGGAGAGAGTTATCTGATGCCCAAAATGGGATAATCATTCGATTTCGGGCCAAAGGTGGAAGTATTTCCAAAACGGCTAAGTTTGTGAGCTGTTCGCGTGCCGCTATGGTTAAAGTATACCGTGCGTGGCAAAATAGTGCTATCCAAAACCAGTGACGATGCAACTGTGGTGCACTATGGAGCATAGACGACAGAGTTGAGCGACGGTTGTGGATATGTGTACGGGCGAATAGACGTGCAACTGTTGAGCAACAGACCACCCACATGAACCAAGTAGGTACCAAAAGTGTCTCATCAACGGCCGTTCAGCGAACATTGCTGCGAATGGGCTTCTGAAGCAAGTGCCTTGTTGCTGAACCCATGCTGACTGCTGTTCATTGGCAGTGAAGGATGGAATTTGACGTAAATACCGCTGCTGTACATCCACTGAGTGGCGACAGGTGGCCTGTTCGGATGAATCACGTTTTGTGCTCCATCGGACTGACGGTCGTTATCATGTACGGCGTGGAACGTCTGAAAGAAAACACCTTGCAGCAATCGAGGGGGCGTTATGGTCTAGAGAATGTTTTCGTGGAATTCCGTGAGTGATCTCGTCATTATGAGAGGCAAAATGGACCAATATAAGTATCCATCTGTCCTTCGGGACCATGTCCATACCTACATGCCGTTTGTTTTTCCTCAGCACGATGGCATCTACCAACAGGACAATGCAACATGGTACACTACTTTGTGTACCTGTGTGGTTCAAAGAGTACCAGAATGAGTTTCTTGTACTTCTCTAGCCACTAAGCTCCCCGATTTAAACCCAGTCGAGAATCTGTGGGACAGTTTCAACCGGCCTGTTCGTGGCATGGATCCTCAGCGGAGAAAACTAGCATAGCTGGCCACGACATTGGAATCAGAATGGCTCCACATCACTGTTGGTATCTTCTAGAACTTCGCTGACTCTTTCTGCGGCGCTGCAAAAGGTGGTCATTCAGCTTTTTGACAGGTTGTCACATTAATGTAAATGGACATTGATTATACAGAGTGGTTACAATTAACTTCGGCTACTTGAGAGGGCCCCCATGAAAAACGAGTGATCGTAGGAAAATGAAACTTTGTGGAAACGTTTGTAAGGGCAAGCGAAATAAAGAATAAACCATTGAAAGCAACAAATTTTAATTACCACATGAAAGGGTAACATTTGTTAATTGAGTGCTACGTTTACATTCCAGGTTACAAACGTTGTTCAATGTGGAGAACATTTCCATTCACGACAGCCTTGAACCGTACTAGAGGTACCGTTTCACGTTCCAGGTTACAAATGTTGTTCAGTGTGGAGGCCATCTGCATCAACGACAGACTTGAACCGCCCTAGGCTGTTCGTAGTACTTCTCGAACGATGGTCCATGGAAATTTCAGCTCCCACAACACGGCTCGTGCACTGTTTGAAGGAACTGTAACTTCTTCTACAATTTGCGACGCAATTGTCAGTCGCCCTCTCCCAGGAGCAATTCCCAAATCGCCAGTTAATTCCAACTTCCGGATCGTGATCTCCAATCTCAGGGAGGAAGAGGACATCTTCGTATTCATTTAACGCGTCGGTACTCATGAAGAGCGGCAGCACTATTGCTGTTGTTTTGATAAAACGGCTTTACGAGTAGTCCTGCTCACACTGTCCAGACCCATGTTGACTCTCTGCAACTGTAATGCACAAGGATGCCTGTGTCTCGACCCTATGTCGCCGTACCAGTACCGGTGCCTAACTGCAAGTCGTGCCACTAACAGCACTGACAACGCAAATCCTACAGCGCACAGTTTTAACACCATTCCTGCGAAATTTTAATTATGTTCACGCTATACATACAAGATGAAGAAAAATTCGCGTACTCGGACTTCACAAGCGATCCTTAACATTATAGCAATGCAAAAATGTGTGTTGCAAAATTTCGTCCCGCGCATATTTCCGGCAGTAAATGGATGTTAAAGACTGGCAATCTGGCAACACTGTAATCATATGTACGATAACAATCTTTGTCAACACATACTGGCAACGCGGTGTAGCTGGTACGGTGGCTAGAGTTTAGGTTTACCATGTAAGAGATCGAGAGTTCGATTCCGGATCGAGCTCCATTTATTTTTATTTGCCGAATGTCGTCTGCGTGGTACGATATCTGGCATCTTAATCGTCACACAGCGATTACAGTGGGTTTTCTACAAAACATTTGGACTTACGTATTACGAACACAGAAATGAAAGTACAATCGTTTTCATTGGTCAGCTTTTAAAGAAGCATGTTGCACGTCGTGAACGCGAATTGTTTCGCACATTGTCTCTACTAGACTGCAAATCTGTTTTCTGTGTACCTCCCCCCCCCCCCCCCCATTGCTCCCATCGATCAGTACCAAATATTAGTCTTGGCACATTCAGGTCCATTACATTTCGTTAGGGCCTTACGTCACCAGTAGGACTTGCAACGTGATTTGCAAATAATTTCCAAACTCGGTTATCATTTGTGCGTATTATCACCATGGAATTATGCTTTTCAAAACTAAGTCTGATAGGCGCGTGCTGTTTGATAAGTAACCCCATGCATTACTATTATCGATGGAAGGGAAACACTGTAATTCGGAAACGAACATTTTACAATTAGCAGTGTCGGGATGAATCGTGCAGGACAGATGCTGCAGGAGAGGTGACGCGCGTTACGTGGAACAGCCCGCAGCGACTAATGACGTGTTTATACTGTAGTTGGTAGCGGAGTAACGTGCTTGTGACAGACCCCACGCACATTCGCATACGTATCGTATTTTTTACTGTGTTATTCTAAAACAGTGTGGCAGACGTCTGGCATACACAAACGATAAGTATGTGGATATCCTCCTGGCCCTTGGTGCATCTGATAACCGGGGTGGTGTTGCCACTCGTGAATATGCTGTTAGATTTCTTTGTCGACGTCATCCAGATAAAACTGTCTCAACGTCTGGAGTTCCACCTTCGGGAGACCGGCTCTCTCCTTCCACGATAGTGTTACAAAGATCGTCCACGGATTCACCGTACTCCTGCTATTAAGGAAGCTACTCTGGAGGTCATACACCAAGAACCCCATCGAAGTACACGCAGTGTAGAAAGACAGCTGGGTGTCTCGCAGCGCACGGTCGTTGACGTGCTGCACGACCATTGGGTGCACCCCTATCTTATTCTTTAGCGCAGTATCTGGTTCCAACAACAAACGGAAGGCAAAGACGATTTCTTAGACAATGTAACATGGTCGGATTAAGCAGCGTTTCCCTCGTGAGAGTATTTTCGACATACTCAGTGCCCACTATTGGTGTGACGTTAAACCGCACGTCACCCGCAACCGTGGATATCAAGCTCTCTTTGGCATTAAAGTCTGGGCCGAAATATTGGGAGAGAGGAGTTTGGGTCCCTACTTGTTGCCTGACCAGCTGACAACACGAAGGCATCATGCATTTATCTCAAACTACTTGCGTGACGGATTGGAAAGTGTTCCACTTCATGTTCAGCAGGGATTATGGTTCCAACATGATGGCGCACTTCCACACTTTGGAGTTAATGTGCGACGGTATTTAGACAGAACATTTCCAGGAAAATGGCTCGGACGGGGAGGTCCAGTTGTATGGCCTTTGCGTTCACCTGATGTTGCGGGCCACGGAAGTTTCTCAATATCACGCAGATGGCTCACACAGATATAGGAAATGTATTCGGAATTGCGAATATGAACCGACATCGGCTGTATATTGGGATGACGACAGTGAAAATTTGTGCCGGGTCGGACTCGAACCCAGATTTCCCGCTTTACGCGGGAAGTCGCCTTTACGGCTCTGGCCATTAGAGCACGAATCACAGCCAGACACAAACTTCCATATGTCGTCGTCCATGTATCACAATTTTCACTCGTACATTATGTACATTCCCGTCCAAGAAGGACGTATTTATTGAGAGTCGAGAGCCTGGTATTGGCGAATAAATACGAAATAGCAATACCTGAGCCACTAAGAAGTACGATGTAGTGTTCATCCGGACATTACTAGTAAAGATGATAAGGCACGCTGATAAAATTATTTTCATGAAGTTTTTCTAGTTATCACAGTTAGCAACTGCAGTGCTCTGAACCCACATCATGACCCTTTTTTTTCTTTTTCCGTGAAAACAGAGGTACAGAGTGCACTTTCTGTGTCGCGAAATTCATGGCGTTGAAGACGTATATTTACCGGTACAAATTAATACACACATCAAAAAAAGTTTTGCATCACCTTGGTTCCTAGGGTTCCGGAACCTGTACAGAAAATTGGAACAGAGATCAACTTAAACATCATTCCCGCCCTTTTTGTTGCTCATGAAAACCATACATTGCATGCTGTACCATCATACAGCGAGACCTTCAGAGGTGGTGGTCCAGACCTCTGTACACACCGGTACCTCTAATAGCCAGTAGCACGTCCTCCTCCACTGATGCATGCCTGTATTCGTCGCGGCATGCTATCCACAAGTTCATCAAGGCACTGTTGCTCCCGATTGTCCCACTCATCAACGGCGCTTCGGCGTAGATCCCTCAGAGTGATTGGTGGGTCACGTCGTCCATAAACAGCCCTTTTCAATCTATCTCAGGCATGTTCGATAGGGTTCATGTCACGAGAACATGCTGGCCCCTCTAGTCGAGCGATGTCGTTATCCCGAAGGAAGTCATTCACAAGATGTGCACGATGGGGGCGCGAATTGTTGTCCATGGAGACGAATGCCTGGCTAATATGCTGCCGATATGGTTGCACTATCGGCCAGAGAATGCAGTGACGTGTCGTATAGCCGTTACGGTGCCTTCCGTGACCACCAGCGGCGTACGTTGGCTCCACATAATGCCACCCCAAAACAGCAGGGAACCTGCACCTTGCTGCAATCGCTGGAGAGCGTGTCTAAGGCGTTCAGCCTGACCGGGTTGCCTCCAAACACGTCTTCAACGATTGTGTGGTTGAAGGTTATGCGACATTCATCGGTGAAGAGAACGTGATGTCAATCCTGAGCAGTCCATGTGGCATGTTGTTGGGCCCATCTGTACCGCGCTGCGTGGTGTGGTTGCAAAGATGGACCTCGCCATGGACGTCGAAAGTGAAGTTGTGCATCACGCAGCCTATTGCGCACAGTTTGAGTCATAACAAACACGACGTCTTGTAGCTGCACGAAAACATTATTCAACATGGTGGCGTTGCTGCCAGGGTTCCTCCGAGCCATAATCCGTAGGTAGCGGTCATCCACTGCAGTGGTAGCCCTTGGGCGGCGTGAGTGAGGCATGTCATCGACAGTTCCTGTGTCTCTGTATCTTCTCCATGTCCGAACAACATCGCTTTTGTTCACTCAGAGACGCATGGAAACTTCCCTCGTTGAGAGCCCTTCTTGGCACAAAGTAACAATGCGGACGCGATCGAACCGCGGTATTGACCGTCTAGGTATGGTTGAACTACAGACAACACTAGTCATTCACCTCCTTCCTGGTGGAATGACTGGAGCCGATCCGCTGTAGGACCGCCTCCGTCTAATAGGCGCTACTCATGCATGGTTGTTTACATCTTTGCGCTGGTTTAGTGACATCTCTGAACAGTTAAAGGGACTGTGTTTGTGATACAATATCCACAGTCAACTTCTATCTTCAGGAGTTCTGGGAACCGCAGTAATGCAAAACTTTTTTTGATGTGTGTAGTATGGTAACCGTTACGTTAGAGAAAGAGTGATTTATTGATGCTCACAGAGGCACCTACAGAGCTCTAATTAAGTACAAGTTAAGTTTAAAAATTATGACTGTGATTTAGAGACTACTTCGTGGCTCTACGGTAAAGTGGCAGATTAGAGATCCAGACGTCTGGGGTTTCGATTCCCGGTCAATCTTATGGTTTTTATCTGACATTTATCACTTCTTCACCATTGGTTTTGTTTGCTAAAGTGAAAAATGTCGAGTTGCATCGCGGATCAGGATTCTCGTTAAACTTAAGGTGCCCCTATGATTGGTTGGGACAGTCTATTCAAAGATCAGAGGAAGACAAGGAAAAACTGCTTTCAATAGGATGATGACTAGTAAACCAATGTGGTGTTCAAATTATCCTTTAGGTTGATGAAAGCTATACTACTTTTAAATTGACTCATAAAGTCATAATGCACGTCACCCCAGTCAATTTTATCCTGTCACACTCTGATTTGCACCATACCTCGAGCTCGGTTGGTTTATCACTACTATCAACCATTCGAAAGCTCAGCATCACCTGATACAGATTGCTAGAGAAGTTATGCAATCTTCATTTGATTGTCCCTCTGGGAAGTTCTAAGAATACCTTAGCTTTGTTCAAGTCAGGAGGTTAAACAGCAGTGCGTACATGGTAATCGGACGTATGCAACATGTTGAAGAGTGTAACGGCATAACTTTTCCACAACAGCAGTTGTCGATACCAGTACTATTTTTAGAATTTTCGACAGGCCAATATTATCTCAGTTGCTTTTCTGAAAACTTTCGTACTATTTTATACACACTTTGTTATACTTCAAGCTAAAACTTATGAAAAGGAATTAATCTATAAAATATTCTAGTTTCGATGTTATAATCGATAAGTACTAGTTCTGAATGTACAGTTAAAATTATTTGTTTTTGAAACATTGGAAATTACGAAATATTTGCACACTTAAAATTTCAATTATTAATTACGCAATCCTGTACTGTTTACTATGTTTATTTCTGGATTCATTTATGAAATAATAAGCGAAGTTAATAAATTAACGAAAGCTAGTCGGAATTCATGTGTTAAGAAATAGTGTAAACCATTTGGAATGTTGTTTTTCCGCAGAGTGAGGGAGTGGTAAGTTTGCCTCTGATAAGACCAGACGTATTTTTGTATAATAGGTGCGAACAATGAAATTTCGGCTTCGTTAATGTGAAAAATCAAAAGACAATATGATATACTAAAATGTGAGAAAATATATTTACATAAAAAAACTCTGCAACAACAATCTTCTAATTAATTTAGTTCAAGCCATCCGTGAGGACCTGATGTGAGATTTTCAGCTTCAAGAATCAGACCCCTAGACAACAAGAACTGGAGCCATCTCAACATGACAAGCTAAGTATGCCTGAAACTTTATTGTAACCTTCGATCCTCTCAAAATCTTCAGAAAGACTTTTCTTATTAAGTACTTGGACTGGCCATTGTTTAATGGGGACAATAAGTGGAAGAAGGAAGTAGGGGGGAAATTACAAGTGCAAGCTAAGGAAGTAGGGGGGAAATTACAAGCGCAAGCTATTAACTTTTTTCCATGGATGAAAAATGTAATGGCAAAAATCGCTTACACTCAATTAGGGTTGGCGCCTTGTTGGAGACACTGCAGTGGATAGACCGCTTGGGAGTGTCACATGACTGGGATGTCGTCGGATGTATTAGAAGGAGGCGGGACAGTTGAGTACAGAAAGTCCAAAGTGCACGATAACAGTGCCTCGACCACGCCCAGAGAGTGGGCAGACACAGATAGGGCACCTCAGCTCCGAGGTCGTTCAGGCATTTGATTTCCTTTGTGCCACCGTTACAAGGGCGTACCAGCAGTACCTCGATTCGGAAACAACTTTCGTCGGCGAAGTCAGCTGCCGTAGACAGCATCGTCTCGACGCTTTTATGCTCATGCATTACGACGTCTATGAAGAACGAAAATCTCCTCCAAAAATCAACATGAACGCCGCAAACAGAGCTTTTTCGAAATACAGCTCGCTCTGTCCGTCCCTGAGACACAGGTCGCCATAGGTAAATGTGCAGATGTTGGTGCATCCTTGACTTCCGGAAGGCATTTGATACAGTTCCGCATTCTCCTTTAATGAATAAAATACGAACTTCCCGATTATTAGATCAGATTTCTGGCGGAATTCAGAACTTCCTCGCAGACAGAACTCACAAGGGAACCTACCCATCGCACCCCTCCCGGATTTAGTATAAGTTGGCACAGTGGATAGGCCTTGAAAAACTACACACAGGTCAATCGAGAAAACAGGAAGAAGTTGAATGGAACTATGAAAAAAATAAGCAAAATATACAAACTGAGTTGTCCATGTGCAAGATAGGCAAGATCAAGGATAATGTGAGTTCAGGAGCGCCGTGGTTCCGTGGTTAGCGTGAGCAGCTGCGGAACGAGAGGTCCTTGGTTCAAATCTTCCCTCGAGTGAGAAGTTAAATTTTTTATTTTCAGACAATTATTATCTGTCCGTTTGTACGTCCGATGTGAGGTAACTGCGCCGTAGTATGGGGACGCTACACCTAAACCTACATCGAAACACACGACGTCAGTCGACTACAGAGCACGTAAGAGAGAGTACTCCTGCTAACGAGGCTCCCTGGCTGGCAGTTGACTGTTCGCTACTGTGGACGAGAGTGCATTAAATACGTGAGATGTATTCCGTGGGCAATATGAATCCAGCAAATATAGCTCGCGACTTCAATAACAAGGTCAATGATAATAATTGTCTGAAAATAAAAAATAAACTTTTCACTCGAGGGGAGACTTGAACCAAAGACCCCCTCCTTTCGGAGCTGCTCACGTTAACCACAGGACCACGGCGCTCCTAAGCTCTCAATATCCTTGATGTTGCATATCTTGCGCATGGACTACTCAGTTTGTATATTTTGCTTATTTTTTTATAGTTCCACAAAACTTCTTCCTGTGTTCTCGATTGATCTGTGTTCAGTTTTTCAAGGCCTATCCACTGTGGCAACTTATAACTAAATCTGAGGGGGGTACGATCGGGAGGTTCCCTTGTCAGCAGAACAAAGTCAACAGATGTAAAAATAATTTCGGCTGTGGCCCACTGGTGCTTTGTAGGAGCAACACTGCTGGCAACTTATGTCGATGATTTAGTGGGTGACGTTGGAGATTTCGTGAAGTCATTCGCGGGCGATGCAGTTCCCTGTAAGAACATTGCAGATGGAACTTAAAAAATCGTTCTTAACGAAACAAAATCGATAGATTCAAAGTTAATATCGGAAGAATCCCACTCGGGTCCCAGTAGATGTTAGTGTTTGCAAAATACATAAATTCTCTAGTGGATAATACCGGAAGCATCGAGAGGCTGCTTTCGGGCAATGCTGTTATCTACAAGAAGATAGCAACGCCAGAAGACGGTAGCGAAATGCTTGCAACACCAGCAGAGGACAGACGAAGGGTGCAGGGACTGGAACTTCATCTTGTAAGCGGGCCGGAGTGGCCGTGCCGTTCTAGGCGCTACAGTCTGGAGCCGGGCGACCACTCCGGTCGCAGGTTCGAATCCTGCCTCGGGCATGAATGTGTGTGATGTCCTTAGGTTAGTTCTAAGTTCTAGGCGACTGATGACCTTAGAAGTTAAGTCGCATAGTGCTCAGAGCCATTTTTTTCATCTTGTACGTAAATAAACGTAGCGTATTGTGCATACGTAGGTGAATGGGCCAACTACTGTTCCATTACACTATTGGCGATAAGTCACAGGAAACAGTAAATGCTGTAAATGACTATAAATAAACAGCTGGAGCGACCCAAATGGAATAACCACATAAAGCAAACAAAAGGGAAAGCAGAGGCAAGGGTGGATTAATTGGGAGAATGTTAAGCAAACGTGATTCATCCACGAAGAAACTGGCTTACAAAATACTTGTTAAATCGGTTCTTGAACGTTGTTCATGAGTCTGGGAACCATACCAAGTTGCATTAACAGAAGAAAGAGAGAGAGAGAGAGAGAGAAGATGCAATGAAGAGCTGTTCGTTTCGCCATGAGGTCGTTTATTAGCCGCGAGAGCGTAGCAGAAATGCTCAACAAACTACAGTGGCAGACGCTACAAGAGAGGCGTTGTGGATCACGGAGAGGTTTAGAGCCGACATTCCAAGAACTGTCGACCAATACAGGAATGCATGCTGAAAAGTAATGCGTCCGAATTTTTTTATGTGAAAACCCTTAAGACTTTTTAAATAAAATGTAATTATGTTACTAACATTCTACGTCTTTATTCTTCATGTCTACATACTTATTTCTCTAAATAGTCATCCTGGTGACAAATACATTTCTCCCAACGAGAAATGAGTTTGTTGATAGCGTCGCTGTAGAATTTTTAACTTTGTTGACGGAGTCACAGCCACCCCTCTGCTTACACACGGTCACTGTAGAATGTTTAACTTTGTTGACGGAGTCACAACCTCGCCTCTGCATGACCGCTTTATTACTATCAAAGTGAAGTCCTCGAAGGTGCTCTTAACTTTTGAAAACAGATGAAAATCAGATGGGTCCAAGACGAGGCTGTTAGGAGGATGATCGATGACAGAGAACCCTAGGCATCGGATAGTTGCAGATGTCGCGGTGCTTGTGTTGAGTGTGGCAGTCATGCTGAAGGACTGGGTACTGCGTGTATGGACAAACTCTTCGAATTTGTAACTCGATTACAGCACGCTGTGTCTCACTCACCGAAACAGTTATATTACACTCTGCCTTGTAGCAAAAGCCCTCTAGCGGCGGAAGGCTGCTAATATGTAGACATGAAGAATAAAGATGTAGAATGTTAATAACGTTTGCTTTGCTAAGAAACTTTGAGAGTTTTAACATTAGAAAATGTCGGAGGGATTATTTCGTTACACGCCCTCGTATTACGTCCTTCCACTTACGCCTCGCAAAATGACCCCGACGAGAAAAATCAGAGAAATAAGAGCTCATACTAAGGTTTATCGATAGTCGTTCCACCTGGATACTGTTTGTGAATGGAACAGGGAAGGGTGGATAAGTGTAACCATCGGTACCCCTCATCGCAACTGCATAGTACAGGTGATCAATATCTGATAAAAAGTATTCAGACAGACATATGTAACGCATAAACGACCACTAGGTGTCACGAGAGGCGGAATCGCCAGAGTAAAAGGAGATGGAGAGTATTGTGTTGTCAGTAGATTAGCAGTAACAGCAGAATGAACCGGTCAGGATAGCTCTGTGATTTTGAACGTGCACTAGTCATTGGATTTCAGTCCAGTAACAAATCCGTTAGTGATATTTCAATCCTTCTTTAACTGGCCAAGTCAACTGTTGGTGATGTGAATGTGAAGTGGAAACGCGAAGGAACGACCACATATAAACAAAGGCCAGGCAGATCTCCTGTACTGACGGACAGAGACCATCACGAACTGTATAGGGTGGATGTAAAAAATTTGTTTGAAATAAGCGGAAGAAAGCGCTCGTCAGTTGCAGAGTGCTACCAGCCGTCCACACAGGGAGTTAAAAGGAACGGTGTACAACGGTCGGGCAGCTACTCAAAATCCACACATTTCTGTACTCAGTTCTAAGCGATACTTGAGGAGACGTAAAGAGCGAGGCCACTGGACAGTGACTGGACACGAGTGATTTAGAGTGATGAATCACGCTGTACCCTGTGGGAATCTGATGCGAAGGGTTGGATTTGGCAAAGGGCTGGAGAACATCGACTGCTGTCATGTTGAGTGCGATCAGTGAAATACGGAGGAGGTGGTGTTACGATATTCGGGTGTTTCTTCGTGGTTAGGATGTGGTCCCCTTAATAAGCTTAAGAAAATACTACATGTGGAAGAATATAAACCCATTTTACAGCTTGTGTGTTGTGTACAGTACAGGAACAGTCCGGAGAAGATGATCGTCTGTATCACCATGACAACGCACTCTGTCTTAAACTGTGGGGCAATAGTTTGTGGACAGTAACGCTCTTCAAATAACTTTTGTTCTTTGGGATACGCAGTGCAAAACATATGCTCCAATGAAATTATTATTACAAATATTGGCAAGCTACACTGCTCTCTAAATGGTTTTTATTTTGTAAATCACTCACGATGAGCCCATTTCGGCAAATTGCCATCATCTGCAAACACATAAAGAAATGATGGTCTGTAACTACGATCAGAAAAGTTATAATACATTAGTTTGGTGTTTCTACGTTACATGTAATGTCGTTGCTGCCACGTTCTGTCTTTTTTATAATTATTAGTATCTCTAGATGTACGTTGGAGTATATGTGTCACTTTAGTCGGTTTTTATGTATGCTATTTTTCTCTTGACAGCTTGGATGACAGTCAATCAGCGATATTACATGTACACATAATTACCATTATAAATAAGTGAAGTGTGGAAATTCGGTTGTTTTTTATTATTTTCATGGGTTTGGTTCTATTATGTTTTTGCCTGGAATATGTTTGAGAGTTTTATGTTATATTTTTACATTTTCGTAATAATTTTGTCACTGTCTATGATTTATGTTTTGTTGCTGTTATATCTTTATTGTATACTCATCATGTTGTTGTCGCTGTTACTATGGATAAGTATTATTTAATGTGTCTGATTTATTACTTTATCCGTTTTCTAGCTTTATAATGTGAATGAAGTTTTCTATATACTTTTTGTACTTTAGATCGGTTCGTTCATCAGTAAATTTGTGGGATTGCTGTATGCACGTGAATATATCTTTATTTCCTCAAGAATGTCCATGTTGCTCCCTTTTGCGTAATTCGGAAGACTTCTTGTGTTTACGCAAAAGGGGGCAATCATGAAAAATCTTGCGGAAATAGAGATATATTCACATGCATACAGCAACCACACAAATTAACTGAATGAACAAACCGACCTAAAGCACAAAAAGAGCGTAGAAAACTTTATTCACATTATGAAGCAAGAAAATGGTAAAGAAATAAATCAGAGACCGTTTGACTATTTGTCTCGCTGCAAACCATCCCTTACCTGACTCAGGGTATGTGACTATCTTGCACGGCGTAGAGAACAATATGTCTGTTTTCACGGGCTTTAGTCACATGGGGCTGTTACGATCTTGCATGGCGTTCAGTATTGACCTCCTGTTATAATTACCAAATACTAGACCGGATTGAACGAAGACATTGAAGCAATTCAGAGTCAGTCTGCTAGATTCGTGACCCGTAGGTTCGAACAACACGTAAATGTTACGGAGATACTTCGTGAACTCAAATGGGAATCCCTGGAGTGAAGGCGACGCTCTTTTTGAGAATCACTATTGCCAAAATTTAGATAACCGGCATTCGACGCTGACTGCCTACCGATTCTACTGGCGCCAAGATACATTGCCCTTAAGGACCACGAAGATAACGTACGAGAAATTAGGGCTCATACGGTCGCATATAGGCCGTCGTTTTTCCCTTGCTTTACTCTGACATCGATCTGTTGTAGAATTTTAGAACATGTTTTTTGCTCGCGTATCAGGTCATTTCTGGAAACCCAGAGTCTACTCTGTAGGAATCAACATGGATTCCGGAAACAGCGATCGTGTGAGACCCAAATGGCTTTATTTGTTCATGAGACCCAGAAAATATTAGATACAGGCTCCCAGGCAGATGTCATTTTCCTTGACTTCCGGAAGGCGTTCGATACAGTTTCGCACTGTCGCCTGATAAACAAAGTAAGAGCCAATGGAATATCAGACCAGCTGTGTGGCCGGATTGAAGAGTTTTTAGCAAACAGGACACAGCATGTTGTTCTCAATGGAGAGACGTCTACAGACATTAAAGTAACCTCTGGCGTGCCACAGGGGAGTGTTATGGGACCATAGCTTTTCACAATATATATATATATATATATATATATATATATATATATATATATATGTATGACCTAGTAGATAGTGTCGGAAGTTCCATGCGGCTTTTCGCGGATGATGGCGTAGTATACAAAGAAGTTGCAGCATTACAAAGTTGCAGCGAAATGCAGGAAGATCTGCAGCAGATAGGCACTTGGTGCAGGGAGTGGCAACTGACCCTTAACATAGACAAGAGTAATGTATTGCGAATACATAGAAAGAAGGATCCTTTATTGTATCGTTGTATGATTGCGGAACAAACACTAGTAGCAGTTGCTTCTGTAAAATATCCGGGTTTATGCATACGGAACGATTTGAAGTGGAATGATTATATAAAATTAATTGTTGGTAAGGCGGGTGCCAGGTTGAGATTTATTGGGAGAGTCCTTAGAAAATGTAGTCCATCAGCAAAGGAGGTGGCTTACAAAACACTCGTTCGACCTATACTTGAGTATTGCTCATCAGTGTGGGATCCGTACCAGGTCGGGTTGACAGAGGAGATAGAGAAGATCCAAAGAAGAGCGGCGCGTTTCGTTACAGGGTTATTTGGTAAGCGTGATAGCGTTACGAAGATGTTTAGCAAACTCAAGTGGCAGACTGTGCAAGAGAGGCGCTCTGCATCGCCGTGTAGTTTGCGGTTCAGGTTTCGAGGGGGTGCGTTTCTGGATGAGGTATCGAATATATTGCTTCCCCCTACTTATACCTCCCGAGGAAATCACGAATGTAAAATTAGAGACATTCAAGCGCGCACGGAGGCTTTCCGGCAGTCGTTCTTCCCGCGAACCATATGCGACTGGAACAGGAAAGGGAGGTAATGACAGTGGCACGTAAAGTGCCCTCCGCCACACACCGTTTGGTGGCTTGCGGAGTATAAATGTAGATGTAGATGTAAATAATACATATCCATAGTAGCAGCGATAGCAACATGAAGAGTGTACAAGAAAGACATAACACCAAAAAAACATCATAAATCATAGACAATGACAAAATTATTAGGAAAAAATAAAAATATAACATAAAACTCTAAACTAAAACAAATACCAGGCAAAAACATAATTAGAGCCGAAACTATAAAAAAAAAACACCCGAATTTCCACATACCACTTGCTTATGCGAGGGTTATTCGGAAAGTAAGAAACGATCGGTCGTGAAATGGAAACCACAGTGAAAATCCGATGACGTTTTGCACGGGTGTGTTGGGCAGTGTCTCTAGTATGCCTGTCGATCGCGTTACGTCGTTCTTTCTAGTTCTGAGCACACAAGGAACACATAAAGATACCTGGAACAATAGTGTCTCCAGCCAAGTACGAGGGCCTGGTCAGAAATTTCGCCTGAAGCTATGCAGTCAACACTACATAACTGTCGTGCGTTTTCTTCTTGAAGACAATTCTCAGCCGCATTCTGCAGGGGACTGAAGAAGCTCCTGCATCGTTTACAATTGGAAATGTTTGATTACCCACAATATAGCCCGTAATTGTCTCCCTCTGAATTTCATCTCTGCTCACATGAACCGCTGGCTATGAAGACACAGGAAGCACTCGCGGCGGCCTTCTATTACTAGGGTATTGGAAAGTTGGTGCAACGCTACGACAACCGTCTAAGTTGGATCGGTGACTATGGAGAAAAGTAGGTGAAAGTTGTAGCTAACTGTTACAAATAAACCAGTTTTGATTTTCATTGTGGTTTCCATTTCGCGACCTATCGTTCCTTACTTTCCGAATAGCCCTCGTAATGGAAACTATGTAAACAAGTGATATCGCTGATCCATTGTCATCCAAGCTGTCAAGAGACAAATAGCACACATAAAAACCGACTTCTGTCAGATATACAACTCTAAAAAAACATCAGGAGATGAAAGTAACGACGTTAAATGTAAGGTAAAAATACCAAACGAATGTATTATAACTTTCCGATCCTAGTATCTTCTCCAACCAATACATGTGATGCAGAATCGTATCGTTCGTCTCTTATAAACCCCTTTGTTCTCCTGCGGCAGGCAACTCTAACCTTCAGCAAGACAATTCACCACCGCTCGCTTCTGAAGTGTGTCAGAAAGACTGAGGAACTACGAGGGTATGAAGGCGATTCTTACCCACGTCGGTCAACCTCTGTGCTACTGAGAACATCTGGTATGCCGTCGAGCAGTGGGTATGCCCCTTTCTGCTCACTCCGAACAGCCCCTGTAAATTGAACAGTCAGCCTGGGATGCCACCACAACGCTTTCAGTTTATATCAGTGTCGTGCAATCGCCAGAAGGAAAGGGGGCGTGGCATGTTACTAGTTAGGTATTTATAATCCTGTTGCCCTTAGATGCATTTAGCCTTCACAACCGGAGTGGCCGGTGAGAGAAACGCTGTCCCCCGGCAACTAACGCTGCGTTACTGTTGTTGTGGCCGTCAATCCGGAAGACTAGTCGCAGCTACCCAAACTACTTTGTTCCGTACAAGGCTCTTCATCTCTGCATAACTAATGCATCCTACGAGGTCAAGCATTGGTCCCCCTCTACAATTTTTACCCAGCACACTTCCGCTCATTAGCAAACTGACGAAATCCTGATGCTTCAAAATGAGTCCTATAAACCGACTCATTCTTTTCGTCAAGTTATTCCACAAATTTCTTTTATCCCCAGTTCGTTTCAGCTTCTCTTCATTAGTTATCTATCTTCAGTGTTCTTGAAAAGCTTCTATTATGTTCTAGTCCAAACTGTTTATCGTACATGTTTAAATTCTGTACAAGACTGAACTCTACATCAGAATGAAAAATGCTCCTATCGTAGCACAAAAAGGCCGAATATGTCCTGGGCAGAGTTTGGGATGTGAAAGAAGGGAATTCAATTTCGACTCATCTGCCAGCTTTAAAGACATTTAAATCAAAACACCTTGTCGCATTTGCGCATTTTTACTTGTCAGTATTAGTAGCCATGTCTTGTAATATAATGCATCATGTCAAGTAAAGCAACATGATACGGGATGTCATGTCTTATAACATTAAACACGGCATTTATCATGTCGTACAGTATGACGCAACGTGTGATTAAAGCGTAGGATGTGGCATCCCCTCTCTGGGATACCTCCTATTACAGATGCACCGCCGGCCGTTGTGGCCGAGCGGTTCTAGGCGCTACAGTCTGGAACCGTGCGACCGCTACGGTCGCAGGTTCGAATTCTGCCTCGGGCATGGATGTGTGTGATGCCCTTAGGTTAGTTAGGTTTAAGTAGTTCTAAGTTCTAGGCGACTGATGATCTCAGAAGTTAAGTCTCATAGTGCTCAGAGCCATTTGAATAGATGCACCCACTTCCTACTGTAGATGCATCCCACTTTCTATAAGGAAATAAATTCTTGTCTATCTGTTCTTACACTCCTCACCATACATGTAACAGGGGTGGGTCTGAGAGAGTTGATTGCGCTGGGGAACTACGGTTAACTCGTAAAAAAGCGCGAGTATGTCAAGATGTTTTCATTTAAATGTCTTTGAAGCCGCCAGATAAGTCGAAAAGCTAGTTTTCTTCTTTTACATCCCAAATTCTGCCCAGGGTATGTTCGCCTTTTTTGTGCTACGGTAGGAGTATTTTTCATTCTAGATGCCAACTTTTACTTCATCCTAATTTTGACGTTAGACAGACAAGACTTGGCAACTGTTTTTGTTGACTCGGGCGACAAGTGATCCGGTAGATGTTTTTTATCATCTTTCGAGCCATGTTCCTTATATCGTGGCAACAGGTCTTTACCAAAACAAAATAACGACCGTTAATTACAAGTATTTGTCTACCTTCTTTCAACATTTGAACCAATTCCCACAAGTCTGAAACATAGATGTGGTGCCGGTAAAAAAACTAAAAACACGCGTTTCTCACACTTAAAATCAGAATGAAGCTAGATTTTTGAAAGCAAGTTTTCAATTTTATCGTAAGAATGCATTTTTTTTATTTGATTCACCTTAACCATTTTCACGCCTTCAGTTCACTTGAAAACGGACTTTCCATGCTACATTTAGCTCGCGACAATTGCTAAAAATCATTGGAATTAAAAAAAAATCGCTTTTGATTCATCCATTTATCTGGCTTCGTGCCATGTTTGAAGCGACCCGTACAGGTTTAAAGTACACAAGTTGCACGCTTCAAAACTCTCAGAGAAACGTGATTTTGGCATGTAAATTATATATATTTAACGGTTAAAACTTATCCTAGCCCAAGGTCCGATATATCAGTCTCGCACCAGCCCGGAGTTATTTAATCGTGACTATTTTTGCACATAACATCCAAACGAGGGTGACTGCTTTTACACATACAATCTGAACGGTGCACATATAACTGGTTACATTAGCTGTGCACTAATTTCAGCCTAATTAAAATATTTTGCAAAAGGAATTAATCGAATCGCACAATTAGCCTTGATGCCAGCTCTGGTTCGTTGTTCAAACCCTGCTTAATATGTTGTAACATAGCAACAGACTTCCTAACTTAAATTTATGTCAGATTCAAGAAAGTTCTCATTTTCAGAAATGCTTTTCTTGCCGTTGCCAGTTGGTATTTTAATATCGTCTCTACTTCCGCCATCGTAGGTTACGTTGTTGATAAAATGGAAAAAACTCATCTAGCACTTTCAGTGTGTCATTTCCTAATCTAATTCCGTCAGCATCACCTGATTTAACTAAGCTACATTCCATTACCCTTGTTTCCTTGTTATTGACGGTCATCTTATTTCCTCTGTTCAAGATACTATCCATTCCATTTGACTAGTCTTCCAAGTCCTTTGTCGTCTCTGACAGAATTACCAGGTGCTGGGTAAATCTCAAAAATTTAATTTCTTCAACCTTAATTACTTTCCCATATTTTTATTCGGTTAGATTTTCTGCTCCCACAATATACACATGGAATTACTTCAGCGATAGACCACAAACCTGTTTCACTCCGCACTACTACTTTTCTTTCTTGTACTTCAGTCTGGTTTCTGTACAAATAGCAGATAACGTTCCGCTCTCTGTATTTCATCCATGCTACTTTCAGAATTTTGAAGAGTGTATTCAAGTGAACGTTAAAAGTTTACTCTAAATCGAGGAATGCTATAAATGTAACTTTGTTTTTATTCAGTCTGCCTTCTAAGATAGGTCGTAGGGTTAGTATTGCCTCAGGTTTCTTACATTTTTCCGGAACCCAAATCTGTCTACTTCGAGGTCAATTTCTACTACTTTTTCCATTCTTCTGTAAACAATTCATGTCAGAATTTTTGCAGCTACGACTTAATGACTTAGTGAACTGAATGTTCCGTAACAATTACACCGATCAGCGCCTGCGTTCTTTGGAATTGTATTTACTGCATTCCTAGTGAGGTCATTGTACTGTTATCCATTTATTTTACATTTTAACCAGATTTATAGGCATTTAAGTATGGGCAACTTAAGAATCTTCTAGTTTCATGTACGTGCCTACACTCTTTCTTTCAACGTCTTCTCAAGGCGACGTATGCCCTGAAACTACCCCAGTCTGTGGCATTTGCTGAAACCAGTTTTTGATGTTGCTGAGCAACAGTTATAAAATAATTTTTAAATGAACGCTCCGCCAATTGACTGTATTGTTGTTTATTTAGTTACGATCCAGGATTCGGCCTTTAACGCTATTTTCAAGTGATTGAGATGACATAAATTCAATCACTTGAAAATGGCATAAAAGGCCGAAACCTAGGTCGTAATTAAATAAACAACAATATAGTGAAACGGCGGTGTGTTCATTTAAAAATATGTTGAAACAGTTGGTCGAAACGTTGCTTCGATAATTAAGAACTGGCGTCATAGGGTAACTCCATTTGTCGCTCTAGTAAACAATTTGACAAAAAGCTTCGTATATCACATCGGAAGGGAATGAACAGGAATGGCACAAGCTGCGCTCTTTGAGCTCTCAAATTCCCAGGTGGTTTAGACGTGAAGGAGTTATGAAATGTATGTTTTATGTTTACGTGTGCGCTATAATTTTGTTGTCATTTATAGGTATAGATCTAAGGAAAACTATTCCCTCGAGTGCATCGTCGGGCCGGCCGAAGTAGCCGCGCGGTTCTGGCGCTGCAGCCTGGAACCGCGAGACCACTACTGTCGCAGGTTCGAATCCTGCCTCGGGCATGGATGTGTGTGATGTCCTTAGGTTAGTTAGGTTTAACTAGTTCTAAGTTCTAGGGGACTAATGACCTCAGCAGTTGAGTCCCATAGTGCTCAGAGCCATTTGAACCATTTTTTGCATCGTCGGTTTACAATCAGTCAGTCTTTCGGACCAGTATACAGCCCAGGATACCGTTCGTAGGATTTACGCCGACACAGTCAACAGTAACCAGTACGAACTAGAACTTACATGCATTAATATTATCTCAGACCTGTTAAACGAGCTGAAAGATACGTTATACGATCCTGAGATGTGACATTTCGCACTAAGGCATCGAGGTATGAGCGAGTAGTCTGCGGTCTCGAAAGACATAATCGAGGCACAAAATTTACGCTTTACAGATAATACTGTTGAATTACTTCTGGTGTATCGCCGTTGGAATCTCCGCTTATGGAACAAGAGCAGGTGCTCCGTCTCTAATGACGTCACTTACTAACAGTAAGAGATATATGTTCAGGATCTAATACTTCTCTTCATGACATATGAACCTTGCCGAGCTGGAGTGGGTTCAGCGATACGATAGCCATATCTCGGTCCAATCACAGCGGCGGAGTATATGTGAAGAGACCAGAAACCTACGATCCCTGAAGAGGAGCAGAAACCTTTTCAGTAGTGGCAGTGGCAACAGGTCGCAGGGTGACTTATTTGGTTTGTAACGTTAGCCAGCATGGCCTTGCTGTGCTGATACTGTGAACGGCTGAAAGCAACGGGAAACTACAGCCATTAATTTTACCGAGGGCATGCAGCTCTGCTATGTTTAAATGACGATGGCATCCTCTTAACTAATATACTTCGGAAGTAAAATAGTCCCCCATTAGGACTTTCAGACGGGTCTACTCAGGAGGATGTTGTCAACAGGAAAAGTAATACTGACATTCCACGAGACAGGCCGTGGAATGTTAGAGCCCGAACTGGATAGGTAACGTAGAGCATTTAAGGAGAGAAGTGGATAGGTTGAAGTTAGATATAGTGAGAATTAGTGAAGTGCGTTGGCAGGAAGAACAAGACTTCTGGTTACATTAGCAAAAATTTAGAAATACAAAATCAATAAGCAGTAATCCAGAGGTAGGTCTTCTAATGAATATGAAAACAGAATTGTGGGTAACTTATTATGAAATAGTGAACGCATTACCACATCCAAAATAGACACGAATCAAGCAAGCACCACAGAAGTATCAGTTAATATAGTAACTAGATCCGGAGATGAAGAGATTGAAACAATGTGCGATGAGATAAAGGAAATTATTCAGATAGTTAAATGAGAAGAAAATTGAATTGTCTGACTAGAACTCGGAAGCAGGAAAAGGAAGAGTTGGGAAATTAGAAAGAAATCACGTAATGAGAGGCAGCAGTTATTGAAGGAAATGCCTACTACAATTTTTCACAGAGAATAATTTAATCATCGCTAACGTTTTGTTTAAGAATCATGGGAGAAGATGGTATACGTGGAAGAGACCTGGAGGCACTGGAAGTTTCAAGTTGATTATGTAATGGCAAGATACAGATTTCGAAACCAGATTTTAAACTGTAAGACTTTCCAGGGGTAGTAGTCGACTCGGACCATAGTTTATTGATCATGAATTGCAGATTAAAACTGAAGAAATTGGAAATTAAGGAAATGAGACCTGGAGAAACCGAAAGAACCAGAAGTTGTTGAGAGCTTCAGTTGCTGGTTCAAAATTCAAATGGATCTGAGCACTATGGGACTTAAATTTTGAGGTCGTCAGTCCCCTACAACTTGGAACTACTTAAAGCTAACTAACCTAAGGACATCACACATCCATACCCGAGGCAGGATTCGAACCTGCGACCGTAGCGGTCGCACGGTTCCTGACTGTAGCGCCTAGAACCGCTCGGCCACCCCGGCCGACTTCGGTTGTTGATAAAGGGGAACTAAATCGAAGTGAGGAAAGAAGAAATTTATGGCACAACTTGACCTAAAGTAAGAATTGATGGGAAACATCAGAAGGCATCATGGAATAGTGAGTCTAGTAGTGGTGGGATGTAGGAAGGGGGGAGGGGGGGGGGGCGGGAAGGTTAAAATGATAGAGGGAGATGAAGGGATCTATACAGTAAGCAGATTCAAATCGATATAGGTTGCAGTAGTTACGTAGAGATGAAGAGGCTTACACAATATAGACAAGCGTGAAGAGTTGTATCAGACCAGTCTTCGGACTGAAGTCAACAACAACACATCTAATATGTGACGTAGCACGAAGTAACACAGCAGTCAAAGTGATATTATAACGAAGCCTTTCACAGTCAATTAGTATTTACGACACGTATTGCAGTCCATAATGCCATTTTTATGAATTACGCTAGCGCAGTGACAAAACCTAACAGTGTGTTAATGTTATCACAGATCTGTTAATTTAACTGGGAGATACGCTGTACGTCCATGCAAATAATCAGTTAAATGGACTATAATCAGTCGTTATCTGCCTTGATAAGTGTTACTCATCAGTGATTTTAGAAACTGCGTTTAACGATAAAGGCTGTTGAAGCGAACCAAGTATACGCACCAGGCAACTACATACACCGTTTCCATGATAGCGCCCTAGAAGCGTTCCTCAAGTGATGACTACTTGCCTCACTTGGGACATTAGGTAAGAACACATCCTCTCACACGCCTTTAACGTCGATCACGGCATCGTCGTATCGCCTCAAGAGTGCGAAACGCCATTCCTGGACAGAGAAACATAACTTGATGGTCGAATGAGTCAGAGATAGCCTCGAGAGATAACATTCCTGTGTCCTGATGACGACCGGTGACCATAGGATTTTTACCGTCCCATTAGCTAACTGCTACGACAGCGATGATGCTGGAGTATTAATAACATCAACAAGTGTTTATAATTTTAAAGTAATACGCTAAAACGAATTTAAATTCGAAAATCTTGAGATGTGCAGAAAGTGGGCTACATCAATTGCAATTCATAAGAAATTGGCAGTGTGTTGCAGTAAGCACAGACAAAAACAGTTCCTAAAATCAAATTTCACTTAGTACCATGAATATCATAGAGTCATCGACGTGATGGAGAGAGAGAGAGAGAGAGAGACGTGGCTGGAAGTGTACGGGAAAGAGAGAACAAAGAATTATCCTTGTTTTCGAAATCAGGAAGAGCTACAAGAAGTTCGGTAAGCAGTGAATGTTCAAGTACATGGGGCAATCCTTCTAAATCGTTGCGGGGGAAATTCAAAGCCGGCGACTGTGGTTGCAACAGTTATCCCGTATTTTAGTTTTGAACCGGAAGATGGCCTAATTTGGCCGAAACCTATAATAATAGTTAAATATAAACATGATGTAGACAGTTTTGTTCTTAAAATGAGCACGCATGTCCGAAGGAACACTACATCGGTCTTCTTAATAACACAGGCACTACAATATCGGATGAGCAACAACCGCCGAGGTACGACACTGCAGTGGATGTACCCGCCACAAGAAGACAGCCATTTCACATAAACAAAACAGGGCGCAACACATGCCAAAATAGGTGACTACTATAAGATCTATGTTTATCCATGTTAAATATTTTTGTATTACCAGTTATAGCCCGGAACGTGTTGTAATATCAAATAATGTAACCAAGTAACAAAGAATCGCGCCAAATAGCGGTCTCTGGAAACCCTTTTCATAGGTTTTAGCAAACAGTCACGGTCGAAAAAAAGCCAATACGGCTTTAATAAAAGGGAGGGCCGCGACATAAAAAGTACAATGGGAATTCCATCGTTAAACACAGAGGAGAAAGCGTGTATGTGGGGAGACTACACTGAATGACTTTACGAGGCGCAACAGCCGTCTAATATAAAAGTGCGTTTACACTGAGTTCGCAACATTGTTCACAACATTGTTCGAGGCTAGTAATGGATTACCGATGTTCGCAACACAAAATCAATGTTCCACGGCTGTGTAGGTAGAGATCAAAGAAACATTGTTCGTGGCCTGTTGTCTCTAAATTCCGCTACGCAGCGCTAGTGTTCGTTTGCTCTGAGTGAGTGTTGTGCTGTTTGTTTTGCTGGAGTGTGGTGGTGCGTTTATTTTATGTTCCTTCATTTTTATTTGAAATGAAGTGGTCACGAGACAAAATTTCCCAGTTGATATCGCTCTATGAGACAGAGGAGTGCCTGTGGAATGTACGTTACGCAGGTTACAAAAATACTAAAATCAAACATGATTCATTACAAAAAGTTGCTGCGGCGCTTGGCACCTGTAGCAGTGACGTGGACAGAAAAAATTAAATCTCTCTTGTCTCAGTACCGACGAGAGAAAAGAAAAATAGAGGAAAGTAAAAAATTTGGATGTGGTACTGACATACTTTACGAAACGAAGTGGTTTGGATGTAAATAACTACGTTTCCTGGATGATATTAAAATATTTGGAACTCTTTGAGATATGGCTGGCTTTGATAGGAGTCTCCTGATGCCAGAAAACGAAGAGTAACAGCAAGTCTTTGGTTCACAGGGATTACTTTTCTGAGATTTGTGTCTTTTCTTTGAAACAACTGGTCCTATAATATTCAACAAGATTTCAAAATCTGACGGCGACATCCTAGTGAAGTTACGAAAGCCAGAACCGTCTTCCAAATTCAGCTCACAAAGCATGTCATTCCCGCCACGTCTTCTATAGTATGTTTTGGTCCACGAACGACGACTACGTCGTTTTCTTCGTCTGTTCATTTCGTTAAGTATTATTAATGCAGCACCAAATGTCATTAATTCTTTCTCTTCACTTGACATAGTGTATCTCTTAATGTGAATACACAAAGTAACCTATCAGTTCACCGCAGCGGACTATGCAAATACGTAGAAATGTTGGTCGCTAGTGTAAACGGGAATGCGAACAACGAACAATGTTGCCAACATGTTGAGGGAACAAGTTGCGCACAATATTCCGGACAAAAACATGTTCTGAGCTCAATGTAAACGCGCTTTAATAGTAAAAGAAATGGAGGAAGTGTTAGAGAATGATAAGTTTGGTTTTGATGAAAAAGCCTTCAACAATGTAAAATGGTACAAGATATTCGAAATTCTGGAAAAATTGGAGTAAGCTATATGGGAAGACAATATCTACAAGAACCAAAAGGGAACAACAAGAATGGAAGACGACGAAGCGTTAGTGCTCGGATTACAAATTTTGTGTGACAGAATTGTAGTCTTTTGTCCCTACTGTTCAATCTATACAGTATACATCGAAGGAGAAGTGACGGAAATAAAATCAGGGATTCGAGAGTTAGATTAATTATCCGTGGTGAAAGGACAACAAAGATAATATTTGCTGATTATATTGCTATCGCCAGTGAAATGATGAAGAATTACAAGATGTGTTGAATAGTATGAACATTCTAGTGAAAACGGAATACGGACTGAGAGTAGGCTGAAGAGAGACGAAAGTAATGTGGAGTAAAGACGAAAGTAATAAAGAGTAACGGAAATGAAATTAGCAATAAATTTAATACCAAAATTGGAGACCACGAAGTAGGCGAAGTTACGGAATTCTGCTACCTTGGAAGCAAAGTAACATACGACGGGCGAAGCAAAGAGAACATAAAAATTAGATTAGTATAGGCAAAGAGGCACTCCTGGCGAAGAGAAGTATGCTCTTAATCTATAATCTTTGGAAGAAATTTCTGACAAAGTACATTTGGACCACAGAATTGCATGGTAATGAATCATGGACTGTGGAAAAACAGGAAAAGAAGAAAATCGAAGCATTTGAAGGACGTTGAAAAGTAGGAAGATGAATAAGATAAGGAGTGAAGATTTTTTGCGGAATCGGCGAAGAAAAGAACATATGGAAAACACTGAGAAAAAGTAGGGACAGGATAATGGGACATGTGTTGAGATATCAAGGGATAACTTCCATGGTACTTGAGGGAGCTCTAGACGTTAAAAAAACTTAGAGGTGGATAAAGAACGGAATAAATTCAGTAAATAATTGAGGACGTAGGATGCAGACGTTACTTTGAGATGAATAGGTTCGCACAGGAGAGGAATTTATGGCGGTCGCGTCGAACTAGTCAGGAGACTGGTGACTCAAAAAGGAAAAGGGGCTTGAAACTAGTATATCTGCTTCAACTCTATATAACTATTGTACCCTACATTTCAACCAGCTTTCTTCATTGAAACATGGCCTCTCTCTAGAATTCTTTACCCATATTCACTTCTATTAACAAATTAACTATTCCCCGATGCCCCACAATAAGGCCTACCGTCTTAACTTGTCCTTTCTCTTAGTCAATTTGTGTTATAATTTTCTTTTCTCTCCAATTCGACTTCGTGTTTCGTCATTGGTTGCTCGATCAACACATCAGGTTTTCAGAATTTTTGTGACGCACAACACATCAGAAGCTTATACTCTCTTGTCTCTAGCGTTTATCGTCCACGTACCATGCCAGCGTAAGACTATACGCCAAACAAATAAGTTGGAAAAGACTTCACAACATTTAAATTTCTATGCTACGTTAACATATTTCTCTTTATGGGAAAGCTTTTTTCGCTGTCTACGTTTCATATTCTCTTTATTCCTGAAATTGTCAGTAATTTTACTTTTCAAACAGTAAATCCTAATGTTACAAATTTACCAATAAGCAAAGAGAGGTTTCGAGCTCCAAGAGATGCTTGTTAAGAATGGAATCCATACAGGGTGAATCACCTAAAACTTGCACCGCAATGTTGCAAAAATGGAAGGTGCTATTGATTTGTGGTTTTCACAGAATGGATTGGAGTCAAGGGCTCCTATTGTTAACCAATAAACAGACTTTAATAATACTTAGAAAGTGTATTTTTGTGCAAACATACCCTTTTTTTAATGGAACAATGGCTATTGATATTCACGAACTAAAAGTAGGATAAATTAGAATGTCAATGGTGTTTCTTGCAGGATTCTAAAATGGTTCAAATGGCTCTGAGCAGTATGAGACTTAACTTCCGAGGTCATCAGTCCCCTAGAACTTAGAACTACTTAAACCTAACTAACCTAAGGACATCACACACATCCATGCCCGAGGCAGGATTCGAACCTGCGACAGTAGCGGTCGCGCGGTTCCAGACTGTAGCGCCTAGAACCGCTCCGCAGGATTCTAGTGCGTGTGTTTTACGGGATCTTGTATTTTGAAAACTTCCCACACCGACACTTGTACAATACCTGTGATAGCACACATTGAAGAAAAACACAAGTGTATACACTAGTTATGTGGATTCTATCCAGTAACGACTCAATTGACCATCACAAGTTGTGTTCGAACTCAGTGGCGGCGCTAGGCGAAAACTGAACGTCGGAGACGAATCAGTTTTGGGAGGCCCCTTTCACTTTCCAGTCAGAAAGAAAATGTTAAATTAAATGAGATGAATGATACAATAATAATAATTATGCACAAATTTTATTATTAAAATATACAAGGATTATTGCAATAACAAAAATTACATTAAACAAACACATTAAAGTAAACGAAACTTCTGGCTTTTCGCGTCACTGATTTTTTTTAAAGATTACGTCGTAGTTAACACTAGCCGTTATTTGCGCTTCAATTGATAGTACTAACAACGCAGATAGTCTTCTTTGCCAATCGTACAAGCCGCTATTTCCGCTTCAATTGATAGTAATAACAATACCGATAGTCTTCTTTGGCACATCGCACTTCTTAAGTATGTCTTAATCAGTTTTAGCTTTGAGAAACTTCTCTTGGCAGAAGCTGTACTGTCCGGAACTGTGAGCATTATTGTGATTGTTATGTATAGATTTGGGTATACTTCTTCCAAATTATTTTCTAATATGCACTGAATAAGTTGTTTTTCGTCTTTGATTGAGTCCTGTAGCTTGGACTTCAAAGCTGGAATTCCTCATAAAGTTCGAATGGCTGTACCTCCCTATTTTCGCTTTCTCGAAGTATTCTACCTAAATCATGACAATGTTTGCTAAGGTCGTCCTTGGATAACGATTTATAATAATTCATATCGGAAATAAAACCAAATCGTTCAATATATTCGTTGAGCGCTTTCAGTCGACGTCGGTATCGACTGTTATAGCGTCTATTTTTGTGTTAAAAAAGCTAACTCTGTACTGCATTTCAGCAGATTGTATAGGTTCATAAATTTGTTCATAATCGAGCATTCGTTTTTTCTGTGCTATTCTCTCTTTTTTTTTAACTGAGACTAAATTTCCTAACTACTTTTTTCTACAAACAATCGAGCTTCTACAACGCTGTTTTCAAATCCTGTGTTGCGGAATTCTTGAATCCAGAATCGGCTTTCAAGTTCAGTTGAACCAATTGCCGTAGTTTACTGATATTGTTGACACGTAGTAAAATCTCAAACCACACGTGTATTGCAACAATACACTCAAAAGTTAACATTTTCTTCAAGACAGCTTCACAGTCGCTAAGAGTTTCGAAATCATCAGTTCTATTTTTCAGGTCACTCACACTCTCGATGACATCATGAAACTGCAAAATATCGCTTTTACAACTCTTTATTCTTCTTTTCCATAGTGTTACAGACAGAGGTTTCAATGTCAATTTTAATTTAGTTTTTATAAGATCCCAACGCTTGTTGACTTTGTAAAAACCACATAAACTTTATTGATGAACCCGAAAAACGTCTTAGCTGTTGTAGAAGTGTTAGGGGCATCTACCAAAAGCAAATTCGAACAGTGGCGTCCGCACTGCGTGAACAGAGCTAGTGGATTAATATTGAGTACTCTTGTCCGTGGTCTTGCGGTAGCGTTCTTGCTCCCCACGCACAGTGTCCTGGGTTTGATTCCCGACAGGGACAGGGATTTTTCCTGCCTCGAGAAGACTGGGTGTTGATGTATTCATCATCATTATTCATCCCCATTACGGACGGAGGAAGGCAATAGCAAACCACGTTGCCTAGTACAGCGGTGGGGTTCCCTACGATGGGACCTTATCATCATCATCTTGTTGTAACACCTTTATTAATGCCAACCATATTGGCACAGTTATCATATTCCTGGCCTAGACAGTTTTGGATGTCTAGTCCATTATTTCCTAGTTCATTCTCCCGTTGTTTCTGCGACGGCAATAAACCCAATGAAATATTCCTGCATCTCTCCAGTTGAGGAATTACAAAATCTTTAAATTATTGGTATTTGTTCCACATGGCTCTAATTCCCGGTACAATCGAGTTTGAAGCCACAATATTTTGCATGTTTGACTCTGTTTATAATGTCGTTGATAACAGATTTGGACATTAACGTAATTAAGTCATTTTGTACGTCGTGGCTCAGATAATGCTGACAAAGTTGCTTTTCGTTAATACGTTGCAAGTGCCCATTTAGTGTTAGATTATATTTGGATAACTGTTCCTGCTTTCGTTAAGGTAAGGGATTCTCGATGTCCTCTAAACGCCTGATTGTATGAACCTAAGTTTTTTATAATATGGATCAATCTTTTAAACAAGTTATGCCAATATTTCTGTGATTCCCTAATCAGTCTCTCGTTTTCCTTATCTATTGTTTTTCCGTTTCTGATTTCTTTACAGAATTCCATCCATCTAATCATGCACTCCACGAGTACTTGACTCTGTTAATGCCTTTACAGTATCCTACTCAGATCTTTCCAATCACAACATCCTACTTTTACCGTCTGTGTCTGCAATTGTGAAAAAAGTCAACATGGAAAGCAATAAACTTTTTCTTGAGATATGGAGTAAGCTAAGTATCTGCGATTTTTCTTTTCGCCGTTCCTCAATTTTATAGTAAAATGAAATTTTATATGCATCTTTGGGGTAACTTTCATCAGATTTCTCTAGGACTTGTTGGGGACCATTTTGAATGAAATCATAAAGCTGCGCATATGTTACTGGAAATACTCACATTCCCGGATATAATTCCATAAATGGCTCTCTTATATGAACGGTTTGCTCTTGATTATCACTTTTGACATCTTTATTCGGCTCACAGTCTCGGATCACAGGAGTTTCACCCAGTTCTGATGCTACATCAGAAAGGGTAACAGGTTTATTCGACTCTGAAGCTGGATTTGTTTCAGAAACTAAAGATACTTGGATAAGAGCTTCATCGGAGGCTTCTGGAGCAGTTACACCTAAAGTCTAGACCCAGAAGAAGGCCGCTGCAATCGTGGCCGAAACGTTGGTTTTTCTCCAGCAGCAGTAGTTTTTACATTATGACGCGGTACCATACCCAGAAAACTTTTATGTCGTCTGACTCTGGGCGCGGAAGCCTACGCATTTCTTTTTTTTAATCGTGTTGATCGTTTTTGTAGCAGCTGTTTTACGCGTTTCTCTTAGAAGGATTCCATTCCGTGTCAGCGATTGCGTAACAAATGCGGCGCAGTTTCGCTGCCTGACCTGGAAGCGCAGGGGCCCCACCGGCGGCGCAGCGTAGGGGATGCCCAGGAAGCGGAAGAAGCGCGCCGCCTTGCCCTTGGTCCGAGCCGTCAGCCCCCGGAGAGCGCCGGCCGGCGGCTGCACCACCACGTACCCGCTGTCCGCCATGGCGCGCACCGCCGCACTGCCGCCCGCCTCCGCGGCTCTGGCGTCGCCCGTCACGTGACCACAGGCCCGTGACCTCGCACGACGATGACACGGCGATTTCGTCGCGGCGCCGAGAAATTCATCTCTGCTCACCGAGGCCACATAGTCTCGTAAGTCGTGTACTGTGTACAGCGGACTAACTGAATAGCTCCTCGGCGGTGATTGGTGCGCGCACTTACGAGCCAAGTTTTAATGTATTTACAGCACCCACGCTTGTGTTCGCGGCTCGTGGTCTTACGGTAGCGTTCTCGCTTCCCGTACACGGGGTCCCGGGTTCGATTCCCGGCGGGGTCAGGGATTTTCTCTGCCTCGAGATGAGTGAGTGTTGTGTGTTTCATACTTACTCCTCGCAAGCCACCGTAGTGGCGTTAAAGAAGTTGTGGATCGGCGGCCATACGCTCATTATCATTACCTACGGTTGTAGGAAAAATGGTTAATTGTTATAAGAAAAAATTGGTAATAGGAATTGAAGTCCAGGAAGAAGGAATAAAAGCTTTTGAGATTTTGCCGATGACACTGTAATTCTGTCAGAGACAGCAAAGTACTTGAAAGACCAGTTGAACCAAAAACGTAGCCACACGTGTACCGCCCTGTTGCCTTGTGAAATACTGAAATACCACTCTCTAAATAACGACACCAGTGCTAACATTAAACTGCTATAGATAGGTAATTAGGGTATTATAGTCGCGCCTAAGCATTGTTGATTTACTATAACGCTAGAGGACGATTCAAAATCAGTTTTCCTCTTCTTTCTTGTTACAAACGTACCTGTAATTAAACACTATCACAATAGCACACAGAAAAAAGCAATAAACAACAGCATTTATATTTAATTCAACTACAAGTATGAACTGAATTGATTAATAAAACAACAACAGAGCTCAAGTACGGTCAACAATATGCAGTCGTTGGTCTTCACTTAAGTATGGATCGGCGATAGCTGATAGTGCAATCATTAATGTAAATGTATCGATGGCGCGTATCCCTTTTTCGATACACGACTGAAAATAAAAACATCTTTCAATTTCACTACACAGCAACTAGGTCGTGCGTCATTTCATTTAGGTGTGAGGGCGTGCGGGGGGGGGGGGGGGGGGGGGGGAGGATTCAGACGCCCCGGAACCCTCACCCCACTGGCTACGGTCTTCATTGACCGTAATGAACGGTATCCTGATAGGAGGATATAAGATGAACCTAAACAAAAGCAAAACAAGGTTAATGGAATTTAGTCGAATTAAATCACGCGATGCTGAGGGAATTAGATTCGGAACTTAGACACTTAGCATAGTACATGACATTTGCTATTTGGGCAGCAAAATAAGTGATAATGGCCAAAATAGAGAGGACATAAAATGTAGACTGGCAATGGCAAGAAAAAGGTTCTGAAGAAGAGAAATTTGTTAAAATCGAATGTAGATTTAAGTGTGAGGAAATATTTTCTAAGAATAATTGTATGGAGTGTAGCCATGTATGAAAGTGAAATATGGACGATAAACAGTTTAGACGAGAACAGAATAGAAACTTTTGAAATCTACATCTACATCTACATCTACATCTATACTCCGCGAGCCACCTTACGGTGTGTGGCGGAGGGTACTTATTGTACCACTATCTGATCCCCCCTTCCCTGTTCCATTCACGAATTGTGCGTGGGAAGAACGACTGCTTGTAAGTCTCCGTATTTGCTCTAATTTCTCGGATCTTTTCGTTGTGATCATTACGCGAGATATATGTGGGCGGTAGTAATATGTTGCCCATCTCTTCCCGGAATGTGCTCTCTCGTAATTTCGATAATAAACCTCTCCGTATTGCGTAACGCCTTTCTTGAAGTGTCCGCCACTGGAGCTTGTTCAGCATCTCCGTAACGCTCTCGCGCTGACTAAATGTCCCCATGACGAATCGCGCTGCATTTCGCTGGATCATGTCTATCTCTTCTATTAATCCAACCTGGTAAGGGTCCCATACTGATGAGCAACAAGCGTTTTGTAAGCTACTTCTTTCGTCGATGAGTCACATTTTCTTAGAATTCTTCCTATGAATCTCAACCTGGCGCCTGCTTTTCCCACTATTTGTTTTATGTGATCATTCCACTTCAGATCGCTCCGGATAGTAACTCCTAAGTATTTTACGGTCGTTACCGCTTCCAATGATTTACCACCTATGGCATAATCGTACTGGAATGGATTTCTGCCCCTATGTATGCGCATTATATTACATTTATCTACGTTTATG
The DNA here is from genome assembly GCF_021461385.2 of Schistocerca piceifrons. Classification (NCBI taxonomy): domain Eukaryota; kingdom Metazoa; phylum Arthropoda; class Insecta; order Orthoptera; family Acrididae; genus Schistocerca; species Schistocerca piceifrons. The sequence continues at coordinate 435,859,381 of NC_060139.1, read as the reverse complement.
GAAAGCTGCCAGCTGTCGCACCATGCATTAATCCTCTGCAGGTCCTCCTGGAGTACGTACGAGTCTTCTGATGTTGCTACTTTCTTGTAGACAACCGTGTCATCTGCAAATAGCCTCACGGAGCTACCGATGTTGTCAACTAAGTCATTTATGTATATTGTAAACAATAAAGGTCCTATCACGCTTCCCTACGGTACTCCCGAAATTACCTCTACATCTGCAGATTTTGAACCGTTAAGAATGACATGTTGTGTTCTTTCTTCTAGGAAATCCTGAATCCAATCACAAACCTGGTCCGATATTCCGTAAGCTCGTATTTTTTTCACTAAACGTAAGTGCGGAACCGTATCAAATGCCTTCCTGAAGTCCAGGAATACGGCATCAATCTGCTCGCCAGTGTCTACGGCACTGTGAATTTCTTGGGCAAATAGGGCGAGCTGAGTTTCACATGATGTGGTGCTATAGAAGAATGCTGAAGATTACATGGGTAGATAACATAACTAATGAGGAGGTACTGAATAGAGCTGGGGGGAGAACAAATTTGTGGTATAACCTAACTAGGAGAAGGTATCGGTCGATGGGACACATTCTGAGACATCAGGGGATCGCTAACTTGGTACTGAAGGGAAGTGTGCCGAGTAAAAATCATACAGGGTGACCAAGAGATCAATACAGCAAGCATATCCAGAATGGTATACATTGCCTTTGTTATTCAGACATGAAGATACTTGCACAGGATAGAGTTACATGGAGAGCTGTATCAAATCAGTCTTAGGGCTCACGTCGCCTTATCTGTCAGTGCGCGATTACTTTGTGTGGAGAGCCCTCATGTCTGAGATCTATTGCAACAACCCTTATAGTCTTCAAGAACTGCAGCAGGACATTTTGGATTGCAGCAGTCCAGCTCCGATCTGCCTCCAGAAACTTGCTGACTAGGGCCCAAATGTGCCAAGAGATGAATGGTGGTCACTTTCAACATCTGCTACAGTCAGCTTAGTACTGTATTTTCTTTCCTCTGCTGTGTTTCTTTGTACCTTGGAACTGCATTCTCCAGGCTATTTTTTTTTTTTTTTTTTGTCCCACTCCATAATGCTACGGTATGAGCACTGCTTTTAGCCAATAGCTGGTCAAAAAAACTTGCTTTTGCTTGACTCCTGGTCTGTGTATAAATATCATACTGCTTTAGAGTAAAGTGTATGACATTGCCTCTGGAACTTGTGGAAAAATTCAGTGTCTGGATGTTTTTATTTTCCCGTGCCAATAAAACATATTATTGCACTATCTGCAGCTAATGCTTAATGGATAGCCAGTTTCACAATAAGCTCCAAGACAGATTTGTTTCACATTGAGTTGCTTGCCACCACATTCCATCAGTTTTCATTGTCCCATTGCACCAACATGATTCTATATACATTTTCTTTAAGAATGGATATCCAGCTGAACATCCCACACTGTAACTCCCAACAAGTTCCCCTTAGATTTTGATGGTGCGAACCTTTGTGATCACCACTGTGGTGTGCTGCTTTTCATTTGGTGTTCATGGTGTATGCTAATGGTATGTTTTGAACATTTTTTGACTGTCAATTATGTCCATTTCGTAAAGAGTAATACACATATCCCACAGAAAGTTGATACCTGCACCTCCCGGACAGTCACTTTTTGTTGGCCTTCTGATGCTCATGGTGGATCATTAGTTTTGACATAGGATGTTCAAATGAGCCTTATTGAAGACTGAACTAGGCGACCACACACTCAAAGGATTCCTTGTAAGTGACCTTCAATGACAGATAGCTTGTAGCTCACTCGCAGCTATTGAAGCAGCCTGTGCGCACTGAAGTGTCAGTGTGCCACTCGCAGAACAGGGCTGTTTATGCATTGCGAGGCAGGCCACGCCAGCACCGCAATCCTGCCAGTGTTGCAGTAAGATGGGTCACTTGCAGGATGGGTCAAGCAGTTCCTACATTGGAGGACCATGGGTTTGTTGTTCTGGACATGGCTGGAAGCAGTGCATAGCACAATAAGTAAGCTCTCAACCTGTATAAATAATGGACAGTTTAACAGAGGTATCAGTAGTCTGCCAGCACCTACTACGAAGAGGGAGCTACGCTAAGCACCAGAGGGATACGCTATAGCAAGCAGTCGTCATAAGTTCGGGTCTCCACCGTGACACCATCTTCCATCATCAAGTCACTAAGTCCCTCCCTTGGTGGGCTGCCTGCAGGCAGTATAATAAGGTAAAATATGTAAACCATTACCAAAAAATTCAAACTATTTTGGCAAGAGAAACTGGAATCATCATACAGGGTGTATCAAAAACAATCATCCAGTTTTAAAAAAATCATAAATATTATGTATTTGAGATATGTGCATGAACAATATATTGTTGGAAAGAACAAACTCTCGAGCTTTATGGTTCCCTCTAGGTAGCAGCAGTGTGTGCCCACTTCAGTTCTAGTAAAAATAGTGTTGGGACAACAGAAAGTGTTTTGTGTTCTACGTTTTGTGCCGTGTGGGTCAGTAATAACTGTTCAGCGTGACTCTTGTACTAGGTACGGTGTTGATCCTCCTACAGCATTGAGCATTATACGTTGGCATGAACAATTCTGTGGAACAAGTTAGTTGTGTAAAGGCAAATCGCCGGGCCATCCCCAAGTGTCTGACACAGACATCGAATGCATCTGCCTTAGTCCCACAAGGAGTCCACAGAAATCTGTTCACCGTGCAGGTCGACAGCTCAACATGCCCCCGATGTCTGTCTGGCTACTACAGCTACTGCAAGTTATTCGTGAAGGTGACAAACAACAATGTGCGGAGTTATGTAATTTCATCCTGGCAAGATGAAGATGACAATTTTCTTCCACACTTAGTGTTTAGTGGCGACACAACAATCCATTTAAATAGTAAGGTGAACCATCATAATGTGAGAGTATGGGGTATGCAATAGCCACATGAAGTTGTCATGAGAGGGACTCTCCAGAATTCAATTTGTTTTGTGCAGTTTCATGGGAAAGGGTGTATGGTCCAACTTTTCTTTACTGAGAACACTGTTGCAGGAAGCAACAGTGGAAGTTGATACCAGAGATCTGGGAGGAAGAAAAATATAGAGTTGCTAGGAAGCTAGAGGGGTTGCATGTAGGAAACTCTGGAATTAAAGGGGCATTTGATTTAATATTTTCAGAGGATAAGGCTATTGAATCTTTTAGTGAAGAGTAGGTGTGCACCATGACTAAAGATTGCTAGAGGAGCTAGAGGAGGACTTGTTGGCTGAAACAGAATTGAAGCATGATTTTATTGATAACATGCAGCCAATAAAAACTGTTGGTGCAGCAGGGGTCTGTGAAACTGTTCTGGTGGATACTGGAAGTTCTGTGCCTGTGGTGGCAGAGACCTTTTATGATCATGTTAAGAACAGGGAAACAGTGTAATTTCCGGTCACAGGGGTGAGAATTAAAAATGCTACAGGAACTTTCAGTAAACCAGCGAGAAAGGAGGTAGTTCTAGATGTAAACATTGGATGTGAAGTATTTAGTCATTCATTTTTGGTGGTCCCAAATTTAAATATGAATATGGTGTTGGGGATTGATTTCCTGAGTAAATATGAGGCGTATATAGATTGTAAGGACTAGATGGTGGAACTGATTACTGTTGAAGGAAGAAAAAGAGTTAAATTCAAAATTGCACTCAATGATGAAAAACTGGTGGCTAATTTCCATGTAGCAGATGTGTTTTCTGAAAAACCAAGGAAGGTTTTGAGTTTTCACTCAGGGTGATTCCACATGAACCCATTAAGGTCAGGCCATACCTTATAGCACTGGCAGAGAGGGAGGCAGCTAGAGGAGAACTACAACATATGTTAGAATGGGGAATTGTGGAACAGTGCAGAAGTGAATACTGCAACTCAATAGTAGTTGTCAAGAAGAAGGACAAATCGGTGCACTTGGTTCCAGATTCTAGGAGGTTGAACAAAATAATTTTAAGGGAAACTGACCACCCTGAGAACATGGATGAATTGATTTTAGGGTTAAAAAATGTTAAACTCATAACAACTATGGATTTGATGGCTGGGTTTTGGCAGTTGCCTTTAACAGTGCAAAGCAGAAAGTATACTGCCTTCCTGTTTGGAGGCAGGGTCTATCAATATAAAGTATCCCCTTTTGGACTATGGGTATCTGTAGCTGTGTTCATGAGAGCTCTCAGTTATGTGCTGGGAAGTGAGCTCATGAGAAGACTGACAATTTATGAAGACGATATCCTGATTGCTACATCAACTTGGAGAGAGCATTATGGTTTGTTGCATGGTGTGTTTATAGCTTTGAGAAATGGGGGTATGACTCTGAAATTGAAAAATTATGAGTTTTTGAAGGCAGAAATAAAATTTTTAGGGCATGTATTGTCATCAGAGGGTTTTGTACCCAATGAAGAAAAGATAAAGGCAATAGTAGATTGTGCCAAATCAAGAAATTGCAAGCAATTGAAAGCGTACCTCAGAATGGTAGGGTTCTACCGAAAGTACATAGGTTGCTTAAGCCTTAATTCACCAAACCTATCACAATTGTTAAAGAAAAATGCACCATGGGTGTGGACAACTGACTTCAATAAAATCAAGGATAGTTAAAGTAACAGTAGTCTACTATATTACCTGGATATGTCACTCCCAATTTACCTTGCCACTGACAGCTCAGGCTATGGGATAGGTACTGCTTTGTTCCAAAAGAAGTTGGTTGATGGAAAGATGGAACATCGTAGTACATTGTTTGCAAGTAGGATGCTGACTAAGCATGAGTGGTCCTATGGTATATCTGAAAAGGAATTGTTGGCAGTGGTGTGGGGGTTCATGAAGTTTGGATATACTTGAAAGGGTATGAGACCTTCTAATGATGGGCCATAAGGCCCTTAAGTATTTGCAGGATTGCAGGCTATTGAATAAGAGGCTCACTAGGTGGGCAATGTTCTTACAAAGGTTCCAGTACCAGATAGAGTATGTTAGGGGCACTGAAAATGTGGTCACAGATGCTCTCTCAATCAGTTAACTAGTTAGTTGGTTGTGTGTTCCATTGATCAGTCACATGGTATGGTAGCTGTTATGATGTGGAACGTGTCAAGTGCACAAGCAATGCTCATATGAAACAAGATTTTTTAATATATGTGTATATATTACAATACAGTGTTAAAGATTAATATTTCTATTATTTACCCCAGTCCCTTAAATGGCACAAAATGCATAAACTATATTTACAGATTTATTTATTCCTCTTCAAGAATTCATCTATGGTATACAAGGAGTTGTCAAGGAGATATGATTTCAATTTATTTTTGAAGCTATTACTGCTGTCTGTCAGACATTTTATTTCATCTGGTAATCTGTCGAAATTTTTTATAGTACCATAATTTACCCTTTTCTTTGCCAAAGACAGGCTGAGTAAAGGATAGAGTAAGTCTTTCTTTTTTCTGGTATTATAATCATGAATGTCACTATTGTTTTTAAACTGGTCAATGTTGTTGAGAACAAATTTCATTAGTGAGTAAATGTACTGTGAGGCTGTTGTAAGAATTCCCAATCTTTTAAAAAGATGCCTACAAGATGTGCGACTATGAACCCCACACATTATACTAACCACTTTCTTTTGAGCAGCGCATACTTTTTGTCTAAATGTTGAGTTACCCCAAAATATTATTCTGTATGACATCAGAGAGTATGCAAAGTATGTTAGCTTTCTAATTTCTATATTCTCAAAATTGGCAATTATTCTGATTGCACTAATTGCTGAACCTAGTCGGTTTAGAATATCCAAAATATGAATTTTCCAATTAAGATTCTCATCTATATGTACACCCAAAAACTTAGTATGCTCTACCCTGGCTACTGACTTTTGTTTATGTGTTATATTTATTGAAGTAACTGTACTTTTGGCAGCAGAAAACTGGATATACTGTGTTTTTTCAAAGTTTAGAGCGAGCCCATGTCACTTCAGCTTCCTGTTTCAGATAGGAAGGGAGGCCGTTCGCATGTATCAGGAACAGAAGAGGACCCATGATTGAAACCTGTGGAACACCTAATGCAATTTCACCCCAGTTAGATGAAGTGGCAAACTTATTTAAATCACTTGACCCACATAAGGAAACTTTTTGCTTCCTGTTCTGTAGGTGTGACTCATATGCTACTCCATTTATACCATAGAATCGTAATTTCTGTAAAATAATGTCATGGTTCACAGTCATATGCTTCGGACAAGTCAAAGAAAATTCCTATTGGTGACATTTTACTATTTAAAGACTATTACGTGGATGGTGAAATTGTATATTGTTGTCTCAGTGGGACAGCATTTTTGAAATCTGAACTGTGATTTACTAAGTATCCCATTACTGTCGATATTGCTAACCACTCTTGAGTACATTACTTTCTCGAAGATTTTTGAAAATGTTGTAAGCAAGGATACTGGCTGATAATTATTGACATCTGTGGTGTCCCCCTTTTTGTAGAGAGGCCTGACAATGGCATATTTTAACCTGTCTGGGAAAATACCTTTAGTTAATGATGCATTACATATGTGACTCAGAACATCAGCTGTAATTGCTCTACATTGTTTCAATATCTTATTAGTGATGTCATTTACTCCAACAGAACATTTATTTTCAAAGTTTTATAATTTTACTTATTTCACAAGAGGTTGTTAGGTGAGAGTGAATCTGACAAAAGTTTTTCAATAAAGACTCTTCCATGTTCTGCCTGGCTTTTTCTTTTGAACTTTTCTCACCAATTTTTTCTCCTACTCTTAAGAAATGGTTGTTGAATACATTAGCTACTTGTGTACTGTTGGTTGAATGGTCTTGTTCTCTTTAATAGTAATACAACCTACCCCAGTGGTTACTTTTCCTGTCTTCCTCCTAACAACATTCCTTATTGATTTGATTTTATTGCTGGAGTTGTTAATTTCTTCTCTAACATACATATTTCTTTTCCTTTCTGAAGACACTTTAATACCTGTAGTAATCCAAGGTTTCTTCAAATGTGTGTGGTGTTACATTTAGTAATTTTCTTTGGGAAACAATGTTCAAAAAGGGATATAAATTTATCAAGGAATATGTTGCATTTATCATTAACATTTCTTTAGCTTCCTCTGAAGTGGTCTATAGATACTGTGTTGTGTGACCTCACACTTTTACTTAGTTGTTTCTGGACTGTACACCCTGTTAGGTTTTTAAAGTTAATCAGTTGTGCATCATGGTCTGACAATCCATTTACCACAGGGAAAGCATGTGTTTGTTTTACATCCTCTTACTGTACAAACACATTATCTATTACTGTGCTACTATCCTGAGCTATACATATAGGGATACTGATCACTGATTCTAAGTTATATGTTGTTAATAACACTTCTAGTTCACTTTTACTGTTACAATTACTTAGAAAGTTTACATTGAAATCATCACAGATAAATAACTTCTTCTTTTTGTCTGACAGACAGCATAATTGGAAGTCAAACTTTTTTATGAATAGCTCCCAATCACCTAGTGGAGACCTGCACACTGTTGCTAATGTTACACAACATTATCTAGCTGAAGTTCACATGCACAAACCTCAAAGTTCTGATTAACACCAAATTTGCTTACTTCTACAGTTTTGCATTTATATCCTTGTTTTATGAAAATGGCAACTCCTGCTTTATCCACCCTCGATCTACAAGTGTAAGATGCTGAATTATACCCACTTATACTGACACTATCCATGCCCACAGTTACATGGTGTTCAGACAGACAGAGTATATCAGGCTTATTCTTATTCTTGAGATCATCTAAACACACTAATAGCTCATCTACTTTATTTTTTATTCCCCTGATATTGATACTGCCCTAGCTTTACTCCTATTTACTGTACATGAAGTTTCTTTTGTTCTATTTATCTTGATTGTCATCTGTCTGGACTCTGGCTTTAGCCTAAAAAACCTGTCTGCCTGGATCCTTTAACCACAGGTATCACCCAGGGCCGGCGCAAGGCACGTGCGAAACGTGCGGCCGCACGCGGCGGCACTTTCAGAGGGGCGGCAAATCTGCCCCCCCCCCCCCCCCCCCGCCCTTTTTTTAATTTTAGGACAAACTCAACATTCATGCCCAAGAAGGGATTCGAAACCAAACCTCAGAGGGAGCGACTTCGGGAACTGTGGCATCGCACCTGGACAGAACATTGCTTCTAAGGGTTCCCAGATAGCACAGTAAGCCGGTTTCAAACTTGTTTCCAGATGTAAAGTTCAAGTACATAATCTTGACCAAAGCTGGAATATTCAGGCCTGTTAGTTGAATTCAAGCTTGAAAGAAACATCAAAGTTGGCAGAGTTCAAGCTATATTTCAAGCTTGACTTATCAAGTTTGGTTCCAGCTGTATCTACACACATGGAATACAGCCTGGAATTTACAGCTTGTTTTAAGCTATATAATTATTAATCTGAATTTATTGAACCTAATTAATTAAATAAATATCAGAATGGAAATGGTGTGAAAAAATTATCAAGACGTGTATGTTTAATATTTTTTTATTTTCAAAGTGTTTTTTATTTGTTTTATTTTAAAATTAAATTATTCTGAAGCCCCTCCGGCCCCAGTACACAGACCAGAGCAGGATCAAATTTCGCTGACTTCTGCCTGTATAATGATCGTGTAACAGGTAAAAGAAAATGTTAGCCATACCTAAACATAACAAATGTAAAAAGTTGAAACTGATCAACCTAAATATGAAAAGTAATGTTACACTTATTATGAATATGCTTAACTTTTGTCAAGCATAAGTCACAAGAAATTTTGAGTCTATCATCACAGAAAGAATTAACAGCTTCAACAAAACCTCTCAAGACTGATGGCATAATAACAGACTGCAACTCTGATTTTACTGTTGCCCCAACTTTAAGACTTCTTTGGCTTGAATTTCTTGAGTATGTTTACTTTGTGCAAGAGTGTCATACTAATGGGAAGAAATTTCTTATTACTGCAATTAAAGAGCAGTGAAAACTACGTAAATAAAAAAGACTGACACCGATGTAGTGACTGGTTCTTGATGTACTTTTTCCTGTTCACCATGTCATTACTATTTGTATTTGCAAAGAAACTTTTCACACTTCACAGTTATTCATTCATGGTGTGACACAGGCAAGTACTTACAAGTAAACAAATGTAATAGGGCGATATATATAAAAAGGTGAGATTTTAAAAAGGTAAAATAACATTAAGTTTTAATTTATTGGTGCCACGTACTAGAGAGCTAGTTTAAAATGACCTCTTTTTGCTGAACAACTTGTAATATGTATTCTTAGCTGGTAATCTATTTCACTTTCACCCAGGCTCAATTGTTCTACGTAAAAGAATATGATTTTTCTTTACGTTACGTAATAGTATTTAACATTTGTAATATTAATGTACCACTAGAGAAAAATGCACCAACGTACCTGTAATACACTATATATCCTCTTCAGACCCAGTGTAGCAGTAAGGCAGGAGACGCCACACACTTATCGAACTATTTTCCAGTATAAAACAAACTTCCCAACAGTCAACAATCATTAATGCGCGTCACAAAGGTAAAATGGCAATAAACCTAGCAGATTCAGTGCAAGGCTTATAAACACCTGTGGCGCTTCCCGTGTACATCTATGGAAGCTATGCTGTGCGCCCATCTGCTCTACAGACTTCCAGGGAAATTACAGTTTATTTCAAGCTTGGGAAAATTATTTTAATTCAACCTAAACTCAATATCCACCTTGAAATAAGCTGTGTAACAGGTTGATTTTTCAATCTTGAATTTTCAACTGAACGTAAAACCAATTTCCTCAATATCCACCTTGAAATAAACTTGAGTGCTAGCTGGGTTTCCTTGTTAGCTTTGAAGCTCTTTTCTATTTGACAAAAGTTGTGCAGTTTTCGCAAAGTTCGTATTTCTTTCTGTTGTTCGTAATGCCATAGAAATTGCTGCCTTTTAATACATTTATCCATATCATTGGTCACAAACTTATTATGAGCTTCTTGCTTCTTGGGCGCTAATTTAACCGTAGTCTCGCTGTACCTCGTCATGTGACCTAGTTCCTGGCAATGCCACGTCACCACTTCCCCTTTCCAGGCAATAGGTATCGTTGTGTTCTCTACAACGAAAACTACAGAATTCGTTTTGGTAGTTGGCCGAGAGAGTCAAGATTGGTCAGAAGTACTTTCATTGCGTTTCATAAGAAGAGAAGAATTGGTGCGTCCAAATTTCTTGCAACTTGGGATGCAATAGATAAGTGCTTTTCATATAACGTACGATTAGTATTGCGCATGCACGTTACTCATAAGTTAGAATTTTTCTCCTCCAAGTTTGCAGAATAGGAAAATTTATTTTTCTTATTATCTGTTACTTCTAAAATTGGCAACTCGGCAAACAAGCACGTGTCGTCCCAATAGCTAGAATGAAAATAAAAATGGCTCTGAGCACTATGGGACTTAACATCCGAGGTCATCAGTCCCCTAGAACTTAGAACTACTTAAACCTAACTAACCTAAAGACATCACACACATCCATGCCCGAGGCAGGATTCGAGCCTGTGACCGTAGCAGTCGCGCGGTTCCAGAGAGTAGCGCCTAGAACCGCTCGGCCACTTCAGCTGGCGGAATGAAAATAAAGCGAAGAAAAGTGAAGTGATACAGCGATGACTAATTTGTTACCCCTTATTCCATAGTCAGACACGAAAGAAGTGACATGGAAATTATGACAGATGTCGAGTGTCAGTTCTTTGATGAACAACCGAAGTGCAGTGAGTTAATATATTTCGACTAGCATTAGTAACCGTCAATGCCCGGGTGTGTATTTATTACATTATTATGTTACTCCATCTCATTCTTTCTCTCTCCATTGTCTTCTGCCCCACTCTTTGACCATTTCACCTGCGTCTATAGTGAAATTCGGCCTGAAATTCAATTTCACGTGGCTCAATTCTTATGAATTCATCTCCTGAACAGTGTATCCTACAGTAACATAATTTTCCGTTTACTCGCAGAAAAAATCAGGAAATTGTCTGCGAAGTGTGTTGCAAATAAAGTTAGTACACTGACATCAACAGTTAGTTTCACGTAATCGTTCTTTAGAGGCTGGATCGAAACATGTCCGACTGTAGAAAAAGACTGTCTGGCAGTGAATATAGGAAAAGACGGGCGCTGAAGTAAGATGACAATAAGAAGCAAAAGGATGCACTACAACGATATTTCAAGCGAAAGAGAGAACGACCTAGCAGTGGTGAGGATGGAAAAATAGATCCTGAAAGTACAGAAACTAGTGGAGCTACTGCAGCGACATCTTTATCTTCACGACATAACCAGAAAGTTGACAAACACGGTACTGCGGTCACCGCATACAGTAGCAATGCTGACGATGGGCCATACACAACATGTTCAACAGACCTCGTCTGGACTCAAGACCTGCTCTATGATGAAAGCTCCGAAATTGAAACATCAGGCAGAACTGAAATTAGGGGACCCAATTCAGAAAATACCTGAGGAACATCAGCCGACGTGCTCACCACCGGAGAAGGAATTGAAGGCGAGCCTAAACTGAAAGACACAATAGATGCAGATCCCGGAAGATGGCCAGAAATTATTACCGACTGCATTCGAACTACTTTGGTCATGAGAGGTCCTCCCGAACGCATTAAGGAAGCTGAAGAATGTCCTAAAAATGCAGACAATCAGCGTTTCAGCCATGTGCACTACAGTTATTCTTTGAAGAATTTAGGAGAAGCAGACGGATATTGGTTGGTGTACTCAAAGAGCAAGGATGCTGTGTTCTGCTTTTGTTGAAAACTTTTTTCGTCATCTACAGTAAAAATTGCAAAGAACAGTGTAAGCGAGTGGCTGCACCTTGCTTCGTATCTCAAAAGTCAAGGGAAGTCTACCGAGCATTTCAATTCTCATAAAAAGTGGATCGTGCTTTCCGAGAGACTGAAAAAGTCACCAGCTGTCGACGCCCATCATCAAAGGCTTCTGAATACTGACAGCGAACATTGGAAAAATGTTCTTGAGCGCTTAATAGCAATAATTCATTTGCTGGATCAGCAATGTCTGCCTTTGAGAGGAAGTACAGATACACTCTTTCAGCCTGTCAATGGAAACTTCTTGAAAATCCTTGAATTATTTGGAAAGTTCGACACTGTGATGATGGCGCACCTGCACAGAACAGAGCAAGGTGAGAACAAGGGTCATCTTTATCTTAGAAAAGAAACACAGAATGAAATAATTCATCTTATTGGATTATCTATAACCAATAACATTCTATTAATGATGAAATCTGCGAAGTGTTACAGTATAATTTTGGACTGCACACCAAATATTTCAAAAGTTGAGCAGATGACAGTTGTGGTACGTTTCGTCCAGGAGACAAGACTCGACGGGGTATACGATGTCCGAATTCAGGAGCATTTCCTGGGATTTCTTCCAGTGTCCAATTCTTCAAGCTCCACTTTGTCACAGGTCGTACTCAAGTTCTTGGAAGATAAAAAAAATCCTATTGTGTAATATGAGAGGGCAAGGATACGACAATGGAGCCAAACATGAAAGGAAAGAAGTCTGATCTCCAGAAAAGAATTTCAGATATGAACAAGAGAGCATTTTATGTACCATGTAGCAGTCACTCATTGAATCTTGTTGTAAACGATGCCACTATGTCTTCTAAATATGCTGTTTCCTTGTTTTCGACAGTGAAAAGCTTGTATGACTTCTCGTCCTCTGTTCAACGGTAAGATGTCTTGAAGAAGTATCTGCCTAACCTGTCGCTGAAGCCACTGAGTGATACTAGATGGGAAATTTGCACCGATGCACTTACTCCCCTGACGTTTCAAATTGGAGGTGTTTAAGATTCAGATGGTTCAGATATCAGAAGAAGTCGATGGCATGACCGCTCACGGAGCAACGCCACTTGCGAATCAAATAAAAAATTATACCTTTCTCACTTTTCTGTTAATCTGGTACAACGTTCTGTTTCACATAAGTGTAGTCAGTAAGACCCTCCAGACCATTGACATAAATGTTTCTGAGGCCGTGGAACTGCTTGGAAAAACTAAAGCATATTTTGAGACCTCCAGAACAGAAGAAAAGTTTGTGTCTTTCTTGATGGATTCCAAAGAATTGGCTACAGAATTAGAGCTAGAAGATCTAACGTTACCACAGATAAGTGTTTCCGGGCGACAAAGTAAGAAGCCAATACACTTTACCTATGAAGGAAGGGATGAGACGATAGATGGCCCAACAAAATGTTACAAGATTGAATTCCACTATTATCTTTCCAATATAGTAAACAAATCTTTGGATCAGAGATTCAATCAACTGAAATCTCATTGTGATTATTTTGATTTTCTCTACGACATCGGCGAGCTGAAAACGCACCTCCTGACAGCCTGGACATAAAGTGTAGAAACCTCACAGCAATTTTGCAAGATCATGAGTCAAGTGACATTGATGCACTGGAGTTGAGGGATGAACTAAAAGTGTTTTCAACATTGTTGAAACCTGGAATAGGTCCAAAATAGACTCTGAAATTTATAGGAATACATAATTTTTGCCCTAATGTTAACATTGCTCTGAGAAGTCTCCTAACACTCCCAGTGACAGTTGCGAGTGGAGAGAGGAATTTCTCAAAACTGAAATTTTTAAAGACATACCACCGATCAATGATGAGCCAAACTCGTTTGAATGATCTTGCAACAATATCGATTGAGCACGAGCTTGCAGAGGACATAAATTACACAGACCGTGTGAAAGAGTTTGCACAAGCAAAAGCCAGGAAGGTTCGATTTGTCTAGTGTTTTTTTTTTAATTTTTATATTATGATCAGTGTCTTGGTCATTTACTGTATTGTTTCTTACTTTGTTCAACGTTAAATAGTTATTGTAAATATTATTGTTCAAACCAAATTATCGTTAAATTGTAAGTATATTTTGTTTTGCATTAAATACATTATCTGTTCACAACCATTGAAAAATGTTTATTTACATTTACTGTAAGTTCACGCCGCACAGGATTAGCCGAGTGGTCTAAGCGCTGCAGTCATAAACTGTGCGGCTGGTCCCGGCGGAGGTTTGAGTCCTCTCTCGGGCTTGGGTGTGTGTGTTTGTCCTTAGGATAATTTAGGTTAAGTAGTGTGTAAGCTTAGGGACTGATGACCTTTGCAGTTAAGTCCCATAAGATTTCACACACATTTGAACATTTTTGTAAATTCACAAGGCTTATTAAAATTAGCTAGATTTCTTCAGTCAGGTTTGACTCCATTTTTGAGCTGTTGGCCAGCAACTGTTTTGTACAAACTTGTAGAGAATGTCACCAATCAGTCGCAATTTTTCTTTTTATTTCCCAGATCTACATAGATTTCAGGCACTGCGTGGCTATTCTCAGTGCTTTTAGTTATGTTTACACCTATACCGCCATGCTGAACGTCAACATGACGATTTAGATGTACGAACATAATAAAAGCTTTGAGACTGGCCACTCAGTGGCCGAAACCTAGGTAGATCTGAAAAGTAAAAACAAAAATTGTGATTGGTTGCTGACATTTCCTACAGATTTTTTTAAAATAAAATTCCACAAACGTTTTGTAAAAACGGCAATTTAGCAGCTTGCACAGGGCGGCAGTTGGGCTTGCTCCGGCCCTGGGATCACCCCTTGTGTGACTGTGGACCCCCTTACAGCAGAATTCTTCTTTTCCTATTCTAGTTTGATCCTGACCTGTCTTTTTTCTTTAAACTAATATTGTGCTTCACCCTACTTTCAAATTCATCTGGATGAGACCCTTCCTCTACTTAGATAGCAAGCCAAATTGATTTACTGATTGAATTTCTGGAGTTTTTTCAAGTGTTTCCCTTTTTTGCCCTTTGCTTGCTACCTTTTCCAAGTTCCCAGTCTCTTTTCCCTTCTTAACCTACATAATTCCAAGTTCGCATTTTCTAATTCATCCTTAAGGGCACAAATTTTTGCCTCCTGTTCAGCGATTTTTCTGTCCTTTCTACATAACCTACACTGCCATGGAAGAGCCCCATTTTCTACCCTCGTTTCCTCCCCACTACATTCGCCCCAATGAAACCATAACTTACAGTCTACACAGAACACCCCGTCTTTCAAATTTCTGTGCCAACCACCACATTTGCCAATTGGAAGTGAGGTGAACAGTAAAGAGGAGGAAGAGGCTACAGAATGCAAGATGATGTATTTCAGAGATGTGGAAGGAAGAAAATAGATTAGGAGCACATGTAAGGACATGAGGCGAATACAGAATATGGATCCAATTTTGAAGATAGTTAACATCAGACTGGGTACAAAGAGCCATGAAAAGATGGAGAGGTTTTACAAGATATTTAAAGTGGTGTTTTTATGCAGAAGGAATGAAAGCAAAGAACAATGGCGACTGTGCTGGCCTGAGGAACATGTCCAGTCACTAACTAATTAAGTGCATTTGAGATGTGGGCATTATGGGGGCACAAAAATATACAGGGGATACTGCAAGACTATGTGGTGTTCAATAACATGGACCGTCAGGTGAGGAAGCAACTAAGTGCTTGTGACAGGTGCCAGTGAGTAAAACACAGCACCATCACCAGTCAAGAGGAGATGCAAAGCATCTTGCCGAAAAACGCTAAAGAGCTCCTAGCAATTGATGTGTTCAGCCCGTTACCAACTAGTAGGGGTGGGCAAAAGTACATTCTGCTGGCAGTTGATGTATTCTCTAAACACGTAAAGATGTATGGGATGAAAATGGCCAAGAGTAGGACATTGATTAAAAAACTGGAGTCCTACTACAATGAAATTGGTAAGCCGAAAGCAGTGCTCTCTGACAATGGGTCCCAGTTCACCTCCAAGGCATGGGAGAAGTTCAAGGAGCAGAGAGGTGTGAAACATATAAGGACCTCAGTTTACCACCCAACAGGAAATCCAGCTGTGATATACATGCATGAGCTAGGATGATTGTGCAGGATAAATTTTTATGTTATGATCAGTGTCTTGCTCATTTACTGCGTTGTTTCTTACTTTGTTCAACGTTAAATAGTTATTGTAAATATTATTGTTCAAACCAAATTATCGTTAAATTGTAAATATATTTTGTTTTGCATTAAATACATTATCTGTTCACAACCATTGAAAAATGTTTATTTACGTTTACTGTAAGTTCATGCCACACGGGATTAGCCGAGCGGTCTAAATGCTGCAGTCATGGACTGTGCGGCTGGTCCCGGCGGAGGTTTGAGTCCGCTCTCGGGCATGTGTGTGTGTGTTTGTCCTTAGGATAATTTAGGTTAAGTAGTGTGTAAGCTTAGGGACTGATGACCTTCGCAGTTAAGTCCCATAAGATTTCACACACATTTGAACATTTTTGTAAATTCACAAGGCTTATTAAAATTAGTTTAATCTTTAGTTTTAGCCACAGACAAACCAGCTGGGCAGAATACGTGGCCTAGTTTGAGGACATCATTAACAGTGTGAAATGCAGTGTCACTGGATTCACACCTTATGAAGTAATGTGGAATAAAAAGGCAGCCAACCTGATAGCTGAGGCAGTGAGATTTCCACCAGGCACATCTATGTGGAGTCGTTTCCTCTTCTGCGCTGCTTATATGGAAACAGCACACAGTGGAAGCGCTAATCACTGGGCGGCACCCGGAAGACTTGGTTTTAGTGCTCCGGCCATCTTGTTAAAACTAGAGATGGCCGGAGGCACAGCGATAGGCAACCCGTGTGGAAGAGCCGCTGGCTGAGAGCACAGCGGCTAAGTCCCGTTCAAGGTCACGTGGCAACACCCAAGTGCAGAGCATGCGGCGCTACTTCAATTTACTGTCTTTTTTCTTTAAAAAGAAATGATGGGAAAAAGGAATAGGAGGGGAACTTTATTCAATTTCTGGAGTAGTGTGTCGGGTCTCCAACAAGTTTAATCTTTGCACAGTTGCCACCACCTTTCACATAAACACGTGCTGAATCCCTTTCAGAAATTTTGCAATGACTCCTTGTACATAAGGACATTGCTGTAGAAGCCATGTAACATGACCTTGCCTTTGTTCTGTCATAAAATTCAGCAACTTGGAAAGTGCAAAAGGCGATGATGTTCCTCTCATTAAAAGACTCCAGTCCTCCAACTGAAGAAATCTTGTCTCCTGGGTAATGTACCATTGTTACATGGCTTCTACAGCGATGTATTTATGTACAAGGAGTCATCGCAAGATTTCTGGAAGGGGGTCAGCATGTGTTTATGTGAAAGGTGGTGGCAACTGTGCAAAGATTAAACTTGTTGGAGATCTGACACACTACTACAGAAATTGAATAAAGTTCGCCTCCTATTCATTTTTCCCATCATTTAAAAAAAAAAACAAAAACAAAAAAAAAAAAACACTAAATTGAAGTAGTACTGCATGCTCTGCACTTGGGCATTACCGAGTGACCTTGAACAGGACTTAGCTGCTGCACGCTCAGCCAGCGGCTTTTCCGCACTGGTTACCTATTGCTGCACCTCTGGCCATCGCTAGTTTTAACAAGACTGTCAGAGCACTAAAATCAAGTCTTCCGGGCACCGCCCAGTGATAAGCGCTTCCAGTGCATGCTGTTTCTATATAAGCGGTGCAAAAGAGGAAATGACTCCCGTCGTTGGGCAGCAGCATGAACAGCAGCATGTACAATACAGCACTACAACATGAGGAGAAGACGTCCCCATCTCACTCTTTATAAAGTAGTAGATGATGTTGAGTTAGTAGCTTAACCTGTCAATGGAAAAGTGTGTTTACATGGCCCTTCTGTTTTTATGGGGGCTGTGTTTAATTTTACTATTGACAATGCAGCAGACTATGACCATGGCAATGGTTGGGTTACTGTTGCAATAGCACATTACCCAGGAGACAATGCAGCGCTACAACATGAGGAGAAGACATCCCCATCTCACTGTTTGCACAGTTGCCACCACCTTTCACATAAACACATGCATCTGAACAAGAGAAGCTAATTACTGGACAACTGGCAAAAGGTGCCTTACAGAGAAAACATAGGCATGATTTAAGATACAAGCCTGTTAAGTACAAAGTGGGTGACCTAGTATTAGTAAAGACAAAGGAACAGGCAAAGGATTTAGTTGGTGAGATCAAAAAGCTTTTTGAATTGTACCATGGCCCATTTGTTGTGGTAAGCTGCCCTCACCCAAATGCTTACAGGTTGGAGTAGCTTATGTCACATAAACCATTGGGACTCAGGAATGTAACTGAGCTGCAACTGTACAAACAGCCACTGTAATGGGGTTGAATCCTTCTTTTTTTAATAGTAACAACATACATTTACTAAATGGTGCTTATATGTTGAGGATAATTTATCATGTGTGCATTAGCTGAGTATTTTTTATTTATTTATTTTTGCAAGGGACTCCTTGCTGTGTACTATTTACAGACATATTTAGTTTTAAGATTTTTCTGGATGGCCTACTGGTTTTTATGTATAGTGGTATTTGGAGTTGTGGAACAGCTAGTTGGCACAGTTAATTCTCTCATAATGACCAGTGATACAGGTTACAACAGTTGTAGTCAGTGTACAGCACTTAAATATACATGATAGGATGTGAATGTGAGAGAGGGACATTGAGTGGAATTTTTTGTATTGTTTATAACGATATGAATATTGATTAAATTTTTCCGAGTGGTGATTGTGACTTGGTCACACACCAAATTCTTTTGGTGTGTGAGGGGTGGAGATAGTTCAGCATGGGACTGACTGATGATAATATGGAATTGAATAGTGTTCATATAATATGTTCTTGTATTCATTGAAGAAATTTTTAGATTTGGAGGGATGTATAATTTGTTGTTATTTTTGTTTATCTGTTTAGGAATACTTAGTTTCAGGGGAATATAGGCTGATTTGTGGATTATGTTGTGCCAAGGGGTATTTTATATATTTAATTTTATTCATTTTGCAGCGCTGTAATTATCATTGGTCACTGAGCAGCAGTTAGATTATTGTTCGGGTTAAAAGTAGAGACAGAGTTGTTGCTGGAATATACCATGGAACCCATCGTATAGTAAATTTTTGACTGCTATTCTGGTCACATATTTTCTTAACCTTGTTTAAATGTTTTACAGTTGCAATGATTTGGGCCATTTCTGTTCTTGAATGGAACAAATTCTTGCGATCAAAGAAAAGTCTGTAGCCAGAATGTATTTCTTGGTAACACTACCATCTGTATGTTTGTGTCAGGTTTCACCCTGAAATTTGGCTTTAACAGGGTAGTAGAGAGGGTGGGTTTACATCTGACCAGTTCTTGGTATGCAGACACCTTTGTTGACAGGAAATGTTTTGGGTGAATTTTGTTTGTTTCTGGTAGAATCGGGTTAGCTGACTGTCAGGAGAACTTGAGAAACAGTGGTCGAAGTCTGAGCTGCAATACTGATGCAGGTCAGAGGCACACCACAGAAGACAACAAAAGGAGTAGTGCTTACTGTATGTGCTGTGTAATTTCTACTGAGAAATATAGTGGATCGAAATAAAAAGATTGAAGAAAAAGAAAAAGGACAATATTAACAGGACTTTAAGAAAAATTCATGGTCCACCTTCCATTCGTTTATGTATTGTTACTTACGATCTTTGGCCAGTCATATCAGCATCATGGAAATGCTGATGAATAAATGTATTTAGCATAAGTTTAGTTAAGTTAAGGTAGGAAGTGCTGCCGCATAAGATGATATAGGGACTTGTTCAGTTCGATTTTTCTTCTATCAAATGTAGAATTTATTTCTGTGTATTATTTCATTTCTGAGGGTGCAGACTGGATTTGGTACTACTTGCAACTCCATTCACTGCATTTATGGAGTAGCAAGTGGGGATAATTGAGAGCGTACAAGTTGTGGGGAGAGATTAGAGTGGCAGTTTCCTGCCGCAGAGCAAGTGGCTGGCAGTTGCTACAGGGCTGTTGTGAATAGCTAATGTTAATGCCACCATGGAAAAACCCAAGCAGACACTTGGCATGTTTGTGGGCTTCGAGAAATTTATATGCCAGAGAAAAATTGATAAAAACAAAACTGAGAGTGACATGGAGGTGTGAGTTGGCGCTCTTGGACAGAAAAATATATAAATTATCTAGACGCGCCACAGAAATATGTAACAGTTTAAAAGTTATCATTGTCTTAAAAATTGTAAATTTATGAAAGTTCAAAAGTTAATATCTTGGCAATGCTTCGGCTGATTAATATAAACAAAGTGTCTATGGATGCAGCTAGTAGAGCTGCATTGAGCAATCATAGCTGATTTAGCGTAGTGTGTACCATTTTTGAATGAGAGGTCAAAATATGGGATTCAACTGAGGGAAACTGTGTTTTTGGTAATAAATAAATTGAAAGAGTTGAAACTAGTGGCAGCATTCTAAAGTTTAAAGAGGAAGATGAGTAACTAAGTATGTATTTTTATTTGTTTATTTACTTTTAGTATAAAAAATCCAGGAAAAGCAAAATCATGCAACAAGAACATTATTCATGAAAAAACAGTGGCAGATACAAAAATTGGACTTTAAATTGTTATTGTCCAGTAAATTTCCATATTTTTCAATGTGTCATATATGTTTTTGGGTTTAGTTTGAGAATATTCATAATTTTTGTCAAACAGTGTTTTGAGTTAGGCAGTTGTTTCAAGGGTGAATAGGGCAGCCATCTTTGATGACAGGGGAGTTGGTTTTGAGTGATGTTAAGAGCCAGACGTGCTGTGCATTTAGGGGGAGTAGCGGTTTGGTAGCCACATTCGGGGACAAGTATGTATGTAGCGATGTTCAAAAATGATCAAGCTGAGTGCATTATAGTGGTTTAGGACAGCAGATAACAGTGTATTTTGTGAACTGTGAACAGACTGTCAAGTACCGTGATCATGCCATATAAATTTTATAGTGAAGTGTTGCAGCATCAGTTATTAAAGGCCATCCTTACGTAAAACACCTCAGACTGCATTTTAAGTGTTTAGTGAATATATTGGAAAATAGAAATAAACTAGTTGTTCAAATTATAAATCAATGTGAGTGACTCAATATTTTAAATTTCACCGCAATACCTGCCTGCATTGTTTTTATATTTTATTTCAGCTTAAAAACTGAGTATATGACAGGTGTGAGCTGGCTCCCTATGACAAAAAATGTAGCCAAACATTGAGACCAGTCACATCTCTGGGCCACTTAATTATGTTGAGTGTAACAAATATATATATTTTTGTGCCATAGCTCATGGGAGCTTGAGCCAAACTATTCAAACTTCAATGTGTAGTGCCCAGTAACATTGTAACTGGAATCTGTAAGTGTGGAAATTTTTAAATTAAATGGATTACTGAATGATGGATCGGTCACACTGGCCCAAATGATTCAGATCAAATTAATTCGCAATTGCAAATAATGACTACCATCACCTGCAGAATGGAATGATGACAGTGAAAATTTTTGCCGGACCCAGATGCCCCGCTTATCACGAGTGGTCACCTTACCATTTGGCTATCTGTGCAGACCCAAACTTCCATCCGTTATCAACCATGCGCCTACGACATGATTGCATGTCTAAAGGAATTTTGCATCATAGTCAGAATAACACAGGCACTGCAATATCGCAAATGACTCAGCACTTCGTTATTAGCCTCCAAGGTCACCGGACCAGACTGTATGTGATTATTTCTTGAAGGGGTTTATAAAAGGCTGTTTATGTGCAACCAATACCAACAACAACAAATTAAGTGAGACATCACATAACAGCAGTTGTGGAAGCTGTACCTCAAAACATGCTCACTGCAGTGTGGGAACAAGTTGAATACTGCATTGACATATGCCATGCATCTCAAGGGGGGGGTGGGGGGGGCACATTGAACACCTATGAAAAGGCATGAAAAAAACCTATTGAGATTTCTGTTAATCAAAAAACAGAATTAATTGTGTATGTTTATTAGTTTCAGAAATATAGATGTGTCAAATTGGATGATTCTTTTTGATACACCCCACATGTTACACACTGGACGTGTTGGTTTCACATGTATGATATTCTCGTATACCTGATCTTGGGGACATTTCCGATGCTTAGTAAGTCACATAACCCATTTGGTTTGGATCCTATACTGATCAGCATCCACTAAGAAGGCACAATACTACATGTAATGTACTAAAAGACAACCTATAGGGAAGAAATATATAATATATATTAAAAATTAATGAAATAAAATCACAGGGATCAGGCATTAGTAGAGAGCAAGGGGAAACCAAAAAATGTGTATTACCTCACGGAGGCAATGACAGGCATAGCAGTGCAGAACAGGATCTCGTGCACAGACTGTAAACAGTTGGCCGGCCGAAGTGGCCGTGCGGTTAAAGGCGCTGCAGTCTGGAACCGCAAGACCTCTACGGTCGCAGGTTCGAATCCTGCCTCGGGCATGGATGTTTGTGATGTCCTTAGGTTAGTTAGGTTTAACTAGTTCTAAGTTCTAGGGGACTAATGACCTCAGCAGTTGAGTCCCATAGTGCTCAGAGCCATTTGAACCATTTTTTTGTAAACAGTTGTATGCTACAAGGGCCACAGAGGCCCACCTGTATTCATGTAGCACATATATATGAATCATGGGAGCTCATGCAACATATGGGTTAGCACCAATGACAGTCACTTTGAGGAGCTCCCATTGGGTTTACAGTGCGATAGTGGTGTAAAATTCAAATAATAATGCATAAACTAAGAAATAAATAAAACATAATAGTGCATATGGGAGTATACACAACACAGGACATGCCAGATTGAAAGCTATGCACAGAGACATAGAAAACCCTTATGCTAAATAACATTGGAATAGAATAATGAAGTAGAATGCATAGAGCAATAAAACACAGATTAGACTACAAATATATGTCTAAAAGGTAACAGTGCTAAAAAGATAAAATACGACTGCACACACATGACAGGCAACCAATTCCCTGGTAAGAAGAAGCTAATAACTAGTAAATTGTTTGAAAATGGGAAACAAGCCATCATAGGAAACATATTCTTGCTTTATAACTAATCATTGAGTAACATATTTTTCTTAGCATGTGGATGTTTAATGATTTTGAGCTCTTCAAGCAGAGTCTCCTACCTTTGGGAGCAAGATGCAAAAGCCTTAAGTTTCAGTGGATAGTGAGGTGAAACCGAAAAATGTGAATTACCTCATGAAGGCAATGACAGGCATAGCAATGCAGAGCAGGGCCTCGTGTACCTCCTTTGTTAATGGACTACGTTTCCTGAATATTCTTCCACTGAATGTCAGTTGGGCATCTGCCTTACCTGTGATTAATTTTGTGTGGTCATTCCATTTTAAATTACTCTGTATGTATACTTCTAGATATTTTATGGAAGCAACTGCTTCCAATGGTTGTTTTGTAATCCTGTAATCATATATTAACAGTTCTTTCTGTCCTTGTATACTCAATACATTATATCTGTTTATGTTGAGGACCAATTACCACTCCCTACACCATGTGTTGATCCTGTGCATTTTGTAACAATTTTCTAGCATTGTGACTTCTCTGTACACAATAGTAACATCTGAAAAAAGCCTCATGGAACTTCTGATGTTGTCTACAATGCCATTTATATATATTATGCAAATTAAAGGACCTATAACACTCCCTTGTGTATGCCTGAAGCCACTTTTACATTTGATGACTTCTCTCCCTTCAGAATAGCATGCTAAGTTCTGTTTGCTAGAAACTCTTCAAACTAATCAAAATGTTGGCCTAATATCCCATACACTAATATTTAGTTCATTAGGTGTCCATGCAGAACTGTATAAAATGCCTTACAGAAATCCCGGGTTCGATTCCCGGCGGGGTCAGGGATTTTCTCTGCCTCGTGATGGCTGGGTGTTGTGTGCTGTCCTTAGGTTAGTTAGGTTTAAGTAGTTCTAAGTTCTAGGGGACTGATGACCATAGATGTTAAGTCCCATAGTGCTCAGAGCCATTTGAACCATTTGAACCTTACAGAAATCAAGGAACATAGAATCTGTGTGCTGGTATCTACCACCTTCTGGATCTCCTGGACAAAAAAGTGAACTGGGTTTTACACTATTATTGTTTTCAGACAACATTTTGATTCCTACAGAGGAGATTTTTGGTCTCCAGATATGTTATAATATGTGAGAAAAAAATATGTTCCAAATTTCTACAGCTCACCAATGTCAGAGATATAAGCCTATAGTGTTGATGACCTTTTTGAAAACAGGAATTACCTCTGCTTTTTTCCAATCACCCGGCTCCTCCAGAGACCTATGGTACATAGCTGCTAGAAGAGGGGGCAAGTTATTTCATATACTGTATGTAGAATGATATTGGTATCCCATCAGGTCCAGTGACCTTCTCTCTGTAGTGCGATTTCAATTGCTTTATAATCCCATGGTCACTTATTTCAGTATCAGCTATTTTGTTATCATGCAACAATTTAACTAAGTGTCATCTTCCTCTGTGAAAAAGCTTTGTTAAAAGATGAATAGTATTTCAACACTTCCTGTGCTGTCCTCTGTTTAAGGGCCATTATGGTCACAGAGTATCTGGACAGATGGTTTCTATCCATTTACTGATTTAACATAAGAGGAAAATTTCTTAGAATTTTCTGTCAAGTTGGTAGACAGAATATAGCATTTGGGTTCACTGAATGCTTCATGATGGCTCTCCTTACTCCAAGTTTGGCTATAAAAGCAAAATAAGTTTAAGAAACTGACTGAATAATAATGTAACGCGCATTAAAAGATCATAAATTTTCTGCCAAAAAGCATCCATTAAGAAGGCATGATATTGCATGTAATTTACGAAAAAATATATTAAAAATTAATGAAATAAAATCACAGGGATCAGGCATTAGTAGAGAGCGAGGGGAAACCAAAAAATGTGTATTACCTCACGGAGGCAATGACAGGCATAGCAGTGCAGAACAGGATCTCGTGCACAGACTGTAAACAGTTGTATGCTACAAGGGCCACGGAGGCCCGCCTGTATTCATGTAGCGCATATATATGAATCATGGGAGCTCATGCAACATATGGGTTAGCATCAATGACAGTCACTTTGAGGAGCTCCCATTGGGTTTACAGTGTGATAGTGGTGTAAAATTCAAATAATAATGCATAAACTAAGAAATAAATAAAACATAATAGCGCATATGGGAGTATACACAACACAGGACATGCCAGATTGAAAGCTATGCACAGAGACATAGAAAACCCTTATGCTAAATAACAGTGGAATAGAATAATGAAGTAGAATGCATAGAGCAATAAAACACAGATTAGACTACAAATATATGTCTAAAAGGTAACAGTGCTAAAAAGATAAAATACGACTGCACACACATGACAGGCAACCAATTCCCTGGTAAGAAGAAGCTAATAACTAGTAAATTGTTTGAAAATGGGAAACAAGCCATCATAGGAAACATATTCTTGCTTTATAACTAATCATTGAGTAACATATTTTTCTTAGCATGTGAATGTTTAATGATTTTGAGCTCTTCAAGCAGAGTCTCCTACCTTTGGGAGCAAGATGCAAAAGCCTTAAGTTTCTGAGTGTAGAAGGATGGTGACCACTGGATTTAAGGTGCTCAGTGGAGGCAGAACTATGCTTAACCTGCCCCCTTTTTAATGTGTAACCTGCAACTTATGAATACTTTCCAAATAATGCTTGAAAAGTTCTCCGGAATTGTATAGTTTCATTTTATTGAAGCACCTATGTCTGAATTTCAAGCAGGGTCCCATGTTTCATTCAAGGCTGAAGTACTATTCCAAAACAGTTGGTAAGCCTCTGCAATGCTGTTCAAGTTTAGGGGAAATACCAAGTGGCTTGAGGCATGAATGAGAATTTTGACTGCAAGGGAGGCAAGCTAGGGTAGTCTATGCATTTGTGCAAAGCCTTTGTGCCACGTTGGTGTAGCAGTTAGCACATCTGCCTAGTGAACAACAAACCTGGAATCCAGTCCTGGCCTCGGTATCAGCTTTCATTCATCACTTCAGTCTGCATATACACGTAATTAATGATTATTTATTACATCTCTAGACCTGTTCAGCTTTCATCTGAGCTGTCTCTGTTAGCATTGAGTTTAGGCTCTTGATTAGTATGCTTGTGTCATCAGCAAACATTACAGCTTTTGAAATACTCTTTAAAATCAATCGAAGATTATTTATATATGCTAGAAACAGTAGTGGGCCCAATACTGATCCTTATGGCACTCCACATGTTATGTTCCTCTATTCTGATGTAGTTTTCATGCCTGAGATATAGTCTATTAATGAAACCCTGTGCTTTCTGTTATCAAGGTAAGGTCCCAGCCATGCAAAAAGGATGATGTTGAAACCATAAGATTTTACGTTGCAAGGTCACAGAATACACCAACAGGATATTTTTTCTTGTTAGCCCAGTTACCACTGTTGTGTTCTGTACTTTTTCCTGTGTTGACAATCTTTTTATAAAACCCTAACTGAGAGGTGGTTAACAAGTTCTGCTCTTTTTTGTGAGGCAATATTCTATCATGGACCAATTTATCAAATACTTCTGCAAAGAATGAGATTTTCACTCTGCAGCGGAGTGTGCGCTGATATGAAACTTCCTGGCAGATTAAAACTGTGTGCCCGACCGAGACTCGAACTCGGGACCTTTGCCTTTCGCGGGCAAGTGCTCTACCAACTGAGCTACTGAAGCACGACTCACGACCGCTACTCACAGCTTTACTTCTGCCAGTACTTCGTCTCCTACCTTCCAAACTTTACAGAAGCTCGTGGGAGAGCTTCTGTAAAGTTTGGAAGGTAGGAGACGAGGTACTGGCAGAAGTAAAGCTGTGAGTACCGGGGGTGAGTAGTGCTTCGGTAGCTCAGTTGGTAGAGCACTTGCCCACGAAAGGCAAAGGTCCCGAGTTCGAGTCTCGGTCGGGCACACAGTTTTAATCTGCCAGGAAGTTTCATATCAGCGCACACTCTGCTGCAGAGTGAAAAATCTCATTCTGGAAACATCCCCCAGGCTGTGGCTAAGCCATGTCTCCGCAATATCCTGTCTTTCAGGAGTGCTAGTTCTGCAGGTTCGCAGGAGAGCTTCTGTAAAGTTTGGAAGGTAGGAGACGAGGTACTGGCAGAAGTAAAGCTGTGAGTACCGGGCATGAGTCGTGCTTCGGTAGCTCAGTTGGTAGAGCACTTGCCCGCGAAAGGCAAAGGTCCCGAGTTCGAGTCTCGGTCGGGCACACAGTTTTAATCTGCCAGGAAGTTTCACTTTTGCAAAGATTTGAAGGAGTGATTTATTTACCTCCAGTTTTGTGTATGGGTGTTACTACAGCATTGTTAAGTTTTGACTAATTACAAAGGTAGTTTAAGGAAAATCCTATCAAGTCAGCACAAGATTTTAATATTCTGCTATAAAAACCATTATAACCATCAGAATTAATGCTTTTTATGGATCTGATAAATTTTGCTATCTCCTAAGTGTTTGTATTTTTGAAACTAGTGTCTGTTGGTGGTGCATTCAGTGTCTCCATGAGTAAATCGAATGCACCAGTATTTAGTTGTTTATTGCTTGGTGTAGTATTTGTAGTCACTGGGAGGAATGATCACTGAATTTGGTTGCAAATGACTTGAAAGTGTCACTGCTTCTGGCAGAGCTTTTTTGTGGCAGCTACATTTTATTTGGATGACTAGCTTTGTTTCTTTCTTGTTTAATAATGTTCGAAGTACTTTTTGCATTATTCTTAGAGGTGTTTTCAGCAGAGTACATGACTTTTGCTTCTTTAATGACAGAGTGGGTGATTCAACAGTTCTGTAGTAATGGAGTTCCAAATTTTTACTACTGCTTGTTTTCAGAACTACGTAAACATGTGAACTCCCTCTTACTAGCGTAAGGCACTTTAATCCCAGAAGTTATACTGACTGAGTTGATTCACAGTCATAATAACTGTCATGGTAAACTTGACCTTCACAGTTTTGGAAATGTGTTCCTCTTTCACAATTCAAACTAGTCTTAGTGCCTCCTGATATTCATATCTTTGGGAAAATGAAGATTTTTTAAAAATTGAGATATAATTTTTAAAAATAAAGATGAAGCAAAAGACAAAATGGTGAAAAGACATACTGTTTCACAATCAGAAAGAGGTCAATTCATACTTCACCCAGTAAAATACGTCTGACAACTCTGTTAATTACAACACACAATAAAGCATTTCTAGAATAAAATTTTGTCTTTTCTTGTTTTTTTTTTTTTTTTTTTATGTGGAATTTTCATAATCTATTCTGCTATAAGAAATCAGAGGCAGTTACTTTTTTTATTTCCTCACATATAAACTTTCATATATTAGTAATATGTTTGCACATAACAAACTATGTAAGAAATATACATATTTAAACTGCTGTTAAGAGTCATTTTATATGATTCTTCTTACATAAATAAGTGGTCAGATTGTGAGTCATTCACCTGATCCCAAATCATCTTACATTCCTCAGGCTTTTTTGTTGGTCAAGTAATGTCTTTACATTGTTTAGTAAATATTACAGTCTTGTGTTCTTACAGAGTTATTTCATTACCATATCAGTCATAAGCATATATTATCACAAATTCAGCTTGTTGTAGAGATCTTCCCAAAATGACATACGTTCTTGCAACAAGTTGCTTCCTACTTCCAATCCTGTATGGCTGATGTTGAGGTATTCTGGATTATTTGCATTAAATAAAGGCCATTTAGCAGTCAGCAGTGGGTCATCCTCAGGAGTTGGGTTCCTGCCACAGAATAATTTTTACAATAAGGATGTACAAATGAAGTATTTTATACATTCAGGGTGATCCAATTAATAAAATACAAAGTTGTGCTGAAAAGTGAAGCCTCCAAATTTTTTATATGAAAACACTTGAAGCTTTTTGAATAAAATAAACATTATTAACATTCTACATCTTTATTCTTCATGTCTACAATTTTATTTCTCAACATAGTCACCGTGGCAATGAAGGCATTCCTCCCAATGAAAGACTGGTTTGTTAATACTGCCACTGTAGAATGTCTGACTCTGTTGATGGAGTCACAACCTCACCTCTGCATTCACCATTTCATCACTACCAAAGTGAAGTCCTCAAAGGTGTTCTTTTAGTTTTGGAAACAGATGAAAATGGGACTGGGCCAAGTTGGGATTGTATGAAGAATGACTGATGACAGTGAACTCAAGGTGTCAGATTGTTGCAGATGTCACAGTACTTTGTGTGGCCTTGATTGTCATGCTCAAGGAGAGGGTGCTACATGTGTGGATGAACTATTTGAATTTGTAGTTTCAGTTTTCTGGGGGTCTTGGACCACCTTGAAGAGCTTATGGTGATGCCCTTAGGCACAAATTCCAAATGCATCACACTTTAACATTCCAGAACACTGAGTATGACTTTGCCTGCTGATGGCATGGTTGTGAAGTTGTCTGGGATCAGTGATCAATTGTAGCAGAGCTCAGCTGATGCTTTCCTGTTTTCAGGGTCAAAACTATGAAGCCAGTTTTCATCACGTCACAATGTTGTTAAATAATCCATCACCCTCATAAGCACAATGCAAAAGAAATAGTTGACACGTGCAGTCTCCTGTGTTCCATATCAAGAGTGAGCATACAAAGTGTGGTGTCACCGCCAGACACCACACTTGCTAGGTGGTAGCCTTTAAATCAGCCGCGGTCCGTTAGTATACGTCGGACCCGCGTGTCGCCACTATCAGTGATTGCAGACCGAGAGCCGCCACACGGCAGGTCTAGAGACACTTCCTAGCACTCGCCCCAGTTGTACAACCGACTTTGCTAGCGATGGTTCACTGACAAAATATGCTCTCAATTGCTGAGGTGATAGTTAGCATATCCTTCAGTTACGTCATTTGCTACAACCTAGCAAGATGCCATTACCAGTTACTATTGATACTGAATCATGTACAGTCAAGAGCGACACTCATCATTAATGGATTAAAGTTAAGTATTCCACCAGCTACGTCTGTTTTTCTAAGTTCTAATTTCCTTGACCTATTCCAGACCTCACGCCAGCCTGTGCGAGCTAAAACGCGTGCCTTTCAGCTTCCTCTAATATCATGGTGTTGGCTCTCCTGCCAACCCACAACACAAAGCACCCACCATGCACACAGTTTTCTGTATCACAGTTCTACAATGATGGCCTGTACATGCTCTTGTGATATGCCACACTTTACTGTAAGCTGTCTCTCTGATGACTTCATCAATCCAAATCCAAAGAGTCTCGTTGGTCACTGTACACCATCATAAACTCCAAGCTCTGTCACACACATTGAGGTTAGCCCCACCATCTCCATTGTAAGCACAAATAACCCAACATCACACATTACTAATTTTGACACAATGATCACCATGCAAGCTTTCATTCTTCAATGTATTTCAATTTGAGGCAAGTTTTCTGCAGTTATAAACTTACAGCATGCCATTTCTCATGCATTGACACAGTTATGTTACACCACACCATGTTACATGTTACAGTTTGGAGCCCTCTGGTGGCAGAAGGTTGCCACTAGCATCAGTGATGTGGGAAAGTTGACCAAGAAATATGTGTGACATGCAATACCTCAACTGATACTGAGAATAGAAATAAAAATTCAGATGCATTACTTTTCAGCGCACCCTCATGTGTGAGTAGTTGGGAGAGGTGTCATTGGGGGTGACAGCTTTAGTAAATTACAGAAGTATAATCTCACTGGCATCAGTTGCCTATTTGATTAGTAGTTTATATGTTATCCATATATTTTCTATAGTATCTTATACATTTACCCTAAATTCTTGGAAGCTAATAATAGAACAATTCAACTAACAATATTCACCATTTTTTTTTCTAAACATATGTAGTGAGAAAAGATCTAAATGACAAATCATGAGTCATTTTGGGTTACACTGGTACAAGATAAATGAATTAATGTGGCAAAATTATAACTCATAATGAACTTTATAATGAACACAGATGCAAAAATCCTCAACAGTTAAATAAATATTAGTTGAACACCTGTGAAGAAAGATGAGCACTGTAAATTCTCTTAGCTGCACTTGGATCCACAGCCACAACAAATTTTCTGAATGATATCAATCTGCCATACTGGCTGTAAGTTGGCTTAAAATAGCCTTTAATTTTGTGACAACTTTTACTAGCCAGTTTCATGTGTATAGGTATTTTCAAGATGACAACTAGTCAAACAGTTAAAAATGTTGTGGATTGTCTGAACATTAAAACTAAATACATGACACTAAAAGTTTTCCAGAACAACAGTGATGTAGCATACCACATACAACTGTGATAGTTGAAGTCTGGCCAACATGATACATTTTTAACAATATATGACTAGACAAATGTACTCACTTGAAAATGGCTACACAGCTGAAACAGCACAGCAGTGTGACTGGCATGTGTAAAGTAAATTTGTGGGGTATCTCAAGGAAATGTTGTATGGCAGGTATGATTTGACATTGAATATGGGAAAGCTGCAATGCAAGAAAAATGTAGTGAGAAGCATAAAGACCTGCAAAAAATTGTTGCTTGGTGCTTGGACTGGTCATTGACTCACTCACTCATTCATTCATTTATAATGTTCCATAGACCCTATGAAGAAGGAGAGCCTGAGAATGAGTCATGGTATGTATTAACACAAGACAAAGGCATCATATAACTTTAATCTGAATACTGCATTGACAATAAACTAACACTATTCTATTAAGTGCTGTTCACACTCATTGTTGTGGTCCTCAGTCCAGACACTGGTTTAATGCAGCTCTCCGTGCTACTCTATCCTGTGCAAGCTTCTTCATCTCCAAGTACCTAAGGCAACCTACATCCTTCTGAATCTGCTTAGTGTATTCATCTCTTGATGTCCATCTACAGTTTTTACCCTCCATGCTGCCCTCCAATACTAAATTGGTGATCCCTTGATGCCTCAGAACATGTCCCACCAACTGATCTCATCTTCTAGTCAAGTTGTGCCACAAATTCCTCTTCTCCCCAATTCTATTAATTACCTCCTTATTAGTTATGTGATCTGCCCATCTAATCTTCAGCATTCTTTCGTAGTACCCATTTCAAAAGCTTCTATTCTCTTCTTGTCTAAACTATTTATTGTTCATGTTTCACATACATACATGGGTACACTCCATACAAATTCTTTTGGAAAAGACATCCTGACACTTAAATCTATACTCAATGTTAACAAATTTCTCTTCTTCAAAAATGCTTTCCTCACCATTGCCAGACTACTTTTTATATCCTCTTTACCTTGACCTTCATCGGTTATTTTGCTCCACAAATAGCAAAACTCATCTACTACTTTAAATGTCTCATTTCCTAATCTAATTCCCTCTGCATCACCCAATTTAATTCAACTACATTCCATTATCCTCATTTTGCTTTTGTTGATTTTCATCTTTTGTTGATTTTCATCTTTTTATATCCTCTTTACCTTGACCTTCATCGGTTATTTTGCTCCACAAATAACAAAACTCATCTACTACTTTAAATGTCTCATTTCCTAATCTAATTCCCTCTGCATCACCCAATTTAATTCAACTACATTCCATTATCCTCATTTTGCTTTTGTTGATTTTCATCTTATATCAAACTTTCAAGACACTGCCCATTCTGTTTAACAGCTTTTCCAGGTCCTTTGCTGTCTCTGACAGAATTACAATGTCATTAGCAAACCTCAAAGTTTTTATTATTTCTCCATGGCTTTTAATTCCTACTTCAAATTTTTCTTTCGTTTCCTTTACTGCTTGTTGAGTATATAGTTTGATTAACATCAGGGATAGGCCACAACCTTGTCTCACTTCCTTCCCAACCACAGCTTCCCTTTCATGTCCCTCAACTCTTATAACTGCCATCTGGTTTCTGTACAAATTGTAAATAGCCCTTCACTCCCTGTATTTGCTCCATGCCACCTTCAGAATTTGAAAGAGAGTAGTCCAGCCAACATTGTCAAAAGTTTTCTCTAAGTCTACAAATGCTAGAAACTTCTAGAAACTTAGATTTGCCTTTCACACTTATGACATCTAAATTCAATCAAATAAATCAGAGAGAAAGATGAACTTTGAAGAAAGCTGCCAGCTCTTCAGTTTAACTATATAGCTACTGTTTATCTAGTTTTAGTAGCTTAATATTTACCATTTCTGCCAAAGCTATTTGCTGGAGGCTCAATTTCACTTGAATAACTAGTTTTGTTTGTTCTTGTTTAACAATATTCCCATTTGTTTGTGTCTTGTTCTTAGAGTTTCTAAAAAGAAATTAATTGTAGTGTTGTAACCATGACAGGAAATGTTTTGGGGTTGCTGCTAATGAAAACACAGCAAGACCGACAGGAGGAGCCCGTGAACAAACAAGACGGATGAACGGGAATGGAAGGACAAGCACAATGACAGACAACCGAGCAAGACATCAAGATCAACAACAAAGTATTAAGCAACGGGGCCACAAGAGACAACCTCATGAAATCAAAACAATGCCTGCTTGTAAAACGGGAAGTAAGCACACACAATGTAAACAAGATGCCTGTAAGCAAGATATCAACTGAATCAACATGAGTACCAGACTGCCTCACTGAGTGAGATGCAGCTGCCTAAATACATGGCAGGGTATGTCACTATTGGCCGCTGAGACCATGTGCTCCATAGTGGCGCCCTCACATTAGATTTGGGCCCAGGAGTGCATGCAGCCACAGCTTACGGCGCAACTGCTGCAGCGACCTCTAGTGGTCATAGAGTTCCATGCCGTCTGGCAGGGATTAAAAAATCGCGGTGCTCGGTATCAGACATAGTGCACGAGTTTGGTTTTTTTAATGACAGAACACAGGGTTCAACAATATTGGTGGTAATGGAAATTCAAATTTTGGCAATTATATGTTGTCTGAATTATATAGAGCTTTCTGTTCCTACCACATGATACTTTAATTGCAGGAGTTATCTACTCCTTATCCTTAGTTATGTTCAATTTTTTGCTTATTTATTTGGAATGAAAGCCAGACTCAAAAATTCTACATATGTAAATGTAATGCATTGCACAAAAATAGGTAGAAAGACTTTGATTGCTTGTTTGGCTATTAATTACTGAAAACAATGAAAATCACAAAATGTGTGTGAGTTGTCATCTAGTATGATAAAATGGAGTGACCACATAAAACTAGTCATAGGAACAACAAATGCAAGGCTGAGATTCACTGAAATAATTGAACCATTGCCAGATATAATTAATAAAGATGATGGGAACAACCCAAAGGACATTAGTGCATTTCATCACTGGTTTCTTAAGTAAGCACAGGAAAGTTATGAGATGCTCATCAAACTCCAGTGGCAGATGCTACACTAGAGACACAAATGTGCTTACTGTTACAATTACAAGAGTATATGTTCTAAGAAGTGTCAGACAACATACTACTTCCTTCATCATACATGTGGCAAACTGACCACAACGAAAGATTCAGAAAAAAATTAGAGCTCATGCAAAGGTTTGTCAAGAGCTATTTTTCCTGGGCACTATCTGTGAATGGAAATGGAAAAGGGGAATAATCTACACCTTTTTCAATCCCTTGGAACATTACAACTTGTTACATACCTTTATTACTGAATGGGGAAATGCAGAGAAAATTAGGTTAAGAGGAAGGCAGTGATATAGTAAAAGCCTACAAATAATGATTGCCCACTACTTTCTTTCAGTAGGGGAAATTCTTGATTGTACTAACAGACACGTATACAAATAGAAACAACTATCATAACTTTTGGAACTGTTAGTTCCATCTTCAAGGAGAAAAGCAGAATAGGTCGGAGAAGATCAGAAAGAAGGAGTAGGTCACTCAGATCCTGTCTCTTGTGAGGATGAGGTCTCTCTTGTGCATAATCTGAACCCTGGTATACATGCTGCCTTGTTCCCAGTGGTATGTTTTCTGTCTGCCATCAGTCATTGTTACAAGATAGTGTTTCAGTACACTGATGTAGTAGAAATTATTCTCATGTATTTAAGTACAAGCAGGTTTCTTTGCAACACTGGTATTAGTTTACTGTCAAGTGAAAAACTTAAATCAGAAAATTTTGGAGCAAGATACTTTTTAAAGTATAATTAGTCAGGTGTGTGCCATCATCTAGCAGTTCTGAATGACTTATTAATACAAATAATTTAGATAAAAGTTAGCAACTGAACTACTATAAAATGTGTAACCTGAAGAAAAGTTAGTAGTGAGTTCATTGAGACCTTGCCATGTAAAGTTTTTGCTGCATCAACTTTTATCTATCTACCTTAAGTGGATAGAACTGATGGCAAGAAAGAATAAGCTCCACACTTACAAAATAATTTAACATATTTACATCAAAGCACAAACTACAACCATGGTGAATTAGCATCAAAACATATTGAGAGTGAGCACCAGAACAGTGGCACAAAGAATTACATGCATAAAAATATTACTGTTGTCTCTGTTCACTGATTGATATCACTTGCCACTATATTGGCCCCTCTTTTTGAAATTTGGCACCCAAGGTATATCAGGGTACTGGTGATGAACAGTTCTTCCAGCTGAAGCAATAGGTGGAGGGACTGTAGGTGGTATGGTGTGGTCTGTAGCCTGAGGTCTGTGTGGTCTCTGAAAGCCATTGTTTGAAGCAGCCCACTCAAAGCCCCATTGTCCTGTGCTCTATGGAGACCATTTTATGCTTTCCATCATGTAGTCGTTCAACAATTGGCGCAGCACTCAGAACAGATCTGTATGTTGTTGGTGGATAGGGGGACGTACAGTATCATCCCATAGCCAGACATGCACTGATGTGGCCAGATCCTTGTGTATGAAAACTGCTTTGTTGCCATGATGTTATGGAGGATGCATGTTGATCCATGATATTCTCTCTTTTAATCACCTGTCAAAATTGGACATGTGTTCCTCAGATGGTAGGATTGAAGGTTTGCTGGTCAGTAGATCAGCAGGTAGACATACTTGGTCACAAAACATCAACTCTGCTCGTGAACACCCTAAATCTTCCTTCACCGCTGATAGAAGGCTCAACAATGTCATAACCAAAACTTTGATTGACTTAGAGCCATGCACCATCAACGCAGCCTTCAGAGAGTGGCAAAATCTTTCAACTAACGTGCTGCTTGCTGGGTGGTAACCAGTTGTTTGAATGTGACTACAGCCATATATCTGTAACAGCCCTTGAAATATATAAGCCTTGAATTGTCTTCCACAGTCACACATATTCACTTGCAGTACACTACAGCAAGCACACCAACCTGCCAATAGTGTTGTAGCCACAGTGTCTCCTGAAATATTGGAAATAGGGAATGCTTCTGGCCAGTGGGTAAACCAATCCACGACAATCAACATGTAGGAAGATGGAAGAGCTCCCATGAAATCAATATGTAGGTGCATAAAACAGGCTGTAGGTTCAGCGAACGTTACCCTAGGCACATGCAAAGTGTCTGCCAACCTTACTCTTCTGACACTGTAAACAACATTGAGTTCAGTAGTGGGAATCCTTTCTAACTCTGGACCATATGAACAATTTTTCCAGCAGTTTAGTTGAAGCCTCCAGGTGTGCTAAATTATGAAAGGCGCAAAAAGTTCTTTTCTGTGACTTGGTGGAATGCAATGATGTAATATATCCTGTGATGTATCACACCATAATGGTAACTCCCAGCTCTTTCACCTTCGCTTTATAAAATATCAAACTGTAAGACTGATTAGCCAATAACTGAGCCAACTCAAAGTCTTCCTTCTGATCAACCACTATTTTCTCCCAGCAGACTGCCTTGACACTGGTGGAGCTGTGATAAATAATCATCCACAACATTATTCATGTTGCTTAAGAGTCTAATGTCTGTGGAGTATTGTGCCATGAAGTCTGCTATGCAACACTGATGGAGCGATGCTAGATCTGCCATCTTGGAAATCAATGCCGTAAGTGGTGCATGATCTGTACAAATTGTAAAGTGTTTGTCTTCCAGGTATTCTTTGAAGAATTTAACCACTGCCTAAATCACTAATAATTCAAAGTATTTTCACTGTGCTTCTGACAAAAGCAGGGAAAAAAACAACAAAGGTTGCCAATTACCATTGATCCTCTGTTGTAATGTTGCACTGACTGCCCCCTGACTGGCATTGGTTGGCACCATGACTAGGATGGTGTAATAATTCGGCCTCCACTGTAGCATCCTTAAAATTCCTTAAAGACCTCCAGTAGATTCTCATTTCACAGTACCTTCTTGTTGCTCGAGCTGAACTTTCCCTTCAGAAATGCA
Source organism: Schistocerca piceifrons (assembly GCF_021461385.2). Lineage (NCBI taxonomy): Eukaryota > Metazoa > Arthropoda > Insecta > Orthoptera > Acrididae > Schistocerca > Schistocerca piceifrons. The sequence continues at coordinate 435,822,120 of NC_060139.1, read as the reverse complement.
GTCAAAGGAGTTTGTTTTGCAGCTGCCTGTGGAAGATGGTGTAAGTAGAAATTAATAATTCCCAAGACTCTTCATAGTTGCTTGAAAGTCCTGGGAACCACAAAGTCACGGATGAGTTGTACTCTTTCAGGGTTTGGAGACAGACCTTTTGTGGAAACAATGAACCCAAGGAACTCTACACTTTCTTTATCAAAAATGTACTTTGCTGATTACCCCTCAAACTTCTTAAGCCTCTGGAAAAGGGATTTTTGGTTATGTTATTCCATATTCCCATAGAAGACAAGAACATCATCCATCTAGCAAAAAAGGAATGGAAGTCCTCTAAGAACCTGGTGAATAAACCTTCTCCATGATTGTGTGGCATTTGTAAGACCAAAGGTCATAAAGTTGAAATGGAACAAACCAAATGGAGTAGTGACAGCAGCCTTCTTCCTGTCACCCTTTGCGACCAGGGACCAGAATCTGTGCATATGCCTTATGGCAGTTGATAATGCTGAAAACTCTCACTCCTGCCATGGCATTGTTGCAGTCTGCCACCTGAGGTAACAGATATTTACCAGGAACAGTACAGGAATTTAGGACTCTGTAATCCCCACACATGCACAATTTTTTTTTTTTTTTTTTTAAACTAGTTGGACGGGTGATGTGCACTGAGTATAGATGCCTTCAGTAATCTGTCAGCTTATGTCATCCTTAGCTGCAGTGAACCTTTTTAGTGTAAGCATACATGGGCAGGCCATTACAGGAGGTCCAGGTGAAGTCCAAACATAGTGTTGAGTGTCATGCTTGCAAGCAGTTTCCAGTTTCCTTATATTTGCAATCTCTGGAAATTCTCACAGTACTGCATCACATCTGCTGGAAACTTGTGCCAATCAAGCCAATTCCAGGAGTCAGTCAGAAGACAAGTCTGGAGCCAGTCAGAAGAATTGCAAAAAATTGGCTCCCAAAAATTGGTTCTTTCACTTTTGCCATGAGGAATGGTCATGTGAATGTGTGCTGTAGCCCAAGATCAAGTGTCAAAACTTTTCTTCCTACGATCTCAGTTCTGGAATTATTTGCCATCATTAGAATTATCTGAACCATGGAACCATTGCCTGCGAAACTTATAGCTGGTAACACACTGCAGTCAGAACCCATGTCTAGCAAAAGCATTGTTCCAGATGTGTTGACCATCACAAATAACCAGCAAGGCTACTTCTCAGTTGTGTATGCAATGCCAAAAAGTTTTGTCGGTTACCTCCTACCTGCCAGCTGCAGCTCCTCAAAACTATAGTTTTCAAATCCATCCATAAATGTTATGCACTGTCTTCTTCTAGGTCTCTGAATTACATAGCAGTCAATGCCTTCCAGTGGTATAAAAACTGTCCCATGCATCCCATTACACATCAGAGGTACACAACCTGTTGATTGATGCTCGTTGAATGGTGAGCCCACAGAAACCTTCTTGGGTGACATACTCAGGTATGTTATGCATTGCCTACATACGACAGTGAGTGACACCTGGAAACATGATATGGTAGATGTAGGAGAAAAGTAGTAGTACTAGGGAATTTTTTTTTATTGATGACCATCTACACCCTTCTGGGTTATCAAAATAGTTTGGGAAATTGCATGGACTGATGCACTGGCATGCATTTCCACTGAAACACCAATGCTACCAACACCATGAAGTTTGAACTGACAGTTTTTCTTTATCCCTGTTTCCTTTTGTTTAAAGTGGCTATTTGATCACATTTTAGTGCCACCAGGTTTGTAATTCTCTTGAACACTCCATCATTTTTTATACTCTGCTTAGGGGCAGGGATGCCATTAAACCTGAGTCAGGACTGCCTTGACTGCCTTTACTGACAATGGTCAGTTTGGGGCCTTCAGCCATGCCAGTCTGTTTGGCAATGTTACAACCCTTATGCTCTGTATATTCAGTAACCATTTCAGCTTTGTTGGCCAAGACTATCTAAGTAATTTGGTGTGTGCTGCTAAGACAGTGATGATTGTTGGTGGTAGCTCCCTAAGCCATAATAATGGAAAGGAAGACTCAGGTTAGCTATAGTGGCCAGCATGAAAGTAAAGTCCTCAAGGTCACAGCTGCTGCCTGCCTCCATCAGAGGCTGCAGGCTGTGATTCGCCCGCCTCTCGGCTTTGTTGCCATGTAGGTACTGTTAGCAGTGTGGTATCTCAGAACAGCTGAAAGCTCAGTGGTACTGTGTTATATCGAGTGTTCACATCTGATCTCAGTGTCATACTGTCTTTAGAAAGGTTCTTTGATGTGTGTTCAGTGGTGAACAACAATGCAGGAGCAATGGCCTACTTGTAGTACTCCTCTGGTCAGTGTGTGTAAAGGGCGGAGGAAAGACATTCATAAACAATGGAAAATTATCATATTGAATGTACTCAAGGTTTTGCTGATCTGGCTGACAATGAAGAAGCGAGGAATAACTTAAATTGTGTGCAAATTCATAAAATTACTGTTAAAGCGTGTGGTGTCTGCAAGTCAATTGTAGGTTGTATTAGCAAATCTGTGTCATTGGCAGAATCTCCAGACATGAATGAGTGTTTTGATTCTCCAAGAAAGGGATACGAACATGAACAGAAATCAACCGACTTTGATGATTTTAACAAAGAGCTCATGTGTAGAACTGTACTTGGATATTAAAACAGAGGAGAGTAATACAGGCTGAACTCTATGAAAAAATTAATTACTCAGGCTTGGAGACCTCTGTTCTTTGTCCTCTCTGCTCCCTTGGTTTCTGATGCAAGAAGTATAATGACGGACGGAAATTCTTAATGGAATGCAGAGACACTGCAGCAGCAAGAGCAAAGATTTTGCATACAGTGCACTTTTTGCTTAGTGAAGACACCAGGCCTGTAGTGTACTTAGATGAAACTTGGGTTTCACAGAACTACACCAATAAGTATATATGGCACAACTCCAAATGAAATGGCTGTTTGAAAGTGCCTACTGGTAGAGGTGGCTGATTAATCATTGCCCACACTGGTTCATTAACCACAGGCATCATACCAGAGGCCAAACTTGTTTTTTGTAGTGGGAAAAGTTCTTGCCAATCCGATTACCATTCAGAAATGAATCAAGAAGTTTTTAAGAATTGGTTTATTCGACTTTTGTCTGCACTGGAAGAAGGGTCAATTACTGTGATGGATAACACCAGCTACCACTCCATTCAGATAGAAAAGCTACCACATTAAAATTGGTGCAAGGCAGATGTTATGGAATGGTTAAATAGAAAGAATGTTTCATTTTCAGTCCATGAAACAAAGGCTGAACTCCTGTCTAAAGAAGAAATCGTAGGTGTCAAAAAGACTTACGAATTAGATCAACTGGAAAATGAAATGGGACACCAAGTGGTACATCTACCACTGTGTCACTGCCAATATAATCCCATTGAATTGATATGGCCCCAAGAAAAGTGAGACGTAGTGAAAAGGAATACTACTTTCAAACTTGCTGATGTCAACAAGCTAACACACGAAGCTCTTGACAATGTTACTAAGTAGGACTGGGAGACATGGGTAAAACATGCAGAAGCATTGCAAGGAACTGATTCCTTGTACCAGGGTTTAAGAGACACTTTAGTGGAATCTGTGATGATACACCTGGACAAAACAAGTGACAGTGGATCTGAAGACATGGAGCCAGAAGATACTTCAGTTTAGGTAATTGCTGTCTATGTAAAAAGCTGACTTGATTTAAATGTTTGTCCATTCATTTCAGTTATAGAGGACATGCTGCAAATGTTTTTCCCTTACAGTACACGTCTGATGAATTTATCACAAGTGGTGACGATTAGTTTACTTGAATGTAACTGTCAATTAAAATAAGACTGCCAGTTCTGCATTAATTAACAACAGTTTTTCCTAAAAACCTGTATCGAATGTCTTTACATTTGGATTTAATCTTACTGCATTCAGTTTAGTTGTACATTTGGATTTTAACTTCTTTTTTCAGAGAAGGATTTACTGGCTGTTTCATAGTAAGGGTAATGCAGTTCGTAAAATGACAAAACATTGTGGTGCTTCTGTATCAACTGTATATATAAACAGTGCAGTAATATCAGAACAGTCCCAGCACCTATTCTGATTCTCCAAGAAGAGCATAGAAATCTATGATATTTGACGACTTTTACAAAAAGCTAGAACATAGAATTGTATTACTTTAGTATGACAGAGGATGGTATCCAATGGCTACAGAAATACAGGGTAATGTCCATGATAAAATTGATTATTCTGGCTAGTCACTTCAATGCACTGTCTTCTCTGCCCACTTGGTTTTTAATTCAGAAACTGTAATGATGGATGAAATTTGTAACACAAGACAGGGACATTGCAGTAGTAAGAATGAGGTTTTTGTGTACTGAACACATATTGTGTGCTGAGAATAATAGGCTTACAGCAAATTTAGATAAATTTAGCTTTCACAAAACCTTTCGGACAAATATTTTGCGTGACTTCAGTGAAAATATTGGCTTCAAAATAACTACAATTATTTTTGCGTAGCATATATTGGCACTTTGAGTGATTGACACAGTGATGAAGGATATGTATTAGCAGCCAGTAAAATGTTTTCAGGAAGTAGGGAATATTCTCAGTCATATTAAAGCAAACCGTCCGAGCAAAACTCTTGGCGATGGCCTACGACTCGCGCACTGCTGTGCATGGAATATTGTGAAAGTAATTTGCCTCTGTACATGATACAATGCAATAATTATGTCTGAAATGTTACCAAAAATAATTTTGTAGTTTTCTTAACATCTTTCTCACAGTAAATTTCTTTGCAGTCCTGCAGAACAAAAATTCATCAGTGACTACATATTTCACTACACAGTTGGCACTACTTCACACTTCTAACAATATTTTATTTTTTATCTCAGAATACTTTTATGCATCCAAAATAAAAGACACAACATATGCATCTGTAAACTTTGAGGATGTTCATATATTTTTTTCAGTCCAATTACATTAGTGATTCTGTTATTATCTCAGGTTGAAGTAAAAAATTATTTCCCTCCAAAATTTCTTGTAACATTGGTTTTAATTTTTATCCTAGCAGCTAGTGAGAATTTTCTTTTGGAAAGTACTCCATCATATTCTATACTAAAAATAGAGTTGCCAAATTTTTTTTAAAAATTTTTATGAACATTTAAAATTATCACTATGAAAAGAAACTGGCTATGCTGTAAGACAGTGGATGACCTTGATGCCCATTTTCGTGCCGACCACTATAGTGAATTTTAGTTTTTCCAATATTTGTTTCAGTGACATGTCACCAGTCAGTGTCTCCTGTAACAGTTTATATAATCTGATCTTTGGGGTTAAAAATCACTCTTTAATTAACACCAATTTTAGAATCTCATGTCTCTGTGAACTTAACGAGTCCTCTGCTTGCATAATTTGCGTCTGATCCAAATATGCCACCACACAATGAAACCTGTCAAGTGAAGCTAAGATGCCATGTTCAAAAATATGCTCTCTACCTGCCTGAACCATAGGTGCAGTGATTTTGTCCAGAAGGTGGGGAGTTTAACATTTCCTAAGTTCCTACTGTGAACTGTAGAGACTCTAGGTTCATTTGAAGAGCTTGCCTCTGCTGTGTTGTACTGTACAGCTACATTTTGAGGTAGGTGCTGTGGCTCCAACTTGATTGTAGCACCATCAGTATTGTTAGTCATCAATCTAGTTCTTCAGCAGGTTCACCACTTTAGCTATCTGCCTTAAGTGAATAGAACTTATGGCAAGCGAGAATAAGCTCCACACTTGCAAGACAACTTAATACGTTTACACTGAAGCTCAAATTACAAACATGGCAAGTTAGTGCCAGAACATATTGAAAGCAAGCACCAAAACAAAGAAGTACATGCATAAAGTTAAAACACACTGAAACATATCACTATTATCATTGTCCACTGATTGATTTCAACTGCCATTACAAACTAAAATATTTATGATGCACAGTATTGGAACTTGAGACAGAGAATATTGTCATCTCTTCCCAGAAAGTTCTTCACCATTCTTGACTCAAAAGTCACGGAATGATGTTGCAGCCATTAGTCAGAAAACAGCTACCAGTAATTAACACACGCTCCAAAAGCTGCACCTTGCCATTTTTTCCTAAATCCCTTTGACTCATAACCTGAAGTTGACAACAGCTTTAATCAAGTCAGTTCTATAGCAAATAAATAAATTAATACACTAACAACTAAACAGACATTTATAAAACTACAGCACTGAGAACAATGCTGAATATTTGCTGTTACCCAGTCTTAGCAAAATTTGTCCACAGTTTTGTCATCCTCGCTATAGCAGTTTCTTCTGCAGAATGGGGTTTGACTTCTGTTGGCATGGCATTGTTTTTGAAGAGGTAGGCAGTTTCATCAGAGTGACATGCACCTGTAACAAAGAATAAGAAGAATAATGTGGGGTATTACAACAGTAGAAAGTGCAGGAAGGAAATAGTGATCATAAATGAAGAAATGCAGTCATTCTCCTGTAGCTGACTGATGTTTGGTCCATAAACATATTAACAACAAAGAAAGTTGCATGACCTTTCAAGTGAACAACATTCTTTAACCAGGTTATGTGCGATTCCTCTCTCCTCACAAATGTACACATTTTTGTCTGTAATGCATGACTTATTTTTTAGTGACTGCATATGTTAACTCATGGTGGTGGGAGGGAGTTGTTATGACATCAGGGAAAGAGAGTATGTGTAGGTGGCACAGGAATGAGGAAGCCAGAGAGAGGAGAAATGTGTCATTCAACAACAGCAGTAAAATTAGGATTAAATACTCATAAAAGAGGATCTGGATATTGGTGTACAACCAATTCAGTACAGAGGAGGAACTCATTGGTGGTAAATGATAGCAAAGATTGGGCTACATGATGGAAAGGGTGCAACCAAGAATAAGCACACATGAAGTTTTAGGCCAAGGGGACTGTGAGAGTTTTATTTACTTCTGATCATGTTCTGAAATGGGAGGTGTTCTACCCCATATTCTACCTTCATCCTCCAAAGTAGTATTCTGCCATCCACACAACCTACAAAATATACTGATCCATCTCTATGCTAACACAGCTTAAAATCCTGTACCTCATGGGTATGCCCCTATTTAGGACACAGCTACAAGACTTGTTCCATACATCCACCCAGTGTCTCTCAGATACTCAACATCCTCAGTTTTGTGAATATTTAGTCTTCATTTTGTCATTGTCACTGTGATCCACTTGCCTGTCTCTACCCTATTTCTAATACCTTCTCCTTGTCCTGCACATCTTATCTCCTACCACTCACCATATTTCTTTCCTGCCCCCCCTCCCCACTGTGATCCACTTGCCTGTCTCTACCCTATTTCTAATACCTTCTCCTTGTCCTGCACATCTTATCTCCTACCACTCACCATATTTCTTTCCTGGCTCCCCTCCACACTGTGATCCACTTGCCTGTCTCTACCCTATTTCTAATACCTTCTCCTTGTCCTGCACATATTATCTCCTACCACTCACCATATTTCTTTCCTGGCCTCCCTCCCCACTGTGATCCACTTGCCTGCCTCTACCCTATTTCTAATATCTTCTCCTTGTCCTGCACATCTTATCTCCTACCACTCACCATATTTCTTTCCTGGCCCCCCTCCCCCCAAACCCAGCCACTTTCCTCCAACTGATCTGGTTGGGAATCATTTATAAACAGCCAGTGTCACAGTGCCACTGTAGCCATATCTCTCTCTCTCTCTCTCTCTCTCTCTCTCTCTCTCTCTCTCTCTCTCTCTCTACGTGTGTGTGTGTGTGTGTGTGTGTGTGTGTGTCTTCCTTCATTTTTGTTTACAAGAAATGCAGCAGAACTGAAACTACAATTACAGGCATTTGACTATTAATACAATCCTTCTAACAATATAACTATTTGTGTTTATGTAGGGCTTATCAATGTTCAGAAAATAATCATTTTGTTGATAAGCAGGATACATGTGTTATAAAATTAGTACAATATAAATTCTCTGCCATAAAGCTTAACCAAGAAAGGAAAAGGAAAATTTCAAAGAATTTTAAATGTTGCTGAATCACATTATTCAGAGAGAATTTACATGGTTAAAAATGAGAAGTTAATCAGAGACACTCAGCAGATGAAACTTAATTATTTCATAAAGATATTCTTAAAATATTATGAACCCAGTTTTCCTTACTGTGGGTCAGAGACATTTACTGTAGAAGATGAGAAAAAGTGTGGCTAATATCTGGGATCAAATATTTTGAGCTAGAGATAGAAAGCCATGTTTAATGCAAAGGATGAGAACTAATGAACACCTAAAACTGCACTACAAGCAGTAAGTCTTATTAAAAAATTCTTCAGCAAGTCATAAAAATGGAAAAAAATCATTAACTGGTCACAAAAAATATTTGGATACAACAATGTAAATTTTACATGACTCTATATTAGATATATGCCGACTTTGCAGTATAGAGACAGGTCATAGTGGTGTGTGTAAAATTACAATTGCAGTAGCAGATAACAACAGCAGCTGAGTTGTATAGGAGTAGGAGCTGTGGCTTTTCTCAAAGTAGCTGCTTTTCTCTTAATACGTACTTACAAGTAATCTAGAAGTAATTACCATACTTATTATTTCAAATAGTTTAGTGGTAGTCATATACATATATCCAAGGGTATATGTGTGGATGGATATGTGTGTGTGTGCGAGTGTATACCCGTCCTTTTTTCCCCCTAAGGTAAGTCTTTCCGCTCCCGGGATTGGAATGACTCCTTACCCTCTCCCTTAAAACCCACATCCTTTCGTCTCTCCCTCTCCTTCCCTCTTTCCTGATGAGGCAACAGTTTGTTGCGAAAGCTTGAATTTTGTGTCTTTGTTTGTGTTTGTTTGTGTGTCTTTCGACCTGCCAGCGCTTTCGTTTGGTAAGTCACATCATCTTTGTTTTTTGATAAATTTTTCCCACATGGAATGTTTCCCTCTATTTTTATATATATATATATATATATATATATATATATATATATATATACTTTACATATGTCTGCTTGTGTCTGTATATGTGTGGATGGATATGTGTGGATGGATATGTGTGTGTGTGCGAGTGTATACCCGTCCTTTTTACCCCCTAAGGTAAGTCTTTCCGCTCCCGAGATTGGAATGACTCCTTACCCTCTCCCTTAAAACCCACATCCTTTCGTCTTTCCCTCTCCTTCCCTCTTTCCTGATGAGGCAACAGTTTGTTGCAAAAGCTTGAATTTTGCGTGTATGTTTGTGTGTCTGTCGACCTGCCAGCACTTTCATTTGGTAAGTCACATCATCTTTGTTATATATATATATATATATATATATATATATATATATATATATATATATATATATATATATATATATATATATATATATATATATATAAAAGGCTATGTGATATTTTAGGGGTGGTTTAAAGAAAAGGAAAAAGAATTTTGAAAATAATTACATTCTATTTGCCGTAATTTACATAAATAATATAGTTAGAGATTTGGAGAGTAAAAAACATACTAAATGGACTATAAAAATAAAAACAAGTTATGTGCTAATATCAGCCAATGGTAAATATTATAATTCTTATATTCTACAATTTTTTCATCTTATTTTTGTCTCTAACCTCTCTGATTTAAATTTTGAGCTCCAATGCTGAATTTCTTATCAGTACTTATATAATTATTCTGTCTTAACTACAATTTATAGTCTAAGACATCAAATACAAACATTAATTACATTGATATGTCATCTGTTGTGCTGAATAGTGAGGAGTAATACAGTATTACAGATTATTTTTGCATGTACACTGAAGATATGGTACTTACATTAAGCAATATATCAAGTGTGGACTCTGATACCCTTTCATTTTTGAAGTAGAAAGTTCTTATAGCTTCAGATATAGGTGTAACATCCTTTATTTTGTCAGCTATGTCAGTGGGTACAAGGTACTTGAAATTCTTATCCAGGAATGACAGTACTTCAGTTTTTGCTAATATGTCTGAAAATAAAAGAGCAGCATGTATACTAATATCTACCCTAAATTTCTTCTCTCTTATTATTCATGAAATATGTAGAATATAAACAGTTTAGGAAATTGTATCAAACAGATTTTTTAAAGGTGATCTCGAAATATTTATTTAGGATAGTTTTTGCAGCTGCAACAATGAAGAGTATATGTGTTCATCAAAATTAGATGACAAACACACACATACACACTCATGCAAATGCAACACACTCACACACACACACACACACACACACACACACACACACACACACACACACACACAAAACTGCCGTCTCAGACAACTGAGACCACAGTTGCCTGGGACTGCAGTCATGCGTGTGTGAGTTACATTTGCATGAATGTGTGTGTGTGTGTGTGTGTGTGTGTGATCTAATTTTGATGAAGGCCTTACTGGCCATCCTGGATTTTTCATTGTTTGAAGATTAGAGATATGGTAGATGAAGGGGGGACAGTGGAGAAAGGGGAAAGAAAATACCAACATTTAATACAATTTTGATAAATTCTGCACAGCTTCACAAATAATAAGTGTTGCACACACAATATATATCATAAGTGCCTAAAAATTTTGTTAAGGCACTTTTAAGCAACCAGTCCTCAGAAAGACACTATAACTGACTAATTATGCAAAAACTGCAATAAAGTACACAAAGGAGTTACTGGTTTTAATTATTGTTTTCCTCTTCCATGAACTGCTTTCTCCTCTGATCTGTGATCCTAAATTACCTTCCCCTAACCCTTAAATCCTCTATGTAAAACATCGACCTTGGTGGGGAGGCTTGAGTGCCTCAGCAATACAGATAGCCGTACTGAAGGTGCAACTACAATGGAGGGGTACCTGTTGAGAGGCCAGACAAATATGTGGTTCCTGAAGAGGGGCAGCAGCCTTTTCAGTAGTTGCAGGGGCAACAGTCTGGATGATTGTTACATTAACCAAAGTGGCCTTGCTGTGGTGATACTGTGAATGGCTGAAAGCAAGGGGAAACTACAGCCGTAATTTTTCCCGAGGGTATGTAGCTTTACTGCATGGTTAAATGACAATGGTGTCCTCTTGGGTAAAATATTCTGGAGGTAAAATAGTCCCCCATTCATATCTCCATGTGGGGATTGCTCAAGAGGATGTCATTATCAGGACAAAGAAAACAGGCATTCTATGGATCGGAGTGTGGAGTGTCAGATTCCTTAATTGGGAAGGTTGGTTAGAAAATTTAAAAAGGGAAATGAATAGTTTAAAGTTAGATGTAGTGGGAATTAGTGAAGTTTGGTAGCAGGAGTAACAAGACTTCTTGTCAGGTGAATACAGGGTTATAAATACAAAATCAAACGTACACTTAATAATGAATAAAAAAATAGGAGCATGGGTAAGCTACTACGAACAGCATAGTGAATGCATTATTGTAGCCAAGATAGACATGAAGCCCATGTCTACCACAGTAATACAAGTTTATATGCCAACTAGCTCTGCAGATGATGAAGAGATTGAAGAAATGTATGATGTGATAAAAGAAATTATTCAGATGTGTCAAAATGTCTAAGTAGGGTTGGCCAGAGGACAAATGTAAGAATGTAGAGGCATATAAAACTAGGGGTAAGATACATACTGCCTACAGGAAAATTAAAGAGACATTTGGAGAAAAGAGAAACACCTGTATGAATATCAAAAGCTCATATGGAAAGCCTGTTCTGAGCAAAGAAGAAAAATAAGAAAGTTGGAAGGAGTATATGGAGAGTCTATACAAGGGATATACTTGAGGGATGTAGATGAAATGCAAGATGTGTGAAGAATCTGACAGAGCACTGAAAGACCTATGTCAAAAAGAGGGCCAGGGAGTAGACAATACTCCATTAGAAGTACTGATAGTGTTGGGAGAGCCATGACAAAACTCTCACATCTGGTGAGCAAGATGTATGACACAGGCAAAATACCCTCTGACTTCAAGAAGAATACAATAATTCCAATCCCAAAGAAAGCAGTGTTGACAGGTGTGAAAATTAGTGAACTATCAGTTTAATAAGTCACAGTTGCAAAATACTAACATGAATTCTTTACAGATGAATGAAAGACTTGGTAGAAGCCAACCTCAGGGAAGATCGCTTTGAATTCCATAAAAATGTTGGAACACATGAGGCAATACTGACCTAACAACTTATCTTAGAAGATAGATTAAGGAAAGGTAAAGCTACATTTCTAGCATTTGTAGGATTAGAGAAACGTTTTGACAATGTTGAGTGGAATACTCTCTTTCAAATTCAGAAGGTGGCAGGGGTCAAATAAAGGGAGCAAAAGGCTATTTACAGTTTGTACAGAAACCAGATGGCAGTTATAATAGTCAAGGGGCATGAAAGGAAAGCAGTAGTTGGGAAGGGAGTGAGGCAGGGTTGCAGCCTATCCCCAATGTTATTCAATCTGTATAGTGAGAAGCAATAAAGAAAACAAAAGAAAAAGTTGGAGTACGAATTAAAATCCCAGAGAAGAAATAAAAAAACTAAAAACTTTGAGGTTTGCCAATGAGGTTGTTATTCTGTCAGGGACAACAAAGGACCTGGAAGTGCAGTTGAATGGAATTGACAGTGTATCGAAAGGAGGATATAAGACGAATGTCCACAACAGCAAACTGAGGATAATGGAATGTAGTTGAATTAAATCAGGTGATCTAGAAATGGGTGATGCTGGGGGAATTAGATTTGGAAATGAGACATTTAAAGTAGATAAGTTTTGTTATTTGGGGAGCAAAATAACTGATGATGGTTGAAGTGAAGAGGTTATGAAATGTAGACTGGCAATAGCAAGGAAAGTGTTTCTGAAGAAGAGAAATTTGTTAACATTGAGTATAGATTTAAGTCTCAGGAAATCCTTTCTGAAAGTATTTTTATGGAGTGTAAATAGACATGTATGGAAGTGAAACATGGATGATAATTAGTTTAGACAAGAAGATAATAGAAGTGTTGGAAATGTGGTGCTACAGAAGAATGCTGTAGATTAGATGGGTAGATCATGTAACTAACGCAGAGGTAAATAGAATTAGTGAGAAGAGGATTTTGTGGCACAACTTGACTAGAAGAAGGAATTGGTTGATAGGACATGTTCTGAGGCATGAAGGGATCACCAATTTAGTATTGGAGGGCAGCGTGGAGGGTAAAAATTGTAGAGGGATATCCAGGAGATAAATGCACAAAGCAGATTCAGAAGTATGTAGGTTGCAGTAGTTACTTGGGGATGAAGAAGCTTGCACAGGATAGAGCAGCATGGAGAGCTGCATCAAATCTGTCTCTCGACTGAAGACCACCACAACAACAACAACCCCTGAATAGTGCTATGTTTTTCAATTTCTCCATTTTTTAGACAAAGGAGTTCTTCCTACCACAGGTAATGGCTTTTTCTCTACAGTCCTCATGAGAATAATTTTATAATTACTCTATTATGTATTTATTTATTGTTACTTTTATATGTTGTATTTTTTGTAATTAGTGATATTTGCCTAGTTATGTGGACATGGGAGGAGCTGACTGAAGTTCATAAATAGCAGAATATGTTATTGATAATATAATGTAAGTGGATAGATAAAAAATCTATTCACCAAGCAGTGGCAGGGGAAAACACACACACACACACACACGGATTAAACTTTCACAAGCTTTCAGAGCCAATGGCTCCTTCTTCTGGTGGAAGAGTTGAAGGGGAAGGAAGAGGATTGAAGGGAAAGCACTGGAAAGGTTTAGGGGAAAGGGGTACATTTTAGAAAAGTCACCCAGAACCCAGGGCAGGGGAGACTTATTTGATGGGATGAGAAGGAAAGACTTTCTTTCTTTGCAGAAGTTGTTTTTGGATACAGCTAGCGATCTGCAGGTTGTTGCATAGGAGTGTAGTGGCAGTGGAGAAATTGGCACGCACATGGGACACCTCAGGTGTTGTTTGTTTCATCGATTGGCTCTGCTACTGAGACATCTTCTAGTGTATCCAAAGTAGGGCAACTGCAGCCATAGCAGAGTGGCAGGTTATAAAGCATTCATGTCAGGGACTGACTGCATGGCCTCGCCCATTTGCTCTGAGTGAGCAAGTGGCTGCTCCTTCAGCAAGATTTGAGCAGGCACACAGAGGGAAAGGGTTTGATAGTTAACAGTAATTTTATGGAGACCCTTAAGGAACTAGCTCACAAGGATGGACAGAAGTTCTATATAAACTTGATATGTCTGCCAGGAAGCCTCATCTCAAATGCAGAGGAGGTGCTACCTGCACTTACTGAGGGTGCGGGGTACAGTCATCTTCAAGTTGAGGCTCATGTTGGCATCAATGATGCCTGTCACTTGGGTTCTGAGGCTATCCTCTATTAGTACAGGCAGCTGGCAGTTGTGGTGAAGACTGCTAACCTTACTCATGGGGTGCAAGCAGAGCTTAAATTTGTAGTGTCATACCCATGACTGGTCAGTGTTCTTTGATTTGTAGCTGTGTGTAGGGTCACAACCACAGGCTTGAGACATAGCAAGTTGAAACCTAAGCAATCTATGTTTTCTACTCCCAGGAATAAAAAGAATTTGAATTTTTCATGCTACATATAATGCTCCTGCACACATGTGTAATACATACAGGACAAATTATTATGTATGCAAAATCTCATTGAAACTTATAGTTCAATTGTTTATATTTATATTCCTGATAACAATTACACAATTTGTTTTAATGGAAATTTGTGTAATTAAAAGTTATAGCTGATTGAAGTTATAACAATTTCATGTAATTAAGAAACATCTTTTGGTAATGGGCAGCAAAGGATGTTACCATTCATTAAAAAGCAGACAATTTCAACTTTCCAAGAACATGGTTTAAATTATCTGAAATTTATGAACTTACTAAATAATTGACATTACAAGGTTGGAACCTCATAATTTCAACTGCCTATTTTACTCTAATGCTGCCAAGATTCTGAACTTTGGTAATATTATTTTTATTGCTGTAATTTTTCTGAAACAGATAACTATTCTCACTAATTAATTCAGTCACTAATTAAGAATTGAATAATTTTGGGTAATAAAAGATTTATTCCAAGAGGTATGCCATACTTGTAAATAGGGGTTTCAGAAAGCAGATGAATAGTAATGTGGGATTGAAGGGACCAGACTGCTAGGGCCATCAGTCGAATAGTAATGTTCCACATACTTTAATGATATACTAACTTGAAATATTTTTCACAAACCAGTTAACACTGAAGTTTTAGAGTCCAGACAGAATAGTATAGCCTAATCTACCTGAATTTCAAAACATTGAGCGGTTTCAGAAATAACATCATATTCTTACACCTGTCTTTAAATAGTCACCCAGCTCCCCCAGAATCATCAGTTGGCAACTGGCCAGCAGTGATGTTATTTCTCTGCATCAGTTCATGAATGTCTATGGTCATGAAGGAAACATTAAAAATGTATGCAGCTTAGAGTCTGCATCCCAAGCTCATACATGTCACATCATTATGTCGATTCATGTTCATGCCAATACAGTTAACCTCTGTGATTATACATATAACAATTTTCATAAAATTACTGTACTACAAAAAGATATTTTTTTGTTTATGTGAGTATATTTTATCATAATTTGATCTGTTGTACTGTTGAGTAAGTGTCATTTTCTGTAAATTATTTTTGATTTAATGTTCTATGTTTCAATGTTAGTATGACTATATCTTTACTGATGTACTTTGGAATGATGTTAACTGGGTGTGTTTGGCTTGCATGTGTCTGCGTGGTGGGAAGGAAGGAAGGAAGGAAGGAGAAATGTAAAGTTTTCTGGAGTTGCATATAAATGGAATGTATTTCACTGAGTGAACATTGTAAATTTATGGCAGCAAGGCATCTAGGACTATTAAATATGAAAATTACATGCAAATCAATTTTGTTGTCTACATTATTCTACAATGGAATGTATTTCACTGAATGAACTTTGTAAATTTATGGCAGCAAGGCATCTAGGACTACTAAATATGAAAATTACATGCAAATCAGTTTTGTTGCCTACATTATTCTACAAACACATCAACCTATAGGGCTTCCAGACCTACAAGAGAACCTGGCTTCCAGACAGAAGAAATTCAAGCAACAGATTTAAGGAGATCCTCAAGAAACAAGATGAGTATTTTTTCTTTTAAACTACCACTAGACCCGGACAACAATATTTAATTACTACATGAACAATTATTACAATTAATGGTCATCCAAGGTGTGTAACAAAGGAAGTCGTTAAAATGGTGCCATTGTGACCAGGATACTTGTACGTTTAGATTTTCAACAATGTTTATGTTTCAGGTGACAAAAAAGCATAAAATTGTGTTGCAATGTGAAATGATTTTAAACCAAATATAATTTTATATAGTATATCTAGAGTAGTTTTGGAATGATGCAACACTATGGACATACACGGTTGTAAAAGGTTGAAGCATTAGCACCAAAGTTGATGCTACCTACCCAATCCAGGACAATAATAAGCTAAGTACCAATTAAAACATTTATTTTTGTATTTTCTCAGTGCAGTATTGCATGGACATTTTGGCTGGCATTTTTTTTAGCATTTACAATTTTCGAGCAAATTTACAAAATATGGATCATGATCAGAACAATTAAATAAATATGCCAAACCTAACAGCTTCAAGGGAACGATGACCGTAGTAGTCTGGTCCCTTTAATCCCAAAAACCAACCAACCAACTTAACAGCTTCAACTAGTAACTTTAAACAGGACACAGCCAATGAAGATATATTTCAGGATGTATTAGACAACAGTCAATGTAAACAGTTCAATGAAATCAGTGCAGACCCAGGACTTTTAGACAGTAGCATGTTAGAGTTGAGTCCAGACCATGAGAAACAAGTACAGTTGCACGTAAGCGAAACAATGCTGAGTGAAAAACCTAAACAGTTAAATTTACAAGACATGTTCACTGCATTAATGTCATCAATGGAAAAAATAGTGAGAAACTATCATGAATGAAAAAAAATAGTGAAAAACTTGAAAAAAAAAAACTGAAATCAATGGTGGAAAAAATGGTGAAAAGCTTGAAAAGTCAATAGTCTCAGAACCTAATCTCATTAGAGCAGAGCCTAATGCACAAATTTCAAATATTGAAAAAGACTTAATTGGTGCATATTCTCAAGTGAAAGCTGTAGATGAACTTGTGAAAAAAGTAGAATGGAGGGTAGAGGCTTCAGAACCAAAAATACAAACATTAGAGACAAAAATAGGCAAAGTAGACAAGAATCTCAGATCTGAGATAGGTGCTGTTGAAGTTAGATGTAAAGATGCTGTTGGAGACACTAGTAAACAAACTGTAACCTTTATAAATAAGCTAAATGAAAAAACAGACAGTGGTGCCTCAGATGTAGATGAAAAAGTTCAGAAGATAGCCAAGATCACAGACTGAAATGTGTCAGACTTCCGTAGTGATGTCACTATTATCAAAAACCAAGTACAACAGTTACAAAATGGGGCTTATCTAATAATATTTTGTAATGTAGGACACCCAAGCTATCCTACTATGCCACTGAAGTGTTTCCATGGTGACAAACATTTTCATCCAGTTGATTTTATACAACACTGTTATGATAGTTTTCTCCCTGGTATGAGTGATGAATTAAAAATAAAATTCATTAAAAGATCATCAGAAGGGAAAGCTTTATCATGGGGCAGCAATTTATACATAGATGAATTTTAAAAGTGTTTCTTGAAAAAGTTTTGGTCTGACATTGAACAGGCAAAGATAAAGAGTGAGTTTTTGAATGGTTCAATGTACAGGGAGCAGAGAGGGGGTATGAAACAGTTTTGCAAAGACCAGATCATCAAACTTGCACACTTAGACCAAACTTTTAATGAATTACCTCAAATAGATGCACTTAAGAGAGGGCTACCAGTAAGAATTCAAATGGGATTAGTTTATGGGCCTGATGATTCTATAGACCAGTTCCTGAAATATGTAGAAAGTTGAATGGGGTGTATAACAGTTTTGGCCAACATGGTACTGATTTCAGGAGGCCAAACTAGAGTAATCTCAATCATAATAGAAATACAAATAATGGCAGTTTTAACCAAGGACATAACAACAACTCCCTGGGGAGGAATGACAGGAATCCAAATAATTGGTTATAGGAATTTTGAAAATAGAGGTGGACAGTGGTCAAATAATATAGCCAGCCCCCCCCCCTCCCCCCCCCCCCCCCCCCCGACACGCACACACACATGTGAGATTTAATGATAGTAGGGGTGATAGGTTTAACTGAAATCCTCTTGGTTGGCAGTCCGCAATCTGAGAGATACCCAATATGACAAAGTAAGGACCAAATATAACCAATGTGAAAACAGGCAAAAACTAAGACAGGTTCAGAATAGCAATATTTTTCAGGTAAATAAAATATTAGTAGATGAGAAGTATTGGTACAAGTTTTTCCAAGGGCATATAATGAATCAGAGTAATTCAAAGGAGGTAAATAATGAGTTTTGTCTGGAGAGTGGAGACTTAGAAAATCTGTTTAATCAGCAGCCTGTGAATGAGCATACTAGCTGTAATGAAAATAATGTTCTTGAAAATGTATTTGAGCTGAAAGAGAATAATAATACCAAGGGTAATAGCATAATTTACAGTTCTTTAAATGATGGTGTTATGTGAATGATGCAGATGTTGATGATGCTGATTGTACTTTTAGTGATTATAATAAGCTAAAAGCTAATGAAGATATCACTGAAGCTGTGAAATATTTCGTTGGTTTAAATGAAGAAGTGAAGTTGTGTTGTGATGATAATGATGAAGGATTTTCAGAATCAATTGATCTTAATGGTACAAAGGGGGCTTTTGCAGAACATTTAAGTTACATTACCTAAAAACTGAAGTATTAGAATTGTTCAGCCATGCTCAAGGCTTAAGTGATGTTGAGGGAAAATGCAACAAAAGTACAGAACAAAACTCACTCTGTTATGATAAGGAAGCTATAGAGGATATACTAGATTTATGTGAAGTAAATATTAACAGTGTTGAGTCTGCTGGTCTCCCATTGGGTATCACCTCAGGTGGCAGATAGGGGAATGCTCACAAGATATGGTGGATACTGGGAAAATAAAATACCCAGGATGGATCAAAACTAGCAACTGCTGGCTTGTATGATATTGGCTTATCAAAGGCAAAGGAAGAAAACCTTGAGTAAAAATTACCTGGTCCTCCGGGTTGGGGGTTGTGCAGTAGGCCAGCTCCTCACTCACATAAAAACCTAAAAATGCTAAAAACCTAATAATATTCCTCAGGAAAATTGGAAATTTGGATGAAAAACTGGTGATGAGAAATGGAAAATGATGTTTGGATGTTGGAATGTGCAAGGTATTTCCACTAAAATAAGTTTACTACCTGCAGAACTTGACATATTCAACATGGATGTCATCGTGCTCTATCAAACAAAGAAGAAAGGCCAAGGTGAAGAAGAACTGGATAATTATGTACATATCTGGAGTGGGGTATCAAAAGCAGTAAGAGCCAAAGCAGGAGTCTCCATTATCATAAAGAAATCATGGAAAAAAAGAATCAGAAATTGGACATTCATCAATCAACGTATTATAACTGTTGAAATGACATTATTTGCTAGGGAAGTTGTGATTATTGGTGTATATGCACCCATGAACAACACAAAAGATAAGGAGAAAGATACATTCTGGACCACCCTCAGGGAGACTATTGAAAAAATACCAAGAAGAAAGTAACTGATTATCATGGGAGACATGAATGGAAAAGTAGGAATTAGAGGATCCTGTAGAATTGTAGGAAAACATGGGGAGGAAGAATATAGTGACAATGAGGAATGATTGATTGCAATTTGTGAACAATTTGATCTAAAATTACTAACACATTTTTCAAACACAAGGACAATCATAAATATACTTGGCAACAGAACACTAAAGAACTTTGTTCTATAATAGATTACATTATCATTAGGCAAACAAGTAGTTTCAATCTAGTAAAAATGAAATCTTTTTGGCCATGGAAGAATGCAATGAATGATACAAGTAACACAAATAAAATGAACCAGACTGAGACTTGTAGATAACCTTACACTCCTTGTATTTATCCTTGCTTACCTTCATATCTTTTAAGACTGTGTTACAATCAACACCTTCAAAAGGTTTCTTTAAACCAACAAATACTATAAATGTAGTGTTAATGCATGGGCTCACAGGGATATGAATTAATAAAATTGTCTGAGGCTTCAAGGCACTTCTAGTGGTTAAAATCCAATGAGTTTTTAATCAGGCACTCCTCAACCATTGTCAAGTGGAATTTTAATCACCTGACATGGCTGGAAGCCTGGGAAAATTTTATTAATTCATATAACTCCAAGACCATACATTCATACCTATATTTAGAGCACTTCTATATTTGGAGAAACCTGTTAAAATGTTGACTGGAAAACATTACTTAAAATTAGGAACATAGCAAGGGTAAAATGGAAGGAATGTAAGATTATCTACCATTTGTACACACTGAAGCTAAGAGGTCAACAGCTGAGAAAGGGAGGCAGTAGTTCAGAAGGGAGTGAGGCTGGGCTTTAACCTATCCTGCATAAGGATAAGATTTCCACCAAGCTCTCCTTGGTCATTGTCAAGTGATAAAAAGCTCATGAGATTTTGACCATCTGATGTGGCTGAAAGCCCAAGAGGATTCAATAGAAGCTGTAAATGTAGGTTTGCCTTCCTTCATCTGTCTTATACCATTTGAGGTCTCGGGATATATTGCTGTGTCATGCACCTTGCATAGGTGGAAAAGTCTTGTTATGGTATGTTCTCCCAAGGTTCTCAATTACTATAAGGGAATGTCACCTACTGCAGATGCTTTGTTTGAACTTATGTCTTTCAGTGTCCTGTCAAATTCTTCACACAGTATCATATCACCCACCTCAATTTGATCTACATCCTTTTCCTGGTTTGTCATATTGTCTTAGTTCTGTTTTCTTTGCATAGCTCTTCTAAATATTCTTTCCGCCTTTCAGCCTCCCCTTCTTTAATTAGTTCAGGGTTGCCTTCTGAGCTCTTGGTATTCTTACAGCAGCTTCATTTCTCTCCAAAGGTTTATTTCATTCCTGTAGGCAGCATCTATCGTTCTGACAGTCATGCATGTTTCTACAGATCTGTATGCCTCCCTCCATCCCCATGACACTGCAAGGCAGAGGATGATATGGCAACCTGTTGACATACCTTGTGTTTCATGGTCTGTATGAGTTCTAGCATTTCTCCTTTGCCTTTTTGGACTTACTGTCACTCTTTATTTCCTTTTTCCTCCATCGTTTGCTGCATTTTAGTTTTTGTTCTTTCATCAATTAAATACAATGTATCATCTGTTACCCAGAATTTCTATTGGACCTTTGTCTATTTGCCTATTTGATCCTATCTTCATTATCTCATCTCTCAAAGCTACTTATTCATCTTCTATTGTATTCCTTCCCCTGTTTATTCATCCACTGTCTTATGGTCCCTTTGAAACTCCCAGGACAGTAGTTATTTCAATTCATCAGGATCCCATTTTCTATCTTTCTGCAGTTAGTTCAGTCTTAACCTGCAGTTCATAACCAAAATATTGTTAGCTGAATCCACATCTGCTCCCAGAAATATTTTTCAGTTAAAATTTTGGTTTTGAAATCTCTGTCCAGCCACTATATAATCTATCTGAAACCTTCTGGCATCTCTAAGTCTCTTCTACATATAAACCTTCTTTTGTAATTCTCACAGCAAGTGTTAGCTATGATGAAATTGTGCTCTGTGCAGAATTTTATCAGGCAGCTTCCTCTTTCATTTCTCTCACCCAGTTCATGATCTACGATTTTTCTGTCTCTTTCTTTTCCTACTGTAGAATTTTAGTCTCCTGTTGTAATTAAATTTTCATCTGAATAAGTTTCCTTTGGCTTGCCACCTATTCTTTCAATCTCTCAATTATCGGTGGAGCCAGCAGGTATGTAGTGTACAACTGTGGTGTGCGTTGCCTTTGTATCAATCTTTGCTACGATTATACAGTATGTTCATTATGCTGTTTATGGTGATTCACATGTGTTCCTATTTTCTTGTTCACTGTTAGACTTGTTCCTGTATTAACCCTATTTGATTTGGTGTTGATAATCCTGCACTAACCAGGCTAGAAGCTCTGTTCTTCCTGCCACTGCACTGCACTAGTTCCCTCTATATTTAACTTCCACCCATCTATTTCTCTTTTTAGTTCTAGCTATTCAATTAACTGATCTAACATTCCATACTCTGACCCATAAAATGTCAGATTTGCCCCCCTCCCTCCTCCCTCCCAAATGAACTAGTGTTTTTTTCTGACCAAAGATCCATATAAGAGCTGTTTTGTATCTGCAATATTTTATCCAAGAAGATGCTATCACTTTTAAACCACACGGTAGAGTTTTAAGGCCTTAGTAGCTATAACCATTGTAGTTTACTCTTACTTTCAGCTGTTTATAGCACCAACATGGCAATCCAGATCACTTAATCATCTAGACAGTTGACCCTCCAACTACTGGAAAGACTGCTGCTCTTCTTCAGGAGCCATAAGTTAGTCTGGCCCCTCTACACATACACCTCAATGTGATCTATATTGCTGAAGCAAAGAAGCCAACCCTTCACAGCAAGGTATAAAACTTTTGGTGTACAAAAGTGAATATTAGAAAAAAGCTCTGTTTGCAGAAGCATTTCAGTCCAGTTTTCTGTTTGGTAGTGAAAAGGAAAACAGATATTTAAGAACAGGTTGAAAATATTTAATAGCAACAATATGAAACTACTTCACATTTCCTCAATGTCTATAGACAATTAGTTTTCCCTTTCAGGTTACTAGTTCCATCCAAAATAGTACTGAGATTTCATCAAAATCAAGTTAAGTTTAATTACAGCACTGTTACCTTTCAAATAAATTAAGCCTTCCTTTTCATTTATGCCAAGCAGATAGGGCACTGGTAAATAGTCATTACTTTTAAGAATTTCCAGTGGATGCCTCTTAATGAATGCATCACCCTCAGGTACTGAATCTTCCACAGTGGGCAAGAATGGAAAATATAAAATCCGTGCTTTGTCCTGAAATAAAGTTAGAGCTTGTGTGAAAATGTTTTTAATATAAACACATTTCAACTTTATAATATTACTTATTCATATTTTACAAAATTAAATGAGAAGATATCCATCATCCTTATAATGAAAGAAAGATAATGTTTTTTTACATTATTGGATGTGTTGTAAACATGATGTATGTGTATATGGTAAGAGAAGGAAATACAGTAGAAGTGACGTACCAATAACAGTTTACACCTTACACAAAGAAATATAATAAGTCATTATTCCCACACTTAATTTGAACTGAATGGAGAAAACTAATATATGGCACAAAAGGTATATTTGCACATGCAATACATAGTCATTTGAGTATTGTATGTATGGATGTATATGCTGAAGCATTAAAAAACAAGTGATTGAACTATGACTATTTATTGCAAATTTTAGGAAAATAAAAATGTGCAAAACACTGTATATACATATAACTCTATCAAAATATGATTAGAGACTTAGAAGTAATTAAAATAAGAAATAATGATCAAAATAATTCATTCATTGTGTACTACAGATTCAGTTATAAAAGAAACCCTTCAAAGATTTATATTGTTTCAAATAGATGTTAACAAAGAGAAATGGCTGTTAGAAACAGCACTTATGGTCAATTATTATTACCATGCTATAAATAGTTTGAAAAATGATGCTGTGTTTTCAGTTACACTGAGTAGCTGCCATTTAAGTTCTACTTATATCTTAATGTCTATCTTCCAGTTGATACTTAACACAAAGCAACAGTTTTTGGCTTGCCATAACAATAAGATACTGTTTACAATTAACATTGCTACATGTCATACAGGTAATAGGAATCTTCTGTCCTCTCCTAAGAATCCTAGAAAAGGAGGCAAAGTCTCTGTGGAATTAATTTTTGTCTATTTATTTTGATATTTTAAATGAAATTGATATTTTATTGTTAGCAACATAAGCCAAATAAATAAATTTGCTGATGTAAATATCTTGGCATCAGTTGTGTTAGGTATAGATTTACTACCTTCTAGTGACATGAAAATTTGTGACAGAGCAGGACTTGAACCCACATTTCCCACTTATAGTGAGTGGCCACCTTAACCACTCTGACCATCTATGCATGCTTCTTGGACCAACTCAAACTTCCTTATGTCACACTGTCTACATCCTCATATCATAGTCCCCTACATTAATCAATTATTGCTCACAGCTTTATTCTGTATTCATGCATTAGCAAGAATGAAATGATGAGGAATTGAGACTCATGATATTATTATCTTGTCCCTGCCTCGACATGTAATATTTATTAGCATGTATGGATGAACAGACATTAATGGTGGTTGAAAGGTGTCCTAAATTAATCCAAAAGAAATTCACTGAATTTGAATATCTTGGCATCAGCTGTCTTAGGTATAGATGTGGAAATTTGTACTGGACCAGAACTCAAACCCAGATTTCCCACATATCACACTTTAGCTATCCATGTATGCCTCCACATTGACCCACATTTCTGTGTGTTGTACTGTTTACGTCTCTATAGTGATGAATGTAGGAGACTAAGGTATAGGGATGTAGAGAGTGTGACGTATGGAAGTTTGGACTTGTCCGAGAGATGTGCACAGATAGCCTAAGTGATTAAGGTGATGCCTTGCAAGAAGAATAGGAGATACTCTTAAATGCGAAACTTGCTGGACAGAGCTTCTTGATTAATTTATTTTTATGTTAACTCCAATTTTACTTGTTTTTATGATAAGTGATCACAGAACAGAAAGACAAATGCAATAACTTAGTAGTGGAAAGGCATAATGACCAGATGAAATACCTATAAGATTCTACAGAGATTATGTAAAAGAACTTGCTTCTCTAGTAGCAGCAGTTTATTAAGCAACAAAGGGTACCTAGTGATTGGAAAAGACCACAGGTCATACCCATTTTCAAAAAGGATTGTAGGACAGATGCCCATAATTACAGGCCTATATTGCTGACATCAATCTGCTGTAAAAGTATAGAACATATTATATGCCCAATAATCATGATATTCTTTGGAGAACAAAAACCTCCTCCATAAAAATCAGCATGGATTCTGCAAACAGAGGTGTTGCTAAACTCAGCTCACCCTGTTCTTCCACAGAAGCTGCAGTGCTGTAGACATCAGTGCTCAGGCCAATGCCATGTTCCCAGACTTCAGGAAGGCATTTGCCATCTTATACTGCTGTTTAATGAAAAAGAAGAAGCGCTTACTATTTGTTAGAGCAGATTTGTGACTGGATTCAAGATTTCCTTGCAGAGAGAACTCAACATGTCACTTTTAATGGGATAAAATCAACAGATATAAAGGTAATTTTGGGAGTATCCCAAGAAAGTTGGACAGGGCCATTACTGTTTACAGTATATATAACTCATCTAGTAGAAAACATCAGGAACTCCAGAAGGCTACTCACACATGATGGGGTTCACAAGAAGATAGCAATGCCAAAAGTCTCTAGTGGTTTGAGAAAAGGATCTGCAGAGGACTGATGAATGGTGCAGTGGGTGGCAGTTGACCCGGAATGTAAATAAATATAACATGTTGTTCATACATATGAGAAGAAATTCACTACTGTACAACTACTCCATTGATGAAAAATTGCTGGAAACAATACTTATAGTAAAATGTTTCAGAGTAACCAAATAGAGTGACCTGAAGTGGAACAACCACATAAAACAAAAAAAAGGAATCTTAAGGAAATTTAACTCATCCATGAAGGAAGTGGCTTAAAATACACTTTTTCAACTGATTCTTGAGTGTTGCTCATCACTCTGGGACCCTTAGAGGTAGGACTAACAGAACAGATAGAGAAGGTGCAACAAAGAGCAGTGCTTTTCATTACAGGGTCATTTGGTCAGTGTGAGAGCATTACAGAGATGTACAACAATCTCTAGCAGCAAAGAATAAAAAAAAAAGAGATAATGCACATCATGAAGTGGTTTAAGATTGAAATTCTGAGGCAGAACATTACATGAAGAGTTGAGCAACCTACTAGCTACTCATATATAAATATATATATAATAGAGGGAAACATTCCACGTGGGGAAAATTATATATAAAAACAAAGATGAGGTGATTTACCGAACGAACGCGCTGGCAGGTCGATAGACACACAAACAAACACAAACATACACACAAAATTCAAGCTTTCACAACAAACTGTTGCCTCATCAGGAAAGAGGGAAGGAGAGGGAAAGATGAAAGGATGTGGGTTTTAAGGGAGAGGGTAAGGAGTCATTCCAATCCCGGGAGAAGAAAGACTTACCTTAGGGGGAAAAAAGGACGGGTATACACTGGCACACACACACATATCCATCCCCACATATACAGACACAAGCAGCTGCTTGTGTCTGTATATGTGTGTGCGAGTGTATACCCGTTCTTTTTTCCCCCTAAGGTAAGTCTTTCCGCTCCCGGGATTGGGATGACTCCTTACCCTCTCCCTTAAAACCCACATCCTTTCGTCTTTCCCTCTCCTTCCCTCTTTCCTGATGAGGCAACAGTTTGTTGCGAAAGCTTGAATTTTGTGTGTATGTTTGTGTTTGTTTGTGTGTCTTTCGACCTGCCAGCGCTTTCGTTTGGTAAGTCACATCTTCTTTGTTTCTTTTATATATATATATATATATATATAATGGAAGGAAACATTCCACGTGGGAAAAATTATATATAAAAACAAAGATGAGGTGACTTACCGAACAAAAGCGCTGGCAGGTCGATAGACACACAAACAAACACAAACATACACACAAAATTCAAGCTTTCGCAACAAACTGTTGCCTCATCAGGAAAGAGGGAAGGAGAGGGGAAGACGAAAGGAAGTGGGTTTTGAGGGAGAGGGTAAGGAGTCATTCCAATCCCGGGAGCGGAAAGACTTACCTTAGGGGGAAAAAAGGACAGGTATACACTCGCACACACGCACATATCCATCCACACATACAGACACAAGCAGACATATATATATATATATATATATATATATATATATATATATATATATATATATATATATATATATATATATATATATATATACACACACACACACTCCTGGAAATGGAAAACAGAACACATTGACACTGGTGTGTCAGACCCACCATACTTGCTCCGGACACTGCGAGAGGGCTGTACAAGCAATGATCACACGCACGGCACAGCGGACACACCAGGAACCGCGGTGTTGGCCGTCGAATGGCGCTAGCTGCGCAGCATTTGTGCACCGCCGCCGTCAGTGTCGGCCAGTTTGCCGTGGCATACGGAGCTCCATCGCAGTCTTTAACACTGGTAGCATGCCGCGACAGCGTGGACATGAACCGTATGTGCAGTTGACGGACTTTGAGCGAGGGCGTATAGTGGGCATGCGGGAGGCCGGGTGGACGTACCGCCGAATTGCTCAACACGTGGGGCGTGAGGTCTCCACAGTACATCGATGTTGTCGCCAGTGGTCGGCGGAAGGTGCACGTGCCCGTCGACCTGGGACCGGACCGCAGCGACGCACGGATGCACGCCAAGACCGTAGGATCCTACGCAGTGCCGTAGGGGACCGCACCGCCACTTCCCAGCAAATTAGGGACACTGTTGCTCCTGGGGTATCGGCGATGACCATTCGCAACCGTCTCCATGAAGCTGGGCTACGGTCCCGCACACCGTTAGGCCGTCTTCCGCTCACGCCCCAACATTGTGCAGCCCGCCTCCAGTGGTGTCGCGACAGGCGTGAATGGAGGGACGAATGGAGACGTGTCGTCTTCAGCGATGAGAGTCGCTTCTGCCTTGGTGCCAATGATGGTCGTATGCGTGTTTGGCGCCGTGCAGGTGAGCGCCACAATCAGGACTGCATACGACCGAGGCACACAGGGCCAACACCCGGCATCATGGTGTGGGGAGCGATCTCCTACACTGGCCGTACACCACTGGTGATCGTCGAGGGGACACTGAATAGTGCACGGTACATCCAAACCGTCATCGAACCCATCGTTCTACCATTCCTAGACCGGCAAGGGAACTTGCTGTTCCAACAGGACAATGCACGTCCGCATGTATCCCGTGCCACCCAACGTGCTCTAGAAGGTGTAAGTCAACTACCCTGGCCAGCAAGATCTCCGGATCTGTCCCCCATTGAGCATGTTTGGGACTGGATGAAGCGTCGACTCACGCGGTCTGCACGTCCAGCACGAATGCTGGTCCAACTGAGGCGCCAGGTGGAAATGGCATGGCAAGCCGTTCCACAGGACTACATCCAGCATCTCTACGATCGTCTCCATGGGAGAATAGCAGCCTGCATTGCTGCGAAAGGTGGATATACACTGTACTAGTGCCGACATTGTGCATGCTCTGTTGCCTGTGCCTATGTGCCTGTGGTTCTGTCAGTGTGATCATGTGATGTATCTGACCCCAGGAATGTGTCAATAAAGTTTCCCCTTCCTGGGGCAATGAATTCACGGTGTTCTTATTTCAATTTCCAGGAGTGTGTGTGTGTGTGTGTGTGTGTGTGTATATATATATATATATATATATATATATATATATATATATATATATATATATATATGTCTCGTGAAATAACCACTATGAGAAAATTCTAGGAACTAGATCTAATACAGAGGTTTACCAATAATCATTCTTCTTGAGCATCATTTGCAAATGGAAATGGAGATCAGATAGGGGTACCAGAAGTACCTTTAACCACACACTGCTAGGTGGCTTGCGGAGAATGCTTCTAGATGACGGGGACATAGAATGTAAGTTTTCTTTGGAGTAAGTCTTTACCCTGTTTGTTATGAAACAGTTGCAGGTATGTTCAAAGTAATTCAGGCAGCAGTGCATCTGTTTATGAATAGCGACACTTGTACTAATTCACAACTAAAATAGGGATATTTCTCTTGCTTAATTTTATTCCCTTGTCTCTCATACTATTCCCTCTCACTTTCTCAATGGAGGCTTTATTTTTTAGCCTTTGCTGTACCACTGATGAGTTGAATTTCACCAAGTTCAGAAGACCTAGCCATAACCAACTTAGTGATGTAGAAGACTTAATGATATTGTTGAAGATGAACCACAACTGGTGGACGTCATACACTCACTAATGTATGAAATAAGACACTGGTGGCACCTGTAGTACTGGCCTATAGTATTTACTCGTACTCTCATCACTCACTGATGTCAATGCACTCCTCTTCCTTCCTCTCTGATGACATCCCATCTGCAATGGATCCCTACTCCATCTATCTACATCAGTTGAAAAAATTATCCCTATCCCTAGCTAAAGCCCAGTCCCACATCCTGTTCCTCAAATGCTCCCACCACACCAGTCTAATAATTAAAATTCCACTCTCTTGATGTCATCCCTCCTTCTACAAAGATGTTCCAATCTTCAGATTCCACTGATCCCTATACCTGGCTAATCTGATACTAGAGAAACAAATTTCCATAGCACAAGCAACTCCAAGTGACCTTGCACCCTCTGCAAGATACCCACTACTGTGCAACATCTATTAACTACTACCTACCTCCCAAATGGAAACCTTGGCCTCCAACACATGGAAGTGTGTTCCAGACACTGTCTCAAACAATTTTCTTATTTACTGACATCCTACTTCTATCTTTGAGTACCGCCACCTGTCAATTCCTAACCCCCACCACCAAAATTAGCCCCTAATAGCACCCAGACTCTGTCTTCCAGACTATTTCCATTTCTCATATTGTAACATTGCATGTATGTAGTCGAGCCAGTCAGCTGCCTAGAACTGGTATGAGATAATGTGAATTTGTGCAGTGATGAAAACTAGTGGGTACAGGGCACACTGTGGCCAGTTTGGCTAGTTGACTATTGCTGGTCATCCAGGTGCAGAGGCAATGAGCACATTACCGGAAACAGGTAGATCTCAGAGCTGGGAATTTAGATGGATGATGCTCACATTGCCTTTGTGCACAATATGCTTCAAAAAATGGCAAAGTGTCAGACAGTCTTAAAGATGGACAAGGTATAGCTCCTTGAGATTTGACAACTCTCATCCAATATTAACGCAAATCTGAATATATTTGCAATCTCAGAAGTGACAATACTATCTCAATATCTTTAAAACTGCAGAAGTTAATATATCACAGTGAATAAAATTTTTTGGACTGAATCTCTGAATTAACAACTTTGAATCATTTCATGCAAGTTCAATAAACTATATCTCAGATTATGACACTGCACTATAGCTATCATCCCTCAAAGCTACATATCTGTATCTATTTTAAGGATTGATTTAAGACATCTTTTATATTGCTTTCATTATGCAAATATTTGACAGAACGTCATATTCTCATCATTTGCACAGCAAATTAATACAGCGTCAGTACCTCATATTTTGTGATACTTGTGTATTTCTTTAGTGACCAGTTTGGTATCTTGCTAGTCACTTTGTTTAAATGTTGATCACAGGTGCTATTAAAATACTGTGCTAATTTAAAACTGGTCAATCATGAGCTATCAGACACCACATTTGAAAAGAAATCCAAAAGATGCTTCTGTTGGGAAGGCATCAACAACTGTTTAAATAATATTTAGTGATAATCAGTAGTTATTTAACATGAGTGCACTTGCACAAGAATATTGGCTTATTTATGTATGGACAAATCTCTTTGTACAACTATTGTAAATTAGCTGAGTGTGACAGAATATTTATAACATGTCTGTATTAAAGTATTGTTGTAATATATTAGTTTATTGCAGAAAGTGATCAGGTGAGGCAAATCATGTCCATAGAGCTTGAGAATGATGCATTTTCATGAGGACGGGCTTCAGCCAATGAGAGTTGGACAGCATGGAACATTAATGGAGTCAAGTGGAGGGAGACTGGGACTTTTCCAAGTGAAGAGCTCAAGGGAGTGATTCTGGTCACTTTTATATTTGTGCTGGAAAAAGACAGACCAGCCCATGGTAACATGTGAGATTCATAGGTGACAGATTCTGGGTGGTGAACGGCAGCTACAGTGCTCTAACTTTTGAGATATTTTGAGAGGTCTGAATGTGCTCCAGACTAGGACTCTAACTTTTTTCTGCCTGATTTACAGAACTGAGAATAGACAGAGTATGAGTTACTATTCTTTGTATTGTGTTTATTAAGTTGTGAATTGTCTAGTTGAACTCTGAACTATTTTGAGCTCATTAATATTTCATACATTGTGATTGTGAAATGGGTTTAGTTTTTGTGTATTTTTGCTGATTATTTAGTCTGGGGATTTTGCTCCCATTCTCAAAAATCATCAATGTAACTTTACTGCATTTGATAAAGCTATTTTGTCTTTATTTTAATTGAGTACTGTGGGACCACTTCCCATTTATTTGAGAGGTCCTTTCCTGAATAAACATTATTCAACACAATTCTCTATCATCTGCATCAATTACAGACATTAAAATAGAACACTTTTTATTAAATTATTCATTTAGCTTTTATTTCATATTTATGTGGATTTTATTCACTCACAATTCTAGACAATGCATAGACTATTTGACAGCAAGATTATTATTTGCAGTGAATTAGCTGTGAGGCATGAAAGCCAACATGTGCAGCTTGACCATATGGCTACATTGAGTTGTTCTTTTTAAACAGAGCCAAGCGTAGCCCCTGTACCTAAAGTATGAGTAACAGCAGGTGAAGACAACTGGTTTGCTTGTATGGACTGCTGTTTGGAAGAGCAACTACATGCAGAAATAACCTTTAGGTACTGTTGCTACATCTCACAAGCATACCTCCCATCATCCCACAAAACTCAGAACTCAGACAAACTCCAAACACAGTTCTCAGTCTGTTTACCACTAACTCAGTGCTACAAAAATGTCATCTCTATCCAAATGTCTCACCTTCAGCCCCACCCCCAAGTTCAATCATGCTCAACTCATCAAAGACCTGCTCTCTTTCTCACAATCCCTAGTGTGTAAAAACTTCTTCACTGGCAGTTTCTACTACCATAACCAACCAAACTACGACACTGAACCTTACCTCTCCCATTTCATACCTGTGTTTAGCCTCCCTAACCATCTTCTGATGAATTTCCCTCATTTTTTCCTGTTCCTCTGAACTATCCCAGGAACCAGCCACAGAGGAACACCATTCTCATTATCCAGAATCATACCACACTGGAATAACTGAGCCATAAAATTTACCAGATCTTTGATTACCACATGAAAATGAGAAGTATCCTGCCCACAGTTCTTCTTGTCGCTTCCAAATCTACGCAATATCCTAGTCTATCCCTACACAATACAAACTCCTAGCACCTTGATACATACCTGCAGAAGACCCATGTGGAATATTTGTTTGGTACACCCAACCACCACATCCTTCTCCACATGGGTGTCCATTCTGTCACAGGCAGGGAAATCTGTGAAACCAGTTATGTCACGTATCAGCTCTGTAGGAAATTTTGCACATCATTCTATTTGAGCATGATTGCCAACCATATGTCCACCTGAGTGAATGATCACTGCTAAAATGGGGCTAAGAGCAGGGTTGACCACCCAATGGGAACACACTGATGAGCACAACAAGCTTGATTCCACTAGCTGCTTCATAATCTGTCCCATCTTAATGCCCCAGTCCCTATCCTCACCCCTCCAGCACCAAATTCTCTGAATTACAGAGATGGAAATTGTCCTTGCACTCTGTCCTTTGACCCTGTTTATCCTGTTAGCCTCAATCTCTGCTAGCTCCTGCCCCCATTCACACAACCTGCACTCATATCATTTCCCCTGCTCTTTCCCTCTTCCTCTGTTGTATCTCCCATGTCCGATCCACTTCTCTACTTCATTACACACTGTGCACTACTCCTACCTGTGGCTGGAACCAGCTATTCAGTGCCAAAACCCTATCCCATGTGCCTGCTGCCTCTCCCTCTCATCCAACAGCCATCACACTTCCCCGTCCCTCATGCTTTCCACCATCATTCAAGTACAGCTGCAGTGCTAGCACACTACCTACCAACTGGATTAAACTAATTGTACATTTGTATGTGTGTGTATATATTCTGTGTGAATGTATAGTCTATAGTTCTGAAAGTGGATTAGTCTGAAAGCTAGCAATGGTCTTAGACTTGTTTATATATCTGTCAACAACTGAGCACGTCACCTACTCAGAAAGTTCTTAACTTCACTCCACAAATTATTTCTTAATTAATATACTTATGAGCTTGAGGTACTGTTAATAACACATGATGTATGCCACCTCCTCAGAATGATACATGTCCCCAGAACAAGAAAGAAATGTGACCATCTCACACAAATGTAGCCATGTAAGGTGGGTAAACTCAAGATTCCAGAGGTTTATGCACATGGAACATTCCAGGTGTCATTGTGCAACATATTACCTAAAGAGTGAATATTTATAACTATGCAGTGTTAATCTACTATTTATATCTGGTCTGTTGCCAGAGTATTTCTAACTTGTAGAATTATTGGGTTTTCACCCAGGCCACATCATAAGTTGTCCACAATATTTCGGAGACTTGTTGATATCTTAAGGTGGTCCCCAATGACTGCTGCTCTGCTGTTGGTCATTACCTCATCTACCACTCTGCCACTATATGTTGGACATTCCTCATCCACCACGCTGCATATTGCTCCAGGGCCTTCTCCTCAAAATGTTCATGAATCAATTTGCTACAACTGATGATAGAGGACACACTATGGTGATGCCATCCATCTGTTCATAATAAACAGGAAATAAGTTGAAGAGAGGATAAATTCCAAAAGTCTCATGAGGTTGGTCTAGTGTTTCTTGGTCATAAGTTCCATTAATTCCTTTAGTAATACCATGGTGAAGAGGGACACGTCAAAACTCTCCAGCAACCAGCCAGTCATTATACAGTGTGTTTCAAAAAGGATTCGACAAAATTGAAAATTCATATAAATTAATTCATAGTACCTACAGAGATGATTGTAGTGTCAATTTGTAGGGAACTACATCAAGTTCTGTTTTGCATAGTTTGTTAGTACTGAATCGCATTGCAGAAGCGCTAGCGACAGTTGCAATAAAGATGGCTGCCTTCACGGGACCTCAGTGTGCTACTAGCTATGTGTTTTGGTTTGAATAATTGAAGTCAGCGATGGCAGTTCAGCATAATTTCTGTACCAAGGATGCTCAAGATCCTTGTAGTCTGTCTACAATTTATAAGTGGCATAAACATTTTGTAGAAACAGGGTGGTCAGTAAGACATGGAAAATCATCAGGTTTCAAGCACATCTGACAATGTCATTGGGTGAGTGAGACAACGTTTTGTCAACAGCCCTACAAAATCAACCTGGCCTGCATCCCATGAACTGCAAATCCCACACACAACTGTTTGGCATGTGCTGAGGAACCATTTGCATTTGAAACTGTAGAGACTGAGAATCGTACAAGGAATAAAAGACACTGATAAAATTGCTTGCGAGAACTTCTGTGTGAATATGTTAAATTGATTACTTGAGGATGAACATTTCTTGGGCAAAATCATCATTTCTGATGAGTCAACTTTTCACTTAAGTGGCAACGTTATCTAACATAACTGTAGGATTTGGGGCTGTGAAAATCCATATCAAACATTGCAACATGTTTGTGATAGCCCTAAACTAAACGTCTTTTGTATGTTGAGCAAGAACAAAGTGTATGGCTCCTTACTTATCCATGAGAGAACCATCAACAGGATGGTGTACCTGGATATGTCACAACAATTTTTGATGCTACAGACCAATGAGGATGAGCAAGAATGAAATGTTTACTTCATGCAAGATGGTACACCACCCCACTACCTGGCTGACATCCAGGATTTCCTCAGTGACCGCTTTCCAGGTCAATGGATTAGCCATGATGCACCAATTGCATGGCACCCATGTTCCCCAGACCTGACACCACTCACTTTTTTTATGAGGATTCATCAACAATATTGTGTTTTTACTTCCTGTGCTGGCTTCTCTACCTGAACTTACACTAGAATTTACGCTGCCACTGAGAAAGTTACACCTGCAACACTACAGCAAGTTTGGACAGAAATTGATTTCTGATGGGGTCTGTGCAGGATAGCCAATGAAGGCCACATCCAGCATCTTTAGTTCAAGGTAAAAAAACCTTGATGTGTTTCCCTACAAAATAATGCTTAACCCAGCTCTATATCTTCTCTCAATAATTGATATGAAATTCTGAAATTTTAAAGTCTTTTTTGAAACACTGTATTGTGGAAAAGGAGTGGAGGAGTCATGAAATGGTGGAGGGGGTAATAGCCAAACAGAGGATCAGCAGTTATCAGGAAACACCGGAAAGTGGCAACAAGTCTGTTTGCTGAAGTATTATGGAGAAGTCATGATGCAACTAGAGTGGGCACCTGAGAACCAAACTTTACATTCTGAATACCAAGACATTCACCATTTACTGTGCTGTTACTTCTATACAGTAAGGTAAGCCTTGATTATAGTGAAGGGGTTTTGGTTGTCCATGAGTTCATTTTTGCATACTAATATAAAAAAGAAGCTGTGGCAGAAAATAAACAGCTGTTAATAGTGTACACTGCAAAGCAAAAACTTATTTCAAGTTATGTTAATCAAGATGTTTGTTACAGTTTTAGATTAAAGTAGCCATAATTTTGTTATTAATAGCAAAAGCAGTGTATATTTAATGATAAAAATAATATAGATAAAAACAATACAAATTATTTATTTCAGTTTTTGCACTTCTTAGCTCATTTCTTTTGTAATGAACCAGTCTATGAGAGAAACACAGTGGGAGTAGTAGTTGCCTAACAATTTAACAGCAATGTCCTTCCATCCTGTCCAGTGTCCTTTCTCCAGACAATATTGTGCCAGGACTGGTTTGGTACTTCCTACATTTAACAGAGAACCAAAGATACCCTTATATAGGCTATTATTATAATGTGGTCACCACTTCCAAAGGTACAGATTTCTAACCCCCCTCCACCTCCCCCCACTCCCCTCCCCAGAAAGGAATATGTACAGCTCCCATATGCATGTAATGTTATTATGTTATTGCATTGTTAAGTGTGACATTGTGTTACAATATATTTGCATATCATGGATCCAGCCTGGGAACCAGCCTGGTATTTACTTAGGTGGATGTGGCAAACTGCATCAAAATCAGTGCTACAGTGGCCTGCAAACCAGCCCCTGTCACTAATCTGGATTTGATCTGAAGCCAGTGGGTTTCCCTGTACCCAACAAGCAGGCACTTTAATGCATTCAGCTAGAAGAGTAGGTTCGAATGACAATGTGTTGATTGTATTCAATTCCACTGAGAGCAGCCAGGGTGTGTTCTTTACATTATCATTTCTGTTTTTCTTGTATGCTGATGAATAGATTTTTAGGACAAGGTGTCCACATCTTTTTTATATTACTTAATGAAGTTAATATTAATTTATAATTTTTTATATCACTTCATTAAGTTACTTCATTAAGTTACTATGACAATGTGTTGATTGTATTTAATTCCACTGAGAGCAGCCAGGGTGTGTTCTTTACATTATCATTTCTGTTTTTCTTGTATGCTGATGAATAGATTTTTAGGACAAGGTGTCAACATCTTTTTTATATTACTTAATGAAGTTAATATTAATTTACAGTTTTTATATCACTTCATTAAGTTACTATTAATTCACAATAAATTTAACTAATCAGATTGTTGTAACACTCCTTCTTCTTTCTTTTTTCAGTACTACATATTTTTGAAGGAGATGCATGGTACTGAATGACATCTGGCAGAGACAAGTCTAAGTATTTGTATCACTTTTACAGACAGGTGTAACTGCTGCACATCAAGGATCTTGCATAATGTCAACAATTATATGAATATAATATGTAAGAATAAAATTAATACAAATTTCATACATGTCAACTTTTTCCCTACATTAGAGACAGTAGACTCCACTGTCTGTAACAATGCTGAGAATTGTTATTTTGAAGAAGATTTCATTGCCTAGACATTCTTCTTTCCTTGGCTTTTATATGAAACCAAGTTAAAGTGTAGACAGTAAATTGTGATGATTTATATGAATCAGAACTGACAGTTTTCCATTATTTGCTTTGTATTGTAAAGAACATGATTAATGTTTTATTTATGTTATATGGTGAACATCATACAATTAATGCAACTAATATTCAGTTGGACAGTAAAATGCAACTACCAGTAGTATCACTGTAATGATCTGAGTCTGTAATTTTGTTTTAACATGTCAACAATTTATCACTTTTTTAAAAAAAAAATTGGTTTAAACGTGAGTGAAAATTTTTTGTCAAGTACTTAAGGGGGTATCAGCTGCCATTAACACAAATTAGTATGTTGTATTTTGAACTAATTAACAAACTGAAATCTTTAAGTAATGTTCATTTGATATGATGAGCATGACTGTACATAGAAGATATATCCAAGGAAGATGAAAATGAAGGCAGTATTATAAAAATAGAAGAGGATGTAAATGAACATTGATGATAGATATGATCTGGTGAGAAGACTTTGACATAGGGCTGAAAGACATTAGTCAAGGCAAGGCCACTGGAGTATACAACATTCCATCAGAACTGCCTCCCTTGATAAAACTATTCCACCTGGTGTGCAAGTTGCACGAGACAGGGAAAATACCCTCAGTCTTCCAGAAGAATGTAGTAATTCCAGTTCCAAAGAAAGCATGTGCTGACAGGTGTGAATATAACCAAACTATCAGTTTAATAAGTCATGGCTGAAAAATACTAACAGGAATTCTTTACAGGAAAATGGTAAAATTGATAGAAGCTAGCATTGTGGAAGATCAGTTTGGATTCCAGAAAAATATAGGCACACATAAGGCAATACTGACACTATGACTTCTCTTAGAAGATGGGTTAAGGAAAGGCAAACCTATATTTATGGTATTTGTAGACTCGGAGAAAGATTTAGACAGTGTTGACTGGAATTATCTGTTTGAAATTGTGAAGGTAGCAGGGGTCATATATATGGAGCAAAAGGCCATTTATGACTTTTACAGAAACAAACAACAGTTATCAGAGTCAAGGGGCATGAAACCAAAGCAGTGGTTGAGAAGAGAGTGCGAAAGAGTTGTAGCCTATCCCCGATGTTATTGAATCTGTGCAGTGAGCAAGTTTACTACTTGCTTGATACCAAAGAAAAATTTGGAGTAGGAATTACATTTCAGGGAGAAGAAATAAAAACTTTGACATTTACTGATGACATTGTAACTCTGTCAGACACAGCAAACAACTTGGAAGAGCACTTGAACAAAATGGACAGAATCTTGGAAGGAGGATATAAGATGAGCATAAACAAAATAAAAACAAGGATAATGAAATGTAGCCAAATTAAATCAGATGATGCTGTGGGAATTAGATTAGAAAACATGACACTAAAGGTAGTAGATGAGTTTTTATATTTGGACAGCAAAATAACTGATGAGTGCTGAAGTAGAGAGGATATAAAATATCGACACAGTGGCAAGAAAGGAATTTCTGAAGAAGAGAAATTTGTTAACACTGCATACAGATTTAAGTGTTAGAGAGTCTTTTATGAAGGTAGTTGTGATAACACTGTTCACGTTTACGTCGCACTTCACTTAGCGTAGACCAGGACTGTGTCCTAGGCATGCCCGACGTTAACTGACTGAGCACGGCCCGTGCTGCTGGAGTTGTTGTTGTTGTTGTTGTTGTCATGCCGGCAGAGGTCGCGTCCGAATTCTCGCGTGCCCTCTGGTGAACGGGACTCTACTTGCGGCAACTACCGTCCATGACGCGCCGTGCCAATGTGCGCCTCCCGCAATCTTTCTGGTGGCTACTACAGTAGTTGTCTGAAGTGTAACCATGTATGGCAGTGAAACATGTACGACAAACAGTTTAGACAAGAAGAGAGTAAAGACCTTTGAAATGTGGTTCTTTAGCAGAATGCTGAATATCAGATGGGTAGATTATACAACTAATGAGGAAGTACTGAATAGAGTTTCTAAAAGAAGGGAGCACATGATAAGATATATTCTGAGATGTCACGGGATCACCAGTTTAGTAATGAGGGGGAGTGTGGGTGCTAAAAATTGAGGAGGAAGACCAAGAAATGAATACAGTAAGCAGATTCAGAAAGATGTGGGTTGGAGTAGTTATCTGGAGATGATGCTTGCACAGTGTAGGGTAGCATGGAGAGCTGCACCAGACCAGCTTTAATACTGAAGACCAAAACAAGAAAGACAATGAGCATTATCAAAGTCTCAAAGCTAAGCTTTTAATCTCAGGAGCGAGAAAATTTTATTTTCTTAATTTCTCTAAATTGTTTACCCTAATTGAAGATCATTAGATTAGATTAGATTAGATTAATACTAGTTCCATGGATCATGAATACGATATTTCGTAATGATGTGGAATGAGTCGAATTTTCCAATACATGACATAATTAGGTTAATTTAACAACATACTTAAGTTAATATAACAACTTTATTTTTTGTGTTTTTTGTTTTTCTTTATTTTTTATTTTTATTTTTTAATTTTTTTTTCTTTTTTAATTTATATCTAAAAATTCCTCTATGGAGTAGAAGGAGTTGTCATTCAGAAATTCTTTTAATTTCTTCTTAAATACTTGTTGGTTATCTGTCAGACTTTTGATACTATTTGGTAAGTGACCAAAGACTTTAGTGCCAGTATAATTCACCCCTTTCTGTGCCAAAGTTAGATTTAATCTTGAATAGTGAAGATCATCCTTTCTCCTAGTATTGTAGTTATGCACACTGCTATTACTTTTGAATTGGGTTAGGTTGTTAATAACAAATTTCATAAGAGAGTATATATACTGAGAAGCTACTGTGAATATCCCTAGATCCTTAAATAAATGTCTGCAGGATGATCTTGGGTGGACTCCAGCTATTATTCTGATTACACGCTTTTGTGCAATAAATACTTTATTCCTCAGTGATGAGTTCCCCCAAAATATGATGCCATATGAAAGCAATGAGTGAAAATAGGCGTAGTAAGCTAATTTACTAAGATGTTTATCACCAAAATTTGCAATGATCCTTATTGCATAAGTAGCTGAACTCAAACGTTTCAGCAGATCATCAATGTGTTTCTTCCAATTTAATCTCTCATCAATGGACACACCTAAAAATCTGGAATATTCTACCTTAGCTATATGCTTCTGATTAAGGTCTATATTTATTAATGGCGTCATACTATTCCCTGTACGGAACTGTATGTACTGTGTCTTATCAAAATTCAGTGAGAGTCCGTTTACAAGGAACCACTAAGTAATTTTCTGAAAGACAGTATTGACAATTTCATCAGTTAATTCTTGTTTGTCAGGTGTGATTACTATACTTGTATCATCAGCAAAGAGAACTAACTTTGCCTCTTCACGAATATAGAATGGCAAGTCATTAATATATAATAAGATCTTGGCTGTAAAAAGTGGTGAGCAATGCATGTTGGGAGCCTGAGTTATTGCATGAAAACATACTAAGCAATGTACTTTTGCCTTATTAGATGAAAATTCCATTACGATCCAAGCAATATAAGCTCTATCTTGAAACTCAGATTCTAGCTAGTGGCAACTTTGGCAGGATATGTGTATGTAAACAGTGGTAAGTGCCACAAACATGGCTGCTTTGAGTGGTAATATGTGTGGTGCTCGTGCCAAGGAAACACTTTCTAGGAATGAGCTGTGTGAATAAAGAGGAGGATGTGGATACATATGACTCCAATAAAGATCCCGCATGCAAACACACTTCAAAAGGTGTGACTAATCAGATTAATGTACAAATTTCATTAAGCAAGTAAACAATGTTAAGTCACTTCACTTATCATAGTTTACATGCATGTATGTGACTGTGCAAGGTGCTTGCTGCATTGTTTTCTTATATAGCATTACCTAGATCTGTACCAATACCATACAAGCAAAGGTCAATTAGATATTTAACTGCTTATGCACGTTATTACTGCATTTATGTATCCTATAAGACCTGTGTTGAGTGTATACGCATATTTGGCATATGTATGAGAGTACTGCATACTACAGACTATTGATGAATGTATTTTACCTTTGTAGGTGAAATTAATTCTGACATTCATGGAGGATGTTAAACTTATAGCTATGAATTTTATAGGTTCAGAGGAACATAATACAAAATGCATTCTTCTGACGATGCCCCAGCTTCTGCAAGAAGAGACAGTTGATAAAAATGATCAGCAGAGCCAACAGAGAGGTCGGAAGAGGGGGAGGACAACCTGTCAGCCATACAAATACAACCTCCATGATGCACTGGACAGCAATGTGCCAAACAACAACAACAACAACAACAATAGCCACAGCAGCAGCAGCGCTCCATGTTCCCATTTTGCCCATAATGCTTCTTGAAACATGACAGGGCCATGGGCCCTAAGCAATGGCGACTTGCAAAAACTGTATGAAAATAGGGCGTATAGTGTCTTTGTGTCATTCCCACCACCTCATGCAGACATTGACATGAATATTAATTGTGTATCTCCAGTGTTCACAAATTATGACAAACTGATTGTCAAAGTGTGAGTGATGATGGCCAAATGCTCAGACTAAAAGTGAACATGTGAACCATGACTTTACTGAACTCACAAACCTAACTGGATTTATGCTGTGTGGCATTGCCTGCAGTTTCTTAACTCTTAATGAGTTACAACAAGCAGCACATTCCAATTTTGGGGCAACTTACAGCTCCCACTATGTACAAATCTGTGGTTAATTCCTTGACTATTTTGATAGCGGATGACACTGTCACTGGGACAGTTTGTTTGGCCCAAATGCTTTCAATGATTCTGGTTTTTACATTTTGGACATGGTCCACCTCATTTCTGACCAGCTCCCTTGCCAGCGGTAAGACTGTCTATAGTCTGAATTTTTGTCTCTTGTTCTCAGATGGGTTAGGTTATTTCATTAATTTTGTGGCTTGCATTACCCTGAAAGCTATGGCACAACCACACTTTTTCCATACACGCCCTATTCCAGTGGTTCTGGGTGATTAAGTGAAATCACATTGAGTGAAAGTTCTAACCCCCTTGTGATTGTTAAAAAACCATCTGGTCAGCTTCACCTCTGTGGTGACTTTGAAGTTTCAGTTAATGCACAATCCATCAATCCCACCAACTCTTTGCCCACTCAAGATGAGTTATTAGCAACTTACTGAGGGCCATTTTTTTTTTCCAAAACTGATTTAGCTGAATCCTTTTTACCAGAGAATTCTAAACAGTTGCTTGAGATTAACAAACCTTTTGGGCTGTACTAATATCAGCACCTCCCATTTGGTATGGCTAGCATCCCAGTGATTTTTCAGCATTTTTTGGAACAGCTGATAGTGTCCATTCCAGGTTGTATCAAGTATCTTGATGACATTGCTGTGAAGGTGCATTCAAGGGAGAGAATTTATGTAACTTATGTGCCACGTTCATGGTCTTACATACTGCAGGGCTGAAATGCAATTGGCCGAGTCACACTTTTCTTAGACGTCCATTGTGTCTTTGGTGTTTGAGGTTTCTCAAGATGGTGTTAAACCTTTATGTCATCAGGTTGCTGTCACAACTCTGCCTCACCCTACCAATTTCAAAGAACTCCAAGCATTTTTAGGTAAAACTGCATACCATCACTAATTCTTTTGAGGTGCAGCCATGTTGGTCTATCCCCTCCATCAGTTGCTCCACAAGGATGTTCCTTTTTGATGGACACTGGTCTGTGAGCACGCATTAACACGTTTGACATCTAAATTACTTTCTGCTCCTTGTTTGCCAAGTGGGTGCCCATAGCTGTATCCAGGATGACAAATCTGGGGTACGTCTATGGGCACCCACATGGCACCATCCTATGCCAACCTATTCATGGGGCATCTAGAGGAATCCTTCCTAAACACCCAGAATTCTAAACCCCTCACCTGGTTGAGATGCACTGACTACATCTTTGCAATCTGGATTGGGGGTGAGGACACACTATCCACATCCCTCCAGAACCTCAACAGCTTTTCCCCCATTTGCTTCATCTGGTCCTACTCAACCCTACAAGCCGCCTTCCTAGATGTTGACCTCCACCTCAAAGATGTCTACATCAGTACCTCTGTCCATATCAAAACTACTAACCATCACTCATACCTCCACTTTGACAGCTGCCTTCCATACCAGGAAGTCCCTTCCACACAGCGTAGCCTCCCATGGTCATTGCATCGGCAGTGACAAACGGTCCCTCTTGTAACATACTGAGGCTCTACTGAAGCCTTCACAGGCTGTAATTATCCTCCCAACCTTGAACCAAAAAAAAAAAAAAAAAAATCTCCTGTGCCTTATCTGTCCAATCTTCCACCACCTCCCAAGGTCTTACAGTCCAGCCACAGAGGAGCATTCCCCTTGTCAGTCAGTACTACCCAAGACTGGAGCAACTGAATTACATTCTCCACCAGGGTTTCAACTACCTCTTGTCGTGCCTTTAAATTAGAAATTTTCTGCCTACGATCTTTCCCACAGCTCCCACTGTGTTATTCTGCTGTCCAATGAACCTACACAATATACTTGTCCACCCTTACACAACCCCTGCTCCCAACCCCTTACCTCATGGATCATACCCCTGTAAAAGACTTAGATGCAAGACCTGTCCCATACATCCTCCCACCACCACTTTCTTCAGTCTGGTTACAAACATCACCTATCCCATCAAAGGCAGGACTACCTCTGAAACCAGTCATGTGATTTACAAGCTACGCTGCAACCACTGTGCTGCATTCTATGACTACCAACAAACACACACACACACGCACACACACACACACACACACACACATGTATTTTGGAAATGTTCCACAATAATGTTTCATGAACTTGCCCAGCAAGTAAACTGTGGTAAGTCAGAGGTAGGTGATGTTAAGTGCGCCCTGTTTATGAGAAAATAATGTTAATTACCCAGTGATAAAATTTAGAAAGTATAATTGTGGGTAGAATTTACCATTTTAAAAATATTTCATTATGGTAGATATATGTGAAAACAATGATGTGTTTGGATAAGGGAATCACATTGCAGATACATGCAATATCTTATTTATTAGAATTTATTTAAACATTACTGCACGATTTCTTGAAATGAGTTAAATGGGACTTACCATTGTTTACAGCTAAGGTATGCAGTTAACTGAACATATTTATGTTTTCCTATTTGATTCTTTCTTGAAGAATTTGTACAGCCTATTGAACCATTCACTAAATTTGTTTTAAAATTATTTAGATCATGAACAGATTCTTTCAGTAGATAATTTATGTCATAAGAAACAA
Source organism: Schistocerca piceifrons (assembly GCF_021461385.2). NCBI lineage: Eukaryota > Metazoa > Arthropoda > Insecta > Orthoptera > Acrididae > Schistocerca > Schistocerca piceifrons. The sequence continues at coordinate 435,777,715 of NC_060139.1, read as the reverse complement.
CTTCTCTAATGATTATTGAACTTTGAATTAGTTCGAACCTTGATGTAGTACCTTCATATGGAAGCTCTATTGACAGGACAAAAGCTAACTAATTTTCTTTTAAAATGACATTTACAACAAAGTTGGAGTAGCGATGTGATATAATGTGATGTGATGTGATGTGTGTGTGTGTGTGTGTGTGTGTGTGTGTATGTGTATGTGTGTGTGTGTGTGTGTGTGTGTGTGTGTGTGTCAACTGGATGAGTCAGACAGTAATTAAGCAGAGGCAGTAGTAAACATAAGAATCATATACTACCTCAAAAATTTCTACAGAATGTGATAACTCACAAAAGTTCCAGTAAAAATTGTCCTGAAAGTGAATAACATACGTATAAATTAGTACCCAGTTATGACCAAAAACTATAAACCATAGTTGAGAACCTGACTATTGTTAAACTCATAGGACTATAGCAACAATACTAGGTGAACATTGTCCTGCAGGTTGTTACAATGCAAAGTATTTGCCACTTGATCCCAATGAAATGTTTAGTGAGGCTGTAAAACTAACCAAAATATATTAAAAATAATCAGTGTTAACAGTCAGTAACAATAACATAAATGCAGTCAGTGAGGGAACATTCAACAACCTTATATATGTTTTGAATGGTCAGTAACTGCTGCTTTTGATTCATTATAACAGATTCAAAAATAAAGATTGTGTAATGAACATTTATGCATAAATCCATTACTTCCTTCACCTGATATACAGTAACAAGCACCAGTAAATCAGAAAACAGCTTAAAGAACTTTCAAAGTCTGCTGGTTTTGGCAAGCACTGTAATATTATTGAAGTACCTTTTCTGAGAATCCTTTGTACTGTTTTTCAGTTAGAGTCTTTGCAGGGACCTTCATCATATAGTCCAGTAGCTCAGCTGACTTGTTTGTGGAGAGGCCAAGGTACTTTGCTAGACGAAATGCCCTTTCTGGAACATCTGTGTTGCAAACTGTGTCCGCAATGGCCACTCCACTTTGTGATACTGCACGATGCAGTAAACCTGAAATGCACTACTACATATGAAGAGCTTCAAACTGTTTTTCAAAATACCAGTTTATGGACACAGCAATATGTAGTACTAAAACTGTTAGAAACTCCTGTGGGGAGGATATTAGCAATGAAGTGATCAGCAGTGACGTTGAAACAGCTATTGTGGTTTTTGTTGTAGTAATCTGAGGTATCCTATTGGCCAAATGAATACCTGTCATAGCAAAATAATGCTGTACAGATGGAATTTGGAGTGGAAAAAGTGCTCATGATGATTATTATTAATCTAATGCATCACAATGAGTCAGACAATAAGTACACTCGCAGCGCGTCTGCAACCAAGTGTGTATAAAAATGTTTCCATGAAATTATAATATTAAGGTTCTGAAAAATGCAAATGAGTAAGCATCTCATTAAAAGTGAATAAGAGTCTTGTAAAATTGAATATCATATCCCTGACATGAAGAAAAATCAAATCAAAAGCTTTATGAGAACAGCTGAAAGTTCCTAAATTGTTCCAGCTGACTCCTGAACATCAGCTGTGATTGAGAACACATAGCTGAGAGAAAAGAGATGAGCATAATGCAGAAATAAACAAATAAAGGACAATAAAGAGTGCTAACTGAACTCCTCAATATGGATGTGTCATGAATACACAGTCTTACTTATCATATTGCTACTGGGTCAATTGGCATATTTATTGAGACACTACAATTGCATTCAGGAGTAGTAGATGTTGTAATCCAGGTGCTGCCATGCAGTTTTAGGTTTCCACATATCATTTAAGGTGCACACCTGGATGGTTCTGTTGTAAAGGGCACAGTCAGTTTCATTCCCCAGCCTTATCCAATCTGAATTTGTGTTCTGTGCCTAATGATGCAACAGGATTGAACTTAAATACTTATTTTCCATTGCTCTATTGGATATTGCACAGAAAGAAACCATGTGCAATAATTCCAACTATACTTCTACCAGGTACCATAAAAGCACAAATTCTTAAAGCTAACCTTTACAAATATCATTCATTGTTTAAGAACTGTTTTAAGAGATCTTACTCTTATAGAAAATGTTTCTGTATCAGCACTTTCAATGGCATCAAACTCTTATATCTGAACTTGATTGAGAATACCAAACAATATTCAGCATTGACCCGTATTTATACTGTAATGCATAATCATCAGTAATTTAATTATAAATAGCTGCTGTGTAAAAGAGAGAGAACTCATGTCATATTTGTGAATGGAAAATTCAGTACATCACGTAGTGGCAATTAGAATGTTAGGAAAACTATTATTGCCTGTCAGTGTGACACTGAAGTGTAAAATGGGCAATAAATATGAAATAAGTACATTTGATCACAGCCAGATCATGGATACACAATACATGAAACAGTATCTCTAAAGTAACATATGGAGCCTACTATGTGTTTCTCTACAAAAATCATTCCTATTATTAGTTTCATACTTATGAAGTAACACCTTTAACGCAGAAATTTCTCATTATGTCAAAAATGCATTAATTACATGCATGCCTCAGCTTTAATTAATTTAATTGTCAGCAATATCCTGACCAAAAAGTCTGATGTAAGAATTCAAAATAAACTGAATGAAGGGTGACAAATTATCTGAAATTATTTCAGCAGTTATGTCAATGACAGTGTAGGGTCTCAGTTAGATAGCTATCCAAAAAAAGATGTAAATGGAAGAGTGCCAGTATTTGCACATTGTTGTTCATCTTATGCAAAATACTATAGTTGTAATTTAACCTTCATTTTGAGTCATAAGCAAGAGAAGTGAGCCCCTTTGTCTTGCTTATGATTAAAAATGAAAATGGAATTATAGCTAAGTACCAATTATACACTTCAGATTTTGTAGAAATTAATAATAATACTCACCTTTGCCTTTTGGTGAAAGCATAAGATACTCAGATGACATTCCTCCAGCACTTCCTCCAAACACTGTCACGTTATCAGGATCACCTCCAAAAAGAGCAATGTTGTCTTTGACCCACTGTAGTGCCATTACTTGGTCCTTTAGCCCCATATTACCAGGAACAACAGAGTCCCCAGTGCTAAGGAAACCTATGAAGCAAATTCTCTGAGAGTCACTCATATTGTTTTCCACAACAGAAGAATGTGTAAAATTTATTTGTGATGACATTACGTTGTGTGTTAAGCAGGTATTTCATTTGGAGTACTGGACAGTAATCTTCCCTATACAACAAATATACAAAATGGCAAAACTGAAAATTCCAGGATGCATATTATATGTAAATAAGAGCAAACTTGGTGTTTAAGGTAATAGAAACTGAATAGTAAGTTACCAAGAACACCAAGACGATAATTTAATGTGACCAATACAACTTCATGTTCAAGGAGATACTCTGGACCATAAAAATCTGCATTTCCAGAGCCCATGATGTAACCTCCCCCATGTAGCCACACCATGATGGGTTTCAGATCCCCTGAGTTCTCTTCTGTCTAAAGAGAAAAGTAATATATTACATACAGGTAAGAAACAAAATGATAGGTCAAATATGCACAAGTAAAAGGGTTCAAGTAGAATCAAATGTTTCATTTAACTCTAAAAATTTTCTTTCAGTTTATATTGTCTCTAAGTGTAGCTTACATATTACATTAAACAATTACAAAAGCTGATGTTTATAAGAGGAGAATCTAAGTTATTATTGAATGTATCAAAGAATTAAGGATGTAGCACTGCCCACATTTAAAACACTATATAAGATGCTGCAAAGCTATAGTAGTAACTTCTTGTCTTGTTGAGTGCTAGATCAATAGAGAGATAATAGCTGCCAACAGATGCTTGAAAAGACATTAGATCCAAACTGAGAAGTTGAAAGTATAACAAAAAGTTATTGTCAGAACCAGTAAATTAGCATGTAAAAACTAGAGGAAGGTGGATTGATTTTGCAGAAAACAACAGATTTGATGGTGGGAATACATGTAGATTTTGCATTCTGCATCTAGTATGCATGGTGAATTCTATATAATGACAGAAATATTTTGATAAAAAAAAACCTTTTAATATGTCTTTCTGCTACTCACCCTGTAAATTCATGATGTATAGTGCTACATACTTTCATTTGGTTTTGCAATTGACAACATGTGAAATACTGAAGGAATAAGGTTGCCAGAAAAGAAGGAAGGAGTGGAAACTGGGGTTTAACGTTCTGTTACATGAGATGGAACATAGTCTTGCACTGGGTAAGAAGGATGTAAATTAGCAGTGTTCATTCCATGTGAATTAGTTCAGCATGTTTAAACAGTTTAAAGAAACTGAGGAAAACTGAAGGAAAAGTAATTATCTGTATCTTACATCCCATATCACATCTTTAAATTCCCTGTCATACATTCATTGTATTCTGTAAATCCCATCATGAAGTAGAATCTTCAGGGATGTACAATAGGCCAAGTTACACATTAACAAACACTTGAGTAGTTGTAGTAAGCTATATTCATAATTATTTGTCATAAAACTACATACAATTTTGTAATCACTCAAACTATACAACAAAACGGATAGTGATTACAGAACAACACGTACCTGTGTGGTGTGATAAGAGAGTCCAGTTAACATTTAACATCACAGATCCTAAAATCAACTTGATTCAATATTTCGGCAATCCAACTGTTTGCCATCTTCAGGAGAACACTGCTTCTGCTGATGACTCCTGCTGAGAACTGATGCCAGGCTGCAAATCAATATCCTATATAGGCCTCTGTACAGTACATGGCACATGCACTGCCCATCATGGTTGCTGCCCTCCAAGACTGGACAGGTGGCACCACCTTTAGTAGAACACCAGATATATCACCCTTAGAGATATTTTCAAACACTTGGACTGGCCACACTGAAGAACATTCTGTTTTGATGCAGGATAGTACAGGATTCCACATCCTGATAAGAGGAAACTCATTAATTAAATTAGCCACCAACCTAATTTCAGTTGCCTCTTTATAGACACTGTTCCAAAAACTGGAAGTGTAGGTAACTATCACAGTTGTGTCAAATTTCATACTATGTCCCTCATTTAAGCCATGTTCCACTACCACTCATTTTTCCAGTTGTTGTAGCTTTGTATGATGGCAATGTTCCACATACCTGTCATGAGCTGTGTGAATTGAATGGCCAATGTAAGCTTTCCCACATTGACACAGAATTTTGTAAATACCAGGCTTCCTGAGCCCCAAATCATATTTCACAGAGCTGAGTAGTGGCCTAATCTTGGAAGTTGGACGGAACACACTCTTAATGTCAGAATTCCTTAAAATCCTTCCAATCTTAATTGACATGCCATCAGTGTAAGGAATAAAGGCCACAGACCTATGCTCCTCTTCATGCATCTCCGGTGATGATACAAACTTCATAGCCCAATGAATCTGCTTCTCAGAGTATCAATGTTCCTTGAAAACAGCCATGAAATGCCCAAATTCTTGAGGTAGATTGACCTCATCGGAAATGGCATACGCTCTGCTTACATCGGCCATTTGATTCGTACAATTCATGACAGGTGTGTGGTATGTTTCTGTCATATGAGGCTACAACAGCCAGAAAAATTGGCAGTATCATATCATTACTTAAATGAGGGGCACAGTATGAAATTTGATGAACCTGTGGTAGTTGCCTACACTTCCAGTTTTTGGAACAGTGTCTATAAAGAGACAATTGAAATTAGGTTGGCAGATAATTTAATTACTAGAGACAATGGGTTTCCTCTTAGCATGGCATGGAATCCTGTACTATCCCACATCAAAACAGAATGTTCTTTGCTGCAGCCAGTCCAAGTGTTCAAAAATCATCTCTGAGTGTGATATATCATTGCTGCTGGGTTTGTACTAAGGGTGGCACCTTCTGTCCAGTCTTGGAGGGCAGCAACTGTGATGAGTGGCACATGTGTCTTGTGGGGTATGGAGGCCTATATAGGACATCAACATACAGCCAGGTATCAGTTCTCAGTGGGACTCATCAGCAGAAGCAGCATTCTCCTGAAGACGGCAAACAGTTCAATATTTGAAATATTGAATCAAATTGATTTTATGAACTGTGATGTTAAATGTTAACCGGATTCTTTTATCACGCCACACAGATAACTGTTGTTCTGTGATCACTATCAGTGTTGTTGTGTTAAAACTCGAAGAGACTATCAAGACTTATTATTTCGGGAAAGCCTATGAAGTCACATTTGACACTGTCAGATAGCTAGCAGGAATTGTTGATCCCTGAGCCCCTACCCCCTACCCCCTGCCCCCCCGTATTTTGTGAAAATTTGCACACAGAAAGAATGGAACTAGAAAATGTGTTGTTTGTTAGTCTTTGGAAAATAATTGTGCATTCATTTAAATATGCTACTAGTAGTAGATAAACAGTAGTATAGCAGAGTAGCTCAGGAAGCATCAGGTTTTCTGTTCTCTCCAAAGTAACAGCTACATTGGAGTATGTAGCAATATACTGATATGCTGTTAATATACGGCACAGTGTAATTTTGAACAGCAACTTTTCTTTTCTCATTTCATGTTTTAGTTCAGTTTGGATTCCTGAAAGTTGTCCTTTCTCATGGACTCTACAGAATATGATAGATAAATGAATGAAAGATCAAAATTAGAAGCCATACATGATAACACTTCTATTGATTGTACATCAAATTAATTCATGATAAGTAACAGTCAGAAATTAATGTTTCTTTAAATATTTTTTTTAGCTATAAACATACTGTTGATGTGTAGACATTAAGGAAAAGACAGTCTTCATTTCCTCTGCAAGAGCCAGTCAGTAAGTTGATCTGTGGTGCCACCTCACCAAAAGTTGTGGCATCTCTGACACCATTCCATGATTCAGGTGGCTCTGGTGGCTGAAACATTCCATATTAAGTTATGTGAGATCATGAGCCAGAGAAAGAGCCACTTTTAATACAAATAGCAAAAGTAGAAGAGTGTGAACCACTAACAGATTAGTAGATATCTCAAACATTTGCCCCTATAAATCTCATTTAGAAGATTTTTTTTAGGTTTCAGAATTATATCACAATAATGATTCCTAGTGCACATTACAAACATAATCCCACAGTGACATGTACACAGGTATAAACTTTTCTAATATATTCGAACTATGAACCAACTGTAAAGAGACATCCTCCTCTAGCATTACTTTTCCTCAACAGAAGTAGTCGATACCAAAAATAATTACAAATTTTTAAATGTATTCATATTATCTCAATTGTTTTCCTAAAAGATTTGCATATGATTTTGTACACGATGTATTATATTTCAGGCTAAAATGTATAAAAATAAATTACGTTATTTTCATTGTTACACTTGCTATGTGCTAGCTTTGAATGTACAGCTAAAATTACTTTTCTCTTAGAAACATTTGAAATTATGAAATATTTGGCACACTTAAAATTTCTATTATTAATATGCAATCTGACACTAACTATTAAAATTATTTCTGAATTCATTTATAAAATGATTATATAAATAGAAAGTCATTTGTCAAGAGAACTTGCCAGCCCTTTGGAATATTGTTAATACCTCAGAATGGATTAGTAGTGGGCATGACTGATGTGATCAGACGTGTTTTTAATTTTGGCAATAACAACATAATTTTCAATTTTGTTGAAGTGTAAATTGTTAACACAGTATGATACAGAAAAGTATGAGAGAATAAAATCAATACAAAAACAGAAATTACTGCTCAGGCTATTCTACAGAAGTTATTACATCAACTGGAACCATGAGAACCTATAATGTTAAAAAATTTCAGCTTCAAGAATCAGTCCCAGACATGAAGAACTGAAGCCAACTACAAGAAAAGAAGATAAGTAAAAAGTTGATTGTAAATCTTACTCCTCTTGAAGATTATTAAAAGAATTAATGATAAAGACAGAGACAATCAACAAATGATGTGAGGGAGGGGTAGAGTACACAACTCATCTTTAATCTCTGATTCATGGCTTCTACAAATATAGTGGACTGTTAACCCCTAAGTTCAAATAACTGCTACAACTATCTTAGTATTTGGCTCAAATGATTCAGGGCAACCACGTGTCTGCATGGTTACAGTAAAAGGCAGAAAGAATAACAACTGCAATATTATGCTGTATGATAATGGTAGTTTCCACTTGGAAACAAAACTATATCTGACAATAGGTTTCAGTACTAAGCGGAGTGGTGCTGTGCCACTGGACATGTTTGGAAGAAGTAGAAATCAATCTTCATCCTGATATCCATATTTTCAATGGTTGCCCTGGATCGTTTGAGCCAAATACTGAGATAGTTCCACGTACTACACCAAGATCAATCTACTACCCCATCTTTGTATAATCTATTATTTTCTATGTCTCTATTGGCCTGAATGTAAACTGAGTTTTAACTGTACCCTTCCAGTACAATACATTTATATGAACTCTAAACCAGCAAAAATGTTCCATCAATAGGGACAGCTTTGTCACTGTTTTTCTTTAATTCAATTGCCGTGTACACTCACAAGCACAAACCGGCTTCAAAACTATCAAAAACATTACTCTTTATCTCCAGTTTCAGGAAACATGAAAATTATGAAAATGTTAACACTTTGAAAAATTTCGAAGAGAGATAGCAAAGCAATCACAGAAATTGTGTGACTTGAGATCATTAGCAACAGTGTACAGAATATGGCTGGGGAAAGTTGGGAAAAGAAATTGACTGTATCCTTAATGCAATTATCCAATTTTTATTGTTATTTATGCAAAGATGCACCTTGGGTTGTTATTTGTCTTAAATTTGCTTCATATAGTTACATATTTATGTTCCATATTAATGATAGGTGGACAATGTTAATAGCAACATCAGACTTTTTGTAGATGATACAGTTACCTTTAATAATGCATTGTCTTAAAAGCCCTAGAAATATGCAGTCAGATCTGAATAATATTTCAAAGAGGTGCAAAGATTGTCAGCTTGCTTTAAATGCTCATAAATGTAAAACTATGTACCTCACATAATGAAAAACGTACATTGGTAAGTGTGTGAGAGACATACCAAACAGGACCACCAGAAGATTTTTGATGTATACAAAGAAAGGCAGCTTAAACGGCCCCAGATTTGTTTGACTCATAGGAGAGCATCCCACAAATACTGTAAAAATTGAATTGACAGACTCTTGAAGACAGACTAAAACTATGCTGTGAAAGCATACTTGCAGAATGTCAAGGATCAGTATTAGACACATTATTCAATTCTCTACATATTGCTCCTGCAGAGACCGTAACAACAAGATCAGACTAATTCCGGCACATCCAGAGGCATTTAAGCATTCATTTTTCCTGCCCACACACACAACTGGAGCAGGAAGAAACCCTCACATGCAAGTATGTGGTAAATGCAGGATCAAGAAAAATGAATAGTAGGATATAAAAATGACAGAACTTGGAAACAAACACCCATTGAAAACAAAGAAAAACATATGCCATTACATTTCACACATGACCTTTACTTTATTTTGAATATAACACTATACAGATGATGGTCGAAGTAGAGAGGATATAAAATGTAGACTGGCAATGGCAAGGAAAGTGTTTCTGAAGAACAGAAAATTGGTAACATTGAGTATAGATTTAAGTGTCAGGAAGTAGTTTCTGAAAGTATTTGTATGGAATGTAGGCATGTATGGAAGTGAAACATGGACAATAAATAGTTTGGACAAGAAGAGAGTACAAGCTTTTGAAATGTGATGCTACAGAAGAATGCTGAAGAGTATATGGGTAGATCACATAACTAATGAGGAGGTATTGAATAGAATTGGGGAGAAGAGGAGTTTGTGGCACAACTTGACTAGAAGAAGGGATCGGTTGGTAGGACATGTTCTGAGGCATCAAGGGATCACCAATTTAGTATTGGAGGGCAGCGTGGAGGGTAAAAATCATAGAGGGAGACCAAGAGGTGAATACACTAAGCAGATTCAGAAGGATGTAGGTTGCAGTACGTACTGGGAGATGAAGAAACTTGCACAGGATAGAGTAGCATGGAGAGCTGCATAAAACCACTCAGTACTGAAGACCACAACAACAACAACAATATAGATGGTCGCCATCTCATTCTGTGAATTCCTCTAGGCGCTGAAAGAAATCTTCCATCACCTTATTCAGTATTTTCGAAGGGATCCCCTCCATAACTGTATGTATCCCTCCCATGAGTTCAGCCACAGCATGAAGATGTGTAGTGTATACTTGAATTTTGAGTAGCCCCACAAAAAGAAGTTAGTGGCAGTCAAGTCAGACTGTGCTGGCCTATGAATGCCTCCAAATCTGGAAATGAATCAACCAGGAAACTGAAGCTACAATACATTTGTGGCCTGGCAGGCCATATAAACTGCTGTCCCATCCTGTGCGGAACTCTATGTTGTTGTTGTTGTTCAGCCTTTGAAGGAGGAAGTCATTCAAATTTGGAAATAGTGATTGCTACTAACCGTTGCTGCATGGCTATGATGATTTCCAAAAATGTATGGACAAAACCACACTGCACAACACAGTCACATGTTCACAGTGCAGGGCATCTCACGTAGCCAACTAGGATTAGCTTGATTACATGATGCCCAGTACCTGTAACTGTGTTTATTTACTCCACCATTTAGATGAAAATGGACCTCATCCAACATTGATATGTTGTTTTGTATATGTGGTCAGCTGTTAAAAGTTTCAGGAAGGGCAAGGCAATGGTTCATTGGACAACATTATCATGTAAACTTAGTTTCTGTGTGACTAGCAATTTGTATGGGTGGAATTGCAGGTTACAATGAGTGATGTGCTACAAAATGATCTGGCATTTTTAGCTCCAAGGCATGTTTGGCAGGAGAACACTGAGGACTTCAGATAAACATTTGACACACATCTTCCACTCACTCCATGGTTTGCTGTGTCCTTTGGGTCGCTATGGAATTTTCTTCTTTGAGCAAGATGCAGTATTGCTTAATTTTTGCACCCAGTGTACAATTACCTTATGATCAAGGAGTTTATTGTATTGTTTCAACAAGAAATGGCAAAGAAAGAGACACTGAATTGTCATGAGAGAGTCGCTATTTTTTAAATACACCTCAACAGTGAATGCCCAGTGGTCTAAACACAACATCATGATTACAAAATGGGTATCCTTCCTTCATGCAGTGCTCACATTCCACATAGGTGCAACAGCGATATCTAAAATATGATACAGATCCTGCTATAATTACATTACACGACATTAATATTTATTCCATAAATCATGAATATGACATTTCTTAATGGTGTGGAACATGTCAGTTTCACCTAAGGTTTCTTAACACAATATGATTTTTTTACAATTACTACTTCATATCTAAAACTTTATCTATTGAGTAGAAGTAGTTGTCATTCAGAAATTCTTTTAATTTGTTTTTAAATGTTGGTAGGCAATCTTTCAGACTTTTAATGCTATTTGGCAAATGGCCAAAGATTTTTGTGGCAGCATAATTCAACCCTTTCTATGTCATAGACAAATTTAACCCAGAACTGTGAGGATCATCCTTTCTTCTAGTGTCTTAGCTATGCACTTCATTATTATTTTTTAATTGGGATGGGTTATTAAAAACAGATTTGACAAGTGAATATAGGCCTATGTATTGTGAAGGTACTGTGAATATCCTGAGTTCCTTAAATAAATGTGGGCAAGTTGATCTTTGGTGGGCTCCAGCTATTATTCTGATTCCACACTTTTGTGCAATGAATACTTTTTCTCTTAATGATGAATTACTCCAAAATATGATGACATATTAAAGCAGTGGATGAAAATATGCATAGTAGGCCAATTTACTGATAATTTTGTCACCAAAATTTGCCATAACCCTAATAGCATAAGTAGCTGAACCTAACCATTACAGCAGATCAGTGTTTCTTCCAATTCTATTTCTCATCAGTGCACATACCCAGAAATTTTGAGTATTCTGCCTTCGCAACAGACTTTTGTCAAAGTCTATATTTATCAATGGTGCTATGCCAGTTACTCTACAGAACTGTGTATACTGTGTTTTCTCGAAATTTAGTGAGAGTCCATTTGCAGAGAACCACTTAATAATTTTCTGAAAGACATTATTTACAATTTCCTCGGTTGTTTCTTGTTTGTTGGTTGTGATTATTATACTTGTATCATCAGTAAAAATAATTGGCTTTGCGTCTTCATGAATATAGAGACGCAAGCCATTAATATATATTACGAACAATACAGGCCACAAGACCGAACCCTGTGGGACACCACTCTTGATACCTCCACAGTTAGAGGATTCTGCTGACTTTTTTGGACTCTCTGTACCGTTAATTTCAACTTTCTGCATTCTTCTAGTTAAGTATGAATTAAACCATTTGTACACAGTCCCACTCATACCAAAATACTTACGCTTATCGAGAAGAATTTCGTGATTCACACAGTCAAAAGCCTTTGAGAGATCACAAAAAATCGCGATGAGTGATGTTTGGTTATTCAAAGCATTTAATATTTGATCAGTGAAAACACATATAGCATTTTCTGCTGAAAAAACCTTCTGAAAACCAAACCAACAGTTTGTTAGTTTTGAATACTTTTGCTACTCTTGAATACATTACTTTTTCAAGGATTTTGGATAAATCTGCCAGAAGTGAGATTGAGTGGTAGTTGTTACCTTCAGACCTATCCCCTTTTTTATGCAATGGTTTAACAACAGTCTATTTCAGTCTATCTGGAAAAATACCCTGTATCAGTGAGCTATTACTTCTGTGGCTGAGAATTGTATCTGTTGGGAACAAGGTTTAGTACTCTGCTGGAAGAATCATCATTTCAATATGAGCTTTTGCTTTTGAGTGAACTCGTTTTCCTAATTTCAGTAGGAGAGGTGGATTGAATATTAGATTTATCAAATTGCGTAGATATTGCCTCTTCCATATGCTGCCTTGCAATTTCTAATGAATAGCTGGATCCTATTTTCTCTACAACACTTAAAAATAATGATTAAAAATACTTTCTACACCTGACATTTTGTTAACAATCTTTTCATTCCATTTGATAGAAATATAATCTTCCCGTGCTCTCAGTTGCCCTGTTTCCCTTTTAACAATATTCCAAATTGTTTTAATTATATTATCAGATTTTCTAATCTTAGACATAATGAACATATTTCTAGATTTTTTAATAACCTTTCCTAATACAGTGCAGTAGTTTTTATAATGTTTCACTATTTCTGGATCATTACTCCTTCTAGGTATAAGACACTTTTCTGTTTACAAGATTTTTTATCCCTTTAGTAAGCCATGGCGTTTTCAATGGTTTCTTACTATTATATTTCACTTCTTTAGCTTTCCCTAAAATTTTTAATTGTTAAATCATTAACTGAATGCACTATTTTTGACAACTGTTTTGCATTACTGTATGGAGCTATGTCATATACTATAAATGTCTGTGCATCATGATCAGACCGACCATTCTTAACAGGAGAAGTTTTTATTTGATTAAGTTTATCATGGTCTATGAAAACATTACACAGCTCTGCGACTGAAAAATTTTTTCAGATTTATTAACTTATTTTTTATAGTGTTTTCGTGAAAAATAATGAAAATAGTGATTTCGGGAAAAATAGTGAAAAAATTCCATCACGTACAGTTATTTCACAAACTGCTTGTCCAGTTTTAGCTTTTTTCAATATTTCAGCACTCTAGTGGGTTTGAATTTTGGTTTTTAGGATCTCCATAAACGTATTTAGCCGTTTTTATACCAGACATACGTAAAATAAAGAGGAATTAGGAGAAACCGGCAGTATTTTAATGTCAGTGCCTGTCTGTCGCACTGCCCCTTCCCCTGGAATCACCAAGCAGTGAGCTTCTGCTCTTGTCCTTTAGTTCACAGTACCTCTTTGCTCTGTGCTGTTCATGTGGTGTTGTTACTAGTGTTTTAAGGTAGTGACTGTTTTCTTGTGTTGTGAAGTTGTTTTATGGACAATGGCTACCAGAGGATGTATAAAGTCGCCAGATTGCTTCCGTTACATTTGTGGTACCGGTAACTATTCCGTTAAAAAGCAACAAACAAACATTTCCGATTTTGTTGAAAAAGTATGTTTCGCCTGTTTTGGGCCCTACACAAAGTTTGTTCAGTGTGTATTGAAGAACTGAGGCAATGTTTTCAACGTAAAAAGCAGCTTTCGTTTTGGAATACCAATAGTTTGTAAGGAGCCCAAACATCATAGTGATGACTGCTTTCTTGTTCTTGCAAAGTACGAGGTTTCAATTTAAAAAAAAAAAAAAAAAAAAAAAAAAAGGATATTTCTTACCCTAACATTCAATCAGCCATTCGCAATGTTCCTCATGGTCCTGAAGTATCAATACCCTCTCCTCGAGATTCTTTGGATAATATAGATGATCACGAGCCATTGGCTCAGCAAAGTGATAGCGAAGAAGACAGAGATTGCTATGATCCTGGCACAACCGATCCCATTCCATTCTCATAATCTGAAACGAACGATTTAGTTAGAGATGTAGGCCTTCCTAAAGAATCGACAGAAGTTTTAGGATCTAGATTGAAAGATAAACATATGCTGGCTCCAGGTACATCCTTTTCTTGGTATCGATTTAGGGAAAAGGAGTTTGTATCTTTCTTCTCTGAAGAAGGTGACTTGGTGTTTTGCAGTGACGTTCCTTGACTTATTGCACGTTTCAAAATAGAATATGCTCCTAATGAGTGGAGACATTTTATTGATTCTTCAAAAAGAAGCCTTAAAGCAGTACTTGTACACAATGGCAATAAGTATGCTCCTATACCAGTTGGACACTCAGTTCACTTAAAAGAATGTTACAAAAACCTTGAACTGGTTTTAAGCAAACTCTGCTATTCAGACCACAAATGGACACTATATGGTGATTTAAAAGTGATTTCAATGCTGTTTGGTCAACAAAGTGACTATACAAAGTTCCCTTGCTTTCTCTGTACAGTAGAGACAGAAAGCAACACTACATAAAAAAAGCTTGGCCCTTGAGAAAAACTTTATACGTAGGGGTTAAAAATGTTGAGAGGAAAAGCCTCGTGGATCCCAAACAGGTGTTACCTCCACCACTTCACATTAAGTTGGGCCTGATGAAACAATTTGTTAAGGCATTGCCAAAAGAAAGGGAGTGTTTCAGATATCTTTATGGACAGTTTCCTGGTTTATCTGAGGTGAAGCTAAGGAAAGGAATCTCTGTCAGACCAAACATTAGAAAACTAGTGACAGATCCAAAGTTTGTGGACAAAATAGAAACAAAAGAAAAGGCAGCATGGACATCTTTTAAATTAGTTGTTACCAGTTTCCTAGCAGACAAAAGAGATCCAAACCACAAGACAATTGTCGCAGACATGCTCGACAACTTTAAGAAGCTGGGCTGTAACAGGAGCATTAAAGTTCATTTTCTCCACTCACTTCTTGACTACTTCCCTGCATACCTTGGTGATGTAAGTGAAGAGCTGGGTGATAGATTCTACCAAGACATCAAAGAAATGGAAAGAAGATATCAAGGAAGATGGAATGTGAACATGATAGCGGACTACTACTGGATGATAAAAAGAGATGATCCTCAATGAGTCCACAGCCGGAAAAGCAATAAAAGAAGCTTTGACAGAAGGCAAAAGCATTATTGTAAGGGCTTATGAGCTTAGAGAGAAATGGAAGTGTACTGGAAATGTAGCTTAGAACATGATTTATAAATAAAATAAAATTTTGCAACTTTTAAAAAATTTATAAATTTGCTTAAATTTTGTTATTATACCCCAAAATACTCCCTTTTTCGTGAGAAAACCTGACGTGATGGAAAAAAATGGATTGCATTTTTGAAATCAGTGCTGAAAAGTACATAAAAGTCAGTTATCAAATTTCAAACAACTTTCGAAAAACATTTTTTTGCAGACCTGTGTTACCTATCGGTGTGCTGCTTTCCTGTACCACCCAAGTAGGAAAATCAATGTCTGATGTCAAACTGAAAGAACCAATTAATACTTCAAGGTCAAGCTTTCTATGAGGCTCTTTCAGAAAATCTACTTTGAAATCCCCACAAACAATAATTTGCTTCCCTCTGTCTGACAGACAACAAAGAATCCAAGTTTTTCAAAAATAGCTGAAAATTTCCCAATGGAGACTTATACATGGCGACAGTTATAAAAGTACTAGTATTTAGTTTAGCGTCATATGCACATGCTTCTGTATGTTCCTATACGCAAAATTTTTTAGTTTCTAAATTTTTCACACTCTGACAAATTTTAACATATATGGTAACCCCTCCTCACTCGAAAATGTCTACTTATATGTGCTGAAAGCTAATATCCATCTACATTTACCTTTTCCATATCTGTGACTATATGACGTTCTGGCAGGCATAGTACATCAATTCCACCCTCAGTTTCTAAATCTTCTAAATAAACAAGAAGCTCATCTGCTTTATTAATCCCCTGATATTCTGATGCAATACATTAACATTATTTTTCACTGTACATTTATGAGAATCTTGAGACATACTAACATTTTGCATTTTACTGTTATAAGAATCTTGTGATATTTTAACACCTCTAGTACCTGCCTGTCTGTGCTTCTCATTAAGCTAAATTTCATTCAATGTTGAATCATTGGACACTGATCTTAGCTAAAAAAAAACTCCCATGAGTTTCAATGCTCCCTCCCCTCCCCCTCGCCTTGAAGGATTTTGCTATCATCCCACCCAATTTACCCTTCTCTTTCCTACTGAGATGCAGGTCATATCATACCACCAGCAGGAACTAACCTATGCCTGACAAAGTAGCCGCCGGAAGCAGCTGATCTAGCTCCCTATTGACCCTCTGGACATTCTCTTGGATCCTGTACTATGTGCCATGCACTTCACAGTGGTTTGTATAGTATGTACGTAGATGAAGACATATTAATTCTCATTTCAATATAACTACCTTGAAGGAAGTCAGGCACAAATTGAAATGTGAGCAGTGAATGCAACACAAAATTATATTTCCATGCTTTGGCAATAGTTCACAGACAGGAAGTGTCAAAATCAAACAGGCAGTACAAGACTGATCAGTACAAGCTAGGGCAAGACAAAATTGCACGAACATAATCTGGAAACTTTGTGCATGCCTTGGTAATGGCTGTTCTGTGACAAACTGTGTATCAGATAATTAGATCAGTTTGTTTTGTATATGCCAGGTGACTGGCAGAATCTTCCCAGCTCTCCACAGTACAAAGATTGACCCATAAATTGTGGGATCAGCACCTCAAGATTGCATCATCAGCAACTGGAGGAGTATTCTTTTCACAACCAAAACATATGTAAGTAGGTTTATGGTTTAACTCTCCATCAATCGCAAATTCATTACAGGATGAGCTAATACAAGGGTTGGATAATGACAGCGAAGGAAATTTGTCATGTTTACAAAGGAACCATCACAGCATTAGCCTTAAGGGTTTAGTGGAGCCTTGGGAATCTTAAATATGTCTGCTTGGGTAGGGAGCTGAACTCCTCTTCTTCCAAACTAGTAAACCTGTGATTCCTTAAAGAAACTATCTCCAATGTAGGCCTATAAAACAGCTTCAAATGTCTGATTACTTCATAAAGGAGTTAATGTGTTAAATATCTGAGGTTAAGTAGATAAGAGTAAAAAACTGAGGAAAGTTTTGAAATTATGCTTAAAATTCGTTGGAAGCCGCAAAGTTCTCCTGTTATGAAGCACTGGATGAATATAGTCTGCGTAATTTGCATTCCATGTTAAGCTAAATGTAGTTTTCCCTACATCTAAAGGCAAATACTGGGATGGTTCCTTTGAAAGGGCACGGCCGACTTCCTTCCCCGTCATTCCCTAATCCGATGAGATCGATGACCTCGCTGTTTGGTCTCTTCCTCCAAACAACCCAACCCACATCTCAGTGTTTATGACGTCATATTTCCTGACATCGATGAACTACATACAAGTTATAGAATGGTATAATTCAGCAGGTTCTTTCAGTGACAAATTCAGATATTCTTCACGAAATGTGATTCGGGTAGAGTTAAAAAATTAATACGTCACGCGTGATGTTGAAGTTTTCTGCACACCATTTTAAGCAAAAGCTAGTTTTTCATGTGTCTACGGTATGTTTTGTAAAGTGATATAATTTTGTAGGTACAGTTCGTAGTATACGTGGTTACTGTCTGCAAACTATGTTGCGAATAGAGTCGGCAGTACAGAAATAATACAGTAAAACATCATGCCTGATGTTTAAGTCTGACTGCATGAACAGCGAAAAAGCAGTAAGTAATAAACTTTTTTTTCCTTTCGTTATGTAGGGGTGGTAGCGAGAAAAATCTTCGTAAAGATTTGAAGTGATGTGTAAAGTTAAAGTATAGTCGCTTTTTTTGCTCTCACAAGGGAATGGTCCAATAAGACACACCTTGAAATTTTTTGCATAGGAAGAAGACAACGAAAGAAATGCTCTGCCAAAATTTTAGCTGCTAAGAGGCACTGCAAGTCTTTTGTAAAATATGTTGAAGTTACACATTTTTGCAGCGCGGAGAACAGCTCATAACAGCGGTTTGTACAAACCTACCCTCCAGCGCGCGACTCGGTGGATCACTCACGCAGCGCCGCGTAGCGGAATTATACGGAGTTCTCAGACACCAATTTTAAGCAGCTAAAGCCTGGTTTACAATGGAGCAAGTGTAAGCGAACACGTGCAAATGGGCTTTTGCAGAAAATTCAGTACCATTCGCTTGTATATGGGTAGAATGGTTTATACTAGAGGGAACGGAACACGAGGTAGCGAATATTGCCTATGAACGCTGTGTTATTAGCTTTTAGTTTTTGGAGCTAATATTCGGCATACAGGATACAGCTCTAGCTTGTTAGAGCCACAGTGCGAAACTTTGCTATTCAGTGAGGATTATTTTGCATGGCGAGCTCACCGTTCTTGGTGGAGTATGCAAAACGGCGCAGGGAAGGAAAAATTTAAGTGTGTCAATTTGTATGGACACGCATGGGGCCGCACTTTACACGGAACTGAATCTCCATCTCTCCTTAGCACTGGTCCGAAATTTTCCTTGTATGTCGGCTGACATTTTACCCTGGCATCTCATTACCGTTGAGGGGAAATTTAGAAACAGACACTAATTACCGACGTCGAGCATCATCTCAAGAGGTGACACAGTTAGCGTTTCCACTACGCGTGTTAAGGTCTAATGGTCATATTCTTTGTCTTTTTTTCCTCTCTAAAAGAAAAATGGTCAAGTGACAAAGCGAGCGCTTCGTAATCCAGAGAGCGAGGGACCAAATCTCGTTCAGACCACAATTTTTTCACTATGATTTTTAACAGAGCATTCACTTCTTACAGATGTTGGAGGCCACGGAAGACATGTGGTTCGGATTCCACGTTAAGCTGCAGGTCTCCGTTATCCGATCAGGTAAAAAAATGTTCAAATGTGTGCGAAATCTTATGGGACTTAACTGCTAAGGTCATCAGTCCCTAAGCTTACACACTACTTAACCTAAATTATCCTATGGACAAATACACACACCCATACCCGAGGGAGGACTCGAACCTCCGCCGGGACCAGCCGTCCGATTAGGTAACTGGGGAAGGTTAGGGACCCGTAAGTAGCTGCAGTGGCGTCCAGTTGAAAGACCTGCGATAGGCGTACCGCGCACACAGGACAAAACGTGCTTGTTGTCTTGTTTGCTCCGGTGAACACCTGGTTTAAACTAGACAAATATTTTTTGAATAATTTCATATCGACAGTTCAATTCTTGAACCTGTAATTCTGATAAAAGTGGTTAGCAGAGAACATAAAATCATGGCAGTGCTTGATGTCACAGACGCCTTCCATCAATGAGGACTTGTAATTTGTTGAAACGAAATGTGTCTTGCAGTACTACATTTTATAATAATTCTTTTAGGCCATTCCTTTTAATAACGACTGAATGCTATACAATTGACTATCATTGAAACAGTTCTTTGTTTATTCCCTGTAGTCGTCACAAAAATGCGAAGTATCTACTGAATGACAAAAACATTTTTCTTGCACCAGGCACATTGGACAAAGGAAAAATTGATGCAGGCAGGCACTTCACAGTAACCACAAGTTTTATTTAGACAGAGCTGGGATGGAGTCAGAATGGTCCGGGCCATCGTTCTGCTTATTGCGCTACGTACGAGACATACTTGATGAAATTCGTGTGTGGCGAAAAAAACTGGTAATACACAAATGAATGGAGCTTAAGAATACTGTTCCGCCGATAAACCTGAAATGAGAGAGAGGTATCGGAAATTATCTTATAATTCCCGATTCCCGAAAAATGCTTTCCACTGTCGAAAAAATTCTTTATCGAGAAGTTGAATAGCACTAGCAGCCCCAGGCTGAATCCACATGACATCTACAGATTTTTCGTCTTCTTCCACAAAAGCAGAGGCGTCGTTATGTCCAGACCAAGAAACGAACAAAAGCAGTGAACTGGTTTCTACAGCTGATAGGAATACGTTTCGAACGAAATGATGAAAATTATTCTTTCCCATGTTTCTAGATTTTGATACATCGATTACTAGATTTTTGCAACTAAACAGTCCATTTTTTATCTTCTGTCTCAATTTGCCTTGCGGTTCTTGAAGACAGATATACAGCTGCAGAAACAGTAAACTACTCATACTTATCACTGGCATTATCGCATATGAATGTGTCATTGCATTCATTGAGTTTTTGTTAATGCACTCCATCTTTTTTCGCCCCGAAATGATTAACTGCGGTGTGCACGCAGTTCTTTCACGAAACCTGACTGACAAGCGTTATAAACAGCAGTTGCGGGGACAACTGTTAAGTGTCGTCTTAGCGTCAGCTATGATTTCTCTGTACCATTGTCTGTCACTGGCAGCTGCTCTACACGTTTACGTGGCGTAAACTTGGCGATTTTGCGTCTTCCTATGCTGTACGATTTCTTAAACCTGCATAGCCAGGTCGACGAAGCCTGGAAATGAGTAACGTTCATGTCAGACACAATTCGGAGGGCCCAGTCTAGTAGGTCACCATGGGTAACGGTGCATAGCCTCTCACGAGCAGTTCTAAATCTGTCGAACAGTTTTTCATTCAGATGATTTCGGATTTCCGTTTGGCGGATATTTCTTCCCTCATATAATTAATTCTTCTATTTGTACAGATTACGCTCCGATTTTACGAAACGAAAATGCCTTTGCACACTGCGTAACTTCAAGCGTTTTTTCCGTTCTTTATTTAACCAATATTTCATTGCCTTTTCTTTGTCGCTGAAAGCTGTCCCAGTACATGTTTTTTTTTTAGGCACGTAAGGTATTCTTCAGAACTGTTACTGTCACAACTGACGTCGTCCGAACCATAATTCATGGAATCGCCACAGTTATTTTCTATTTCTTGTAGCGTATCCACAATTTCAAAAGAAATGTCGGTATCATTCTAATGAATGTCAAGGAAATCAACTTACAAGTGACACATATGTACGTCCTCAGGAGAAGTAGGTGATTCCGGCTGGAAACCACGTTCTTCGTATTTCATCATTGCTAAATTGATAACGTTAATTGGGTTCCACATTAATGTGAAACTGGAAGAAAAATAAAGGGACTACTAGCAGGCATGCCTTACTAAAGTGCAATAAATATTTATTCAGCTTTATCTGTATTGTCAATAATTGCCAATAATGGAAAAATCAACTGATAATTTGTAATAGATGTTACTTGAGTGGCTAATTCGAGACAATAGTAACTGTGTACTGTAGTGTCAGAGAATCTAGCAACAAATGATGACCTGAAACGTCCTTTACAAATTACGATCGCCGGCCGGAGTGACCGAGCGGTTCTAGGCGCTACAGGCTGGAACCGCGCGACCGCTACGTCGCAGGTTCGAATCCTGCCTCGGGCATGTATGTGTGTGATGTCGTTAGGTTAGTTAGGTTTAAGTAGTTCTAAGTTCTAGGAGACTGATGACCTCAGCAGTTAAGTCCCATAGTGCTCAGAGCCATTTTTGAAGAAATTTCGATCGGGTTGTGTCGTGTTTCCTGTTTACAAATGTACTGCCGACCTCGGCTGGGTGACTAGTTGCGCATGCGCAGTTGCTACAGCTCTAGTAGGGGTTACATTTGTTCAAATGTTCAAATGTGTGTGAAATCTTATGGGACTTAACTGCTAAGGTCATCAGTCCCTAAGCTTACACACTACTTAACCTAAATTATGATAAGGACAAACACACACACACACACACACACACACACACACACACACACCAATGCCCGAGGGAGGACTCGAACCTCCGCCGGGACCAGCGGTTATATTTGTACCACAGCCTGGCGCCCTATGAATTTGGCATTTTCAGCTATTTTTTTAAGTACTTGCAGTGCCTCTTAGCAGCTAAAATTTTGATAGTGTATTTCTTTCGTTATCTTCTTCCTGTGTAAAAAAATTCAGGGATTTGTTTCGACATGTCGTATTGAACCAGTCCCTTGGCAGTCTCTTGCGCATAAAAGCAAGGATTCCTTCAAGGCTCTTATCTCGGGTTCTGCTGTCGATACAAAGGAAGGGTCAAGTGTTTTGTATAGCCCTTGCGCTAGGGGCCATTTGTATACCTAATAGAAGGATCATCTTAGCGTCACTGTTCCACAGTACAGGGTCAAAGTATAAATGTTATACACTTCTGTCTGATTAACCAAACTGAGCAAATCGGTTGGTTCATTTTGAGTTTAAAGAGGTCTACGTTGAGACTTAAGGAACTTAGACACAATAAAAAAAAAAAATTCGCACCGAAGCTGTGCCGCGGATTCTAAGACGGCTAAGTACAGCCAACGTCTGAAATTCTGTCGATATATTCGTAAGATCCCGATCTTAAACAACCGTGAAAATTTTATTGGTATATTTATCCGCTTCTGAGATACAGAGGATCAAAATTACACCCCTTGTACACGTAAAATCCAAGGGTTCTGGGTATCCCATGTTGTAATGATGAAGCACAGGCGAAATTTTCGAGCACGTAAAATCCGATGTGAGGTGTAAAATTAATTTCACGTTATTTCAATTTCATGTAAGTAAACTATCAAAGGTTTACTGACCCACAAAGTTCTTTGCATATCAATGACATGCCCTGCTGTGGCAGGGAAAATAAGGGAATCAGCGGAAAAATGCTCCTGTCGGAGCTCATGTTTCAAACACTGACTGAAAAGCAACTTTTAAAACTATTCCCAAAAATTTGGTATGCAACCATATTAACTCTTTTTCAACCTGAGTTAGAAGGTGATAGTGGCAGTGGGAAACAGACGAGAAAGGAATAAATACTGGAAGCTAGAAGACTATGGTTGTGGTACAGAAAGAGCGAAAGACAATGGCAATGTGAGAGAAAGAGGGAGCACAGTCGATAGCGACAGAACAGTGCTAGGAACAGACTGAAGGAGACACTGCCAGTGGAAGGCGAATAAAGAGAAGGAGAAAGTAGAAGTGGATGAGAGCCAGTGATAACGAGAGACGCAGTCCGTGCCAATGACAACCAGGAAGGAGAGAGAAATAGTGACAGTGAGAAGAAAGAGCAGCAGAGGGAAGCAATAAATAAGACAGTAGCAGTGAGAGAGAGAGAGGAAGAGGGAGACAGTGACAGCGAGAGGAGATAGTAGTAGTAGTACGGGATGCAGAAGACTGTAACTGAGACACAAAGAGGTAATTACAATGAGTTGGGCTGAATGAGTGAGTGATAATGAGCAAGTGGGAGTGGAAGGGTATGAGCGACTTCCAGCAGTGAACTAGTGAAAGAAACTGTGAACTAGAAAAAGAAAGGTAAGCCATTCCGGCAGCTGGTGAGCAGAAAATTCCCAGACGCCCTTACGCGCCTTCACGTCACTTTGAGGACTCTCGTGGCTGTGTATTTGCCAGAACACGATAGTCGCGGTATGCATCCAAAGCAAATAACTCTTTTCGTATCTGTCATGAGCAACTGTCACTGTAATTACGCTATGACACAATGCATTAATATTCCTCGAAATACAACAAATGTTATTTATCGTGGTTTTCCCAAAGATGAGCCTAGCAGTGTGAACGGACAGTTCGATGCAAACACAAGAACAATGTGAAAATGAGAACTGCATGTGGGTATTCAGTTCGTTTTCGGCCTGAGCATTATGAACGAGATTTGAGAAACCAACTTCTAGGGCTACCTTCAAAAAGAAGCTACGACCCGCAGTAATCGCCAGCATGAGTTATTTTTCATCTTAGTTATCATTTATTTGGCCCTAACGTATAATAAATCTGTCATACCACTTGATCTGACTTGTCCAACAGAGTACTGTATCTTTCTCAGCATCGCCTGGTTTAATTCGACTACATTCCATTGCTCTTCTTATAGGAAAATATAAAGTTCATCTTATAACCTCTTCTCATGACACTGTGTATTCCACTCAAATTTTAATTTCATCTCTTTCCAAATTTCTCCATGGTTTCTTTCATATCTTCGTCAGCGAGTGTAGAACGCCGTCTCCATCCCTTCTCAACAACCACTCTCCTTTCATGTCCTTCGACTGTTATAACTTCAGTATGTTTTCGGTACAAATTGTAGATAACCTTTCACTCCTTATATTGTATCGCTGCTACCTTCAGAATTCCAAAAGCCGCCAGTACAAAACTGTATAGTATGCCTCCAAAACATGCTGCGGGCGGAGGGTTGGTTTTAGCGGTTCTGACTGCATGTTTTGCATCTACACTGAAGCGCCAAAGAAACTGGCACAGGAATGCCAGAGATATGTAAACAGACAGAATACGGTGCTGCGGTCTGCAACGACTATGTAAGACAAGTGTCTGGTGTAGTTGTTAGATCGGTTACTGCTGCTACAATGGCAGGTTATAAAGATTTAAGTGAGTTTCAACATGGTTTACAGTCGGCGCACGAACGGTGAGACATAACGTCTCCGACGTAGCGATGAAGTAAGGATTTTCCCGTACGACCATTTCACTACTGTACCGTGATATCAGGAATCCGGTGAAACATCAAATCTCCCAGATCGTTGCGGGCCAGAAAAAGACCCTGCAAGAACGAGACCAATGACGACTGACGACTGAAGAGCATCGTTCAACGTGACAAAACTGCAATCCTCCCTCAAATTGCTACATATTTCAATGCTGGGACATCAACAAAGTCAGCGTGCGAACCATTCAACGAAACATAATCGACATGGGCTTTCGGAGCCGAAGGCCCACTCGTGTACCCTTGATGACTGCACGACACGAAGCTGTACGCCTCGCCTGGACTCGTCAACACCGACACTGTTGATGACTGGAAATATGTTCCTGGTAGGACGAGTCTCATTTAAAATTGTATTGAGCAGATGCACGTGTACGGCTATGGAGACAACCTCATGAATCCATGGACCCTGTTCAAGCTGTTGGGGGCTCTGTAATGGTGTAGGGCGTGTGCAGTTGGAGTGATATGGGACTCCTGATAGGTCCAGCTACGACTCGGACGAGTGACACGTACGTAAGAATCCTGTCTGATCACCTGTATCCGTTCATGTCTACCGTGCATTCCGATGGACTTGGGCAATTAAAGCAGGACAATGCGACTTCCCACACATTCAGAATTTCTACAGAGTGGCTCAAAGATCACTCTTCTGAGCTTAAAGACTTGCTGACCACCAAACTCCGCAGGCATGAACGTTATTGATCATATCTGGGATGCCTTGCAACGTGCTGTTCAGAAGAGATATCCACCCCCTCGTACTCTTACGGATTTATGGACAACCTTAGGATTCCATGATGTCAGTTCTCTCTAGCACTACTTCAGACGTTAGTCGAGTCCTTCCTGCCTCCACCTTTTTTGAATGTACACTCGTGGTAACGCTCATAATTAAAAACCTACCTTCTCATTCTTGTTGTAGTTATCACGTACGAGTACAAACTGTGCGTTTTTTTGTATCTCTACTCTCGTAATTTTTATTTTCTAAATGTATATAACACGAATGCTGTAGTAAATGCTGTGTTAAGTATCTAGAAGGCCTCGGTAAGTGTGAGAGAGAGCCTCATGACCTTAATCAAGCCAGGTTAAATAAATCAGTAAGTTAAATAAAACAAATACATCTATAGCGTGGGAAGTGGTTAGGCAGTCAGCGCTGTGTTGTTCAACTAGGAGAAACACTACATTAATACTAAAAGTCGTGAAGGTGGGCTCAATTTTACAAGACCTGCTTCTTGGAAACAAGATCGTTCCTTTAATTTGTAAAAATACACCTTGTACCTGGGAAGACTTTACGAGGGCCAACCAGAAAGTAATGCCTATTTTTTTCCCTCCTCCATTCAGTTGGTAATGTAGTGATCAAGAATTTGGCACACTTTCGCAAACTTTCTTCTACAGCCCACTCCAGTAACAGTGCCCTACATCAACAGATGGCAGCACTGTATTATTTCAGAAACTGGTCGACACTGACGTATATATGAGCCCGTGGATGCAGTAGCACTGATATCGGTGGATTCCGCCGACGACCGACGTAGGTCGAAGACGGTCGATGTCATCAAATCTGTACGCGACTACGTGCGCGATCACACCATAACTGATCTCATCGGCCAAGCGTACAGATTTAGAACGATAGTAGCTGAAATTCAGATCATTTTGTTTTCCTCGTTTAAATCGAGCGACGTTCTCACATGCGAAATATGGTGTTTAAGAAACTGATAAGTTTAGTTCAAGAAGGAATGAATTCGCGGTATCCTGAGGATGAAAATGTCATAATCGGGATACAGTTCGGAACCTGTGGACTGACATTGCAGTTTTATTGGAAACCACAAGTAGGCAAAATGTTCATCGGAAATTTCAGGCGTAGATTATTACCTCAAAAAATAATTTATTCAGATGAAAAGTGTGGCGTATCCTTTGCCTACAGCTGCTGTAATGTATTTTTTGTCTGTTTGTGGTAGATTGGCGTTACTTGTCTACAAATTATTATTACTGCTTACTGCCGTTTTTATATCGGTAGGGTGGTGATTCTGTTGTAGGGAGTGGTTGGCAAAGTTGTTATACGGTATATATTTCCACTTTTCAGTGTTTTACAAGGAATCCCTCGAGTGCAAGGTCGCAAAATGCCGATGATGTTTACGGCATTCGACGCCCCACGTGTTGTCTACCATGCAGCCGAAATAGTGGCTACTAGTGGCAACAGGGGACGGGACTGGACGTATCAAATGGTCAGCATAGCATGAGGCTAGAGAGAGTAATTTAACTGTTTAGTCGACGAGTAACTTGCAACAGTGCTACGGTGGTAGTGGAGTATTTACAAAGCAGAGCCGTCACAACGATAAACAAAGCAAACATTGTATTATATCTAAACCATTTGCGAGCTTGACATTTTATCAGAAAGCAACTCAAGGAATTTTGCAGAGCGAGAAACAAGTGGCAGATGAAATATCAGATTTTCTGCAAAATGAGTCAGTGGAAATTCTGGTGTCGTATACACTCAATTGTGTGGACAATATACGTGAACACTACAATGATGATGATAAGTACCTAACAGGTGAAAGTGATACTGAAAGAGATGTCGAGCCATATAGTTGAGCATCGTTGTCGGACAGGGGGTCACAAATCCTGTCTCCAGTGACAAGTAGTAAAGGACAATCATTATCCAAAAAGCAGATACTAAACATAATTGCGTACATGGAAAGTCATCCTCTGCATAAGAAAGAAAAAAGAGAACAGATTTCAAATAAGTCCGCAGTAATATGACCGTGTAGTGCATAAGAAAAACTGCGGATATTCAAGGAAGGATAAGGCACACTTGTTACAAAAACTGGTGTTTACGCATTTCAGTAACTCTCGATATAATCTACAGCATGTGCATGATAGTGACTTAGTGCGTTGTGCACATAAAATTACGCGTTACATAGATTACAACGCATAACTTCAAATAGTGCTACAGAATTCGAAGACGTAAGATAACGAAACGTCAGACAAAGCGTAAACTTGACGATGTACAGGGAACTGCAGAATCGGCCCTAAAATGTGTAGATGAGAGAGGCACGCTTATCCCATCGTTCAGTAAGGAATTCGTTTTCAACTCCGAGCATGCGGAATTTGGTGAGGCAATGCATATCAAAGAAACCCTGGAAATCAGAGGTACCAAGAGAGTTGTATCAAGATCACCTAACTTCAGTGCCTTGCCGGCCGGGGTGGCCGAGCCGTTCTAGGCGCTACAGTCTGGAACCGCGCGACCGCTACAGTCGCAGGTTCGAATCTTGCCTCGGGCATGGATGTGTGTGATTTCCTTAGGTTAGTTAGGTATAAGTAGTTCTAAGTTCTAGGGGACTGATGACCTCAGAAGTTAAGTCCTATCGTGCTCAGAGCCATTTGAACCATTATTTTCAATGCCTTAACGCATTCGTATATCATTATGTCGACGGTTAATCTGGATGGTAAAATGGCTCGAAAGTTATTTATGGTGCTGCGAGAAGTTGCAGGTGCTCTGGCCGCTACAATTCTTTCTCCTTGTGTGATCTTGAAAGGGCAGTAGGAAATATTTACGTCCAGCAAGCAAGAGTGGGAAAATGGACGCAAGAGAATTACGGCTGTGGTATGAGTACTGCCAACAGCTGGTCAATATAACTTTGTTTTGATTGATTTCTGGTATGCGTATCAAAATCATACTCCTTTAGAGCAAACAATCCTTCCTGAAAAGTGTGTGACGTTGCAGTTCATACCACCAGGAACCACTGGATAAATTGAGCCTCTGGTTGTTTGTTTTTTTCCGTGCCTATAAAAACATCGCACTATACGCAGCTTCGCCTTACAGGACAGCCAGTTTCGCGATAAGCTCCAAGATAGACTCTTTAGCATTCGGTTACATGCCATCGCATTCGACCAGTTTTCATCGCCTCGTTACACCAATATGATTTTATACGCGTTCTTTAAGAGTAGATACCTATTGAATGTATGCACGTTTTGTAACTCCCAAGGAGTTCGCCTTCGATCTTGATGGTGCAAACCTTTGTGATCACTGTGACGCGCCATTTTTCATTCGGTATTCATGGTGCAAGCTAATAATTTCTTAAATGTCCACGATGCCCATTTTGGGAAGTGTAAAATATACATCCAATAGAGGGTTGATCTCTGCAGCTCCAGAAGACTCATTTTCCATCGCCCTCCTTATGCAAATGGTGACTTGTTAGCAGCTAGTATTTTTCCTGTCGTAACCGTTAACACACACTTCCAAATGAGCCTCATTAAAGACAAACTGCGACGACGTACTCAGAGTGTTTGTAATCTTGCTTTCGAAAGGTCACTGCGAATCACCTCGAGTGTGTAACAGAAGATTCTCTTGTCACCTCATACATTCGTAAAACTTGTCTGGCTATTCCGGGACTGAGGCTCAGTGTACTGTACTCGCCATGTTCTTTTCGAGACATGCATAGCTCACTCACATGCATTCGGCGTCTTTTTAATAGCAAAAGCCGCAATGCAGCACTCGTCTCCAGGCATAGAGGCGTCGTGATTCCAATCCCATCCTAGGAGCTTAAAATCTGACCTCCTTCATAAATAGAGTAGATAGTAACCGAACTTAACGTCACCATCTTTATTCCGCCAAAAACTAATGGAACAGATCGGATGCACTTTTGACCACGCTGTCGGCCGATGTTATCGAGGGACCTCCGGCTACGGCGACTAACGACCATCGTTGTCGATGTCACTGTAAACGCTGCCTAAGAGAATGGACTGCAACTGAATTCTTTACTGCGTGAAGTGAAGTCCCCAGTCGCATCCACAAAAGACTGAAGAAGGTGTATGGGGACAGGAATGTGGCAGGCCAGGACACATCATAATTGAGAGATCAATGCCTGAAGTACAGGGTGCGGCGCAAGAACTTCCTTACTTTTTTTAAAAAAATCATAAATCATAAAGTATTAGAGACATAAATTTAATTATTTTTTCTTTACGAAGAGTAACATCTAAAGTTTTGTTCCACTACATTTTGAAAACGATACCTCGAAGGTGGCCTCCGCTCTACTCAGTGCATTTGGAGAGTCGAAATCGGAAGTTTCGGTCCACTTTTTCCAACATGTCTCTGTCGATGTTGGCCATAGCAACACGAAAATTGTTCTGAAGCTCAGCCAGGGTCTGCGGACGGCTGTTGTACACCAAGGATTTCAGATATCCCCATAAGGAAAAGTCGCAAGGCGCTAAATCTAGCGAGCGTGCTGGCCACTGGAGATAGCCCTTCAAGGAGATGAGACGATCGGGAAATGTTTGTGCAACATGGTCATCGATCGTGCCGTGTGAGCTGCGGCGCCATCTTATTGGAAGCAGACATCACATACATCCATTTCTTCAAGTTCTGGAAGGAAAAAACTGTCCAATAATCCAAACATAACACTCAGAAGTGACTGTCACTACTTTACCGTTCTCTTCGAAAAACCATGGGCCAATAATGCTAACTTTAGGTAGTGGACACCAAACAATCACACGTTTTGTATGCAGGGGCTGCTCATGAAGTTCTCGGGGGTTCGTGCCACTCCAATACCGCACATTTTGTTTATTCACGCAGCCATACAAATGAAAATGAGCCTCGTCGCTGAAGAACTCTAAGGCGACATGAGGCACCTCATCGATCAAGGCTTCACATGTACACTCCTGGAAATGGAAAAAAGAACACATTGACACCGGTGTGTCAGACCCACCATACTTGCTCCGGACACTGCGAGAGGGCTGTACAAGCAATGATCTCACGCACGGCACAGCGGACACACCAGGAACCGCGGTGTTGGCCGTCGAATGGCGCTAGCTGCGCAGCATTTGTGCACCGCCGCCGTCAGTGTCAGCCAGTTTGCCGTGGCATACGGAGCTCCATCGCTGTCTTTAACACTGGTAGCATGCCGCGACAGCGTGGACGTGAACCGTATGTGCAGTTGACGGACTTTGAGCGAGGGCGTATAGTGGGCATGCGGGAGGCCGGGTGGACGTACCGCCGAATTGCTCAACACGTGGGGCGTGAGGTCTCCACAGTACATCGATGTTGTCGCCAGCAGTCGGCGGAAGGTGCACGTGCCCGTCGACCTGGGACCGGACCGCAGCGACGCACGGATGCACGCCAAGACCGTAGGATCCTACGCAGTGCCGCAGGGGACCGCACCGCCACTTCCCAGCAAATTAGGGACACTGTTGTTCCTGGGGTATCGGCGAGGACCATTCGCAACCGTCTCCATGAAGCTGGGCTACGGTCCCGCACACCGTTAGGCCGTCTTCCGCTCACGCCCCAACATCGTGCAGCCCGCCTCCAGTGGTGTCGCGACAGGCGTGAATGGAGGGACGAATGGAGACATGTCGTCTTCAGCGATGAGAGTCGCTTCTGCCTTGGTGCCAATGATGGTCGTATGCATGTTTGGCGCAGTGCAGGTGAGCGCCACAATCAGGACTGCATACGACCGAGGCACACAGGGCCAACACCCGGCATCATGGTGTGGGGAGCGATCTCCTACACTGGCCGTACACCACTGGTGATCGTCGAGGGGACACTGAATAGTGCACGGTACATCCAAACCGTCATCGAACCCATCGTTCTACCATTCCTAGACCGGCAAGGGAACTTGCTGTTCCAACAGGACAATGCACGTCCGCATGTATCCCGTGCCGCCCAACGTGCTCTAGAAGGTGTAAGTCAACTACCCTGGCCAGCAAGATCTCCGGATCTGTCCCCCATTGAGCATGTTTGGGACTGGATGAAGATTCGTCTCACGCGGTCTGCACGTCCAGCACGAACGCTGGTCCAACTGAGGCGCCAGGTGGAAATGGCATGGCAAGCCGTTCCACAGGACTACATCCAGCATCTCTACGATCGTCTCCATGGGAGAATAGCAGCCTGCATTGCTGCGAAAGGTGGATATACACTGTACTAGTGCCGACATTGTGCATGCTCTGTTGCCTGTGTCTATGTGCCTGTGGTTCTGTCAGTGTGATCATGTGATGTATCTGACCCCAGGAATGTGTCAATAAAGTTGCCCCTTCCTGGGACAATGAATTCACGGTGTTCTTATTTCAATTTCCAGGAGTGTATTTTTTCATGAAACAAAATCATGTGGATGAAGTGTGTGCACCACTGACAGCTTAGACGGATGAAATTTCAAATCTTCTTGAAGAATTCTTCTCACTGCGCGTTACGAAATTGCAAGAGCAGCTGCATGTTTGCGTGCAGATCGCTTGGAGGGGAATTCAGAATCGACATCCTCTCGACGTTTTCAGGCGTTCTGGTGGTTCCTGAAGGTCCTGGTTTCTTTTTCTGCACACTTCCAGTATCCATAAAGGTATCTATCCACATAACAGTTGATTTTCCAGCAGGAACACGACCTGCAGGCGCGATGTTGAACTGTTTCCCGAATACACGCTGAGCTCTGATGACCGAACATCCATTCAAAAAGTAGGCCGCAACGGAGATCGCGCGCTCCTCTCTTGCCCATCGCATGTTCGCTACTAAACAATTTTTTTAAAATTAAAGTCTCACACTTTTGATTGCACTAAAACCCACGCGACAATGTGTAACAGCCGCTTTGTGCCGTGCGTATCAAATAAGGAAGTTCCTGCGCCGCATCCTGTAGGAAACTGAGTTCTCTACATTTTGTTTTAGCTTCAAACACCAAACTTTATGTTCCTGCCAGTTTGCATACCTTGTTGAATTACGAAAATGCCATAGTTTATTGCTATTCCGATAATGTTTAAGCGAAAATATAAGGATTAAAATCGAATGTACTGAATACATAATTGTAATATGCGCTTCAAAAGTAATCCGCAACAATAATTTTTACCAAATTACAATGAAAGGAATACCCCCAGCTGCATACAGGCGTTGATATAAGTCAACATGGACAGTTGAAAACGTGTGGCCCGACCGAGACTCAAACCCGGTATCCGTGCGGATGCACAGTGCCCGAACTCTGACGGGAATCGGTAAAAAGCCGCTAGTAATGAGTATAATGGGCAGGGGCACTATCAATATAGTGCGGGACTATAAGTTGGGAATGTGGGTCTCACGGGAAGCGTCCCAGAGGTAAATCCCTGCGGTCGCACTATCCTCTGTGTCCTCAGTGCCTCAGGTGGATAGAGCGTCTGCCATGTAAGCGGGAGATTCCGGGTTTGAGTCTCGGTCGGGGCACACATTTTCAACTGTCTCCGTTGACATATCAACGCCTGTATGCAGCTAGGGGTATTCATTTCATTTTAATTTCATTCTAACGAGCTGCATGGTCACCGATGGTATCTGTTCTTTCGGACATGTTAAGTTTAAGTAGTTCTAAGTTCTAGGTGACTGATGACCTCAGATGTTAAGTGCCATAGTGCTAAGAACCATTTGAACCATCAAGTAGTTCATCAATTTGTGTAATTAATCTGTGTGTATTGATTGTTTTATTCATTAATTTGTAACAAAATTAATTTCATATAAAATTTTTAAATATCTTTACATTTTTAAATATAATGGTGTTTGTAATGATCCTCCACCAGAGCCCAAGCGAGTCCGTATGAGTTAGTATGGACGGATTTGGTAGAAACAGGTCAGTGTTAGCATGCAGTAAGAGATGTTTGTCAGAACTGATGTATTTGTGAAAAGTTGCAATACAGAGTGAAAGCTGATCTAAAATCAGTGTACATTTTCTAGTTAGAGTGCACTTCCGACATCCTTTGCGCATCAAAAACCAACTTCGCTTAACTGTTTCTAAGCAAAATACAAAATTCGAATCTTTGTAGTAGATTGTGACAATGTGCTACAGTGGACGTCAGCGCCGTTAGATGATGGGTTCGTCACTGTAGAGAACCTGAAGGGCAAACAGGTGGGTGATGCAGTGCAGAGTGGCCGGCTAGCGACTGCTTTGACGTCACACAACAACCAAGGTGTCGACCAAACCATCCGCTGTTGCACCATCAAACTTCCATTTGTTCGGCCCACTCAAAGAAGATCATCGGGATATCAATTTGAAGACGCGGAGACATTGAAAATTTTTTGCGGCAGTGGCTGGGGAAGCAGGATCATGATTTTTACTTCAGAGGTGTACTTCTACTTTTTTTCAAGGTGAAAAAAAGTCTATACAAAGATGATGATGACCGCCACTGTTGCAGCTGTTGTCCTATGTATACGGTATCGTCTTTCCTCGCTAAAAGAAAAAAAAAATATAGGTATTACTTTCTGGCTGACCATCGTGGTTCTGTTTCTTTCTGACACCACTTCAGAGGAGTGGCCCAGATTTTCTGTAGACCGCAATAACTGTTTGCCATTGATAAATCTATTATTATTATCGTTGTTGTTGTCGTTGATGTTGGTTGAGAAATACTGCATCTCATCTTAACGGGAAAAAGAAAATCGTAATTTCTTTGAAAGAGAAGACAACGTTTATTTCGTTTCTTTTTATTATTCCAAAAATTTTACATACAATTTCTGAACGTAACTTTGTTTCCACTGCTCGGGAAACAAATTATTTCGTGACATACATAATATTAATTTTCCCAGCCTCGTCTTGATGGACACGAAGAAGCAGTAGATGAGTGAATCTCGACTGAGTCATAATTATCCGAGGCAAGTTTTAAGTCGTTGAAAGGCGCTGAATGACCTATCAGAGGACGTTCAGTAATAAGTTGTCTTCCAATAGAGGATACATTACATGGTCATTCACATGTCGTCATGGTTCGCTGTGTTTCGAGCTCTGCGTGAAGACTGTGTAAGTTAAAGTCTGCTGGTGTGTACTGCAAGCAGCTCTTCCAAGCGTCATGTAAATGGAGGATTTGTGTGGGAGGACGTAATAAGTATCTCTTCAAGAAGGGGATGGTTGCCTTAGACCTCTTAGTTGAACCTAAAAAACAACCTCATTCAGCAAGAGATCAAGAGCTTAAAACACATCTTTCTTAAATCAACGTTCATGAGACAATTCTTCAGAAATAGACGAGTTTCAACCTCACTGGTATCTTTCAAGGCCGTGAGATATTTGAATTTTTCATGTTTATGGCCTTAGAACGATCGTGGCTTTCTGTAACTGCATATCAGACGCTTCCGTAACCCTAAAATCTGGAAGAGCTGTGTTTAGAACGTCTACAGAACGTTTCACTCCGGCTGCATTCAAATTTTAATTCTGTTGAAATCTGGTCAATTTTTCGCATAGTCCAAACACTTCAGTAGCAACAGTCATACAGAAACCGTATCAGACGTCTCGAGTCACTTCGCTTATCGCCGCCATGTCCGACCATCTTTCATCTCTTCCTGAGTTTTGTGCATTCAATAATTCGCTCACTGCTTCCTGGACCATATCATAATGTTCCGCGAAATGTTTCAAAGATTTTACCATTGCAGCTCATCGCGTCGCACACTCTGATATCAGCGGTTGAACTGCTGGATTTTCATTCGTCTTAGCCACACCATATAGTAGCACTTCAGCTTTTCGTGGAGTGCGTTATCAGATTCGAGAAGTCTTTCACAGTTACCAAAATATCGCATAATGGATCTCAGCTTTTTTAAACTACCTGTAGTACCCGATCCAAACAATGATTACTGCAGTGAATGTTAATAAGTCTGTGGTTCGTATTCAAGAAGGATTTCATCACAATTTTGTTCCGCACAGACATATTAATTGCACCCTCGAAAAAATAGGCGCATACAAACTCAGTTCATAGCGACAGCCTTAGAAGGATATTTTTATTCATAGTATGAAGGCTTTCACGACCGGATGACATATCTTCTGGTAAACCTTCCGGGATGTAAGGTCGTGGCCCAGCAAACTCTTCAGCTCCTAACGTTTCGTCCAGAGCTGCGCTGGACATCTTCAGAGGGGTGTTTCTCCTCCGGTGAGTCTTGCCGGTGAGTCGGCAAGACTCACCGGAGGAGAAACACCCCTCTGAAGATGTCCAGCGCAGCTCTGGACGAAACGTTAGGAGTTGAAGAGTTTGCTGGACCACGACCTTACATCCCGGAAGGTTTACCAGAAGATATTTTTATTGCCAGCATTTGTGCTCTGGCGTCAGGCGGACTGTAAAACCTAAAAAAGTTATTTTACTGCGACCGTATCAGGGCCGGCACAAGGTACACGGAGATTAAATGTTCCTGGCCACTCTCGTCCGTCGTTGAATTTGCCATAATCCTGAAAACTGAGGAATCTTTTATTTACTGCAAAATGCCTCATGCCAGCCATAATTCTCAGAATTGCTGGTACATTGTTCGTCTCATCAAAGTGTAATGTGGTTTCCACCGATTGTTTTAAGACCTCGAAATGCTTTTTCTGTTGGATTCAGAAACCTTAGTGAAATGATAATCAATTCTAGTAAAAGGTGTCCTATTACTTTTTCAACAGTTAGGAGTTGGGAAAGCCTCGCCACATCCTGATTCCACTGAGTGCAATGTCGTGTGAAATCGTTGAAGGATTCCTCATGTGGCGTCACTGACGTGTTGCTGTCCAGCTCGTGAACAGATGCACCTCTATTGCTGTTCTTTTTTTTTTTTGTCATCAGTCTACTGACTGGTTTGATGCGGCCCGCCACGAATTCCTTTCCTGTGCTAACCTCTTCATCTCAGCGTAGCACTTGCAACCTACGTCCTCAATTATTTGCTTGACGTATTCCAATCTCTGTCTTCCTCTACAGTTTTTGCCCTCTACAGCTCGCTCTAGTACCGTAGAAGTCATTCCCTCATGTCTTAGCAGATGTCCTATCATCCTGTCCCTTCTCCTTATCAGTGTTTTCCACATATTCCTTTCCTCTCCGATTCTGCGTAGAACCTCCTCATTCCTTACCTTATCAGTCCACCTAATTTTCAACATTCGTCTATAGCACCACATCTCAAATGCTTCGATTCTCTTCTGTTCCGGTTTTCCCACAGTCCATGTTTCACCACCATAAAATGCTGTACTCCAGACGTACATCCTCAGAAATTTCTTCCTCAAATTAAGGCCCGTATTTGATATTAGTAGACTTCTCTTGGCCAGAAATGCCTTTTTTGCCATAGCGAGTCTGCTTTTGATGTCCTCCTTGCTCCGACCGTCATTGGTTATTTTACTGCCTAGGTAGCAGAATTCCTTAACTTCATTGACTTCGTGACCATCAATCCTGATGTTAAGTTTCTCGCTGTTCTCATTTCTACTACTTCTCATTACCTTCGTCTTTCTCCGATTTACTCTCAAACCATACTGTGTACTCATTAGACTGTTCATTCCGTTCAGCAGATCATTTAATTCTTCTTCACTTTCACTCAGGATAGCAATGTCATCAGCGAATCGTATCATTGATATCCTTTCACCTTGTATTTTAACTCCACTCCTGAACCTTTCTTTTATTTCCATCATTGCTTCCTCGATGTACAGATTGAAGAGTAGGGGCGAAAGGCTACAGCCTTGTCTTACACCCTTCTTAATACGAGCACTTCGTTCTTGATCGTCCACTCTTATTATTCCCTCTTGGTTGTTGTACATATTGTATATGACCTGTCTCTCCCTATAGCTTACCCCTACTTTTTTCAGAATCTCGAACAGCTTGCACCATTTTATATTGTCGAACGCTTTTTCCAGGTCGACAAATCCTATGAAAGTGTCTTGATTTTTCTTTAGCCTTCCATTATTAGCCGTAACGTCAGAATTGCCTCTCTCGTCCCTTTACTTTTCCTAAAGCCAAACTGATCGTCACCTAGCGCATTCTCAATTTTCTTTTCCATTCTTCTGTATATTATTCTAGTAAGCAGCTTCGATGCATCAGCTGTTAAGCTGATTGTGCGATAATTCTCGCACTTGTCAGCTCTTGCCGTCTTCGGAATTGTGTGGATGATGCTTTTCCGAAAGTCAGATGGTGTATCGCCAGACTCATATATTCTACACACCAACGTGAATAGTCGTTTTGTTGCCACTTCCCCAAATGATTTTAGAAATTCTGATGGAATGTTATCTGTCCCTTCTGCCTTATTTGGCCGTAAGCCCTCCAAAGCTCTTTTAAATTCCGATTCTAATACTGGATCCCCTATCTCTACAAAATCGACTCCTGTTTCTTCTTCTATCACATCAGACAAATCTTCACCCTCATAGAGGCTTTCAATGTATTCTTTCCACCTATCTGCTCTCTCCTCTGCATTTAACAGTGGAATTCCCGTTGCACTCTTAATGTTACCACCGTTGCTTTTAATGTCACCAAAGGTTGTTTTGACTTTCCTGTATGCTGAGTCTGTCCTTCCGACAATCATATCTTTTTCGATGTCTTCACATTTTTCCTGCAGCCAATTCGTCTTAGCTTCCCTGCACTTCCTATTTTTTTCATTCCTCAGCGACTTGTATTTCTGTATTCCTGATTTTCCCGGAACATGTTTGTACTTCCTCCTTTCATCAATCAACTGAAATATTTCTTCTGTTACCCATGGTTTCTTCGCAGCTACCTTCTTTGTACCTATGTTTTCCTTCCCAACTTTTGTGATGGCCCTTTTTAGAGATGTCCATTCCTCTTCAACTGTACTGCCTACTGCGCTATTCCTTATTGCTGTATCTATAGCGTTAGAGAACTTCAAACGTATCTCGTCATTCCTTAGTACTTCCGTATCCCACTTCCTTGCGTATTGATTCTTCCTGACTAATGTTTTGAACTTCAGCCTACTCTTCATCACTACTATATTGTGATCTGAGTCTATATCTGCTCCTGGGTACACCTTACAATCCAGTATCTGATTTCGGAATCTGTCTGACCATGATGTAATCTAATTGAAATCTTCCCGTATCTCCCGGCCTTTCCCAAGTATACCTCCTCCTCTTGTGATTCTTGAACAGGGTATTCGCTATTACTAGCTGAAACTTGTTACAGAACTCAATTAGTCTTTCTCCTCTTTCATTCCTTGCCCCAAGTCCATATTCTCCTGTAACCTTTTCTTCTACTCTTTCCCCTACAACTGCATTCCAGTCGCCCATGACTATTAGATTTTCGTCCCCCTTTACATACTGCATTACCCTTTCAATATCCTCATACACTTTCTCTATCTGTTCATCTTCAGCTTGCGACGTCGGCGTGTATACCTGAACTATCGTTGTCGGTGTTGTCTGCTGTCGGTTCTGATTAGAACAACCCGGTCACTGAACTGTTCACAGTAACACACCCTCTGCCCTACCTTCCTATTCATAACGAATCTTACACCTGTTATGCCATTTTCTGCTGCTGTTGATATTACCCGATACTCATCTGACCAGAAATCCTTGTCTTCCTTCCACTTCACTTCACTGACCCCTACTATATCTAGATTGAGCCTTTGCATTTCCCTTTTCAGATTTTCTAGTTTCCCTACCACGTTCAAGCTTCTGACATTCCACGCCCCGACTCGTAGAACGTTATCCTTTCGTTGATTATTCAATCTTTTTCTCATGGTAACCTCCCCCTTGGCAGTCCCCTCCCGGAGATCCGAATGGGGGACTATTCCGGAATCTTTTGCCAATGGAGAGATCATCATGACACTTCTTCAAATACAGGCCACATGTCCTGTGGATACACGTTACGTGTCTTTAATGCAGTGATTTCCATTGCCTTCTGCATCCTCATGTCGTTCATCATTGCTGATTCTTCCGCCTTTAGGAGCAATTTGCCACCCCTAGGACAAGAGAGTGCCCTGAACCTCTATCTGCTCCTCCGCCCTCTTTGACAAGGCCGTTGGCAGAATGAGGTGGACTGCTTATGCCGGAAGTCTGCGGCCGCCAATGCTGATTATTTTTTC
This sequence comes from Schistocerca piceifrons, assembly GCF_021461385.2. Classification (NCBI taxonomy): domain Eukaryota; kingdom Metazoa; phylum Arthropoda; class Insecta; order Orthoptera; family Acrididae; genus Schistocerca; species Schistocerca piceifrons. The sequence goes on along the minus strand of NC_060139.1, from coordinate 435,738,023 downwards.
AAAATTTAGGGAGTGGCGGGGATCGAAACCGGGACCGACGACATTCTGATTATTACTCACAGTCGCAACCCCTAGACCTCTTCTTATATAACATCTCAACGGCTAAAGCCCTGTTATTCAGACCCATGTTGACAGCTGCAACTGTAATGCACATGGATGCTCGTGTTTTGAGCCCTACGTCGCCACACCAGTATCGGTACCCAATGGCAGGTCACCATTTTACGCAACTAACAACACAAATCCTGCAGTGCACAGTCTAAAAGTCGTTCCTATAAAGTTGGGTACACAAACAGTAAATAATTTTCCATTTACACTGGGCCAAGTAGCGACAGTTTAATTATAATCATCCCATTAAGAGCGTGAAATTATCTTGCAGAAGCGATTTGTAAAAGTAACTTTTGCAAGTTTTTGTTCTAATGCATACACCTCAGCAAGTAGTCACAGAAGTTTCTAGCTGGTGGACACACGCCTTTAGTGTGGAAATCTTCGCAAATCAAGCTCGTATCCTTCCTCGCCAAACAGAGGGAGAAAGCTGCAACATATAGGGTGATTCAGGAAGAATGTCATATAATTTGTGAGGTGATTCTACAAGTGGAAATAAACCAAAATCATCCTATGAACATGTGTTCGATTTTCGATCGTTACAGAACTTGAGCGTGTTTAAGACTACACACATCCATGAACGAATATAAAGAAAAGTGTGAATATTACTAACTGAAATGCTGTGTAGGCGATGTGGTGAACAGAATGATGGTAGGACAAACGACGATCCGTCCTGCAAGATGGTGTGGGGTTTCTCCAACAGATGGCAGCACTGTGACGTCGCACCGAGGCAACATCTGCAAGCTTAACCACTGTGCAACATGGACGGGATCAGTGAGTATCCGTGAGGCCAAGTGCTTGTCGTCCCTGGATGTTGTTTAATTGAGCAAGTCTGTTGTGTTCGTGAATAGCAACATGCCACATATGTTCACCCATGCAGAATATGCAGACATGTTTGCATACAGGTGCTGTTATGACAGTGCCCGTGCTGCAGCTGTGACAGAATACCAGAGACTTTATTCAAACAGACGAACGCCATGTGCTAGGGTATTACCCAGGGCTTTTCAATTCGATAGTAATCTGGAACACTGCCCACTGTACACGTATCAGAACGGGAGGTCGTCCAGTTTGTAGACGAAAGGGGAAACATTATTGTAATAGTACAATGGAGCCCCTCCACCCGTACATGGCGCATTAGCCATCAGCTAGTTATTCCACAAATGTGAGTACAGCGTATGTTACATTCCAAGTGGTTGTACTCATGCCGTGTGTAACCTGTGCAACATCCGCATCCAGGTGACTCAGTAAGCAGACAACAATTTATGAATGGTTGGCTGTAGACAGAGAATCATGCAATAAACTTTATTTACAGATGGGGCTACATTTATATGCACTGGTATCATGGACACTCGCATTTATCATACATGGGCGTTGCAGAACCCACACGACACTAGGGAAACAAGATTCCAAGTTAGGTTCCCGTGCTCGCCTGATGTGGTATGACTGATGGCCTGGTGATGGGGCCTGTGTTCCGCCCAACTGCGTGACAGCAGCACCATATGCACGTATCCTAACAGAAGACTGACTTGCACCTTTGGAAGACGTGACATCAGATCAACGACGGCAGATGTACCTGAAACATGATGGATCACCGTTTCACTGTACCAGACAAGTACATCAGTATCTGAATAAAACGTTTCCTCAACAGTGAATTGACTGTAGTGGACCCGTTATCTGGCCAGGTCACCCAGCCTAACCCCATTAGACTTCTGTTTATGGGACTGATTGAAGGGCGATGCTTACGCTACGAAGGTGAATAATCAAATGGCTCTGAGCACTATCGGACTTAACATCTGAGGTCATCAGTCCCCTAGAACTTAAACTACTTAAATCTAACTAACCTAAGGACATCACACACATCGATGCCCGAGGCAGGATTCGAACCTGCGACCGTAGCGGTCGCGCGGTTCCAGACTGTAGCGCCTAGAACCACTCGGCCACTCCGGCCGGCGAAGGTGAATACACATGAAGAACTTGCCGCTCCCATCACCAACGTTTGTGGCCAAATTAAAGACTGCCAAGATAATATTTGATGTGCAACATAAGAAATCCTCCAACGCGTTGGCAAGCGCATTGAGATGGGCGGGGGACTTTTTGAACGCCTCTTGTAGGGTGGTTCAGTCATCTGTCCCACCATTATTCTATCTACCAACGGCCTACACAGAATTTCAGTAAGTAATATTCACACTTGTCTTCATAATCATTCATGGATGTGTGTAGCCTTCAACCTGTCCTAGCTACGTAACGATCGAAAATCGGAAATGTTCACAGGATGTTTTTCGGTTTATCTTCACATGTAGAATCACATCACAAATTATGTGACGTTCCTCCTCAGTCTTCCTTTATAACGGAGACTGACCACTTAGCTACCCGTCTCAGAATCCCCGCCCCTCAGCCCCTCCATCGCGCTGCCGAGCTACTACCCCTAGTACGCTCTTTTTAAACATATGTTGGAGCTCTATTTTCATAAGTATAAGTTGGTTATAGGTCGACTAACCGAATAACAGCAGTATTCGAATACCTTTGAAAGTATATTTCATTTGAAAACCAGTATGTAAGGTACATGTGCTTTTTTAAATATAGAACTAGAATTAGGTCTCTCTTAGAGCTGAAAGTCAGTAATTACAACAACACTATCGTTTTACGTTCCAAGCTTATGACCGAAGAAACAGTTGCAGTAAATAAGATCTGCAAAATCTCATAATTGGGAAGAGCTTGCTTAAGTTGCAAGTAGCTTTCACTATTTCGACTCTATGTACTTTCCGTCGATCCCCTCTGCTGAACACTGAGAGACTTCATTTTTTATGCCCGTAAACCTACTCCATTCATGCCAAAAGTGACATAGTGCATCGTTCTGATGCCATCGTTCTCATCGTGAACCGCAACTGCACACAAACAAATAGATAGATAAACGAAACGGTGCACTCTGCAAGTCACAATCTCAACCAGGACAGACAGGTCTCACCACGCGGTGCTCTCGAATATATTTAGCTAGTGGTCGATTTTCCGGGTTCACTTGCGATAAACAATCTGTGCCTTGAAAGAAATAGAAAGAAGTCTGAAGGTCAAAAAGTGTTTATTGATCGCAAGGTAAAAGTCCGTATATTGTTGCATAACATCGTGTGTCTGTATGTGTCTATGACTTACATCAATTGTTCAAGTGTTTCATTAGTAAACTAAGTATTTTTGGACATTGGACTTCATACATGATACAGAACGTTATCACTGTCCCTGGTATGACACGTGGAAACATCAGCATTTGATGGAAATCTTGCACAGTATGTCAGAAAAATTATTGTCTTGTCTCTATCATTTAGCAGAAAGCAGCTGACTTCTGCATCAGGTAAATCACTTGACCAACTTTGCTTACAGCCGATCACCATAATTATCTGACAAATTGCACTGCAAACGGGACAAAAGGAAAACTGCCCCTTTACAAGCAGATGGTGAAGCCTGAAAATTAGGAAACGTGGTATAAATCGTAATAGCAAGGTGCGCCCGAATTGACGCGTGCTGTAAGAGTCAAAATAGTGGACTCGTATGCAGGGGGGGGGGGGGGGGGATCTGGAATCAAATACAAGTCTGTTTATACTAACCTAAGGTTTTCAGTGACATTAGCCGCATGTGGGCACTGAAATGGAAATGCCGTGTGGCTAGGGGCCTCCCGTCGGGTAGACCTTTTGCCTGGTCTTACGAGTTGACGGCACTTCGGCGACTTGTGTGTCGATGGGGATGACATGATGATGATAAGGACCACACAACACCCAGTCCCTGAGCGGAGGAAATCTCCGACCCAGCCGGGAATCGAATCCGGGCCGTTAGGTATGACAATCCATCGCATTGACCACTCAGCTACCAAGGGCGGACAGGCACTGAAATGAATCAATGGCAACGGGTGAAAGTATCTGCGGGGCCAGGACTCGAACCCGGGTCTCCCGCTCAATGCGAAATGTCGTCTTATCGCCTTTGCCATCCGAACATGCTTTCCATTCGATCCAAATTCCCAGTCTGTTCCACATTACTGTTCACCATCCCATGAACCCTTCACCTGACAATTTGGTTTCCCGCAAGAGATCGGGCTTGATGTACAACTGCAATGGATCTTTGGTCGTCGCCGCTTACTGATATATATGTCTGTGGTCTTTGTATTTTCGGACACCTTCGAAATAACAGACACCACATATATGGTTATACTAAATCAGGTTTTCCTTACACACCTCGCATAAAAGCCCAGATAATTGCTTCAGCCAATCTACACCTGACTACTCTCACCCTCACTATCACAAATCAGCCGAAACTACTTTAGGGCTGAATCCACAATGCTTCGATATCGACGGAATTGCCAACTCTTAATTTGCCTTACATCTATTTTCGCTCCTAAGTCAGATTGTTAAACATTACTAGCCACTCTACATATATTCTCACTCTCCCCCTCACTCCTTTTTCTTCCTCCTTCATTTCTCATTTCCCAAAACAGCAAACACGGACATTACAGCCAAACAAGAATTTTGCTAGTTCTTCGTTCTCCCTTACTGATTATTTTAAACTCCACCCGTCAGTGCAACTGGATGGTAGGACTGTAACCATTAAAATTTTGATTAGGGTACAAGTAGGGTGAACCCGAAATCCACCAACAAAATTTCGGAGATTGTTCAGGGATATTTACTGAACACACCATCACAACATTATGAAAGCTTGTTCATGCAATCATCAAAACATACAACATAAAACATGAGTATTGCATCAACAGATGCTAGAGGGCTGTTCAAAAATGGCTCTGAGCACTATGGGACTTAACTTCTAAGGTCATCAGTCCCCTAGAACATAGAACTACTTAAACCTATCTAACCTAAGGACATCACTCACACCCACGCCCGAGGCAGGATTCGAACCTGCGACCGTAGCGGTCGCGCGGTTCCAGACTGTAGCGCCTAGAACCGCTCGCCACTCCGGCCGGCCTACAAACATCGTTTTGAAGGCTACTTATAGCGCCGACACCAGTCGGAACTTCATGAAGCTATAGAGGCTGAAGTGGATATATTCCACAATGTTCCACAAAAAATTCCGCATTTCTTCAACCGAGATTGACCAGGAAAATAAAATGTGTTGCAATACTTTTTGAACGCTCCCCGTGGAACCAAACAGTACAAAACGCAAGTTGAGGCTGAGCAGTGAAGTGGGCGTCAATGTTGTCAACAGCAAGTACAATGACTGAATGGAACAAGTTTGTTTCCAAACAAGACACATAGCAGATCCATCTACTTTTGCACTTTTGTGCAGATATTTTAACCGCAGTACAGATACGAAGATAAACAGGGGTAAGAAATCATACAAAATACTATTACCCTGCAACGAGCCAACGTCGATATCAGGCCCTTTATGCCAAAATACTCAGAAAATATTTCCGAAAAACCTCCGAACTTTTGTGGTTGGAGTTCAGGTTCACCATTAAGTAAAATACGGAAAATTAATGTAGTCAGGAATTTCTTTTAGGAAACGTTGCTACGATTATGTTTCCCAATCAGTGTTTCTTTCGGTGATAGAAAGAGGAAAGTGGCAACACGTAACAGCCCGGGTTTTATTCACTGGTCTTGACGGAGGTACAGCTGATTCGTTGCATGAGAAGTGCTCATATTATCAAAGTAAATAGAGATTGTGGAGCTGGGAGAATAAGATAAGGGGCTGGCATGAGGTGTGTTGGCTTCATTTTCTGTCTGTCAGTAAACAGGCGCGACTCGAGGTTTCCATTATTGGGGAAGGCTGACGTATATATCGGTCGGAACTACGATGCCAGGGCTCTCTAAAAACATTACGGCCTGTTTCGTAATTAACCACTCAACAACACCCAAAGTGAACACGGTAAGATCTGTTGTTGTTGTGGTTTTCAGTCCTGAGACTGGTTTGATGCAGCTCTCCATGCTATTCTATCCTGTGCAAGCTTCTTCATCTCCCAGTACTTACTGCAACCTACATCTTTCTGAATCTGCTTAGCGTATTCATCTCTTTGTCTCCCTCTACGATTTTTACCCTCCACGCTGCCCTTCAATGCTACATTTGTGATCCCTTGATGCCTCAGAACATGTCCTACCAACTGGTCCCTTCTTCTTGTAAAGTTGTACCACAAACTCCTCTTCTCCACAGTTCTATTCAATACCTCCTCATTAGTTATGTGATCTACACATCTAATCTTCAGCATTCCCTTCTGTAGCACCACATTTCGAACGCTTCTATTCTTGTCATATTCTATGGATCTTGTAGTAGTTAACACTAGCTACTGTGGGAAAAGCTGCCCGCATTGAATGTATTATGTATGGAATATAATCGAAGCTGTGTTACAGAAGATATTATTATTTACATTGTTAGTTCGAAGTGACTGACATGTATGACTTGTGTATCTACTTGGCTGCAGTTTACGTTGAAGAGTTTTACCTAAGAAGAAAAGTTTTGAGTACGAGCTAAGTGACTTACTCCTTGGAATTTATATACACTCCTTGGAGTTCTTTAATTCTGAAAATATCAGTGTCATCAGGAACTTTTCTCTTGCTGAGCGAAGTCAGAGTCTGATAATTTACGGGTTTATTGATTAATAAATGGTGATTTCGCGTCCAGATCGGAGATTTTCTCCACTCGGGAACTGAGTGTTGTGTTGTCCTTACGTTCATATCGGCGAAATTGACATTGCACTATCGAGATTTATGTATGGGCACATCCCGACAGCCAATAAACTAAAAAAAGAAATAGCGATCTTTCTTGGGTGATTTAATTCAAGCCCCTTTTTATGTGGGATCTCCGTGAAGTGGGTTTTACATCGTGAAACTGATTGAAGATAAGCAGCGCCGTGGATAGCCCCAGTGTATGCGAGAGTTCCTTGATTTTTTTAAATCTCATTTTGTTCGTTTTAGTTCGTTGTATCTGCTAGGGGCGGACGTCGCAAGCACCCGTTTCCTTTCGTCGTTGATCCATTAATTCAGTTTTTTTATTACAGAGGGCAGCTAACCCTCTGACCGAACACGCTGAGTTACCGTGCTGGCATTGATAGGAGATCCGCCACAGTCTTTGCATTATATCCCGCCATTAGATTGAAGATGAATGTTTACAACCGCGTCGAAACTGCCTGTAAAAAGTAGTATATTTGAGTAAGAGATGTTAAAATTTATAGTTAAATATGTAATAAGTAAAATATTTCACGTTGTATTGACACATTTTGGCTTAAGGGTCATTGGTAAGACTATTACTTTTTAGCCTGTCTACAGACAAATTCCTGGTCGCGTAAGGGAACTGTCTTCCAATCAGTTTTCATCAGATATGCATCATCATTGCATTGTTTTGTGATACTCTTCACATGACAGGCGGCTATCTGTCTGATGTGTAACTTAGCCGCACGTCGGGCGCGATTGACAATGGACTGACGCGCAGTTCGATCTCAGTAATGTATTAAATTAGATTAGATTTACTTTCATTCCATTTGATCCGTAGTGAGGAGGTCCTCCAGGATGTGGAACATGTCAGAAAAATAACAATACATGACAAATATTTACAACTAAAACAAATAAGCTAATGTACCATTCCATAGGTCCCAAGTGGAATGATCGTCATTTTTTAATGAACATTATATGAAAGAGTCATTTTACAAATACAAATGCACTGAATTTAAAATAAAGTTTATTTATTTATTTATAAGGTAATAAACGTGTAATACAACTACCATAATACTTATTTACAATGAACACATTACTGCACTGAAATGGTGCAGAAGTTAGATTGTACTTACACACACACACACACACACACACACACACACACACACACACACACACACAATGGACACATTACTGCATTACTGCACTGAAATTGTGCAGAAGTTATATATTGAAAATGTGTGTTCCTGAATAATGCACAACTTTTTGTACAAAACTAAGTGACTTTAAATCCTTGTGAAGATTATTCTTATTTCTAGTATTGATTGGATGAACTGAGCTACTGGTTTGAAAAAGTGATATATTTTTAATGACAAATTTCATTAAGGAATAAATATATTGAGAAGCAGTAGTTAGTATCCCTAGTTCCCTAAACAGCCTTCTGCAGAATGTTCTTGAGTTTACATCACATATAATTCTTACTGCACGTTTTTGTGCCCGGAAAATTTTAGCTTGGCATGATGAATTACCCCAAAAAATAATACCATATGACATTGTTGTTGTTGTTGTCTTCAGTCCTGAGATTGGCTTGATGCAGCTCTCCATGCTACTCTGTCCTGTGCAAGCTGCTTCATCTCCCAGTACTTACTGCAACCTACATCCTTCTGAATCTGCTTAGTGCATTCATCTCTTGGTCACCCTCTACGATTTTTACCCTCCACGCTGCCCTCCGATACTAAATTTGTGATCCCTTGATGCCTCAGAACATGTCCTACCAACCAGTCCCTTCTTCTTGTCAATTTGTGCCACAAACCCCTCTTCTCCCCAATTCTATTCAATACCTCATCATTAGTTACGTGATCTACCCATCTAATCTTCAGCATTCTTCTGTAGCACCACATTTCGAAAGCTTCTGTTCTCTTCTTGTCCAAAATATGTATGGGCCATGTTTCACTTCCATACATGGCTACACTCCATACAAACACTCTCAGAAACGACTTCCTGACACTTAAATCTATACTCGATGTTAACAAATTTCTCTTCGTCAGAAACGCTTTCCTTGCCATTGCCAGTCTGCATTTTATATCCTCTCTACTTCGACCATCATCAGTTATTTTGCTCCCCAAATAGCAAAACTCCTTTACTACTTTAGGTGTCTCATTTCCTAATCTAATTCCCTCAGTATCACCCGACTTAATTCGATTACATTCCATTATCCTTGTTTTGCTTTTGTTGATGTTCATCTTATATCCTCCTTTCAAGACACTGTCCATTCCGTTCGTTCTTCCAAGTCCTTTGCTGTCTCTGACAGAATTACAATGTCATCGGCGAACCTCAATGTTTTTATTTATGACATTACGGAATGAAAATAAGACTAGCATGCCAGCTTTTTCATTTTTATATCCTCTATGTCTGACACAATTCGCATTGCAAATAGAGATTTGGTAAGACCCTTCAGCAGTTCTGTGGTGTGCTCCTCCCAGTTGAATTTATTATCAAGCTGTAATCCCAAGAATTTAACACTGTCCACTTCTTCTATCTGCTTGTCATCGTATGTTAGGCATATACTCGTGGGACACCCCTTACAAGTTCTGAACTGCATGCAGTGCGTTTTTTCAAAGTTTAGTGACAATGCATTGGCTAGGAACCAGTGATTAATGTCCACAAATATTTTATTAGCTGATCTTTCTAAGACAACACTTGATTTGCTATTTATTGCAATGTTTGTATCATCGGCAAACAAAACGAACTTGGCATCTGGTAATGTTACTGATGAAAGGTCATTGAAATACTCAAAAAAAAGTAAGGGCCCCAAAATGAAACCTTGTGGGACCCCACATGTAATTAGCTCCCAGAAAGACAAACTGTGACTTTGACAGTATGTTATTTGAGATAAGATGGATATAAAGCCGATTGTACATTACTTTTTCTAAAATATTTGAGAATACTGGCAAATCTACTCAGAATGTTTCATATAGCTTGTACATCGTGACGCAATGAATTAAACGTCGTCTTGGGCGTCGCTGCTGGTAGTGTTAGCAGAAGAAATATACAATGTTGAACTTTCGGTGTTAGATGTGGCGTCAATAAACAAATTTCGAGATGTACGGTTCAATCAAATGGTGTCGTCAGAACGGAGAGAGCTATCGATAATCTAAGCGAGTAAGGCAAAGAATTTCATTCATCCAGTATCGAAGCACATTTGTCCAAAGTGCCAATTATGAAACATTTGCAGTCGCTCGGAAGCGAGATCAGTCATCAGACTGTCAAACGCCTATAAGGCACATTTGCAATAAGACTTACCGTAATTTTTTATGCAATCACTATACCACCAGTTGTCTATACATGCAAACACTATCTGCATCGACAATGTTTCTATATGAGTATGTGTCAGGTAGTTAAGGCACTGACTTGTATTTGGGTTAACCGAGGTAGAAATCAACATCCCCTCATACGGTTTCGATTCTCCTGTGGTCTCGCAAAACTGATTAAGGCAAATGCCCCACCTGTTTCGGCCTCATCGTCGATGGGACGCTAAATCATCGTCTTCTTTCTCTGTCCCTATCATCATTTGCCTGTAACCCCATCCTCACTAGAGGAAACGTTCATCTCGAATTGTGGATTGTGACTTCTGGTGTGGTAGTGTGCTTCTACTTCGGTAGATCTCGTGATATCTGCACAGGCGTAATGTGTACAGAAAAACTAATTAAGAAGGCCCCGAACGTTGATTTAGACGTGTGAGGGCACAGTAAAGAATAACATTCACTTGGAGGGATGCCAAGCCAACAAGGGGACCTACGAACTTCCCTCATCGGCTTAATTCATATTGACAGGCTGTTTAGGAGACGACTAGTACTTTAACGTATCTAAATAGCAAGGTGCAACTCTCAACCGTTTTCGAGAAAATCGAGTTTGAACATTTTACGCGTACTTGCATACTTCGTATGGTCAGTAACAACGAAGTATTCCGCAGTCCGAGTAAGCGCTGAGTTTCATGTGCGCGAGATCTATAGATTAAACCTCGCTTCCAATACTTTATTTCATTCCCATGTATTTCTAAGAAGAAATATGCGTGTTGCGCCGCGAAACTGTGTGATGACCGAGGACCGCTTACAAATGTAACCCAGTTTTGTTTTGCAATAGACAATTTGAAAACCCCATGTGCATGCAAAGATTCGGCGTTCATTACAAGTCGCAATAATTACTGTTTCCCATGTGTCTATGATCAATAGCATCCTGATAAGAGCGGTTGAAAAGTGTTTTGACGCCGTAGGCGAGGATTGAAAATTAAGGCGCCCTCTTTTTTATTGTCATGGTCCACCCGATATCCCCCACTTCCCCCCCCAAAAAAGAAAAAAAATCCGCCACCACCAATGGATTAACAGTGCATGTCTCCTATTACATGTTTGTACATTAAACTCAGGTGACCACACGTCCTCATTTTCTGGGACAGTCCTCAGTTTTCGTGCTATGTCTTCAATTCCTTTCAACCTGTTGGAGGACAACAAATGTACTAGGTTTCTTATTTTTTGTCCTCAGTTTTTGAAATTTACGAAAATAACTAAAATAGGACGAATGTGCTGAATATCTTAAACTAGAACTCAACTGAATATACCAGTTCAACCAAATTTGGCACCAATTACTTATTTTATTTAATTGCAAGAAAATGAACTACGAAAGATGTGGAAATATTTTCTGGTGCGAATGAATTTTTCTTTGAATTTGGATATTATGCTATCCTCATCGGAGACACGCCGATGCATCAAAAAAGTTCATCTGGATAAACGTGGTGTTATTCCGCTTCTGTTTTTATAGACATACTTTTAGAATGAGCAAGAAAGCTCATCTTTTGCAGCATCCACTTCATCAATGTAACTAAAGATTTATTAAGTGACTGTTCTGTATGCTTTTGAAAACAGTTCGGGATTGTACGTTTTCCTCCATTCCATTTATTCTCCAAGTTGCTCAACTTTTTCAGTGTTTGATTTGAAATAAATTTTGTCCCTCCTTTGCCTCCCTAGGCGGCTACCTAGCCTTCCTTAAGGGTAGAGGCGGCCTTATTCCTGATTAGTGCAGTGCTCAATAAGTCACATATTATACTTGCAACACATGTAGACGTAATGGCAGCTAACTCTAAATATAGGTAAATGTAAATTAATGCAGATGAATAGGAAAAGGAATCCTGTAATGTTTGAATACTCCATTAGTAGTGTAGCGCTTGACAGAGTCACGTAGATTAAATATTTGGGCGTAAGATGGCAGAGCGATATGAAGTGGGACAAGCATGTAATGGCAGTTGTGGGGAAGTCGGATAGTCGTCTTCGGTTCATTGGTTGAACTTTGGGAAGATGTGGCCCATCTGTAAAGGAGACCGCTTATAAAACACTAATACGACCAATTCTTGAGTACTGCTCGAGCCTTTGGCATCCCTATCAGGTCGGATTGAGGGAGGACATAGAAGCAATTCAGAGGCGGGCTGCTAGATTTGTTACTGGTAGGTTTGATCATCAAGCAAGTGTTACGGAAATGCTTCAGGAACTTGGGTGGGAGTCTCTAGAGGAAAGGAGGCGTTCTTTTCGTGAATCGCTACTGAGGAAATTTAGAGAACCAGCTGCCGCCAACTTATATTTCGCGGAAAGACCACAAACATAAGATTGGAGAGATTAGGGCTCTTATAGAGGCATATAGGCAGTCATTTTTCCCTCGTTTTGTTTGGGAGTGGAACAGGGAGATAAGATGCTAGTTGTGGTGCGAGGTACACTCCGCCACGCACAGTATGGTGGATTGCGGAGTAGATATGTAGATAAAATAATATAAATGAAACGACTGTACTGATTGTTGTGTAGCCATTCTTTTCCAATTTCATTGCGAATTTTTTTTCTTTTTTCTCTCAGGATAAACATTATGAAAATAATAAATGAATCATTCGGTAATGACAGTTTGCACAGGCATTATAATTATTTGACAACAAGAAAAAAAAAAGAAATGCAGGCAGTGAACTGAAGCTAACCACTTAACACGGTCGGCTGCGGATTTTTCGAGTACTAGCGACCATACAAAATACATACGAGGGTCAGTCAAAAAGTAATGCCTCCTATTTTTTTTTTCTACGTTTAATTGTCAGGAAATTTAAATGCAATTACATAGGTTGAAAACCACAACATTGAGGATCATTTTGTCATTTTTCAATGTAATCTCCGCCCATCTCTACAGTTTTGGTCCATCTTTGAACAAGGGCATGTATCCCAGCACGGTAAAAATCACAGCTCTACTTCCTAAGCCATTGACGCACGGATGTTTTGACGGCCTCCTCATCTTCAAAATGAATCCCACGATGAGCTTCTTTTAGTGGCCCGAACAGATGGAAGTCTGATGGTGCCAGGTCAGGGCTGTATGGGGGATGAGGCAAAACTTCCCATCCAATTTTGACAATCTCGTCAGAGGTGTGACGACTGGTGTGTGGTCTTGCATTGTCATGCAAAAGAAGAACATCTGCCATTGATTTTGTTGGGCGAACTCGCTGAAGACGTGCTTTAAGTTTGTTGAGGGTTGTGACGTATTGAACAGAATTTATTGTGCATCCCTGCTCCAAAAAATCAACCAGAATCACACCCTCTGTATCCCAGAAAACTGTTGCCATAACTTTCCCTGCCGATCGCACAGTTTTGAATTTTTTCTTCCTCGGCGAGCTTGTGTGACGCCACTCCATTGACTGCCTCTTTGATTCGGGTTCAAAAAAATGCACCCATGTTTCGTTCCCGGTCACAATTTTTTTCAGAAACTCATCTCCCTCCAAACGGAAGCGCTGCAAGTGTTGGGAGGCTATTGTTTTCCTTGCCTCTTTATTCTGATCGGTTAACATTCTTGGAACCCACCGTGCACAAACTTTTGAGTACCCCAATTGTTTAATAATCGTGATCACACTGCCTTTACTAAGAGAAATAATGCGACACACTTCATCTGCAGTCACCCGACGGTCACCACGAATGATGTCATCAACTTGCTGAATGTTTTGTGGAGTCACTGCACTCACCGGCCTGCCGCTCCGCTTTTCGTCAGTCAACGGTGTTTGCCCTTCAGCTTCCTTACAACGACGAACCCATCGTCTAACAGTGCTGACATCCACTGTCACAACACCATACACCTTCTTCAGTCTTTCATGAATGCGTATGGGCGTTTCACCTTCTGCATTCAAGAATTCAATCACACAACGCTGTCTCAAACGAACATCGATGTCGGCCATCTTACAAACTTCTGCTGTGCTGCCACCTGTTGACACAGAAAGTTCGTACTGCAGTGGATTGCAGAAGAAGGTTTGAGGAATGGCGCCAAATTCAAATTTTTCACTTAACTTAATTTCTTTAAGTAGAAAAAAAATGGGAGGCATTACTTTTTGACCGACCCTCGTAAATACGCGTTCCAAACCGATGTTCTGGGAAACAGTTGAGAATGGCATCTTACTGTTTGCATATGCTCAAGTCGTAGTCGCGCCCTGCACCTCCTGTCAATGTGAGTCAAATCGGTGAGGGGAAGTTCGTGCCGGCGCCTTATAAGCTGGGAAGCCAGCCGTAGTTTACCGCAGTGTGGCGTTAAGCGGGAACTGACCTGGAACCTGAGCCTCCCGACGGGAGGCTTCGCGTAGGGGATGCGCAGGAAGCTGCGGAACACCCTGCCGGCCGGCGTCAGCTGCGTCTTGCCGCGCAGAGAGCCCTGCGGAATGCGCAGCGTCACCGGCGCGCCGGCCTTCGCGCTGGCATGCCGAACGCCCGACGTGCAGCGCCAAGCACTTCGGCCGAGCGTCTTGCTTCCCACCCACATGGTCAACGCTGCTTAATTGTGCACTCTTAAGCGTTATCGGTACCGCAGGCACACAAACCTACTGCCGTTGCTGCTCTCACGCCAGATATATATCGAGTGGCCGTAGGATAAGTAAAGATTTCATCACAGATGACGCCATTGGCAGGCGATTGTAAGGTGCTACACCTAGCGGCCCTTCTTAGAACTAGCCGCTGCCGCGCTCACAGCTGCACGTCTCACAGCTACCACGACGATGATTGTCGGCGTCCCATGCCTTTGCACACACCTTTCGCGCTAATGATTTTAAAAGACCTAATGCAATGGCTTAAGGGCAAATCTGCAGTCGCAGGAATTCACACTGTTGGATTTATGTAATTGCTTATTACCTAAGGTGACCATATTTTCTAGACTCAAATTCGGGAATTAACATATTTCCTAGGCCCAAATCCGGGACACTTTAAAAATTTTGCAAAATAGGCTATATTTATTTATTATATGAGAAGCAGGTTTCAATTAAATGTAATAAATACTAAATATCAATTACATTTGTTACAATGAAATGAAAATCCTTAGCTGCTTACAGGCGTTGACATACGTCAACGGGGACAGATGAAAATGCGTGCCCCGATCGAGACTCGAACCCGGGATCTCCTGCTTACATGGCAGACGCTCTCTCCATCCTTTTTTTTTCCATCTGCTCGGTGCGGACGTCGCAAGATACCCGTTTCAGTTTGCCGTTGATCCATTAACTCGGTTTCTTTTATTAGAGAGGGCAGCTCACACTTTGACCGAACACGCTGAGTTACCGTGCCGACGCTCCAGCTGAGGCACTGAGGACACAGAGGATAGCGCGACTGCAGGCATTTATCTCTGGCACGCCTCTCGCGAAACCCACGTTCTCAACGTATTACGCCGCACTACATTCGTAGTGCCCCCGCCCATTATACTCATTACTCGCGGCGCATTGCCGATTCCCGGTAAGAGTTCGGGCACTGTTAGTGCATTCGCACAGAAGAAGAAGATGGTCAAGTGGCCGGTGAGCCTTATATATATATATATATATATATATATATATATATATATATATATAATCTTTCGGATATGTCCGAAAGAACTGATATCATCTTAGTATATATATATATATATATATATATATATATATAATTAAATTTGTTACAAAGAAAAGCACATTTACATTTTATTAATACCTTCTAAGATGAATGAGTGTGATCAGGGCAACTGTATTTATAAGTGCTGTGAATTTTCTTTGTCAAGTCTGTATTTTTCAACAACATATGAAAAAACTCGACACAAGTTTCATCATAATTTATCCAACTGTGTTTTGTCACTTGTCCATATATTGTTCATGTGGGAAAATACCCTTTCAGTAGCAGCATTAGTGCCAGGACGGTAGAAAAGGAACTCCAGTAGTTTGAGTACATTTGAGAATGGCACATGATTCTGGCTGAAATGAGAAATCATCTCAACCCATCTTTGACCTGGAACAGTGTTGTTAGCAGTCCATTCAATGATTTTCTCAGTGATTACAAACTGTTCGACACTGACATACTCATCATACATTACATTTCCTGCAAACTGAACATATGGCACGGTTTCGCTAACTAGAGAAGAAGTTCTTTCAATGTCATCCCATACAGGTATTTAATTCAAGGTAACCCAATTGAAGCAGTCCAAGTTCTGGAAACTTTTTTATACTATAACACGACGTAACAATAAATTAAATCTGATATAATATGGCGCACACAGATGACAAATGGTAGTATTCTAGAGTCCAGCATACACTGCGTTGGCGACGCTAAAGTCAACGAGAGCATATATTACTGTTCGTCTGTTCGAGTTACTTTGTATTTCGTCTGCATGTTTGCCTTAAAACCTCCTCTGCCTCTTCCGTGGCTATCAGAAAATATGCAGATTTCTTCCTTCTTCTGTTCGAGTTATGGATAGAACCGTTTCGACTGCGCGAATGCGTTCGAGTGCGACTTTTTCCCAGTTGCCGTGGCCTCTGACTGCCCATTAGCTGTTCGAGTTGCGGCCAACACGTGTTTGCGCAGTAGAAACAGTTTCATAACGGTTTCGACAATTTGTAGTATTCTCTTGTCAAACAATTTCCCACCATAACTAAAACTAATAATAAAATATACCGATACAGGTAAAATGAATGTCTAATTCGGGACAAATTGGGTCATGATTGTTAATTTCGGGACAAAC
Source organism: Schistocerca piceifrons (assembly GCF_021461385.2). Classification (NCBI taxonomy): domain Eukaryota; kingdom Metazoa; phylum Arthropoda; class Insecta; order Orthoptera; family Acrididae; genus Schistocerca; species Schistocerca piceifrons. The sequence goes on along the minus strand of NC_060139.1, from coordinate 435,721,257 downwards.
AGGTGTCCCGAATCACCTTTGAAAAAATTCGGGACAGACACACAAAAATCGGGACTGTCCCGAAAAAAACGGGACGGCTGGTCACCTTATTATTACCTATCAAAGGAAAGAGGTAACGACAGGATGACATGCTCTTCCACTTTACTTCCTTCTGCTTATTGCCCTACATAAATAGCACTACTGTTGTACAAAATACCTCAGGTGAAACACACACACACACACACACACACACACACACACACACACACACACACGCACTCACGCACGCACAGAGAGAAAGAGAGGGGGGGGGGGAGGGAGAGAGAGAGAGAGAGAGAGAGAGAGAGAGAGAGAGCAGTAAAACGTTTTCGTCTTGTCGGGTGTTGACAAAATGGCAGTTTCGTCTAGATCCTCAAGTCGCCAGTCCTGCACGTCAGGCCTTGAACGATGCGCTCCCCTTATGCGATGTGTTGCGTCGGATGGAATAATTCCAGTTAGTTTCATGTAACTATCCATGCGATGTTTCTCGATGACCCAATCTTCTTTACTGAGATCAAGTGTAAAGGTCAAAACTGATTCCTCTTTAGCTCTAACCAAAGTCATACCAGCAGCAACGTGTTTCTCGAGCTTACAACATCAGAGCAGCGTCGATAGCGCTCTACGGCATCATACATCATGCAGTACACACTGATCGTGATGATAAACACATACAGAGCCTACTCATGGCGTTCCGTTGATCGTCAACACTGTCTCATAACGTGCAGGTGGTGTTAAAAGTGGTTAACGGGGTATTGATTAAAACTTGAACTGTAAATAGCATGTTACCGAGCTTCTCAAACTATAAAGTTCAGCCGCTTTCGCTCTTCATATATTTGCTCATCTTGGAAAGAACCGTATCAGCCTTTTACATATGTTGCACGTTTACACTCAATAATGATTTACGGAATAATTTTCTGGGGTAACTCGTCACGTAGAAAGATAGTACTGATTGCACAAAAGCGAGCATTAAGAATAACAAGTGATTTTCACCCACGAACTTCATGTTGGTATCTCTTCAAGGAGCTAGGCATTTTAGCTGCGCCGGTACAGTACACACATTCGCTAATGAAATTCGACATAAATAATCAATCATAATTTGAGAACAACGATGTCCATATCTACAATAGTAGAGGGAAAAATTACCTTTATTACCCATTGTTAAAACTGTCAGTGGCTCAGAATGACGTTCAGTATGCAGCAACATTTTTTTTTATAATTTGCCGAAAACATAAAATGTCTGTCAGGCAGTGAAACAAATTTTAGATCTAATTTAATTCCGTTTCTCCTAGACAACTCGTTCTGTTCTATTGACAATTTCTAATTAGAAACTGGTAGCCTGTGAAAGAAGAAAAGGTTGTATATGCATGAGTAGAGCTAAAATTAATAACGTATTAGTTAATGTTATCATCAATCATGTATACATATTCTGTAAATGACTCGTTCCACATCATTTGGGTAAAAGAATCGTTCAGATGGTCTGTGGAACATGTAACTATCACACAAGAGGTCTGTGTAATTAAGCTACTGAAAGTAGTCGGAAGTGAAGTGGCCGCTGGCAGCCACAGTCGTGATCTCATAGAGGGTGATTCGGTATGCAGTGTAACGAGGAAGTGTGGCTTTAGCAGCTCGAACTCGATCAGCAACAATTTTGCATCCAGTTTCGGTAAGACGTTGCTTAAATTTTATTTTGAGAAGTTTCCTTCTGATTCTAGTGCTGTTGAAACATGTATTCGTGTGGTGTCACCGCCAGACACCACACTTGCTAGGTGGTAGCCTTTAAATCGGCCGCGGTCCGTTAGTATACGTCGGATCCGCGTGTCGCCACTATCAGTGATTGCAGACCGAGCGCCGCCACACGGCAGGTCTAGTCTAGAGAGACTCCCTAACACTCGCCCCAGTTGTACAGCCGACTAAGCTAGCGATGGTTCACTGTCTACATGCGCTCTCATTTGCAGAGACGACAGTTTAGCATAGCTTTCAGCTACCTCATTTGCTACGACCTAGCAAGGCGCCATATTCAGTTACTATAATTACTATCTTCAAGAATATATTCAGAACAGATAATATTGTGAATCATGTACCGTCAAGAGCGACATTCATCATTAATGGATTAAAGTTAAGTATCAAACGGGACCGATGACCGTAGCAGTCTGGTCCCTTTAATCCCCCAAACCAACCAACTAAGTATCAAACTAATTACGTCCGCTTTCTGAATTCTCATTCCTTGTCATGTTCCAGACCTCACGTCAGTATAGTTCTTCCCTCCTCACGCCAGCCTGCGTGAGCTAAAACGCGTGCATTTCGGCCTTCACTCTTAACGCGGTGTTGGCTCTTCTGCTAACACAAAAATTCGTTTCACTTGAGTTGAAACCAAATTTCTGTAATTACTTACTGTGGTGTCACCGCCAGACACCACACTTGCTAGGTGGTAGCCTTTAAATCGGCCGCGGTGCGTTGGTATACGTCGTACCCGAGTGTCGCCACTATCAGTGATTGTAGACCGAGCGCCGCCACACGGCAGGTCTAGAGAGACTTCTTAGCACTCGCCCCAGTTGTACAACCGACTTTGCTAGCGATGGTTCACTGACAAAATACGCTCTCATTTGCCGAGACGATGGTCTAGCATAGCCTTCAGCTACGTCATTTGCTACGACCTAGCAAGGCGCCATATTCAGTTACTATTGATATTGTGAATCATGTACCGTCAAAACCGACGTTCATCATTAATGGATTAAAATTAAGTATTCCACCAGCTAAGTCCGTTTTTCTAAATTCTAATTTCCTTGTCATGTTCCAGACCTCACGCCAGCCTGCGTGAGCTAAAACGCGTGCATTTCGGCCTCCTTTAGTAAAACGGTGTTGTCTCTCTTGCCAACCACAACACTTACAATGTTCGTTATGTTTCACATTTGTTTAGTAGCTTCGTGTCCCAAACAACCGACATTCATCTTACAGCATTCGAAAGATATACAAAAGACGTAATTGCGAATTATGCAAACAAAACCATTACTGAGTAAATTACCACAGTAGTTCTTTCTCTGTAATGTTACGAAGTTCTTTGTCAGTATCTCAGATAATGTAGATCGGACAGTATGACATCCACAGTATAGAGCAGAGCTCGTGAATCGCGTATGTGGCGGTTCATCTCACAATATCCATGTAAAGGAGGACAAGAAATGGTGACAAAACACACCCATCGTGTTCCTCTACAAGAATATCGAAAAACTTGTTCGCAAAGCATTTACGTGAACTGCTTATCACTGGTCTTCATAGCGTTGCAGAACATACATTACCAATAGTTACGTTTATGAACTAAGGATGCCCGTATATTCTTTCTGTTCACAACACGTACAGAGAACAAAATACAAACTCATGCAGGGCAAATATGATATTTCATTAATTAAGATGGGAGACGTCATAGAGATAATTTTACAAGAATTTTAAGATTTGGTTAAAAGTTTGTACAGGTCAAGACAGGAATCGTAAAATCGTAAGTTTATAACGAAAATGATGATATTCCAGAACTAATTCGGGATTGATCTATATACAGTGTTAATTTTAACTGAAGACATTGAAAGATTTCGAGAACCATACGACAGATCAAAAGAAGTTACAATTCCAGTTTGTTTGTCTCGAAGAGTGACATAAAACGATGCCACACTCGACCCGCCTCCCCACCCTGTGCTTGAGTGGCGGAGAGCAACTTCGAAATCTTCAGTGGGAACCCCGTATTGCAGATTACGCTTCTGTGGCGCATTTTATATACTTTTTGTCCAAAGTATTTTCTACATTTCGCCACAGATGGCGCTGTAATCGGAGGAATAGAAATGAAAAACTATCGTTAGTTACGTCATGTTACTCAATGGTCCTTGAATATCCAGTTACACGTGCGACCTCACCTTCCAGAAGTAGAAAAAACTTCGGCTATAAACATCACTGTACTTGCGCAGTGTTTATTGTCTGCACACTTACTTCTCAATTGGAAAACAAATGTGCAAGTGGACGGGGAATATTGCAATCACAGAAGAAAAAATTGAAATGATCCTGATTAACGAAGAATGTAGGGGAAGTGTTGAGGCTGCTGTTGCCTAGTATGCCGAGAGTTTTCCAGAGAAAGCTCGCTATCGTTCGTTCTTTTACAAGGCTGTGAACACCTTAATGTCTGAGGGCAGCTTACAGACAGACCGGCAAAAGGAAACAAAGCAAACGAGTCACAGGAGAAGCTAATGAAATAGCTGTACTAGCGGCATGGTGTGGCCGAGCGATTCTAGGCGCTTCAGTCTGGAACCGCGCGACCGCTACGGTGGCAGGTTCGAATCCTGCCTCGGGCAAGGATCTGTGTGATGTCCTTAGGTTAGTTAGGTTTAAGTAGTTCTAAGTTCTAGGGGACTGATGACCTCAGAGCCATTTGAACCATTTGTTGTACTAGCGGCAGTACACCACACCCTATGAATAAGCGCCGGGCATTTACGTCGCGATTCCGGTATGTCTGTAGGTCGTATTGTCACAATACTGCATTGTCATAAGTATCATCCGTACCACGTGTCAGTACATCAAGAACTTCATGGCGCCAATTACCATAACTGAGAAGTGTTTTGTGAATGGGCACGTCAGCAAAAAGAAACGAAAACTAGATTATCATTAACCGCCATATGAAGCGTTAATAGAGTGTAGTCAATCCTCACTGAATACGGCAAGTTGACAAGCAAGCTCCCTGACGATTAATATGTGGTGTGGCTTCACGGGGAACAAACTCATTGGTCCGTATTTTATCGACGGCACGTTGAATGGACACAAATATAGAACGCTTTTGGAACGGGAATTGCTGTTACTACTGCGGATGTTACCATGGGCGTTCGACAACGTATGTGGTCTCAGCATGACGGTTGCCCAGTGCATTCCACAATTGAAGCGCGGGCGATGTTAGACCGTGTTTACACTGGTCGGTTGTTCGACAGAGGTGGCCCTATTAATTGACCCGGTAGGCCGCCAGATTTTTTTGTGTGGTGATATCTAAAAGATAGGGTGTACCAACAAGGCCATAAAGACATGGTCGACCGCATCAGAAACGCCTGTGTTGACATCCCCGCAGATATGCTTCTGTTCTGTGTACGGTCATTTGAAAAGCGGATCACTATGTGTATTGAAGGTGATGCCACTACGTTTCAATGCTTACTCTAATTGGAAAAGTAGAGTAGTTTTCGCCTGGCGCCACGGCCATGGTGCCGCGTCGAGGAGTCCCCTGTTCGGTATGCCAGAGGAATACAAGTTGCGAATGGGATTTCCAATTAGAAGTTACGAAATACTGGCCTGTCGTACCCTCGCAGCATGGCATTGAGGTCCCAAGTGCCGTTGGATAGTCAAGCGACATTGAGTAGCTTGTCGGAAATTACGATTGTGTACCCATATCTACACCTCCGATTACAGCGTTATCTGTGGCGAAATGAAGAAAATTCTTCGGACAAAAAGTATAAAAGATTTTGCCATAGAATCGTAATCTATAATAAAAAACGGGGTTTCCTCTGAAGATTTCAAGTTGCCCCCGCCACCCACGTGGGGCGTAAGGTGGCGGGTCGAGAGTGGCATCGCTGGATGTCCCCTTCCGAGACAAAAAAATTGTGATTGTAACTTATTTTGACCTGACGTGTAGTTTTCGAGATATTTTAATGTCTTAAGTTAAAATGAACACTCTGTATGAAGCTACTCCTGGTAATCCAGGTACGCAAAGACGAATTGCCACTCAAGATGACAGACATTTAATAGAAATCTACATTTATTTCCATGCTTCGCAAACCACTGTGAAGTATATGACTCAGTGTATTTACCATTGTGCCACATATTTGAACTTCGGCCCGTACTACGGGGGCAGTAGAATATCCAACCATAAAGCTGTTTGCTAGAAGGGTCTTAATAGCCCAAACAGGAAATAGCACACACATCGTAGTAGACCCATTCAAATAAAGATCACACTAGAGTCATCTTGCATGGCCTAGAAGTTCGTGTTTAGCTTTTTCCATGTTTGAGGTTTAAATATATAAAGAAAGGTGTGAAAACAGCGTACGCAGTGGCAATAAAAAGAGATATACACCAGAGATGCGTAACACGACGGAAAATATATGTGAAGTGACGTACATAAATACTATCCACGAAGAAGTATTTTAAAAAAAAAAAAAGTAAATTTCTTCACAACTGCTTTGCAGATGATATGATGTGAAAACGATTTAAATAAGGCAAAAAAAGACCTGTAAAAATCACTAGCAATGTAATTCTCAGGTGAGCAATCGAAACAAACCAAACAAAACACACATGTTGTAGGTTTTAGGCCTAAAATAAGTAAACGATCATGAACTTCGTATTATATTTTACAAATATAAATTTTTCCCACAGAAAATGCCACGTACGTGTCGAAATATGTCTGCCTAAATAAGAAATAAGTAAATTGTAGAGATTGAAAAAAAGAAAAACGAACTCACTAAGAAAGGAACAGCAAAACAGTCGCAAACCCAAAGAACCATCATGGCTATACATCAGCGAGAAGAAACATTCTTAAATTTCTTCTTCGTTAATGCAGACGGACTGTAGCAGAAGAAGACCATCATCGACCACACCGCATAACAAAATCAAATAAACGTGTTGGAAATTGCGGAAAACTGGATGGAAGACAAGGACGACCACCAGACACAACAATATAAGTGATACATAGAAAACCAGGTAAGGCTGACAAGGCAGAGTGGCACTCTACACAAATAAGAAAATATCTACCATACAGGAAACTCTCTAACACCATTACATAGTAGTACACCATTACACCATTACATACCATTAAGGAGAAGGCAGAGAATAATTGTAGCCTATCTATACAGCTCTCTAGGGTACCACTTCCAATTGAAGGAAGGAAGGAAGATTGGATTTAATGTTCCGTTGACATCGGGGTTATTAAAGACGGAGTACAAGCTCGGATTGTGTCAGGGATTGGGACGGAAATCGGCTGCTCCTTTCAAAGGAACCACCCCGGCGTTTGCCGGAAGCGATTTAGGGAAATCACGGAAAACCTAAATCTGGATGGCCGGACGCGGGTGTGAACCATCGTGCTCCCGAATGCGAGTCCACTGTGCTAACCGCTGCGCCACCTCGCTCGGTGCTTTCAATTCATATCCCGCGAAACGTAATTACTTAGAAAAAGCTAAATTTAACGCAAGACCTCACCTGTTGGGAGACACACCAGACAACAGCAACGGACAACTTCTCTTCTAGCTGGCTAACTGCTGCAGTTATACAGGGTGTCTCTTCAGTTTATAGAGCAGCGGCCAGACTCCTGCCAGCAGATCTTCCTCTGTCTGTACAGGAGTCTCGTAAATTAAACTTTGCGTACGACCCCACGAGAAGAAATCCATAGGAGCTAAATTTCGCGGCTGCCACGTTGTTGGACTACATCGACCTATTCATCTTTCACCTTATCCTCTGTTGAGATGTTCCCGAATCGCACGTGAAAAGTGAGATGGTGCACCATCATACCGAAACCTAATTTTCTGACTTCCAAGAACGGGTCCATTACGTTTTGTAGGATGATCAAGTATGCAGGACCAGTTAGCTTGAGTGGGAGATGGTATGGCCCAGTCACATGACCGTTCAGAATACCTGCCCACACGTTAATAACAAACTGGCGCTGAGATCTCTGAACATGTGAGCCACGAAGTTTTTCGTCTGCCCAGACATGACTGTTTCACGAAATCAGAACACAATCCTTAGTGTACTTACATTCATGTGAGGACACAACTCAACTAGGAAACATGAGTGTGTCGATGCAGCGGTGAAGGAATCCCGTGCAGTAGGCAACGAACGCGTTGTGGAAAATCGGCTGGACCCATAGCGTGTACCATTTGTAAATGGTACGGATGTAATTGTTGCTCACGCAGAACATCCCAGACGATACTCTGACTTGCATCCACTGCACGAGCAATTTTTCGAATACTCGTTGACGGGTTTTCTTCAACGCGATGCAGAACTACCCCGCGCGGTGTAGGGCGCCTTGCACGGTTCGCGTGGCTCCCCCGGTCGGCGGTTCGAGTCCTCCCTCGGGCGTTGGTGTGCGTGTTGTCCTTAGAGTAAGTTAGTTCAAGTTAGATTAAGCATTGTGTAAGCCTAGGGACCGATGCCCTCAGCAGTTTGGTCCCATAGGAACTTACCACCTTCCTCCCTAACATCCTGTTCAAATTCGGGCGTCCGGCGTTGCCGTGGAGCACCGCAGTCCTCCGTCGTCACGGTGAAGATACCTGTTTCTCGGAGCTACTGTGTAACTTGGGCAAAGCGTTTGCGCGATGGCGTGCTACGTTGCGGAAAATTTTCGTAATACAGCCGACTAGCAGCTCTTCCGTTAGGTCGAGCTTCACCATACACAAGGAGCTTGTGTGTGCATTCCGAAAACGCGTACCAAACCCTGTTTACTGTATCACAGACGCACAGGCATTGACTAGGTCTCGCAGCTAGGTAAACATTAAGAGACATCAGGTGACCGTATGACGTAGAACACATCATTCTCTATAACCTACTGCGTGGCAGGGCAAGCAGTTCTGAGACTTCCCTCACCAAACGTGGGCACGTTACACACTCTAACAACCCTACCACAACAAAGGTCAAAAATTAATTATGATTGTAGTGTTGCTGACGCTGGTGAATATTGCATTTTCGGGAAACAACAAAGTTATATTATGTGACAGGTGTCATAAGAGCACAGTTAATAAAGTCATTTCTTGAAATAATGGATAAACTAGGCACTCATCTTTTCGTGTTTCCCACGCTGGTCTCGTTGTAAACTCATGGCTCAATCGTCGAAAATCCAGGTAGTGATGATTCCAAGCTCGGGTGCAAAGAGGCCTAGGTGTTATTCTGCGATATTCAAAAGTTTTATGGATGTGTTTCATAAACCATTCTTGAAGATTAAACTTTTGCAAGTTAGGACAATGGTGATGTAAAAAAGTAATCAACACTCCGAATTCAAGTTACACTTCTTTTTATTACTTTTGTTGCAATATCACGTAACTCGTTCCAAAACATCACTTCACAATACAGAACATACTTGAAAATATCTTCCTCACTGTTAAAGTTCACATCTCATAAACTGGCTACAATTTGCGTCTTTTTAACACGACGACCAAACCTTGACTCTCCAATAACCGCTTACGCGCCCAAAAATCAGAGTTACAAGTACGTCAATGATCATAGTAACAAAAGAAAGAATACACATAAGAATAATATCATTGCAATACACACATATCGATGTATCGAAGTACCTCTACATTAATCAATTCACATCTGAATGTTGTCACAGAAATATGTTAACTATTTTACAGAAACACAGTGGAATATTGCTGGTACCGAGTGGTTTAGGTGAGGTGCCGTAATGGTTACGTAATTCAAGTACCATTACAATACCTGAACTGAAACGATTGTAGAACGGAAACAGTACGTTTCCGGACATCGGTTCCTATTCAAAACGTTATGTACTCGCTCCCCTCTACAAGTTCTAGAAGCATGTAACGGTAATTTCCGAACACCCTGTATATCATTTGTCACTGAGCCAGCCACTACATTTAATGGCAACACCCTAAGTGACCACACAGTACTAAGCAAAACCGCCACAGGATATGTAGTGGGAAACAGCATAACTAGCGATCACTTATCGATAAAGTTCTCAACAAATGTAACTACACCCACCCACCCTCCTTTTTCTTCTTCAATCAGATGAAAAACGCGACAAATTTAACATTACGCCACCTCCTTTAGGGAGAAATATCACTAAACAGTTTGTGAAAACTGCCATTTTCAGTCGCGATCACAGATAAAAATGATTTTGAAACAGCATAGAACAAACTCGAGTCAACAGTACAGCTAGGTACAGGTGAGTCCATCTCCAAGAAAATAATGGAAAACAGGAGAGCACCCATCCCACAAAAAGTCAAAAATGTCTCTAAGAACTATGGGACTTAACATCTGAGGTCATCAGTTCCCTAGACTTAGAACTACTTAAACCTAACGACATCACACACCTCCAAGCCCGAGGCAGGATTCGAGGGCTCTGAGCACTATGGGACTTAACAGCTGTGGTCATCAGTCCCCTAGAACTTAGAACTACTTAAACCTAACTAACCTAAGGACATCACACACATCCATGCCCGAGGCAGGATTCGAACCTGCGACCGTAGCAGTCGCACGGTTCCGGACTGCGCGCCTAGAAGCAGGATTCGAACCTGCGGCCGTAGCAGCAGCGCGGTTCCCGACTGAAGTGCCTAGAACCGCTCGGCCACAGCGTCCGACCCACAAAAAGTCCTTCACTTCATAAGAGAAAAGATTGTTCAGGGGGATAAGAACTAAGTCACACACATAAACCAATGTGGAACAGGATCAATGCTAGAATTAAAAGGATTATCTTCCAACACAGTCAAAGAAAATAGCAAGCCATTAGCAATGAAGTAAACAATAAATACTGGAGAAAATTCTGGAAAAAATTAGAACTCTGATGGGACCAAAAGCAAACAGTAGAACAAAATCTCATTATCAACAACAATTCAACAACAGACGCGAGAGAAAAATCTGAAGCTACAAAATATGCACGCTAGAAAATATGCATTCCTTCCCGAAGATGTCTGCAGCTCATGGTCTTGCGGTAGCGTTCTCGCTTCCCGCGCGCGGGATCCCGGGGCGATTCCCGGCGGGGTCAGGGATTTTCCCTGCCTCGAGATGACTGGATGTTGTTGTGTCGTCTTCATCATCATCATTCATCCTCATTACAGTCGGACGAAGGCAATGGCAAACTACCTCCGGTAGGATCTTGCCTAGTACGGCGGTGCGGGTTTCCCGCATCGTCCCCTACGCTCCTCGGAGTATGGGACCTCATCATCATCCCGAAGATTCAGATAAAACTTCCGAGTCGAATAGGAACAAGAACTAAGACACTCATTGAAGTCACAGAGGAAACAGAATAAGGTAGCGACACAACAAACGAAATAACATAACAAACACTACCATGACAAAAAATAGTGCATCAGGGGAAAATACAAACATACTCTTCTATGTAACAAAGACCCCACCAGAAACAATCATTCCATTCATGTGGCTACGAAGGCTTTCCCGGCGTAATAATTGATAATATTCTTCTCGGGTATGCAGCCGGATCATAACGTCTTCATGACACAATATTTCCGCGGTCCATCTGGCCGCCATCTGGATCTCATATCCAAGGATTTACTTTTTTTGCACTTGGAGTTATCGTCGCTGCTGTCGGGCGCATCCTGGGAATGGGTGGATATTTCTTCTTGGGCACTATCAGATTGGACGCATAGGAGCGCTGTCATGAAACAGTCTTCAAAGTTTCAACGGCTTTCTTCTCAACCCACGACATCTGATGACGACACCCGTCGACGGACAGTGATTAACCTCACGAGTAAAGAACTGGACGACGCCACGCTGTCAGTGTTGGAGAAAGGCCTGAATTTTGCCCCTACACCGAGGAATGTGCCTATCACCGAAATCATCTGCGCAGTCGAACAAGCAGTGTCCAGTTTTTCGGAGGACCAAGCTGAAGAGATTAGGCAAGAGGTCTCACATACATTGCGGCGGGCGCCGCCTCCACGGAGTAACATCTCCTCTCTCGAGAGGGCAGCCGTCCGGTCCATTAGAGAAGACGAAGATCTGATAGTTCTACCAGCAGACAAAGGGAACGCAACGGTTCTTCTGTCCCGTGATGACTATCTGGGAAAGATGGATCTCTTACTTGAAGACTCAGCATACAGAACATTGCAGGACGACCCAACTGAACGGATTAAACGGAAGACGCTTTCACTGCTGAAGAAGAGTTCTTTACCTGACGACGTTCTTAAAAAACTTCGTCCTGGTGCTGCCGTGCCACCGAGATTATACGGTCTACCAAAGATTCATAAGCAAGGGGTCCCGCTTCGTCCGATCGTGAGTAATTTGGGTGCTCCTACCTACAATCTAGCCAAGTATTTGGCATCTGTTCTTGGCCCTCACGTCGGTAAATGCGAACATCACATTTCCAATTCTATGGTGTTTATTCAGAGATTGAAGTCCTTGTCTCTTAGTCCCTCGGATTTACTTGTGAGCTTTGATGTCGTGTCGCTTTTTACCCGGGTTCCTCTGGAAGAATCCTTGCAATTAATTGGTGAGAAACTGGATGAGGAAACAACCAGGCTTTGTCACCACGTGCTGACGTCGACGTACTTCTTATTTAATGACAAATATTTTGAACAGACTGACGGAGTGGCTATGGGGAGCCCATTGTCCCCAATAGTCGCCAATCTTTTTATGGAAGATTTTGAGGACATGGCGCTGAAGACGGCGTCCTTAAAACCAACTTGTTTTTGGAGGTACGTTGACGATACGTTTATGGTGTGGCCTCATGGGAGAGAAGCTCTTGACCGCCTTCTAGATCATTTTAATTCCCTGCATCCTAGCATCAAGTTTACCATGGAGGTGGAAAGTGATGGGAAGCTTCCGTTTCTGGATGTTCTGGTGTACAGAAAGGATGATGGGACACTGGGACACAGTGTTTATCGAAAGCCTACGCACACGGACCGTTACCTGCATGCTTCTAGCTGTCATCCATCGTTCCAGCGTACGGGGGTCCTGCGGACGTTGGCGAGAAGAGCTTATGCCATTTCAGATGGAGAAAGCTTGACACAAGAATTGGACCATCTTAAGGTTGTGTTCAAGCAGAATGGCTATACAGATAAACAGATCCGTCGTGCTTTCCAGTATGGACCTTCACCTGAACCACCAGAAGATACCTGCAAATCGGTGGCCTTTTTGCCTTTTGCTGGGAGCATTTCCTCGAAGATAGGAAGAATTCTGAAAAGATACCACATCAAAAGTATTTTTCGTCCGCCAGCCAAGATTAGAGCGCTCCTTGGCTCTGTTAAGGATGACTTGGGTTTGAGGAAGCCCGGCGTGTACAAGATCCCTTGCCATTGTGGGAAGGCTTATATTGGGCAGACAATCCGGACCATTCAGGACCGATGTGTTGAGCATCAGCGGCACACACGGCTGCTTCAACCTGAGAAGTCTGCAGTGGCGGAGCACTGTCTCACCGAAGGACACAGAATGCTCTATGACAAGACACAAATGGTTGCCCCTGCATCTCGCTATTGGGACTGTGTTTTAAAAGAATCCATAGAGATTCGTTTATCTGACAATCTTCTTAATAGAGACAAGGGCTATCTTTTAAGTAAGACTTGGGACCCGGTGTTATCTGACATCAAAAAACAACGGTCTGTGTTTCGATCGTCGGAATAAAAAGTTTTTTAATTTTTGACAGCGATATCTCGTTTTCGCCTATTTCCACCACTGGCGGCGCGGTATGTTTACTGCGCTAGAGGGCAGTTACGGGACCTTCCCGCGCACGCGTTGTGGGTCTTCTGCTGGCCTATATAGGGGCCGCCGCTTGCGCTGGGAAGTCAGTTCCGGCGAGTTCGTGCACCAGCACTCTCACCTGAAGATGGCGGCCAGATGGACCGCGGAAATATTGTGTCATGAAGACGTTATGATCCGGCTGCATACCCGAGAAGAATATTACCATTCCATTCATGCTCGCAATATTCAGCTTCTGTGTCAAAGCTGGAAACATCTCAGAAACCAGGAGTTGTTGCAGGTTCATCATGAATCCAAAACGAGATAAACCAAGAACATATCAGAATTCCTACAGACAGGTAACTCTCATGAATGCAGTAGGAAAAACGTACGACAGGGTACCCACAGATCGCCTGTAAAAGCTAGCAGAACGACGAAAACACCAGCAATACAAGCAGGATTTAGAGAAAAATCAAACCACAAACCGTGAAAAATAAATTACTAGACTGCTACAAAACTTAAAAAACTAAACTGCTAAAACTGAGCACAGACATAGCGAACAGATTCAACAAAAACTCCTGCATACTAACAACGTTCCTTCATATCGAATAAGTTTTCGACAAGATTTGGCGAAATGCCCTTCTACATAAACAGGTAAATCTAAGCATTCCCATACAGCTGATAAGAATAATTAAATCACAGCTGTGTGGAAAAAATCCGGAGTACAGATCGGCGAGTAGGTCGGGAATTTTGCGCACCGCAAGCTGGAGTTCGACAGCGGGCCATCATGTTAGCAGTGAGTGCCCTGTACACCAGTGGCGCATCGCTCCATCCCAAGAAAGAGCAAAACTGTAGCTCTGTATGCCCTTGATATGTACTGGGCACTAAGGTAATTCAAGAAAGACCAGGAGATAAAGCTAGAAAGCCAACTGAAGAGTCAAACCGAATACAAATGAACTAAAAAATGCACTATTCCGACACAAATGGTCCTGCTCCGACACTAATGGCTATGAAGTAACACCAGGGAACAGCAACATCCAACCCTCACTCTGGAAAAGCCCATTAACCCTTGCCAACACAGCTAAACTTACTAAACTTCCTAATGAAAAAAACCATAAAGACAAGCGTGATAAGAAACGTCTACAGCTGATTACAAGGATGGAACTATAGAACGACGCGACACACCTACAAATCCTTTATCAGGCCAGTGGTTATGCCAAGAGAGGCATGATCAAGAATTTCGTAAACAAATTATTCGCAACGCAGAGGCCTACTGAGAAGTTTCCCAATCCTGTCATATAGGGCAACCAGAGATGAAGTACATTCCCTGACAAGAATAATGTCCCTTCAGACTAGGCTACTAAACTTGAGACCAAGATATGGGAAACGCGCTCATTGTAACATGCCCAATATGGAATTAAAAAGTAAAGACGAGACTCTTAACGACAAGGAAACTACAAATAAAATGCGTAGTACCAGCCAGATCAGTCGCCCAAAACAACTATAAATCTTCCCAGACCTTACCCCAAGCATGCTCCCACTCACAAGACGAAACTACCTCCCACATCTTGTCGACAGATCAGTACATGAGTCGTGGCATAAATACACGAAGAATAAAAATTGTTATGATTGTCAACAATAGCTAAATATGTAAATTTTATGAATTTAGACATTCCACACGTCGACGAAAGATCACAGTAAATACATCCTAGAATAAATGTTATAAAAATTTTCAACAACAGTTAACTAGAAAAGGACGTGAAAAACAGCAACATCACAACAAAATTAGTCCCATTAAGACATATTACGCTGAGAAACAAGTATCATAGCACGCAGCAAACAGATGCAAAGCAAAACAAAATGGAAGTGTTACATATAACGTTACAAAGCAAGGAAGCAGACCAAACCAAACATCTACAAAAATAAAAGAGAATTTAGCATATAAGAGTATTTGTTTGTGTAGGAAACCAGCTAAACAAGCAACTGCAAAAAACGCTGTAAAAATATGTGCAATTAGTATATAAGTCATTTCATTATAATTGTATTAATATTGGAAATCGTAAAAATTATTGAACCAAACAACTGCATAAAATGAATAAACGTTAATGTATAAATCATTTCATTGTCACAGAACGCAAACTGATGAAACTTGTATTTCATGAAAATTAAAAGTAGGGGAACTCGGGACGGAACGGGATACTTAATGTTTAACAATGTGTATAAAATAAGGGAATACAAGGAAACACTTCTTAAAGTAATAAAAAAACACCTTGTAGTGTGACCTAATGTACCTTATTTTAAAATCACTTAAAAAATACATTTTGAATTTTTTACGATTTTTCAAAGAAAGTTTTGCATATTTCCCATTCCGCCCCACCCACGGGGCAGAATGGGATAAGGTTATTTTTTCTTAAATTATTGAATAAACGCTGAATTTGAATTACGAATATCATATTAAACTATGACAAAATGTTGTATAAAAGGCAATTCAGACTAAGGAATGTGTAATTTAAACAATTGAAAAGTCATTCTCCAAAATAAGAGAATATTTTAATGTCATTCTGAAAAATGTACAGTGCTTAATAACCACCAAACCACTATCTACTAGTCCTGTCGACGATAGTCACAAATCAGTATTTCCTCTTCATCTTCACTGTCTATGCCAGCACATGAATTGTGTGCCCATTTGAAACACCTCTGTCATGCGACCCAGCCCTCATTAGAAACGGAGTAGAAGTCCCCACAGTAGAGACACTCAACATCCTCTCTCTCTCTGATTCTCTCTTCTCCATCATCTTCTTCCTTTTATTTTTCTTAAGGTCTTTGAAGCTCTCTGTTTTGTTTTTTTTTTTGGGGGGGGGGGGCGGTACAGTTTGATATTTTTGCCTTATGCTGCATTGCACCTGACGTCTCTGTCCTGACATTGTTCATATTTGTTCACCCTCCTCCTTTCTGTAGGCCTACTTTACGTGCGACAGCATTCTGTAGTTCCTTCTTATAAGGAGAATCTGTTAATATGACGGTTTTTCCTTTTCGTCTTGTAGTCCGCCAAATATTTTGACAGATTAATGGGATTGGAATGACAGCCTCGAGCGATATCTGGAAAGCTGAATTGTTCGGCGAACATAGCTGGTTGGGAGAGTTAAACTGTGAAACTGCTACTTTGGTGAATCCCATTGCTCGAGCACCAGAGGTATTTTCTGGCTTACGAATAGACAGTGTAGGATACCTCGTAATAAATCCTTTAACCCGGTCTTGTCCGGCTAGACAAGTTTGTTTGTCAAATCTGTGTGGTAAGCCATTTCTTTCGGCTAGTTGTTAGGCTAGTGATCTGAGATCTTTCATTGTTAGACCAAAAAGTCTGCTTTCCATTGACTTGAGATATGTTACCAGCTTATGTTCTTGTTCTGCAGTGAACACCTTTTTAAATTTCCCATCTGATTTGTCAATTATGTAGCCAGGATTATTCGTAGCTTTAGGCACATGTCTTTCAAATGTTGATTTCCTTACGTTGAACTGCTTAGATGCTTTTAAAAATCCCATTTGGGAAGATGAAATGGCTGAAACTGCCATTTCCACCGCTTTTACGTCCCATTGCTGTCTATCAGTCTTTTTCATGTTCGTTAGCACCATCTGGAACAGCAAGGGGGAAAGAAAAAAGAATACAGTTTGCTTTCTACTTGCATCAAAATATGACGGGCAGAACGGGACACTATCCCATTCTGCCCCATCCCGTTCCGCCCCAAGAGCACTTTTGAGGTTAACAACTTTTATGGAGTGTAATAACTGACGTATTTAAACGCATTAAATAACTTAAGTATAATAAATGCCATGCACTTTAAGGGAATGTGTCATTTTAGGGTATACAATTAACAATTAACAGCTTACCTGGCGTTGAAATTCACCAAACCTTAGAACAACGCAAGCGGTAACGTGACGGACAACAATTCACTTAGATCTCGCACTTCAAACTAAATAAAAATGGCTGCCCTAACTTCCCTTCCACTCGGAGAAATAGTTACATGCCCATACAACAGGTTGCAATACTGTGTAGTCTAGAAAAGAGCAATTTCCCATTGTGCCCTGCTATCCCGTTCTGTCCCGAGTTCCCCTAAATTGGAATTGTAATAAAGAAATGTAAACCTTCAGGTTAAGCTTATCCGTTACGGATGTTTTAGAACCCGTGACTGTTTATTCAATATAAATACCTAAAGCTGCAACGTCACTTATTTTAAATAGTTATTTATTCATTCCATGAACTGGTTTTCGAATCTTTTCTGAAGATGAACCTGAAAAGGTTCGAAAACTGATTTACGGAGGAATAAATCATTATTTTAAAAAAGTAACTGGTTGCAGTCTTATGTATTTACAGTAAGTAAATCTCATGGCTGAAAAAAGCATGAAGTAGTTCTCGAACAGCCCGCTCTCTTCCTTCAGAGTAGGGAATCGGAAGTAATAAAATGAAAAAAAAAGACTGGAATGGAAGAAGAGTATATGACTACAATGAACAGGAAATAATTATGTGTAACACAAGAACAAAGTGCCCACGTATAAATTTTTCCATGTTTTATTAACTATGTACATTTAAATGAAGAGTGTAAGTACGTTGTTTATATTATTGTGATGTATACAGAGGGGTCCAAAAAATGTATCCACTGTTTAAAAGTCCATAACTTGCAAACTAACTGACGGAGTTGGCTCATTTTTGGTGAAAATGTAGCTTAAAGTCCAACTTAAAGATATCACTATAGGTGTTCGAAATGGTCACCATTAACATCCACACACAAACGATGCCGCCGAACTGTAGCGCGAACTACTGACTGCAACGTGTTCAGTTGGATATTTGCATATGAATGTACGATGGACTCTCAAAGTTCGTCCAATATGCGTGGCTTTTGTCGATAAACGACGTCCTTTAGTGTTCCCCACAGGTAAAAGTCTAGAGGGGTTAGGTCTGGGGAACGTCGTGGATACTCCACAGCACCTCTACGGCCTATCCATCTTCCTGGTAGAGATACGCCCTAACACGATTTTGGTAGTGGGCTGGGGCATCAGCTTGTTGAAAGTAAACTCTTCCATCTCCTTACAAGTCTCGGATGGCAGGTAAAATGGATGTCTGAACCTTCTGAAGGTACACCTCACCGGTAACTGTGCCGTCAGAGAAGAATGGCCCAATCAAGCCCCGGTAAGACAACCCACACCACACATTTACTCCTGGCAAATTCACGGCTTTGTCTACATGGACGTTCGGATTTCCGGCGACCCAGTAGATGCAATTGTGGTGATTTACTGTACCATTGAGTTTGAACTGTACCTCATCAGACCACACAATCATCTCTGCAAACTCTTCAACGTTGCGCACCATGTTAGTAAACCACTCGCAGTACTCCATTCAACGATCTGGATCGTCCTCGTTCATTGCGTGTAGCAGTCGTGTGATGTAGCACTTCCACTTTGCTGTCTTCAAAATTCGCCGAACACTTGAGCGACTCACTCCAGTTTCACGGGCACACTGTTCATAGACTTCTGTGGTGAGCGAGTGAGTTGTTGTAACACACCACGGGAGTTAGCTGGACTTGTTACTGTTACAGGTCGCCCAGAACGTTGTTTGTGTACATTTTTACCCGGCCGAAGTGGCCGTGCGGTTAAAGGCGCTTCAGTCTGGAACCGCAAGACTGCTACGGTCGCAGGTTCGAATCCTGCCTCGGGCATGGATGTTTGTGGTGTCCTTAGGTTAGTTAGGTTTAACTAGTTCTAAGTTCTAGGGGACTAATGACCTCAGCAGTTGAGTCCCATAGTGCTCAGAGCCATTTGAACCATTTTGTACATTTTTAACACAGCCTTCGGCTTCAAATTTGTCTCGAATGCGACGAATCGTTAAACGTGCCGGTGGCTCTGTTTGATACTCATTTCGCCATTGCCGTTGAACCTCAATGTTTTCGTACTTAAAATACCACTTAAAAACTGACTTCCTTTCACCGAATGTAAGCCTTGCGCCAGCCATGTTTACTCGAGTAACTAGGTGCAACTAAGAACAAAACACTGATTATCTGGCGACTGTAATCTGACAAAACAAAACAACGCAATGCAACGCTTATGTGGCGATTGCCGGAACTACAAACTACTACACTACCAAAGATGAGACAACTCTGTCAATTAGTTTGCTAGTTATGGACTTTTAAACAGTGGATACATTTTTTGGACCCCTCTGTAGACCTCTATACGGGCGCCTTTAGTTACGCGAAGCACATCAAGACGGTGCTCGATTTCTGGCCATGTTCGCTGTAGCATAACGTCATCAATGGTCGCAATGGCATTACGAATCCTTTGCTTCAAGTCAGCAATGTCCCGTATTTGTGTTTGATACACGACATCTTTTACATACCTCCATAAAAAAGTCCAAGGGAGTGATATCTGGCGATCGCGGTGGCCAAGGAATTGGCCCATCCCTCCCAATCCATCTGCCTGGAAATGTTTCATTGAGGAACCAACGAACATGCAGTCTCCAATGTGGTGGTGCACCATCTTGTTGGAAAATGATAGTTGGTTGTTAGTCAGGCAATTGTGGTGATACATATTCGGTCAGAAGGTCGAGGTAAATATTTGCAGTAATTGTTGACTCGTTGAAGAAAAAGGGACCAATTATCTCGGTTGCACATGTGTCCACACCACACATTCAATTTTCGACCATCCCGGTGAAGTTCCCTAGTCACATGGGGGTGTTTAGATCCCCAGATTCTCACACTGTGTCTGTTTAATGTCCCAGAAACATGAAAAGTTGCCTCGTCACTGAAAAAAACTCGCTTGAGGAATGCTTCATCTTCCGAAAGGCGTTCTAGCATGTTGAGTGCAAACCCTGTCAGTTTTGGCTTCTCATTTGGCTCAAGTGTCTGTAACAGTTGCACTTTGTAAGCGTACAAACGTAAGTTCTTGTGGAGAACCTTATGTACAGTTGAACGTGGTAGTTGCAACCGTCTGGCAGCAGTGCGGATGGACTTCGTAGGTGAACGAGTGAAGACGTTTAAAACGCGATCGATGTTTTCCTCGGATGTTCTTGGTCGCCCGCGCCTCCCCTTATCCAACACTGTCCCTGTCTCCATAAATTTTTGTGCCATGCACGGATTGAAGGGCTTCGTTCTGAAGTTTCGTTAAGTCTGAACATCCGATTTTGTCTCAGCAAACCTGGACGCACATTGTGCCTTCTCTTTAGGAGTTGCCATTTTATAGAGGTTCAGTTCCTTCCATCAACAGAGTACCTGAAACACAAAATTTTAGTATATATGAAAACTTTAGTAAACAGTGATTACAATAAAAGAAATTTTGTTAAAATATTTCAACAACTGCTGTTGTAATAAAATTTTGAAGCTGTAAAGGGACTTTATGGACAGCCTGTATTTCATGTTCAGACAATTTTGTGTGAGTAGTAATTTATGTAACAATAAGTCAAAGTAACGAACACTGTAATCATCATAAAAACCAATTACTATTGTAGAACAGTCAATTTGAATACTAAAATTATTCTTTTCGAAAAGTTTACCTTTTTCAAAACAGTTTAATAGCAGTTAGCATTACAATGTCAAACGCATTTCAGTTGTTACGTAACTTGTACTGTAAAGAACTAATAATTAATTTCATGAAGTGGTGCAAGTTTGATTTTGTCCATGACTGAAATTTTTCTGGGTGATAATGGTGTTTTGATAATTAGCGCGAGTCAGTGCCTTTACGACTATACAAGCCTGCCAACTCGCTACAATAGTAATGTAATTTAATTTCATAGTCAAGAGTTTTAATTGATTTCGCTCAAACTTAGTGAGCTGGCGACCTTTCATTTACAGTGATCTCCAAACAGAATCAAAATTAATTCATCATTTCGGACCAAGATTTCGCTAGCTAGTTTCCGTATTATTTTGTACATTTTTTATTTGTGCTGATTGTTATTTCGCGAAGTAAATCGCACAGTACTTCTTCCAGGTAATACTTTCACATCGGATTCGATGCCTTAGCAACACGGTAATTCTTTAATTAGTCTACCACCCGGAGAGGAAGGGGGGTGTTATGGATGGTATGTAGCTAGTTGAATGAACAAAACATTAACGGAGGAAGTTGTTAGCAGAATTCCAAGATATACGAAAAGACAGAAACGACGACCTAACCGATGGTTGTCAGAATAGGAACAAGCATGAACAACCTGGAAGTGTATTCTTGAAGACTGTAATGCATGGAAAATTCTTGAGGAATCCTTTGTCAGCAGCTGATGTCAAATGACTAGTGATAATATTACGATAATGATTATTTACTCACATTCTTTAGGCCGGCAAATGATTCTGTTAAAATGGATTCAATGTATTTAGGAACTCGCAAAACATGTTGTGGCTGATAGGTTGCATGGGGATGAATTACTGTGCCTCTATCAGTATACAAATAAGAGCAATAGGATGCAATGGGACATCCCGCAACAGTGAGTCGCGAAATTTACTGGGCTTCAACAACGGGGCGATGGATCCACAGAAGAATTCAGACACTTACGCGAACTTATTTAGTTTGTAGGTGAAATTCCAGATTCACCTGGCATGTCAAACGCCTTGCAATAAATCTCTGACCCGAAAGGAGAGAAAGACGAAGTCCGAAGGTCACTAAGCGGGAACTGAACGGCAAGATTGAAGTCCACATACAAATGCATAATCTCGTATCTATTGCTTTATATCTTCAACGTGTAGATGAAGGCTACTTTGTACTTTGGACGTCTTACATGACGCAGAAGTTTATATCCGTATAATATCATGTGCAGTCCTCTTAAACTGATAACAATCCAATGCAATCCATCAAAGTTAGTTCCTTTTGTAGTGACCCAAACAGCACCATATCACTTCTGCGTCTAGTAAAGTGCTTGACAACACGTGGCTATTGCATCATCAGAAAATTTGTGATAAGTAGGGAGTATACAGAAAGCTGAGCCTCATTAAATGAGTGCGAAGTCTAAAGACCAGACAACGTGTGATGAATCATACTGCGAAGATGGACGCCAAAAGCGATCGCTATAGGTTAATTTATAGTATTGCTTTTGTTTGTACATAATTGCACTAGAAAACAGTAATGTTATTCTGGTACGAATTACTCATACATAACAGTGATACAAATTTGCTTAAATTGTAATGTACCTGTGTTTCAAACTTTAGTCGAGTTTGCAATAAAATCTAAAATATCACCACAAAAGACTTTCGTCATCAGCGATGTGAATTACTGGTGATCTCTCGGCGAGGCAGTAGACACATTGCTTAAGATAATATATTAAATTTGCCAAAAGCGCAATGTATGCAGTGTGTCTCACATCTTTGAAAGCGAAGTTTATGTAAATGCAAACGAATCGGGCCATGTTACCTTTTCGCAGCTCGTACTGATGTTTTAATGAAAACGGAAAAGTTGTGCTAACTCACTTGGTGTTACATGTTTAAAGTGGACGGAGAAAATGAGTCTCTAAATTCTGTGAGGTTAGTGCACTTTATTAACTTGATGAATTCAAGATATGATGATTTTTCAGGTTATCAGGTGAACATTAGACGTTCTATTTGGTGGATTGATACAATATCTTACACCAAAATGTACAGCAGTGGGCAGACATCGAAATCACGTGTCCTGGAGAGTTTCAGACCATGCTAAGGCTCGTTAAGTAACAAAGGGCAGAAAATCTTCGAAATAGATGTTGACAAGAAAACTAAAGTCAGGATTGCCAAAGTATAAAAAAATTGTCGAGGTAATTCAGTATACGCGTCCCTCAGAGATCAGTGCGAGCTTCATCAATGAAATCGCGTCCGGAAGGACTGGGATTGAAATCCTGATCCCGTAAACCAGTTTCAGAGCTTCTGTGAATTTACTAAATAAACCATAAAGCTGGGATGGTCCCTTATACAATACGGTCGACTTCCTTGCCATCTCAGCCTCTCAGAGTTCGTGCTCAGTTCCTAATGACCTTGTAGTCGACGGGATTTTAAACCAAAACCTTCCTTTCTAATTATCCTTATCGTTGATGCGTCCCTAAAGAACCACAGAAAAGTCGGAAAACAAAGAAAAGATATTATGCCTACAAATGTGTCTTATGTAGAGTCAATAGAAATTTACATCAGTGACGACTGGAGTATAACACTGGCGGCCTGAAACACGATCTGGAATTATGTCCAGAAAATTTCTAACAACCAAACTTTTTCTGCGCTATTATTTCATTCCAAAATGACAGACACATGGAAACATAAGGGTACCATTGTTGACTTGAAACCCTGAAGAACTCTACAGTCTCCTGTCGCCTAGGTGGTTGGAGCTAGTGCTTCACACACAACGTCATAGTTACTTCGCAATGTTTGTGTTGCATTCGAGCGTTGACTTGGTACAGTGTACAGTGGTGAGTGTATGTAGGTTGCAGAGTTTGTGTCAGTGACGACGAAGGAAGGAAGGATTGACATCCAGTGATGGAATACAGACCGCTTCTCTCGAAGAGCAACAAATGCATTGCTAAGCTTATTGCACACATACGAAAGACGGCTTATAAGTAGTATCACACAGGCTAGTGAGTAGCATTTGTACACCACTTTCTTTTCTCATCTTTAAAGCTAAACCATAAACATAAAAATTTACACTAATGTTTATGAAAACTGCGGCATCAAGAAAGACACACGTGGCCGAAATGAACATAATACCACAGATGACATGACGAGGCACGCACCAATGATCAGGATTACAAAACTGGGAGAGAGGTCTAAGTCTGAGAAGTCATTGTGGCAGGAAGCCCTAGTGCTCCCGAATCTGTAACATGGCATCAGAGAAAGGCCTGCATATTGTCAAAGGAAATCTCCTTCCACGGGGTTTCTATAGGAAACCACAAAACATTAACTGCAGTTGCTGGTAGACCGGACGAACAAGTTGACAAAGCCTCAACCGATTCCACAAAGTTGTATCCTCCATGTGAATGATGAACCTGGAGTAAATTTTAACTTACATAAGCGACGAAAATGTTTATTTTCAAAGGAAGTATTCGATTTTACGCGGGTATAATTTTTAGTTAGTTACTTACTTGTCCCGTACATCATTTGAAACATTCTTTTATCGAAATGACGTGGTGTAACAGCTCTCAACAGTCACATGCTCAAAACACACCTGGGTGCCCTTCCGATGCTCAGGAAATTTTTATCCGGAATTATGTTATATTTTCACTCTTAGTATAGTCGGCAAATGTGAATGCGTATCGTCTGCTGACGTATGCGTGGGCAGTCTGCTATGGGTTCTGTGAATGTGGAGATGCAGTTTAGCCAACATTATTAAGTAGAGTGCGACTGCAATGGACCATAGAGACATAAATTCCCCGCTCGTTAGCAGGCCCCGTTAGGTTGGCAAATAGCCGCTGTGCAGACTCTCTGAGCCCTTCCGGCCACCGTGTGTGGACCCCGGACGAGGGGAGACGGTTAGGCATTCCCTGCTGAGACTCTGGTGTGTACGGACGCTCTGCGTGATGGCTCCTACAGTCATCTTACTTAGGAGAGATAGTCAGCTTGCATAAAATTGCTATTTCGGTTTTGTATTACGGATGATTCCATATAATCGTACTATTAAGTAAAGTGAGTGATTAAGAAGTATTTTCATGAAATTTAGGAAATAAATGTTGTTGTTATAGAAAATTTGTAAACTTTGTTTTTCACAGCTACACCATATTTCGGTTACCACTCCAATGAAGTTATTCAAATTTTCAACTTAAAGTTAATCAATAAGCAGAAATTTTGTGTAGTGATATTGGCTCACACAAACGGTCGTAGGCGTCTTCCACAAAAGACAGGTGTCATTTTCAAATTGAGGATGCCTACCAAGGTTTTGAATAGAGCAAGTATTATGCAGTGGAACGAGTCAGTTTACAGGATATGTGTACATGATTAATGTTAACATTCATTAACACTTTAGTCCTGCTCAAGCAATTAGAGTAATTTTTTTCCACTGGCTACCAGTTTTTATGTAGAAATTCATTAATGGAATAGAAAGAGTTGTCCAGGAGAAATAATTCTGAATTAGATCTAAAACTTGCTTCGCTACCTGTCAGACATTTCATGTTACTGAGCAAATTATTTAAAAAAATTATTGCTGCATATTGAACTCATTTATGAGCCAATGACAGCTTCAACAATGGGTAAAAAAGGTCATTTTTCCCTCTAGTGTTCTAATTATGCAAATCACTGTTCTTCTCAAATTGTGATGGATTATCTATAATGAATTTCCTTAGCGAATATATGCACTGTGACGGTGCAGTTAAAATGCCTAGCTCCTTGAAGAGGCATCTACATAACGTTTGTGGATGAGTACCACATACTATTCTTACTGCTTGCTTTTGTGCAATCAACACATTCTTTCTAAGCGACGAGCTACCCCAGAAAACAGTTCCGTACGATATTATTGAGTGGAAATATGCAAAATATGCCGGGAGGTTGATACGTTTGTTTCCAGGATTAACAATTGTACGAAGAGCAAAAGTAGATGAGCTTAATTGAGAAGCTTAGTAATACGCTTCTTTCGCTTCAAATTTTCATCAGTAGGTACGCCAAAAGATTTACAACATTCTATCCTGTTTAGTGACTCATGCTCATGTGGTACATCACATATTGGTATGACTATTTGTTGTACAGAACTGAAAATACCGTAGTATGTTTTTCCCAAATTTAGGAAGAGTCCATTTTCAGAGAACCACTAAATAATTCTTTGGAAAATATCCTTTACAAACTCTACTGTTGGTTTATCTCAAACGGGATTTATTATTGCACTAGTATCCTCCTCAAAACGTACCAGTTTTTCTAGTTGAATGTTAAGTAGGAGGTCATTAACATATATAAGGAAAAGGACTGGACCAAAAACAGAACCTTGTGGGACTCACTTTGCATCTTTATTTCTGCCAGTCACTACAATTTTCTACCTTTCTAACACTGTCTGAGTTATTCAGCATAATTCTTTTCATTCTCTTTGTTAAGTGTGAGTCAAACCAGCAGTGTGTAAGGCCATCAGCTCCATAAAACTTGAGTTTATATGCGTGCACATACAAATTTAAGTTTAGAATCCAAGATGTCATTTACGTTTTACAGATGTTCAATGTACTCTCCACTGGACGCACGAGAAATATGCAGACTATTCAAATTGGTCCCTTACTTCAGCGAGTAGACTACAGTTGCTGCATTTACTACTGTTGCTTCGCGGCGTCGCAGGCTGCCCAAAGTTGTTTGAAGGATAAGCGCATAGACGAGTATTTTGCGAACACCCACCAAAAAACGTTATATGTCATGAGATCAAGCGACCTTGAAGGCTCGTGGTGCAGGGCGAGTTCTGTAACCACCCAGCGCCTGATCCGTCGCTGAGTTGAGTCAGCTTGTGTTTAAGACAGTGCTTGACTTTGGTGCCAGTGTGGCGGTGACCGTCCTCTTCGAGGAATCTAGCAGAGCCCAGCAAACACAAAAATCGGTAACTTGAAACAAATTGAAATTAGCTCCAAGTTTCTATCTCAGTTGGTTGGTTGGTTTAAAAGAGGGGGGGGGGGGGGGGGCGACGACGACACATCTTATATCACAAAGGAATTTATTGAGATGTGTCCCAAGTATGCGATCAGGGAAGCAATGGAAGAGTGCGCACAAAATTTGTTGGCCTCTCACCTGCGCAGACAGCGTGGTAGGAATATGTTATGACAGTACGGTAAAAAATTCGACAAATACAAAAATTCAGAATTGCACTGTCAAGCACAACAACGGAGTTACTTGACAACATGGGTATTTATTTCTGATACAAGCATTTGATACAACGAGACAGTAATTCAGTCGAACTGCGTTACCGATATATGCAGACATTTGAACTGAATAATAATGGCCGAACAATAAACTCAAATCATCTCTTCTTTATAATCTCCCATTGAATGTTAAAAGCGCATCGGGAACAAAATCTCATTTTTCTGCTTTAGGAGGAACCATTTACTTATTTTCAAACGATAAATATAAGAGGCTACCAAAAAGTTTGCGTTTGATGACGTTACTGCAGTGTAGCTAGACAATGAGGCGGGCATATGAGCACCTGTATAGAGGGAAGAGATTTGTGTGCCATTCGTGTCTTTCAGACGTGCATGCGGTAAATGCGGAAACGTGAACTACACTACTGGCCATTAAAATTGCTACATCAAGAAGAAATGCAGATGATAAACGGGTATTCATTGGACAAATATATTATACTAGAACTGACATGTGATTACATTTTCACGCAATTTGGGTGCAAAGATCCTGAGAAATCAGTACGCAGAACAACCACCTCTGGCTGTAATAACGGCCTTGATACGCCTGGGCATTGAGTCAAACAGAGTTTGGATGGCGTGTACATGTACACCTGCCCATGCAGCTTCAACACGATACCACAGTTAATCAAGAGTAGTGACTGGCGTATTGTGACGAGCCAGTTGCTCGGCCACCATTGACCAGACATTTTCAGTTGGTGAGAGATCGGGAGAATGTGCTGGCCAGGGCAGCAGTCGAACATTTTCTGTATCCAGAAAGCCCTGTACAGGAAGTGCAACATGCGGTCGTGCATTATCCTGGTGAAATGTAGGGTTTCGCAGGGATCGAATGAAGGGTAGAGCCACGGGTCGTAACACATCTGAAATGTAACGTCCACTGTTCAAAGAGCCGTCAATGCGAACAAGAGGTGACCGAGACGTGTAACCAATGACACCCCATACCATCACGCCGGGTGATACGCCAGTATGGCGATGACGAATACACGCTTCCAATGTGCGTTCTCCACGATGTCGCCATCGCGATAGGTTACAATCCGACCTTTATCAAAGTCGGAAACGTGATGGTACGAATTTCTCCTCCTTACACGAGGCATCACAGCAACGTTTCACCAGGCAAAGCCGGTCAACTGCTCTTTGTGTATGAGAAATCGGTTGGAAACTTTCCTCATGTCAGCACGTTGTAGGTGCCGCCACCGGCGCCAACCTTGTGTGAATGCTCTGAAAAGCTAATCATTTGCATATCACAGCACCTTCTTCCTGTCGGTTAAATTTCGCGTCCGAGGCACGTCGTCTTCGTGGTGTAGCAATTTTAATGGCCAGTAGTGTATTATCAAATGCGTCCTAGAATGTTCAACATGCTGTTATTCTTTTCTTGGCTGTCGAAGAACAAACACTGCTAGGCATCCATCACAGAATGAAGAATGTGTATGGGGCAGGATATCTGTCGAAAACTACCGTTATGGGATGGTGCGCCACGGAGTGCTGCTTCTTCTTGATAGAACGTGTCCCCATATCGCAAATATCGTAAAGCAGAAGTTACGCTAACTCAAGTGGGAGACACTCGAGCACCTACGTCATAGTCCTGATCTCTCCCCATGTGATTATCGGGCCTTTGGTCCCTTAGAAAAGGCCCTGAAGGTTCGGCGATTCCAGTCGGGCGAGGATGTGCAGCAGGCAGTTACGGACTTCTTCACACAACAATATATTGCGTTTTACCAAACGGATATCTTCAACCTGCTGCTGCGACGGGATGGTTGCCTCAATGCTCACGGCGATTTTGCCTGATTGCCGTACCCATTCTAGAGTGTAAGGTCAAGGCCTTCGAACGGTAACTTTTTGATCGCCCCTTATAAGGTTCTTACATTCTGCATAACTATCCACTCACCTGATATGTTTTTTCACCTGCATGTGCTACAGTCGGAATTTGTCTTTTGAAACAGGCACTTTTATTCTCTCCCTTGATCCATTCGTTGCGTCTAGTGTGAGAACTACGAGTGTATGTTCCACTGACACTGGAGGAGCATTCAGTAAGTAATGCAGTACATTTATTTTCTGCAAGCAGGTTAGTTTTTTCATGATTCCAGTACACCATATTATTCCACACTCTTTTGGCTACAAAATCCTGTTTTTCAACATAACCTCCATTCAATGCGACGGCCTTAGACCACCTCACTGGGAGGGCCTTTATGCCTGCATGGTACCACTATACTGGTCGACGAGCCAACGTCTTGCTGCAACAGTAACCTTCCGATCACCCACTTACTACTTCTCGTGCAATGTATCCTCCATTGGGCCAGACAGATGTAAGACGGAAGGTGCAAGATTCCGGATGTAGGGTAGATGAAGAAGAACAGTCCTATGAAGTTTTTTAGCTCCTTTCGGGTGTGCAGACTTTTGGGAAGTCTTACGTTGTCTTGGGGAAGGAGATCTTCGTTTGCATTTTTGTAGCGACGATCACGCTGAAGTCGTTTCTTCAATTTCCTGGTGGTATCACAATACACTTCGGGGTTGATCGTTGCACTGTTAGGGAGGACAAACAGAATAACCTCTTCAGACTCCTAGAAGACCGTTGTCATAACTTTACCGGCTGACAATGCGGGTTTGAACTTTTTCTTCGGAGGAGAGGTGGTGTGGCGCTACTCTATGGATTGCTGTTTCATTTCCGGTTCGAACTGATGAACCCATGTTCTACATCTATATCTACATACATACTCCACAGTCCACCATACGGTGCGTGGCGGAGGGTACCTCGTACCACAACTAGCATCTTCTCTCCCTGTTCCACTCACAAACAGAACGAGGGAAAAATGATCGCCTATATTCCTCTGCACGAGCCCTAATCTCTCTTATCTTTGTGGTCTTTACGCGAAATGTAAGTTGGCGGCAGTAAAATTCTACTGCAGTCAGCCTCAAATGCTGGTTCTCTAAATTTCTTCAGTAGCGATTCACGAAAAGAACGTCTCCTTTCCTCCAGAGACTCCCTCCCGAGTTCCTGAAGCATTTCCGTAACACTCGCGTGATGATCAAACCTACCAGTAACAAATCTAGCAGCCCAACTCTGAATTGCTTCTATGTCCTCCGTCAATCCGACCTGATAGGGATCCCAAACTCTCGAGCAGTACTCAAGAATAGATCGTATTAGTGTTTTATAAGCGGTCTCCTTTACAGATGAACCACATCTTTCCAAAATTCAACCAATGAACCGAAGACGACTATCCGCCTTCCCCACAACTGCCATTACGTGCTTGTCCCACTTCATATCGCTCTGCAATGTTACGGCCAAATATTTAATCGACGTGAATGTGTCAAGCGCTACACTACTAATGGAGTATTCAAACATTACGGGATTCCTTTTCCTATTCATCTGCATTAATTTACATTTATCTATATTTAGAGTTAGCTGCCATTCTTTACACCAGTCACAAATCCTGTCCAAGTCATCTTGTATCCTCCTACAGTCACTCTACGGCGACACCTTCCCGTACACCATAGCATCATCAGCAAACAGCCGCACATTGCTATCCACCCTATCCAAAAGATCATTTATGTAGGTAGAAAACAACAGCGGACCTACCACACTTCCCTGGGGCACTCCAGATGATACCCTCACCTCCGATGAACACTCACCATCGAGGACAACGTACTGGGTTCTATTACTTAAGAAGTCTTCGAGCCACTCACATATTTGGGAACCAATCCCATATGCTCGTACCTTAGTTAGGAGTCTGCAGTGGGGCACCGAGTCAAACGCTTTCCGGAAGTCAAGGAATATGGCATCCGTCTGATACCCTTCATCCATGGTTCGCAAGATATCATGTGAAAAAAGGGCGAGTTGCGTTTCGCAGGAGCGATGCTTTCTAAAGCCGTGCTGATGCATGGACAGCAACTTCTCTGTCTCAAGGAAATTCATTATGTTCGATATGAGAATATGTTCGAGAATCCTGCAACAAACCGATGTCAAGGACATTGGTCTGTAATTTTGAGGATCCGTCCTTCTACCCTTCTTATATACAGACGTCACCTGCGCTTTTTTCCAGTCGCTCGGGACTTTACGTTGGGCAAGAGATTCACGATAAATGCAAGCTAAGTAAAGAGCCAATGCAGTAGAGTACTGTCTGTAAAGCCGAATTGGAATTCCATCAGGACCTGGCGATTTATTTATTTTCGACCCATTCAGCTGCTTCACAAATCTAGGGATGTCTATCACTATGTCCTCCATACGGGAATCTGTACGAGACTCAAACGGCGGTATGTTTGTACGATCCTCCTGCGTGAAAGATTTCTCAAATGCTAAACTTAAAATTTCAGCTTTCGTTTTGCTGTCTTCCGTTGCCAGGCCAGACTGATCAGTGAGTGACTTGATGGAAGCCTTTGACCCGCTTACCAATTTTAAGTAAGACCAGAATTTCCTTGGGTTTTCAGCAGGTATGACGGTGGTAGTGGCTGTATGCTTCGCGCATCGCTCTTTTAACAGCAGCGTGAATCTCTACTAACTTTTGCCTGTCCTCAATCTCCCAATCTTTCTTGTACCGCGAGTGCAACTGTCTTTGCTTCCTGAGCATTCTCCGAATTGCGGTGTTAAACCACGGTGGGTCTTTTCCGCCCGTAACCCACTTTTTCGGCAGATACTTCTCCAATGCGTGAATTACAACGTGTTTAAAATTTGCCCATAATTCTTCCACATCCATCGTACCGGAAGTAAATGAAGGCGAGTCATTTACTAAGTAGGATGCTAACAACTGCTTATCTGCTCTTTTTAGTAAGAATACTCTCCTAGCCTTCTTGACCGATTTTTCAATTTTCGTAACCATAGTCGTAATGACAA
This sequence comes from Schistocerca piceifrons, assembly GCF_021461385.2. Classification (NCBI taxonomy): domain Eukaryota; kingdom Metazoa; phylum Arthropoda; class Insecta; order Orthoptera; family Acrididae; genus Schistocerca; species Schistocerca piceifrons. The sequence continues at coordinate 435,689,260 of NC_060139.1, read as the reverse complement.
CATCATGATCACAATCCCTGTCTCAACACTGACACCACCGATGAGGTCTGGTCTGTTCGTGGCTACCAGATCTAAAATATTTCCATTACGCGTTGGCTATCGATTTAGCAGCTCAAGACAGTTTTCGGATAATGTGTTCAAAATTAATTCACACGACGGCTTGTCTGTACCACCTGTAATGAATCCATAGACATCCCAGTCTATACTAGGTTGGCTGTAGTCGCCTCCGACTAATATAACATGATCCGGGTACTTCTGCGATACAGAGTGTAGACTCCCTTTGAATAATTCTAGAACTGTCACGGTGGAACCTGGTGGTCGGTAATAACACCCAAAAATTAATTTTATTTGTCCTAGACCTGTTAAACGTGTCCAGATAACTTCACAATCACACTCTACTTCGACCTCAGTAGACACAATATTTTTGTCAATTGCTATGAAGACACCACCTCCTACGGTGCTTAATCTGTCTTTCCGATACATGTTCCAACCTTCACTAAATATTTCAGAACTTCCTATCTCAGGGTTCAGCCAGGCCTCAGTCCCGGGAATAATTTGCGCGCCACACGCTTCCTGGAGGACAGTAAATTCAGGAACTTTATTCCGAACACTCTGAAAATTTACTGCTAATATGTTGATAGCTGAAGTGTCTTTACACTGAACGCGTCCTGATTTCCCTGCGTGCACGTCGACTGGCGAGTGTTCATCAGGACACCTCGCACTACTGCCTAGCCTAAAAAACCCCCAGGTGCACGCCACAAGTACTCTGCTACCCGAGTAGCCGCTTCCTTTGTGTAGTACACCCATGACCTATCTAGGGGCATCCTACAGTTCCCCACCCAATAGCACAAGTATAGAAATCTGCAGCCAAGACCGTCACAGAGTGACGGAGCCTCTGGTTGAGACCCTCCACTCGGCTCCAAACCAAAGGACCCCGATCCACTCTGGGAACGATGCTGCAAATAGAGAGCGCTGCTTGCACCCCGCGTGCCAGGCCAGCGGTCTTCACCAAATCCGCCAGCTGCCTGTACGAACTGAGTATCGCCTCAGAACACACTGGTGCCGACGTGAGCAACTACTAGCAGACGACTGCACCCCGTACCCTCGATAGCCGCAGGCAAGGCCACCTCCACATGAGGCCCCCCGGCAGACATACCGAGTGCACGTTGGAATTCTTTCCAGCCCTGTACGCTATTTCCCTAAGGGGCTCCATCACCCACCTAACGTTGGAGCTCCCAATAAGCAGCAAGCCTTTGCCCCCGTGTGCCTGCTCGGGCCCTGCTGAAGGAGCGGCCACCTTCCCACTGACAGGATGAACGGGCGAGGCCAGCCGGCCAGCCTTCACATTGCCTGTGACAATATTCAACAAAAAATAGTCACGATCAGCCACGTAGTGCGCAAGCAATTCCGCGCAGATGGTCCTTCGTTGCTCTTTATGGTCTTCTGTTAGGCTGCGAGGGACCCAACAGGCGCACACCTTTGAGTGTCCCAACAGGTGGATGAGTGTGTCAGCACCACCAAAAAAGACGTCCAGTTGTGCAGCGAAGTGTTTGATTGTGATGCGTCGATCACCTCGAATGAGAGTGGCCGCACGCTCTAATATTGCAGGAATCACAGCTGTGTGTGGTCGGATGGCACGCAGGAGATCGGACAGGTATGAGCGACTTTGTTGCGATTATGACGGTCCCTCCCAATGACTCGCTGTACTTTTTTCACTGCCAGGTCTCTGTCGACATTCTGCAAGCACCTATGAAGCTCTGATTTTCTGCCAAAAGATACTAAATGATAGCTCTCTGCTTAAGACACACCTTCGCTAGAGTCACCTTTCTGAGGGCTGCGTATAATGCCGCCACTGTCGGAACTTCATGGATCTATGACGGGTGAAGCGGAAATATTCCACGATGTCCCACAACGAATTGCGCACTTTTCTCAACCAAAATTGGCCAAGGAAAAAAAGTGTAGCATCAGTTATTGAACGCCCCTCGTATATGATGTATCTGCCCCCTTTGCGGTTATTTCTCACGTTATTCGAAAATTCAGTACTTTATATAACTAAACGATGAGCCAGCAACTTCCTACTATCTGATGACCTTCTCCACCTAATGAATGACATGCAATACAAATTACACCGACCAGCGGCCAGAACATTACGACCATCGGCCTGCTATCGATACAAGCAGCCGAAGACCCATCAAGTGCCAATGTTAACACGACATCGGCAACTACTACTGAAATTGGAACGTGACCGTCGGCACTGGACGTTGGCGCAATGGCAGACCGTTGTGTGGTCTGATGAATCCTTCTTCGTCACACTGACGGAAGGGCGTGAATCCGTTGTCTTCCAGGAAAAGAGATCCTTGGCACCTGTGCTGCAGCTCGGAGGCAAGCTGTTGGCGGCTTCAAATGCTCTGGGCAAAATTTACGTGGGCATCCTTGGGTCCAAAGGGGCTCGTGCAAGATACCACGATGGCAAAGGAGTATTGTACTCTGGTTGCAGACCATGTACTCCCATTCGTGATGGTCATGTTTCCTGACGGCAGTGGCACTTTTCATCAAGATAATTCGTCATGTCACAAGGCCAAGGTGTGATAGAGTGGTTCGAGGAAGACAGTGGCGAGTTCCAGTTGATGTGCTGGCCCCCCGACTCGCCGCATCTGAACCCGATAGAACGAGGGATGTTATGGGATTTGACGTCAGAGATCATCACCTCTCCATGGAATTTACGGGAATCAGATGACTTGCGTGTCCATGCCACGATGTGTCACCGCTGTTATCCGTGCCAAAGGTGGACATAACGGCTATTACGTAGGTGGTCACAATGTTCCGGCTGTACCATAAACCTATCTTTCGTGGTAAGGATAGAAATAAAAAAAATATTCCTTTAAACGACATAGTTTCTCATTTTAATGGAACTAGTGACTTTAATGTTGGTGTTGTTTATGTCTCATCAGGAAATTATATGTTAGTCTTCTAGCAACCTGTTAATCAAACTTGTGTAGATGTAAAATCTTCTTCTTCTTCTCCATCTTTCCTGATAAAGACTTGGGAGATACCTGTAATTACATTTTTCCATTCTTTTTATTGTATGATGGGAAACACTAGTCATTTCCACCATTCTCTCTAGCACAATTTTCGTGGAATATTTACTGCCTCGTCTCCTTTTTACAACTTAAATTTTGTGATACTGCACACAATCTCCTGTGACTTACTATTAACAAACTTTCTTCCACCTACACTGCACGGAAAATGTGATGCCAGGCTATGTAAAACAGAGATAGGTAAGAAAACGCTCGAAGCACGTGAGTCGACAGGCGCCGTCCGTAGCAAGCAAAGTGCACAGCACAGCAGGCGACATGTAGCCGAGGAGACCACCTTTGCAGAACAAAAGGAATGGACTCGCCCAGCAGCTAGGAGGAGAACGCATCTGTGCGCTGGGGACCACATTATTTAGCGCGAGCTTTGTGCGTCGTTCTTCAGTGGGCATTGTTGTGCTGAAATATGGCTTTTTGATGTTGTCATGCTGAAATATGACATGTTGAGATGATAAGAGGAGGAAACAAATAGCGAGCTCAAAAGCTTCCCAGAAGTACCTGTTGCTGCTCAAATTGCTTTGAATTCGCAGGGGCTGACATGCTGTGTTGTATCCACTATTACCACAAAAATGAAATTTGGTGTTTGTCTGCTATGCCACCAAACATTGCATGCTCCGACTGCAGTTATTGTCACAGGAAGCCGCCATGATAGTACGACATGTTGAATAGGTCTCTTCAGAAAATTAATTATACCACTGAGGTGACAGCGATGGTCTTTAGTTATCTACCATAGGCTAAGGCGTTTGTGAGCTATGGAGAATGGAAGCTCAGTCAGTGGTATGTGCTGCAACAAACATACGCCAGATGGTATCGAAGTGCTGATGCAGATCGTTGCTCTGCCTCTGCAGCCAGCGCTGTGGACCAATTTGTTTAGGAAAATAGTAGTGGGGGCTTAAAAATTGTAGAGAGACGCGAAGGCTTGTCCATAGTAAGCAACTTCTAATTGATGCAGGTAGCAGCAGATGCGCAGAGATGAAGACACCTAAATAGACAGACTAACGCGGAGAGTTGTGTCTAACGGACCTTCGCACTAAATGCCGCAACAACAGCCACTCAATGGCGACTGACTGCTGGTGACCAGACGCGCGCTACTCTTCGTCTCGGTCTTGAGGGCTCGGCTGAGCAGCAGCTGGCTGTGCGTTCAGATCGCCAGCAGTAGAGACATACTCGGCGGCAGCGTCCAGTCTTAGTTTTCATCGAGTTATCGTTCTTCTTACACTTTTCTTCTGTAGTTTTTGATTGTACGCCTGATACATTTGAACATTCAAGTCCGACATTTATCTCCCTGTGAATGGTATATGTCGTTATCATTCGTATCACCTTTTAACAAATTAGTGCTTAAACGTGCGAAGTATATCTTATTTGGGAGACAGAGTAGTCAAGTCGGCAGACCTTACGTACCTGGAAATTCTGCAGTCGCGGAACAAACGATATGTTTCCAGTCATTCAATCAACTTTTGACGCACTATTAGAATTCTGCTTGTTAACGATTTTAGACTGATTCTCTCCAGTGAGAGGGCCGAAGAGGGAAAAATGGAAGATCCAGGATCAGCTGTTGCTGTTTAAATAGACTGATACTGAACTCATCGTCGCGCTGCCAGTGGATACAAATGGCACGCATTTCAAATCCATGTGATGCCATCATTTCCAAATCATTTTATGACACTGTGATAATTCGTTTAGTTATTACTAGTGTGGGGTCAGATACGTGTAACTGCCCTGAATGGAAGCTACAAGTGGCTGTTTAATAACTTTGGCTGTGCCAAAAAAATTTAAAATGTATTTGTGTTAGCTACAGAGAAGAAATTCATAAATTTGTCGGATGATACCTACGAGACTGTACACAACAAAAAAATATCGCAGCTTTAACTTTATTTCTTCACTGTATTACTTATCCGTCATTCGTATCTGAGCTTATCTTTGTCACACATCAGCAAAAATAATGTATGAACCATCTGAAGTCAGTAAACCAATCAACGTCTTTACGCTCGGTTTTGCAGTAGATAAAGTATATTTACTGAAGTGGAGCAGTGGTCAGCAGACTGGACTCTCATTTACAAGAACGACAATTCAAGTCCCCCTCCGCCCATCCAGATGTAGGGTATCCGTGATTTCCCTAAACCCCTTAAGGTAAATGCCGAAATGGTTCTTTCGAAAAAGGCGTGGCGGATTTCCGTTTCCATCATCCTTTAATATGAGCTTGTGCTCCGTCTCTAATGACCTAGTTGTCGACGGGACATTAAACACTAATATTCCTTTCTTCCTGAAGTAGATAAATAAACCAAATCACAAATAATTCGTAAATATGCTTATAATTACCAATAATTTTATCGTAGCACGCTTGTTAATAATTAATTTATGAACTTCTGATCTTCCAAATCAGTTCACAACGCTGTATATACTGTTCAAAATGCATTACCTACTCACAAATAGCACCGACACATCGTAAGGCACCTGTTGTTCCAAGTTTGAATTATGCGAAAGCCATCAATAGATACATTGTTAGCACAGAGTATACGTCTCTGTATTACCACTTGCTTTTCCAAAGAATGAACGGTTAGTACATATTTATTTCGGGCAAGTAGATCAGGTCACGGAACATTTTTGTAACAAATAAATTCTATCACCAGTGTGTAAAAAAACGGCCTGAAGAAAGTTAAGAAATTTACAGGAGTTATGAATGAGAAGAAAACTGCAAAAAAAGCGCGGTATAGCTCACGTGGTATTGAACAATTGCTTTAACGCTGGACTAGATTGGTCTGCACCATCATCTACGAACACAACGCTGAATTATAATTTACGGCATTATAGCTCTGCACTTGTAACATTTATCATAATCATGTTGGAAGCTGACCCTCCGCTTTTTGAGTTTATTTTGACCTTCTATATCCGTCTGTCGTAGTTAGGTCTCGCTAAAACACCCCATGTTCATTACCTTGTATATCGATCGGATGAAGTACTCATCACACAACGCAATCGGTACAAGAAAGTGATTGATAACAGATCCACTTCTGAAGCGCAACGGATAACGAGAATAGGAATTTAATTGTTACTCGATGTACACACAGGAGATATGGGGAAAATGACGTCGTGAACCATGTAATATTCTCTGCAGTTTCATCAGTTTAACTTGCGCAAGGTCCAGTTTCCTTTTCATTGCCGGTTACGCTCAGAGTTCATAATCAATTTATATTCCATGGCCTTTCAGAGTGAGTGGATAGGGAAGTGGTTATGAAACGCCGCTTTATGATTACTCATTTAGAAATTTACCGATCACAAAATTAATTTTTTTATTATCATAAAAAAATGGAGACATTTTTTCTCAATCCATATTCTGTACTCATTAGACTATTCATTCCATTCAACGAATTATGTAATTCTTCTTCACCTTTACTCAGGACAGTAATGTTATCAGCGAATCTTATCAATGATATTCTTACATCCTGAATTGTAATCGCACTCTTGAATCTTTCTTTTATTTCCGTCATTGATTCATCTATGTATGGATTGAACAGTAGAGGTGAAAGACTGCGTACTTACCTCCGACCCTTTTCAATCCGAGCTTTTCGTTCCTGTTCTTCCAGTCTCATTTTCTCTCTTGGTTCCGCTACATAACGTATATTACGCGTCTTTCGCTATAGCTTACTCCTATTTTCGCATAATCTCGAACATATTGCGCCATTTGACATTGTTGAACGCTTTGACCAGACCGGCAAATCCTATGAGCATGTCTTGATTTTTTTCCAGAGTTGCTTCCGTTATCAAGCTCAACGTCACGACCGCCTTTCTGGGACCTTTATCTTTCATCAAGCTAAACCGATCGTCATTCAACAGATTCTCAATTTTCTTTTCCATTCTTCTGTGTATTATTCTTGTCATCCACTTGGGGGCAAGCGATGTTAGACTGACTGTGCGATGGTTCAGCCACTGATCTGCTCTTACTGTCTTCGGAACTGAATGGATGATGGAACGTCACCAGTTTCACAGATTCTGTACACCAGTCTGAATAGTTGTTTGGTTGCCAATCCCCCCCAGTGAGTTCAGAATTTCTACTCCTTCTGCATTATTTGATCTGAAGTCTTCCACAGGTCCTTTCAGTTCTGACTTTAAGATTGGATCCAGTATTTCTTCCAAATAAACTTCAGTTTGTTTTATCATGCCATAGGCCAATTCTTCCCCTCATACAGGCCATTACTGTAGTCTTTCCGCCTATCTCCTCTCTGCGTTTAACAGTGCATTTCCCGTTGCTCTCATAAGGTTGCTACCCTGGGTTTTCTGTATGCTGAATTAGTCCTTCCGACGATCATTTCTTTTTCGATTGTTTCACATTTTTCCTGCAGTCGTTTCGCCTTGTTTTCCCTCACTAAGTGTTTTATGTTTGTGTAGTCCTGTATTTCCCTGGACATTTTTGTACCTCCTTCTTTCGGTGATCAACTGAAGCATTTCTCATGTTACACAAGGTTTCTTCGGAGTTATCTTATTACTCTGTTTAGAGATGTCCACTCCTCTTCAATTGAGCTGCCCACTGTTGTATTCCTTATCACAGTATATATACCTTTAGCGAACTTAGATTGCATCTCATGATTCCTCCGTACACTTCGTTCCACGCTAGTTCTTCCAGACGATTTTCTTAAACTACAATTTACCCTTACATTTCATAGCCGCACGAATTGTTGTACCCTGGTATTTGTATGAGACAACTGATCCGTTCTCTGAAATACCTGAAAATTTAAAATAAGTTGTTAGTCTTCGCAGCACTTTCAAACCACTTTAAAAAACTGACAGGTTATTTTTGCCGTTTCCTTCTGATAATACTTCATTACAAACAACAGCATCACCTGCAAAAAATCTGAGATTACTAGTAGTATAGTCCGCCAGATCATAAATATACGACATGAAAAGTAATGGTCTCAACATACTTACCTGGTGCACAGTTAGAATTACTTCTACTCCTATCGATGACTCTCCATCCTAGATAACATGCTGCATCCTTCCTATATTGTGGACTCTCTCTGTGCATTCTCGGAGATCTGATCCCTCAGGTACAGCCAGTGAACGTTGTTGTTTCTGTGAGTAACAAGATCACACGTCCGCCTGGCTTTCTGCGCTGGCTGTGTTAGGGCCAGTTCACACTTTCATTCACGGCTCCGTCACGTCACGCCACCGTCACGTCAAGTCACGTGATCTCAGCTTGCATGGCTGTCCTCAACTGATTTTTCGTGGGAATTGCGATGTTCCCCAAGATGATTTTCAGCTGTTATGCTGGAAGTGCACATACACAGCGTGGTAACTTATATACGTGGATATTTGAGTCCACCTTTGTACTAAAATGACATTTAAATGGTTTGCAATTTGCAGCGATAGCTTGAATATTAGAGAAGGAAGACAGAAGTGCAAAAGAACACAAAAAAGAATGTGCGTCCGAAAAATATCATCACGTGGTACAGAAAGCGTATTTCACACGCTATACAAGGAGCTCCTGGAAGAGGAACTTTCATTTTATATTTTAGAAAGTTGAAGCACCTGTTTTTTTATTTGTTACATCAAATTGCGGCCAGAATTACTAAAAGAAACGCAGTGTTGCGAGCTGCCATCACATCCCGTGAAAAACTGATTTGTTTAAGGTTAAGTTTCGTTGTTAGCCCAGTGTAACTTTTTGTGCAATAGTCATATCTCCCACAATACCCTTTCCTTCAAGGTTTATATGTTTTCTTTGCGTCTTGTATTTGGCTTTTAATAGCTCAAGTGCCTTATTCGTATTGGGGTTAGCTCGTGAAACCACATAAATACTGACCACTGAGGTCTGCAAAACTGATTCACACACAATCCAGAGAGCTACTTATGAACAAATAAGTCTGCCCCAAACACATATTTAAAAAACAACTTGCAATATCTGAAGGTTTCAGGCTATTTCTTTACGAAACGCTACAAATGCCTGACAGTATACAAATAAATTCCACATACAATCCGATTCTATCCACAGTACTTTTCTCACTTTAAGTTGCAGCCATATGGCACGAATTTTATTGTAAACTATTAAATACTGCACCGGTATGTATAAAAACGCACTTTATAAATGTAGTAGAGGACAAGCAGTTTAGTACGCTTGTCATACGATTCAGACTGCTACCTCCCTGCTTCAGTTACTGTTTCGTCATTTATTATAAATTTAACAAAGGAAATAGAGAAACGAAACAGTTTTACAATAAATAACGAACAAAAAAGAACTGATATTAACCACTAAAACCAGAACTAAACGAGGTATGGATATCTGCACATAACCGTACAACGGGAGTAAATTAGCTTGGGGTCATATGATCAACAATGGACGGATGACGTCAGCTGTCAAAACTTACTTGCCGAGAAACCTTGACTATGGCGTGACGTGACAGACGTGACGGGACGGGACGTCGAGTGTGGACGCCGCCATTTCAAATGACTTGCAGAATCTTGTGACTGGGCGGGACGTTACGTGACGTGACGGCCTGTGTGAATTGGCCTTTAGTTACAGGATGACGGCGTTGCAGCGTCCGCCAGTAACAGTCACCCCTCCTCGCTGATTGGCAGTCGTTGCAGTCGAGGGCCGCGGACCGCTGTGTCACTGCTGAACTCGCTGTGGGTAACTCCTCTTGCTTCTTCTGCTGTTCCTTGTACGTAGAAACCCAAGAAAGTTTCTCAGGAGTTCTGCTGTTGTGTTCTCCATCCAAAATGCAAAAAATTTTGGTCTCCATGGCTCTTCTAATGTTTGCCAGGACACCAGACTGGTCGCTCGACCGCCTCAACTAAGTTGTACAGCCACACTTTCAGTAGATCATTAATGAATGCTGGCAACACTAGAACGCGCTACCATTCTGCGTTAGCACCAAGATTTCCCCATCTACACACATATTCCGGGAAGCACTGTGAAGTGTGTGGCAGGAGTACTTAAGGCTGTACCACGAGTTACGATTTCTTGCCGTTACAGTTGTTTGCGGAACGTAGAAAGAATGACTGCTTAATTTCCGTAACTAGTCTAATATTGTCTTTGAGGGAAGGGGGGGGGGGGGAGGGGATTTTTACAGAAAGTGATACGTAGGGGACTGAAGCATATTTCTAGATTTTCTCTTAATACTGATTCTCGAATCTTTGCAATCAAACTTTTGCAGAATCAATTGCGTCTCGCTTTACGCGTCTGCCATTTCAAGTTTTTCAGCATTATGGTGAGGCTCTCCTGTACGTCAAACAATTCTGTCATCCATAAAATTACAAGAATTCAGCCGTAGCCATATTTTGTCTGTAGCTAAGACTTTGGCTGTAAATCGCTCAGCCATCATCGAAACGAGTCGGATAGGTCTGGCTGGCCACAAGAGTGGACCAGGCAACAGGAGCAGCCGAAGCAGAGTGCTTTAGTACACTGTGTTCAGTTTAGCTTATTTTTTCTTAAGGGTTTAAGATAAAAAGTGGATATTATTTGTATTTTTATCTGAGTCATTAGCGATGACTTCCATTTAGAACGTGCATGTTTATTTCGTGTATTAGCTTTTGTGTGATCTGGGTTTGTAGCGTAGCTTCACGGCACCATAAGCAGTGCTCTCGCCTGCTTCACTTAGGGTTTGTTACCTCTGCAGACAGTAGTTGATTAGCCAGTGTAGATCGACCTACCCAAGCGAGAGGACCGGGCAATAGCAGCAGCGGCAGCAGTCTGCTTTAGTACACAGCGTTTAGTTTAGATTTGTGTTTTATTCAGAAGCATTTGTCTTTTCTTCTGATTAACGATTATTTACATTGAGACTTTACGTATTTATTTCGTGCGTTATCTTTTGTGTGAGGTAAGTTTCTAGTGCAAAGTAACTGTTGCTACATTTGTCTTCACTAGTACTTCTTCTTTAAGAGTTAGCGGATTTTGTGACCCATGGTAAACTGCGAACTTTGCATAGCAGATTTCAGCGTCTGATTATTCCACTGGTTTATGTTTTGTATAGGTACTTCCCAACTTCAGTAGATCCAAGTCGGGTAAGTTTCCCTCTTGCTAAGATCTATTTGTCCTTCGTCAGTTAGTCCTGACCGCTTTGTTTCTATTTTTTACTTTTTTTTTACACAGTATGACATGGAAAGCGACCGTGCTTGTTGTGAGCGGACACAAGGAGAACTGGCTGCTGTCCGTAAGCAGCCGGAAGCTGCGTTGGCCACAGTCGACAGGATTCTGGCTGCTGCTCAAAGCTCCAGAGAACATGCAATACCTTTGGTGCCAATGGACTCCACCAGTAACCTAGTTGTCTTTCCATCTCCAATACACATCTGACTGGTCCGTTTACATTTGAGTGAGTGACGGATAGTGGTGTGTTCGCTTATTTTATTTATTTATTGTTTACTTAGCCTGACCAGATTAGCCCCTTAAGGCCCCCTCTTACATCTGAACAGGAATAACACTTACCAAAGATTTCAAAAAAATTTACAGTAATAATAGTCATAATAATATAAACAATGATAATAATAATGGTTGACGCTAATAATAATAATAACGATAGCAATAATGATAGTGAATGGGATAAGGAATTATATAAATTATTTTAGTACATTTGAGTCTATCATTAGAGTTATCAGGAATAAAAAGAATATACGTAGAGAAGATTGAAATGACAGAGACAGTAGAAGTTATGAAACAAAAATTTACAAACAGAGAATTCTGCTGAAAAGGGGGGGGGGGGGGCGTGGGGTGGGCTGAGGTGGGGGAGAGGAGTTGTGCGGTAGAGGGAATTTGCGAGACTAAATTGCGGATCTCAGTTGGGATAATGGCTGTTGTGATACCACCTTCAGAAATGCGCGGGTGGCGATGGACGTCGACTCACCTGGATTGCCTCCCGCTGTGGCGGCGGTCCCACGAACCAGGAAATAAGCGCCGCCAGTTCCCTCCCACGTCGAGGAAGGGACTTTAGAGGAGGAGGAGCTGGGGCAGCCGCTCCCAGATGAACGCAGTGTGCAGCCCTTCCTTAAGAAGATCGCGGCGTCAATCAAGGATGGGTCGTACCCTCACATGGACAACCCATATCTATTTACGCCGCTTGATGTACCCAAGTCTCCCCTTCCCCACCGCCCGTGCAAACTCCGCCACACTCGTGGCCTGTTGCACGAGGTGGTGTCTCGGAAGGAGCTACGAGCGATCAACGCCCTCCCCATCTTCACCCCTGACGACTGGGAGCACGTCTACCAGGTCGCCGAGAAGTGCCTGAAGGAGGAGTGGCGCTCAGGTAGAAGACAATCTGCCCCCAGAGAACGCAGCCGCCATCGCCTACTTCGAAAATCTTCGAAAGTAGCCTGAGGACCATCCGTACAATCGTTACCACCATTGCCTACCATGGAGGAACAGCAGCTTCGCTGCTTAGACTCCTGCCCTCCGTGCTTTAAGTGAGTGAGTGAGTGAGCTGTTGTGATACGTGGGCCATTAGCTAGCTGTCTTTTTGAAGCTTAGAAGGGATTTGGTTTCCCTGATATTTTGTGGAATATTGTTCCAGAGTCGGGTTCCTGATACGGAGAATGATTTAGAGAAAATGTCAGTGTTACACTATATGATCAAAAGTATCCGGACTCCCCCCCAAAACATACGTTTTTCGTATTAAGTGCATTGTGCTGCCGCCTACTACCAGGTACACCACATCAGCGACCTCAGTACACATTAGACATCATGAGCGAGCAGAATGGAGCGCTCCGCGGAACTCACGGACTTCGAACATGGTCAGGTGATTGGGTGTCACTTGTGTCATACGTCTGTATGCGAGATTTCCACACTCCTAAATATCCCTAGGTCCACTCTTGCTGATGTGAAAGTGAAGTGGGAACGTCAAGGGACACGTGCAGTACAAAAGCGTATAGGCCGACCTCGTCTGTTGACCGAAAGAGACCGCCGACAGTTGAAGAGGGTCGTAAAGTGTAATAGGCAGACATCTATCCAGCCTATCACACAGGAATTCCAGACTGCATAGGATCCACCGCAAGTACTATGACTGTTAGGCAGGAGGTGAGAAAACTTGCGTTTCATGGTCGAGTGGCTACTCATAAGCCACACATCACGCCGGTAAATGCCACACGACGCCTAGCTTGGCGTAAGGAGCGCAAACATTGGACGACTGAACAGTGGAAAAACGTTGTATGGAGTGACGAATCACGGTACACAATGTAGCGATCCGATGGCAGGATGTGGGTATGGCGAATGCCCGGTGAACGTTATCTGCCAGCGTGTGTACTGCCAACAGCAAAATTCGGAGGCGGTGGTGTTATGGTGTGGTCGTGTTTCTCATGGAGGGGGCTTGCAACTCTTGTTGTTTTGCGTGGCACTATCTCAACACAGGCCTACATTGATGTTTTAAGCACCTTCTTGCTTCCCGCTGTTGCAGAGCAATTCGGGGGTGGCGATTGCATCTTTCAACACGATCGAGCACCTGTTCATAATGCACGGCCTGTGACGGAGTGGTTACATGACAATAACATCCCTGTAATGGGCTGGCCTGGACAGAGTCCTGACCTGAATCCCATAGAACACCTTTGGGATGGTTTGGAACGCCGACTTTGTGCCAAGCCTCACCAACCGACATGAAGAATGGGCTGCCATTCCCCAAGAAACTTTCCAACACCTTATTAAACATACGCCTGCGGGAGTGGAAGCTGTCACCAGGGCTAAGGGTGGGTCAACACCATATTGAATTCCAGCATTAGCGATGGAGCGTGCCACGAACTTGTAAGTAATTTTCAGTCAGGTGTCCGGAAGCTTTTGGACACATAGTGTGTATGCTGATAGAGAGAGGATTTTATTGTGTCCACAGCGGGTGTTTCTGCTGTGCTGTTCGGATAGTGGTGTAAAAGTTGAGACAAGTAAGAGGGAATGCAATGATTGAGAAGACGATAGAGCAACCATATGGTATGATAGCCTCTACGCTTATTGGCACGTAGCCATAATAATTGTTTGTAGCCAGGAGTGATACTGCTGGAAAAGCGAATGTCACGAACGTATCGCACACAAGCATTCAACGCCAGTTCCATACTGCGTTAGATTTCGTATGAAACTCCTTGGTGATTAGCATCACCATAGTCGAGTATAGGGAGTAAACGTGACACTTCTTAAGCTCGAAAGGAAACACTTTTTTATGTTTCTGTAGTAAGTGAAGTGACGCTGACACCTTCTTACAGACTGTAATTATGTGTTCAATCCAGTCTAGGTGATGATCCAGACTTATTCCCAAGTTCTTTGCAGAATAAGTAAAGGTTATTTCTATGCTGTTTAGGATTAATCATGGAAGAGATTCTCTGTATTGAGGGGTAATAAGTCTTTTATGGGTGACTCAGATTGCTTGTGTTTCAGGTGGGTTAAGTTGCAATCCTAATTTCTGCACACAGTCTGGCAAGGCAAATAAATCAGCATTTACATGCTGGATGACTGCGCACAAGTTTTTTGGGTTTTCATGTAGATATAGCTGGAGGTCATCAGCGTATAAGTGATATGTACAGTGGGAGAGAACAGTTGAGACGACATTAATATATAATGAGAATAGTAGCGGGCCCAATGCTGATCCGTGAGGGGCTCCCGATACTACATTCCTCCGTTGCGAACTTTATGTCCCAATCGTTACACATTGCTGGCACGATGTTAGGTATGAGTGGAACCATTCTACAGCACTTGAAGAGAAGTTTAGGCTTTTGAGTTTAGGAAGTAAAATGTCGAACTCCACAGTGTCGAATGCTTTGCTGAAATTTAAAAAAACTCATAATAGTCGCCTGCTATTTGTCCATGGCTTGTTTTAAATCATCATTCAATTTTATAAGAGCAGTTATTGTGCTGCGATTTTGCCGGAAACCAGACTGGTATTCATCTAAAAGATTATGTGATGTTACATAATTAGTAAGCTGTCCATGATCTATATATTCTAAACCCTTGGACAGCGCTGGTAGAATGCAAATGGGTCTGTAGTCAGAGGTTTCTTTGACAGATTAGTTCTTTGTTAATGGTTTTACTAATCCGTGCTTCCAGCCAGATGGGAAGGTGCAAGGGGTTAAAGGATTGTTTAAAATGTTCATTGTCATGGGCAGCAGTTGACTGACGAGGAAATTAATCAGTTTCACTGCAATATTATCGTGTTCTGCAGCTGCAGAACAGATTCGCGCAATTGACTTCCTGACCGTGTTAGGGCTTACAGTCTATAGAGAAAGTTTCTTGTATCCACAGACCACTGATGCATTAAGAGACTCGATGGTTTGTGTCCTTCTTTGTTGGTCAAATATAGATGTCGGTGTGGCGAAATACTCACTTAGGTCTTCACTAGGAAGCTGAGGGTCGGCAGCGGATTTGGGATTGCTTATTCCTAGGCCTCGTAGATTTTTTGACAGTACGGCAAGTCTGTGAAAGTCTCAGTTAGTGAGTGGGCATATCCGAATTTTGCATTAGTGACGGATTGGGCAGAGAGGAAGTGGGAACCGGCTGCTGGCCGCACAGCTGGTTCATTATTCTTCAGTGACAGGTACGAGGTGCTACCTAGGGTTGATAAAATTCTGAGTAAGCTTGGGATGCCTCTCCCGTTGGTCCATCTGCTGATTAACTGCCCAGTCTGGACAAGATACTAGGGCAGGTTTGATAGTCATTGGGAACTCCAACATTGGATGGGTAATGGAGCTCCTCAGCGAAACAACAAGCAGGTCGGGAAAGAATGCCAATATGCACTTGGTACGTTTGTTGGGGGAGGGGTCTAATCCGTGAAATGGAGGAGGCTCTACCACCGGCTATCGAGTGCATTGATTGCAACCGGCTGCAAATAGTGGTTCAAATTGGCACGAATAACGTCTGCCGCTTAGTTTCTGAGGCCAAGGAAATTCTACTAAATCGTAACAGTAAAAGTATAGTTGAAGAAACCTTACAATTTCCTCACTACGTAGAACTAGATCTGAGGGAGAAAAAAGACTTAGTAATAAAAAGAGTGAGGGAAAAAGCGGAAGCCAGATCTAAAAGACACGGTAAGGGCCTTAACGTGACCAAATTCAAAATTAGGGCTTTTGTTCTCATAAAAACTAAAGAAAATCTAATGAAATAAGCCAAGAAATTTCTAAGTTCGAATAAATTTATGATGATCCCCTTGAAGAACAAAGAACTCCACACACTAACGCCTATTATTTTGTTGATCCTAGGTCAAAGAAGCCGTTGGGTGTTCGTGACATTGTAGATTTAAAGCCTTACATCCACAGAAATGTGTAATAAGGGAAACATGAAAAAAATGCATATGGAATTAACCAAATAGTATTTTACTCTGTATGTTATTGTTCATGATGTTGTGTTGTCAAGTGTTGTTATGTTGGAAAAAACTTTTTTGTCCTGAGACTACTGATACACGTCTATAAGTTTCAGACGCGGTATAACATAATTATATATTCAAATAACATGTAAACTCCAGGCTATGGCATACATAAGGACTACATTGATTGAATATTGCAGCATGATCAGGAGGACTGCCAAATGTGTCAATAGGCAAACAAAGGGTGAAAAATTTATATAGTGTACTGAGTATTGTGTTTTTCATGATGAACTGCATGAATATTTAAAGCAGACAAAACATAGTTTCTTAATGATCATACTGTGACAAATAGGTTGAAACATCCCCTTAGAAAAATTATACATGACTGTCTTTAAACTGACACACAATATTTTTAGCGCAACGGAATCTGACTTTCAATAATCCCTACAAAAGAATCGCCCTGACTAACATTAACCTATACCTTTCACAAATCACTTACCTCACAAAAATCTTCGTTACTCGAACTAATGCAATATAGCGAGCGCCACTACTGCCAGCTAAATAAAAGATTCAAACTACGGAAGGCACTAACTACTGATAGGCATAGTTAGCAAATGAAAGATTTTAATAGAGAACAAACAATGTATTTACCTTAATAGTGTTGAAAAATCATAATATACATAGCAGTTCATGACATCCAGTCATACAAATTTCAAAACTCCGCCATTTCTCTCCCCACATCCACCACTGCTGGCGGCTCACCTCCAACTGCGCAATGGTACGCACTGTTCACATCCAGCAGCCGCTGCCCAACACTACAATGGCAGACAACAATGCAAACTAGCCACAGACGGCACACAGCACAGCCAGTGATTTTCATACAGAGCGCTACGTAACGTTGCCAATAAGAAAACATAAACAGCCTACATGCACCCCACAAAAAATTTTACAAATTGTTTTGGGCAGTGGCCAATATTGATTTGATAAAATTTTTCATAATTGCAATAACAAAGATATCAAATGCACACACTTATTGATACAATGTTGGTCAAAAGCTAAAATTTTCTCACAGTCCATCATAAAGACAGTCCTGATCATTCATCACAGTAAAATTGCAGTGTTTTTCTGAAAGTCTGAGCAGTAAAAGAAAATGCACACAGAAGTAGTGGATTTCCATGCAGTCTTGAAGAAGTAGTGTTGTCCTTCCAACGGAAAGACAGTGCTGACTCTCGACATGCAGACAAGTAATGGGTCACAACAGAGCAAACCCACAGCAGAGTCATTCGAAGTTTTGAAGAATATTGGTAGGCAGGTCATCACAGAGTAGACCCACTGTAGTCCTGGTAGAGATTATGGTATTGGTGGGCCACCAGAGGTGCAGACCCACTGTAGTCCTGGTAGAGATTGTGGTATTGGTGGGCCACCAGAGGTGCAGACCCACTGCAGTCCTTGTAGAAATAATGGTATTGGTGGATCATCAAAGATGCAGACCCACTGTAGTCCTTGTAGAGATGGCCAGCAGCCATCTGTTGTGACTGTACAGGTGCACAATCACCATTGAAGAGTCTTGCAGATAAATAAGCAAGTCCATAACCACCACTTGCGCACTCACAAAGTTTTTGGAATTGTCCTTAGAACCAGCAATGCTGTTATCCAGTCCCTTGCTGAATTATTAACACATGTGCAAACACTAACAGTCCCTATTTCTCACATATTGTCCATATACTATGACCAACAGAAATGTGTACAGTGAAATGGAACTTACAAGTTAATAATATGATGAACTGGTGTCAATTACAATTTTATAACATAAGAATACAATTGCAGAGGTACAAAATACATCATTAAAGAACATAACAATACAGATAACATTTGTAGTACAGGCTTTAGAAAAGAATCGAAATAACATATACATCAGTGTTACAGGAATTTTGACGTGAGTACATACATAAAAGATCAGAATAACTTTCGAAACATCTACTTCACACATGAGCATTAAAACAAAACAGAACAAATAATGTTTAAACATCTTTACAAAGTAAATAACATAGTATTAGAAAAATTCTACAACATAACAACATCAGCTAAACACATAAAGACAGGAAAAACACAAATACACAAGGGAATACAAACACATAGTGGGATAACACAAAGAAAGGACAGGGTTTCTTTTACTGCAGTATTTTGCAAACGAAACTTTCTTACCTTCTTAGAGATCTCCCTTCGTTCTTCATTATATCCAAAAAGTCCTATCTATACCAGCTTTCTGTACTTTTTTCGTATGACTTCTCAATGCATTTCTTCCAATTCATCGCAACTCATTCTCTTGTATAGTCTACCCCCTCTTAAGCTAACTTAAATCTACTGAGCTCAGATGCTAAACTAAGGGACGAGGCAATGCAGCAGCACAGAACAATTAACACAAACAGCAATGACAAAAAAAAATGGAAATTGGCAAAGCAAGCAGCAGCAAATGCAATGACTTATATCTAAACATGACAGAGCTCAAGCAGAAAAAATACTACAGTAAAAATGGCCATGTTTAATACCTATGTCACATCTTAACACTAGAGTGATGTATCACGAGAACTTACATTAGCAGATAAGTTACCAAATCGTAAAAAAATTATTTATGCAATTACTGTGAAGGGAAATGTCTATTTATGTGCCCTCGTTTTCTTGGGAGTAGATCATAAATTTCTTATTGACTGGATCTGTAGGCATAAAATAACTATATTAGTACATCTATTAAATTTTATTCTAACCAATGCTGCAGTGCAGCTAGAAACTAGATATTAAACAAAATGAGTAAATAAATACATAAAGCAAGCCATATGGCGTTTCTCTCAACTAGCAAGACAATAGCCGTGAAATGTTTCTCATCGTTTCATTAGGCATTTAAGTAAATATCATAAATTAAGAGCTCCACAGTATAATCATATGTTTTCAAGTTTGAGCATGTCGTATTTGCGATGCTTTCTACAAAGGAATGTCAATAGCGAGGACAATGGCCTCCTTTTTTTTTCTCCACCTGTGCCTCTGAAAGGCACACACTAATGGCTTTTTCCCAGGTGACTATCGCGCAGCTGCGTGCCCACCACGCATTACGTGAAGGTCACTTAACTTTCCTACTGAAATATTTATGACAGCAGTTTCCGCTACAGTGGCAGTCTCATATAAAAAATTTCACAGGCCGACAATTTGCGTTACAAATGTGTAGAAACAAAATCCTATAAATACAACAGTGTCCAAAAAATTTTCAGTGGCATTGTGATACATTCACACATGTATACACATTTCATAATTCTAAAGTACGATTCTTGGTTTCCAACATCCTTTTCCACAAATCAGAGTCTGTAACCACTACTCATTATTCCTTACCTTACTATACATATACATATTCATCAACATTTCTTCAATATTTCATCATAAGAAATACGTAGCATAATCAAATTCCTCATACACGGTATCATCATCTTATTGATCATAAACATACCTCAACAGCATAATACATATCGTCGTTGTAATAATATCATAACATCTCAGTCAATTCTCAAAATCGTCGTAGCTTCCTCCAATAATTTCAAAACCTAAAAAAAATTATCTGCTCATTTCAATACTGTCATCTACCTCAAACGTACTTTAAAATCATGATCCCATACCAAATACATCATTCAAAGCTCTCATAGTATCACAGTGGTTCCGAAAAAATATGAGCAGTTCACAAAGTACAGACAAAATACAATTTCGTAAGTGTGAAGTTATCCAACTGTGTAATTATGTAAACATCTGTCACTGATATAGTAAAATAAATATTTGTCTCTCTCAGTTAAATGATCAGATAGCTGTGTAATTCTGTGTTAGAGAAATATGGTACCGATGTGTAAAGTTGTATAAGCAAATACCATATTAGCTAGGGCTGCTTGTGCTTGCCACACACATGGTACACAAAGTAGGCGTGTACCCCCCTGAGGATTAATGTAATTATACCCTCAGGTGTTACAGATTACAGTAATGGAATGAAATGTATCACGGAAAACCTTTGCATCTTTGTAATTCAAAAATCTTTAAAAATAAATGTTTTAAGTACAAAATTAATCACTCAAATACGTGTCCTTTAGCGCTAAATGTGCGTCTGGCTGTAAGATAATCTCTGTCATTGCTTAAGGATAAAAATTGTGCCAAGTGTCGTAATTATCGTCGTCTGTAAGCAAAGTTCTGTAGAAGTCAACGTACTTACCTCGTAATAAACAAAGTGAAATGCTATGCGTATAGATATCGTAGTTATTACGTACATTACCGTGATTAAGAAAGTACTATACTGTAACACATAGTAGTGCTACGAAAAAGGCTGTCTCATTGTAGCTATACCACAAAAGTTACTACTAAAACATGTTTTACTTTCCAGAAGAATTCAGAAAACTGTGCAGATATAAAACAGATACAGCATAAAAGCAACGATGTAAATTGTGTCACACATTAGTAGCGTCATGATATAATCGTGTAGCTGTCAAAGAAACCAAATACTAACACATCTTTAATCTCACAGAAAGTAGTTCAAATTAAGAATGTCTTTTCAAGTAAACCAAAATGTTGCATTAAAATCTCATTAGCAGTATATGTTCTAAGTATGTAAGCCTTATAGTCGTTATGTAATCGTGCAACTAACAAGCAAGAACGTACACACACGGTAACACTGTGTCCTCTGTTCACTATAACAATGCATATGTAATTACTTGTCTAAATAAGTTCCCTAGGTTCTTGACTGGATAGTTAACTTTAGAAAATAGTTGCATGTTAACAGTTTCTAAGTGTGACAAAGAGTACTAGTAACGTGAAGTGAAAAATTTTATAGCAAAGACTAAATTAAAAAGCAGATTATCTCTCAATAAACGGTCTTACATGTGAAATGTGGTGCAATCCTTTACTCATCCTAGTACGCAGAGTTTCAACTTCAACGCAGTTATCATGTGGTATACGTCGGTAAGGAATGCTAAAATTTTTTTCAAGGTTAGTGTATACGTTATTTTTCTCGGAGCCAGCCGGCGCCCGAGTCTGCCTGCGGTGCAAGTCATTGTCTGTCTCTTTGTTGCCGCGTGTCGTTACTGGGATTTGGAGGTCTAACTTCTACGAATTCACCCTGTCGAGGGGGCCCTGCCCTGTTTGAAACCCGCCAGTTCTGATTAAATTCTGGTCTGTTGTCACGATTATATCGTCTGTCGTCATAACGGTAGATTCCATAATTTCCTTCTTGTTGGTCACATGGTCTAGAATGTCTCCCTGAATCGTAACTGCGCTCTGAATTGTTACGTCTGAAGTTATTCTGTCTCCCATGATAATAACTGTATTGGTTACCATATTGTCTGTTTCTGTGGTTATCTATGTCATATTCATTACTACGGAAATGCGATCTTTCTGTGTAATTATTATTACTCTGTCAACGGTTGTCATACAGGTGGTGTCTGTTTTGGTCACGATTTGCGTTGTAAGAATAGCCTTGTCATATCCAGTTATTATTTCTTTCATCGCGGAATTGTGACAGATGTGACCTGTAATTGTTGTGCTCCTGTTTTCGCGTTTCGCGATTGTCAGTGTCAATTTCCAGTTCTTGTAACAGTCCCTGAAAAGCTTCAATGTCGTCTTTGCAACGTCCTGCCAAAATAATATGCCGTAAATGTTCAGGCAGTTTGATTAAGCAAATGCGGATGAGTTCTGAGGGGCTGTACGGGTTTGAAAGATACTGATTCTTAAGCAACATGTCTTCAAAATATTTCATAAGACTGAAAAATTCAGATTGTTCGAAACGTTTCATCATTATGATGCTATGTTTTACTCGGTCTTGTGTAGCTTGAGACCAATATACTGAGAGGAAGGCATGGTAAAATTCTCCTTCACTGTGACAATCGTGAATGACCGATCGCATTCTTACAGCTGGTTCATTCTCCAAGTAGCCACACATAAATTCAAACCTGTGCTCCAATGACCAGTTGGGAGGAAAACAATGAGAGAATTGATGAAGCCATGCTTGTGGATGAATGTCGTTGTCAGAATTCTTAAATGTTTTGAATTTACGTGTAGTAATGAACAGCTTATAGTCAAAATCATCGTGTCGGCGAGTCGCACATCGCTCATTGTTACTTTGTTTCGGCGGCTCCATCTCAAAATCCAATGCGCCTTGCCAATTTCTTTCATAATTTCCGAAGTGTCCTGTGTTATTATTTTGCGGTTGTTCCGTATTTCTATGTCCCTCTTCCCGTACTGGAGCGCGAGTGTCCTCTGAAATATGTAATTCTTGTATTACTTGTGCCAACTGATCTTGTACTTCCCGGATTTCTCTTTTGTACTGTGTATTGATTTGATTTTGATTTTGTTTGAATTTTCTAATTTGTTCATACTCTTCAGTGTCCGTGAAGGCTACAGGTCTTGTGTCATTCAGATCATCATCTACCTTTGTAGATAAGTTAGTGAACTGATCTGAAAGTTCGGCTACTTTATCCGATTGTGAAATTATTTCCTCTGTGTGTTTTTCTGAACCAAGATTCAGAGTGTCCATTTGTGTTGAAATCGCATCTACTGTGTCCTTTAAGTTTTCCTGAGTTTTTGCACGTTGCGTAACCGAATCGGTAGATGCAATTGAGTCAGTTTTAGCTTGCAAGGTCTCATGATTTTCATGAACAATAGTTTACAGTTCTTTTATGGCTGCTTCGTGATTCTGTAATGCATTTTCATGACGCGAGAAAATAGGTTGGAAATGCTCACAAATTTGTGTTTTTACGTCATTATAGACTTTCTGACATTTCGATTCAATGTTATGTAACTCAGTGGTTAAATCTTCACGTGTTTGTTCAAGTGTGGTGTCTAACTTTTGAAGCTTTTGCTGTGTTTGTCTCTGATTTTGTTCCATTGTGTCTAACTCTTGTTGTGTTTGTCTCTGGTGTTATTCCTTGTGTCTAACTTTTGAAGCTTTTGCTGTGTTTGTCTCTGATTTTGTTCAAGCGTTGTGTCTAACTTCTGTAGCCTTGGTCCCATTTGTTGCATTAACTGTAATAACAATGCACTGGTGTCTGAAACATGTTCCTCAGTGTTTTTCGGCAGTGAAGTTGCACCGGCAACATTCACATTTTGACAAGCAGAAAATGTGTCTTGACTTATTTGAGAAAACGTTGAGGACCCAAAACCTGAATCTATAGTATTTGCAAGATTGTGTCCTGTCATTTCGGATTCCTGAGGCGAACTGTTGCTGACCGATTGATCGATAATGCTTCCCTGTTCACTAATTGTTTTACTGTCTACACCATTATTTGCCGCCCGCTCCATTTCCCTATGCACAATTACCAAATTACTATGTTGAACATTAGTTAATTCATTATATGGTGGCGCTAACACACTGCTTTCGTCTCCACTGTCATTTCTAAGTTTACTTTGGAGCCTAGTATTACGTTTTTCACACGCCATTATTGTCACAATATTTCACACGACAAAAACAGAAAAGCACAATTTGAAGAGCAAAAATAAGAAAACACATTAACATAGCACTGAAAATAATATCTAGTTAATTGCAAGTGCAGCTGCGAAGTACTTGGTGCAAATCTACATGCATGCCACAACTGTTTTACTGTACAAGAATGAAAGACTGCAACTACAAAGGAGATTCTCTCTACAATTACGCGCTAGCAATAAAC
The DNA here is from genome assembly GCF_021461385.2 of Schistocerca piceifrons. NCBI lineage: Eukaryota > Metazoa > Arthropoda > Insecta > Orthoptera > Acrididae > Schistocerca > Schistocerca piceifrons. The sequence goes on along the minus strand of NC_060139.1, from coordinate 435,665,236 downwards.
AAAATCTACACTAATTACACAAACTACGAGAAAAAATCAGAAGATTCCAGTGAGGTATCCTCGGCTAAGGGTCGACATATGAAACGTCCCCTTAGAAAAATTATACACGACTGTCCTTAAACTCACACACAATATTTTTAGCGCAACGGAATCTGACTTTCAATAATCCCTACAAAAGAATCGCCCTGACTAACATTAACCTATACCTTTCACAAACCACTTACATCACAAAAATCTTCGTTACTCGAACTAATGCAATATAGCGAGCGCCACTACTGCCAGCTAAATAAAAGATTCAAACTACGGAAGGCACTAACTACTGATAGGCATAGTTAACAAATGAAAGATTTTAATAGAGAACAAACAATGTATTTACCTTAATCGTGTTGAACAATCATAATATACATAGCAGTTCATGACATCTAGTCATACAAATTTCAAAACTCCACCATTTCTCTCCCCACATCCACCACTGCTGGCGGCTCACCTCCAACTGCGCAACGCTACGCGCTGTTCACATCCAGCTGCCGCTGCCCAACACTACAATGGCAGACAACAATGCAAACTAGCCACAGACTGCACACAGCACAGCCAGTGATTTTCATACAGAGCGCTACGTAACGTTGCCAATATGAAAACATAAACAGCCTACTTACAAGGTGTAATGTAAGCTGTGTATGTAAGCGATATGTAAATTCCTATATATATCTTTCACAATATGAACACATGTATAGAATAGTATGTATTTTCTGAATGCAACAAAAATTGATTTTTTTTTAGTGCTTGATGAAAAAGTGTTTATACACTCCTGGAAATGGAAAAAAGAACACATTGACACCGGTGTGTCAGACCCACCATACTTGCTCCGGACACTGCGAGAGGGCTGTACAAGCAATGATCACACGCACGGCACAGCGGGCACACCAGGAACCGCGGTGTTGGCCGTCGAATGGCGCTAGCTGCGCAGCATTTGTGCACCGCCGCCGTCAGTGTCAGCCAGTTTGCCGTGGCATACGGAGCTCCATCGCAGTCTTTAACACTGGTAGCGTGCCTCGACAGCGTGGACGTGAACCGTATGTGCAGTTGACGGACTTTGAGCGAGGGCGTATAGTGGGCATACGGGAGGCCGGGTGGACGTACCGCCGAATTGCTCAACACGTGGGGCGTGAGGTCTCCACAGTACATCGATGTTGTCGCCAGTGGTCAGCGGAAGGAGCACGTGCCCGTCGACCGGGGACCGGACCGCAGCGACGCACGGATGCACGCCAAGACCGTAGGATCCTACGCAGTGCCGTAGGGGACCGCACCGCCACTTCCCAGCAAATTAGGGACACTGTTGCTCCTGGGGTATCGGCGAAGACCATTCGCAACCGTCTCCATGAAGCTGGGCTACGGTCCCGCACACCGTTAGGCCGTCTTCCGCTCACGCCCCAACATCGTGCAGCCCGCCTCCAGTGGTGTCGCGACAGGCGTGAATGGAGGGACGAATGGAGACGTGTCGTCTTCAGCGATGAGAGTCGCTTCTGCCTTGGTGCCAATGATGGTCGTATGCGTGTTTGGCGCCGTGCAGGTGAGCGCCACAATCAGGACTGCATACGACCGAGGCACACAGGGCCAACACCCGGCATCATGGTGTGGGGAGCGATCTCCTACACTGGCCGTACACCACTGGTGATCGTCGAGGGGACACTGAATAGTGCACGGTACATCCAAACCGTCATCGAACCCATCGTTCTACCATTCCTAGACCGGCAAGGGAACTTGCTGTTCCAACAGGACAATGCACGTCCGCATGTATCCCGTGCCATCCAACGTGCTCTAGAAGGTGTAAGTCAACTACCCTGGCCAGCAAGATCTCCGGATCTGTCCCCCATTGAGCATGTTTGGGACTGGATGAAGCGTCGTCTCACGCGGTCTGCACGTCCAGCACGGACGCTGGTCCAACTGAGGCGCCAGGTGGAAATGGCATGGCAAGCCGTTCCACAGGACTACATCCAGCATCTCTACGATCGTCTCCATGGGAGAATAGCAGCCTGCATTGCTGCGAAAGGTGGATATACACTGTACTAGTGCCGACATTGTGCATGCTCTGTTGCCTGTGTCTATGTGCCTGTGGTTCTGTCAGTGTGATCATGTGATGTATCTGACCCCAGGAATGTGTCAATAAAGTTTCCCCTTCCTGGGACAATGAATTCACGGTGTTCTTATTTCAATTTCCAGGAGTGTATAAACAGTTATGTGAAGGGTTTGTTGTGTAATATTTTTGCAAACAAATTTGTTTATCGCCCAACACTGTTTTGAAGTGTTATTGACGTTTCATTGATGTATCTCTGTCAGGAAATCGCAATATTTAGCTGTGTATCTGCAATTATGATGTGGGTATTCTGTGTTACTTAAACTCATTGATCTGTGGCAAGAAAATTAGAGCTTTGTAATGTGTATTCGAAAAAAGCAAAAGGATATGTTAAAATGATAAATTAATATAATATGTGTATGTTCATAAAAAGATGTTTATTGAAAGCTGGTTCATGCTTAGGGCACTTGTTTTTGTAACATGTAAAAGATATAGGGAAGACCCCCATAACGTAAGTGGCATGGCACGATGTAAAAGCTGGTTTCGGCAGTCGAACTGAGTGGCCCCTATGTGTGAATGGCATGCAGTATGTGGCTAGCCATAGCACGGTACACTTCGAAGGTACTAAGAGAGGCAATTGGAAGTTGCTTTACAAAGAATTTGCCTCGGATGTGGATGTGGCTATTATTAAGTATTCTCGGCATAAAGGAATGGCTCTAATATGTTGAAAATCCGACTCCAACAAGAGATTTTATAGAGCATTCGAACATTAAGAGCCGAGAGTACAGTTAGCCGCTATTTCGCTTGCCACCAATCTTCGCCACTGCTTTACTAACTATATACATTCAGTAATGCATGTGAGCATGAACCATTTAATTTGTGTGTTGTTTTAATAATAATCACAAAAACATAAATTCCTGTCCGGAACCATATTTTCGATCCTGATCACGAACCTATGTAGGGCCCTAACGTAAATGCTACTAAAACCGAGTATCCTGATTTAAATAAACAGTTCTTGCATTCACGTGTTTAAAAGCAATTTTTTGTCTAATGTAAAAGGAGTACTAAACGTTAAAGCTAAAACCACAAAAGTGAAGTTGGATAGGTGTTTGCTAAAGTATCCTTAGTTTATTACAAGATATAGTTTTATAGGATTACAGTGCAAGATTGAGTAAATATTATTGTCTAGAATACCTGATTCAGAGGTGATACAAAGGCAAATAAGTTATGCTCATTTTCAAAAAGGTGTGTTTTGATTTCTATCATGAATGGTACCTTTTTCGAAGTTAATTAAGTCCAGTGTTGCATTTTATTGCCTTGCAAACTAAATTATGAGCTACTCCAAATGAAGTGAATGATTTGTTTTTTGAATTAATCTTTTCTACTGTAACAAACAAAGAGCATTGACT